>NC_138776.1:208332944-208932944 GCF_965119305.1 Pelophylax lessonae | reverse complement strand
CCCAGTAATATTCAAATAGGATTGAAGCCTATAAAAAACAGATACAGCTGATCCTTTAAAACTCCTGGGATGAGGAGTAGTATCAAAAAGGCAACAAAGGGAAAGAAGAGTGCTTCAGGTTCAACCACTTTACCACTGGAGGATTTTCCTGCCGTACGTCCAGGCCACTTTTTGCGATTCGGCACTGTGCGACTTTAACTGACAATTGCGCGGTCATGCAACACCGTACCCAAACGAAATTTACGTCCTTTTTTCCCCACAAACAGAGCTTTCTTTTGGTGGTATTTGATCACCTGTGCAATTTTCATTTTTTGCAATATTAATAAAAAAAGCGACAATTTTGAAAAAATAACAATATTTTTCTACTTTGACAGTTAAAAAATATCCAATATATTCAATTTTTGCCATAAATTTAAGCCAAAATGTATTTAGCTACATGTCTTTGACAAAAAAATTCTCAATGAGTGAATTTTTAACCGCTTTAAGACCGGAAGATTTTACCCCATTCCTGACCAGGCCATATTTTGCGATTCGGCACTGTGTTACTTTAACGGAAAATTGCGCAGTCGTGCAATGCTGTACCCAAATTAAATTTATGTAATTTTTTTCCCACAAATAGAGCTTTCTTTTGGTGGTATTTGATCACCTGTGCGATTTTTACGTTTTGCGCTATAAACAAAAAAATAGCGACAATTTTGAAAAAATAATATTTTTCAATTTTTTTTAAATGAAATTCCCCCCCCCCCCCCCCCCAAAAAAAAAAATGTAAAAATCAAAATTTTCTAACATTCTAGGCCAATTTGTTTTCTGCTACATATTTTTTGTAAAAAAAATCGCAATAAGCGTGTTTTGATTGGTTTGCGCAAAAGTTATTGCAGCTACTAACTACGGGAAATTAATGTCATTTTTATTGTTTTTTTTTTTTTTAACTAGTAATGGCAGCGATCTGCGATTTTTTTTTTTTTGCGGGACTGCAACATTGCGGCGGACAGATCGGATCCCTGACTGACATTTTTGACACTTTTGGGGGTACCAGTGACATTACTACAGTAATCAGTGCTATAAATATGCACTGTTACTGTAAAAATGACACTGGCAGGGAAGGGGTTAACTTTTATTGGTGATAAAGGGGTTATTGTATGCCTGGTGCTTACTAACGTGTGTGGGGGGAGGGGACTGTGTGACACAGGCACAGATCGCAGGTTCAGCTATGCTGAATCCTGCAATCTGTCACTGTTTGTCACTTAAAAGATCCGCCCGCTTTGTTTACACAAGCGGGCGGATCTCCACACTCGATCCCCGATGATCGGGGAAGAGCGGCGGTAATCACCGCCTCTCTTCCCCTGGCCCGACTCCCGCTGTGACTGAATACAGCGGGAGCGAGCCTCCGGCGGCGCGCGCCGCCCACGAAGGGAGGAGTCCAGCAACGTAGGTCTACGTCGCTGGACGATATCGAGCCACTTTACCGCCGTAGGGTCAACGTGACCGGTCAGCAAGTGGTTAAGGCTTTCCATCAATGATGATCACAAATGTGTGACGCTCCACATCAAAAGTAGTAAAAACCACAGTAGTTTATTTATCACTTTAAAACAGCCAGGCAAGGGTTAAAAATGGCACTGGAACACAAGGAAAGAACGGGTGCCAGGCTGAGCCTGTCTACTTGTCCCACAGCAGCCAGACCACATAGAGGTGATGAGCTGTTGATGCCTCCTAAACAGCACTCCGTTGGATCTTTTCCGGGCAGTGCAGCTTGTAATCTGGGTTGGATAGGTGGAATGCCAAACAGCATGGGATGGGATGTAACAGGTGGGGGCGCCGGTGATGACATCAATTGCCTGCACCCAAGAGGCAGGCTTCAGCCGGGGAGCCGACAGTCAGTGGGAAGCAAGCCGGAAGGAGAAGACGACATGTTTCGCGCCTCCGCGCCTTGTCAAAGTTAGGTGATGGGGCGGACTGGTCTGTTTAATTTATGGGATATGGGGGGACGGCTGAATAATAATAAAAAAATTGCTGATAAAGAAACAGGCAATACGTTCATTACTGTATATAAGAAAGTACCAAGACAGTATCACTGATGCAAAAACCTTATAAATATCTCACACTGCATGAGTATGCACACCAGCGCTCTCCATATCTGTATGTGCTCACACATGTCTAAGTATTGTTGATGGATTGCAGATGGAAAAGAGGGACTGGGCTAGGAGGGGAATGGGGCTGTGTTGGAGGGGGAAGGAGGTAAACATAAATATCAAGTAATAATAATAAAAAAATAATAAAGAACAGTAATGGTAAGGCTGGAATAGAAGGCCAAGAACACAATTACAATGGAAGGGAGGGACTAATGTTAAATGAAATTGTGCATTTCTGTTTCTTCATTCAGCCCGTTAGAGGACAGCGTATTGAGCTTCAAAATCCAGAATGCTTCACGTTTGCAAAGTAAAGTGAACCTTTCGTTATCTGTTAGGGTCTTGCCAGAGATGTATTCAATTGCCATAACCACCAGAACCTTAAAGTTCTTGTTGTGCTGTAAAAAAAAGTGCCTGGGCACACTGTGTTTATCACACCCAACTTTTATACGTTTTCTATGTTGGCCTACCCGTTTGCGCTCATTGTGTGTTGTACGGCCCACATAGAGAAAGTTACAGGAACATTTTAGTAGATCACAAACTCAGAGGAGCAGGTGATAAACTGTCTGATATTAAAGTTGTGGCCCTTACTGCTGTAAACATTGGATTTGCCATGAGGAATAGATTGGCAGGTTAAACAGCCTCTCTTCCTACATTGGAAAAGCCCTACCCTATTATCAAAATAAGACCAGTTATCCATAGTATGTTCGATCTCATTAATACTTTTGGTTTTACTTGGAGCTATAGAAGTTTTAAGGGTTCTGGCCCTCCTAAAGGTGACTTATGGGCTGGAAGGTAATATATCCACCAATTTGGGATCTCGTTGTAAAATGCTCCAATGTTTATGAAATATCTTAAAGAGGTTGTACACCAAGAATTTTTTTTTTTCTCTTCTTTACAACCTGAAAGAGAAACCCATAATGAGCTAATATGCATCGCATACTAGCTCATTATGAAATACTTACCTTAGAACGAGCCCCCGCCGTGCCGTCCGCTTACCTGTATGACGGGCGACATGTATAGTCGCCCGTCTTCCGGGATCGCGGCATCCGGCCATCTGATTGGCCGGAGCCGCGGTGACGTCACTCCCGCGCACGCGCGCGGGAGCCGACGGTCACGGCACGGGGCTCTGAAGGAACGGCACGATCTGCCGTTCCTTCAGAGCGCATGCGCCAGTGACGTCACTGGCTGCATTAAAGGTAAATATCTCCTAAACGGTACATGTTTAGGAGATATTTACAGTACCTATAGGTAAGCCTTAATATAGGCTTACCTATAGGTACAACTTCCTGAGGAGGGTTTACTTCCTCTTTAATGATTTCACGGTATTCATCATTATAATGAATGACAAACTTTGCTTTTGTCCTTATCCTTGTATTGTCCTTATCCTTGTGGACTCTATCAATTGAAGAACGAGGAAGGGATTCACGCTGTTTTGCATTCCACCTATCCATCCCAGATTACAAGCTGCACTGCTCAGAAGATCCAACGGAGTGCTGTTTAGGAGGCATCAACAGCTCATCACTTTTCTGTGGTCTAGCTGCTGTGGGGCAAGTAAACAGGCTCAGCCTGGCACCTGTTCTGTCCTTGTGTTCCAGTGTCATTTTTTAACCCTTGCCTGGCTGTTTTAAAATGATAATTAAACTACCGTGGTTTTTACTACTTTTGATGGGGAGTGTCACACATTTGGGATCAACATTGGTGGAAAGCCTTAACCTAAAACTCTGCCTCCACACTGTGCTGTCTCATTTACAAATGACCCCACAAAGATTAGCAGATCTTCATTCTGACCTAGCACAATCCATCACCCAAGGAGTCATTACTCCCGCTCCAGAACAAGAAAGGTTTTAAAGGTTTTGCTCTAGTCTGTTCACTGCCCCATAAAAAAAAGGGGTGTTTGCCCTATTTTGGTCCTATCAGTGCTCAATGTTTTCATGCAAGTGAAAAGGTTCTGTAATACATCTACTCAGTTAGTCATTGCTTCTCTCCTTTCCTCACCTTTCTAGAACATCTACACTACCGCACAGATCCTCTAAAAGTTTGATTGGATCCTGAACCTCCAGAAATCAGTGACTTTTTTATCGCTTAGAGAATCTAGGCTTTTTCTAGACACTGCTTAGTCCAAGGTCCACGCTCTGCAGGGAAAGTTCCTGACCCTCTGTTTCCATGTTTAAACCCTACAGTTCAGGACCCGTCACCCAGTTCCAGAAGGTCATATAACCTGAAATTGGACAGACAATGCACAGCAGTGGCATACATCAATTATTAAAAAGGAACCAGAAGTCTCACAACTCAAACAAAAGCCAACCATATTCTACTTGAGTAAAACCTCTTGTTCCAGTCCCGTTGGCCATGCACATTCCAGGTATGGAAAATTGCCAGGCAGACTTCCTAATACGACAGTGTCTAAAGAATAGTCCTTTCATCCAGACATGTTCCTGGAGCTCTGTTGCAGCTGTGAACACCGGTTGTGGACCTTCTGGCTTTTAGATTCAACAACAAACTTGACAAAATTGTGTCAAGGTTTAGGAATCCTCTGGCCATAGCATAGCAGATGTTCTAGTGACTTCCCAGGAACATTTCACATTGATCTGCACCCTTCCTCCCTTGTCTGCTTCCCTGAATGGAAACAGAGGATATTCTGGTGATAAATCTGGTGATAACTGGCCCAGGTGAATGTAGTTCTCCGACTTCATTAGGCTCCTAGTTGCTTATGGTCATATTACCAACTATTGGCTGTATAGCCCACCCCGGAGTTGGATCTACTTTTGAACATCCTATTCATCTCAGAATTTCTTTGTATCCTGCGGGGGAGATTTATTGGTGCACTCAGAATCTGGTGCAGCTGTGCATGTTAGCCAATCAGCTTCTAACTTGACAGCTTCTTCATTAAAGCATTGGTAATAAAACCTGGAAGTTAATTGGTTTCTATACAAAGTTGTACCAGATCTTGCACTCTTCTGTTTTAGCAATACCAATACTATCCCTTTATCTTCATTTTCATTTTTGTTGAGAATATGGGCACACGCCCGATGGATGTCAAGAATATACAGGAAAAAAGTTGCCTAGTTTAGGCTCCTTTCACACACTATGTCCGTCAAACGGACTCCGCTTTTCTCAGCAGGGGATCGAGCCGCCGATCCCCCGCTGAGCAGAAGGATGACAGCTGTGTGAGTTCCCCATGCATCTCTATGGGGGAAATCGGATGGGAAAGGACCGTCGGTCCGTTTTCATCTGATCCCATCCGATCCGATCTGCTGGACGGATGGAAAATAGGGTTTCCATCCGTCCAGATTTGACGGATCGGATCGGGTCGGATGTCAGCGGACATGTCTCCGCTGCCATCCGATGCCCCATAGGAATGCATGGGGGGACCGTTCAGATCCGCCAAAAAAACAAACAGGCGGATATGAACGGTCTGCCTGTGTGAAAGGGGCCTTAATGTCAGGAAAAAAAGATGCAAACAGTAAAAGCCAATAAAAGATCTGGTCAAAAGTAAAACATCTAGGCATTGTGTTATTATCGGTACTACAAGAGAGAAGAAACTGCCAATATGACTTTTATGTACAGTAGATGATACTTTAGAATATTGCAGCTTTTCGGAAGCCTAGCCATGAGGTTGGGAGACATTTGTCAATCCCAAAAGTGTCTAGCCTTCTCTCACTCTTTTTTTGACATGTACAGCAAGAAAAAATGCTTTGGTACTTTATTCCTTATTCCTGACTGGGAAGAAACAAGTGGAAAGTACTTTCAGCTCTCATAAGTACTTTTTAGTACCCCTAGGCCACTTATATCCTGATTCTTACCTGGGATCACAGGTTGTTGAATTGGGAATGGGTTTAGGATGTGTATAGTCGACGTGAGAAACAACCAAATGATGTTGCTACATTATGCTATAGTAAATGTTGCTACCAGTGTTACTATTTTGCATTTTTGTGGGTGCAGAGCTAGTATTATAAACAAAACATTGTATACAGTGAACTTAGAAAAGAGCCGCTCTCCGAATCCAGTATGTGTGGTTAACATGTGTGAGATGGCCTCAGCTTTGCACCAGTCCACAAGCCATAGAGGTGACCTATGGGACTAAGCCCCAGAGGGTGGGGTGAAACATATCAGAGGGTGTGGCTTGTGCAGTAGTGCAAGCCTGAGGCCATCTCACACATGTTAAGCACACAGACTGGATTGGGAGGGTGGCGATTTTTCTAAGTATGCTTTACATTACTGGATGGTGATATTTTCAGCTGGCACCCCATTCCTGATGAGTGTCACTACAAGGATCAGTAAGACAAATTGTATAGAGTGCTTTTTAAAATGTAAATCTAGTAGGAATTTGCATCAAACAATGCACACCTAAGGGCTCATGCTTCGACTTCAACACACATTAAAGCACCTACAGCTTCAATATGCTTTTTTGATGCTTCTGCTATGCTTCTGCGATGCTTTGATGATGCTTTTTTGAAGCCTTAAGGGCTCATTTACAGTACGCTTGCTTCAACTTCAACACTCATTAAAGCGCCTCCAGCTTCAACATGCTTTTTTGATGTATTTTGATGTTTCTGCAATGCATCTGTGATGCTACGGTGACGCTTCAATGATGCTTTGGTTGTGCTTTGATGATGCATTTGTGGTGCTTCTGTTGTGCTTTTTTGCAGCTTTAATGAAGCTTGGTAGATGCCTTGTGTATGTTGGATATCTCATACCTGCAATTTCTACCAAAACAAAGCAAAGCTAAAACTGAATTAAAGCCTCTCAAAAGCTGCAGGTGCTTCAAGCGAGCTTTGCCATAGACTTCTATGGAGGCTTTGAAGACAATTTGAAGTACCACTAAAGCGACATAGGGTATAATTTTTGAAACAAAGCAAAGCAAAGCAAACGCAAGGTGTAAACAGGACTGTAAGTAACCATTTTATTCAGTGACATGTTTGTCACTGGCGTCACTTTGACTGGTATTCAGAGAGCTTTAACAAAGTGTGTCCGAAGCCATGTTTTGAAGCAAGTGTAAATGACCCCTAATGAAGCTTGGCAGACGCCAACCTGCAATACCTCCAAAACAAAGCAAAGCTAAAGCTGAATAAAAGCTTCTCAAAAGCTGTAGGGGCTTCAGGTGCTTCAGCTTTGTCATAAACGTCTATGGAGGCTTTGAAGACACTTTGAAGCACGACATAAGTAATAATTTTTGAAGCGAAGCAAATGCAATGTGTGAACAGGACTGTAAGCTAACCATTTAATTTAGTGACAGGTGCTTTCAGAGCGCTTTAACAAAGCATATTAAATGCCATGTTTTGAAGCTAGTGTAAACAAGACCTTAGACATTTGTCAACTGAAAAAAATATCCCTATTGGAACATTTCCTTTAAAATAATCTTCTGGTGAAAACTGTACAATTTGAATGCTCCATCTTCTTATGCCTTGGTGATAACCAGGACAAACAAACAGACTCAGTGATTCTATTCAGTCAAGGAAGTCTTGAGGTGGGAGGAGCCAGTGGAATCTCCCTCGAAAGAAAGGAAATATTTCAAGCATCTAAAAAAAAGAACAAAAAAAGAACAGTTTAAAAGTGAGGAATTGAAACATCTGAAATCGGGGGCGTGGCTTGCGCGCATACTGGAATGGACGCCTGAGCGGGGAGCTCCCAGTACCCGGCCGACATTTACCTCAGCGACGGGGAACCACAGCGTCTAACCGAACTGAAATCGCTCTCACCCACTGCCCAGCACGCCTGAGGAGATGGCCAGCCGCAAAAGAAAGGACGGGAGAGGCCCTAAGAAGCTCACGGCTTTCTTCTTCAAGCCGCCCACACAGCCTGGAGGATTCCAAAATGGCGCCGGCGCACTTTCTGATCCCGGAGGGCCCGCGGCCTACACTGATCTGCCTGATGCTGCTCCCTTGCCGGCAGAGCCCGCACCTCTCACTGCGATGCCGGACTCTTCACCTGCATCCCCAGTCTCCAGGAGCCCTGAGAAATCTCGCATGCGAATGGATTCGGCAGATTCCCTTGATCCTGCAGTGAGTAACTCCTTTGCTTCTATGCTCCCTATGTCTGAACTGCAATCATCCATTGCTGCTTTCCCTACCACGGGCCAGCCTGTCCTGGATACCACATTAAAAAACATGCTGATCACATTCCAATCCTCCCTGATGGCTAATCTCACCACTATAATGCACAAGTTCTCCTGTGAGATGAAAGGTGTGGGAAATAGGGTGTCCCGTATTGAGCACAGAATGGAAGAATGCACTGAAACGGTGAATGAACTGGTTGATGCCTATACTGACCAGAAGGAAGATACTGAGTGGATTAAACAGAAACTAGCGGATCTTGAAAGATCGCTCTCGCCGCAACAACGTTAAGTTGCGAGGCATCCCAGAATCTATTCCACCTGCTGATCTGTTGCAATATGCATCTTCTATGTTCTCCACGATGGTGCCTGAGTTGACCCCCATAGAATTAACCATCGACAGGATCCACAGGATCCCCAAACCGCGCCACCTCGAGGACTCAGTCCCTAGAGATGTATTGCTACGCCTACACTTCTACCCTGCTAAAGAAAAAATTCTACAGGTATCCAGGCAGATGGGCACACTTCCAGCGCCATATGCAGATATACAACTGTACGCGGACCTATCCCAACACACGCTACAGCAAAGGAGGCAACTGAAGACGCTCACTAAGGCTCTTTACAACCATAAGATCATATACAAATGGCGCCACCCCGCAACACTACTCGTCACCTATAATGGGATACCTCACACCATCTCCACTATTGAGGGTGGCATGAAGCTCCTTCACTCCTGGGGAATTATACCGGAACCTCCTCAAGGCTACCACGATGGGCCGAAAAACCCTCATCCATCTCGCTCGGGGGGCCCCTCGGGGCAACCATGGCAGAAGTATCGTCCTTGAATCCTTGACCTTCCCCTGCTTCAACAATGCTTAGCCCGGCCGGGCTACTACTTGCTGTCATCTTCTGTTTTTTGGACAAACCTTATTCACCTCGGTGAATGACCCCCACCTTTTTGTCAGTAAGCCCACCAAGGGATAAAACTTGCTGACTTTAGTTCATTAGTTATTTGTTTGATCCACTACTTTGTTGATCAGTACCAGTTCACCTCTACACCCACACGAGCCTAAGCACTTTTTGTGCATTTATTTTTGCTTGGCTGTGGTATTTGTTCTTTTTCTTTTGTTTTCTTTTTGTTTCTCTTTTTGTGTTCCCCAGCACAGCATCTGCACCCAGCAGCAGTAACACTTGGATCCCAGGACAGTAAGTGCACATCACCGACTCTCAGAGTGTTCCTCACTCTACATTGATCGTCATATCGACAAACAGACGTTCTCATCCAACATCACTCCAACGTTTAAGGTACCGATTGCTCTGTTAACTCAGATCTCCACTAACATTTTGTTACGCGTATAGCTCAAAGACCATGTCTTTTACTATCCTTTCACTGAACACTAGAGGACTTAATCACCCCGCAAAACGGACCTCTCTATGGTCTACAGCCAATTCCCTAAAATGTGACATCCTGTGTGTACAGGAGACGCACTTTTCACAGTCTGCAACCCCTAAATGCAACCATGTACAATTCCCGGATCTCTACATGG
Source organism: Pelophylax lessonae (assembly GCF_965119305.1). Lineage (NCBI taxonomy): Eukaryota > Metazoa > Chordata > Amphibia > Anura > Ranidae > Pelophylax > Pelophylax lessonae. Next base: position 208,923,216 of record NC_138776.1, on the reverse strand, counting down.
CTTCTGGGAAGAAGAAGCGTAAAGGTGTCCTTATAGCTGTCAGACAATCTTTGGCCTTCCAGCACCATGAATCCATACTGGATACTAAAGGTCGCTACATTATTCTTCGGTGCTCTATTGACAATATGAACTACACCATAGTCAATCTATACGCTCCCAATAGCCATCAGTTGCCCTTTATCCGTTCAGTTGTGGGAAAAGCAAAGTCCCTACATTGGGGCAATCTACTTATCTGTGGAGACTTCAATCTGGTTCCTGATAGTACTTTGGACTCATCTGCCTCTCCTAAGAGGCACACTGCATCCCTCTCTAAAAACATCTGAAATCGGCTCCTCTAGTTGATGCAGCCCTGATAAGATTGATGAAGCACGTCAAATCGCCTATTAGAGGATTCAGCATCCTTCAAAGATGGCCTGAAGTCGAGGTGAATCGACACTGACCTCAAGAGGTAGGTAGGCCTGTAGACCAGCCATGGCCCTTGCAGCCATGTCCAAAGCAACGGATAATGTTGACACAACCCTGAGAATTGTCCCCGAAGAGGGGGCCAGAGGTTCAGCCATTCATGAGCTAAGGCTGGCATCAGCATTCTTGGGGGAGGCCTCTATTGACATTATCCGCCTGGTGGCTCGGGTCATGCGTCCTTGGGTAGCAGACCCTGCCTCTAAACAGGCCTGGTTTAGGATCCCCTTCAAGAGTTCCTCCCTCTTTGGCAACAAGCTAGATAGCGCCATCACCTGTGCCACAGGTGGTAGATTAAGGTTCCTTCCCCAGAATTGATGCCTGCTGGACCAGAAGAGGGTTCAGCGCAGGTAGGGTTCAGATTGTGCAAAGGATACTCGTCTCTATAGGCCGGGCTAGGCCAGAAGTTTTCAAAGGGAGCGTCTCCCGGTGGCCGGGAAGCCACTAAGACCTTTTCATATTGGGCCTGTCCGGGCGGTCCTAATCGGGGGTTCGCTTGCTCAGTTATTTGCATGTTTGGGCAGCCCCGAACAAAGATTACTGGGCAGCCAAATGGTTTCCTCAGGTCAGGCTTGGGCAGTCCTCCCATGCTCCAGTTTTTACCCACAACCTTGACACACACAGAAGAGAAAAGGCAAGTTCTTTTATCCTACGTGGATTCACTGGTGGTGCAGGGCATTGCCGTGCCAGTCCTAGCTGGCTAAAGATTTCAAGGAGTTAACTTGCCCCCTCTTCATGGTCCGGAAGAAGAATGGCTCTTGGAGACTGGGCATAGATCTGACTCACTTGAATTCCTTCATCAAAAAAGAGAATCTCAAAATGGAGACACTATTTACGATCCGCCAGAAGATTCAGGCAGGAGACTGGCTCGTGTCTATAGATCTGAAGGATGCTTACTTCCATGTCCCAATAGCAGAAGATTTCCAGAGGTTTCTTTGCTTGGCTGTAGACCATGTCCACCTTCAGTTTACTTGTCTCCCGTTCCGGCTTATGACATTGCCTCGTGTCTTTTCAAAAGTCTTATTGGCTGTTGTAGCCCTGATCAGAACCAGAGGCATTCGTCTGCACCATTATTTAGATGATCTGCTATTGTTGTCTCAGGACTGGGAGCAGCTCTTAGTGCACAGAACCCAGGTCATCTCCACTCTTCTCGAGTTTGGACGGCTGTTGAACATGGAGAAAAGTGACCTAGAGCCTATACTGTCTCTGATATTTCTTGGGGCGCATTTCAACACACTAAAGAGCACCATCTCCTTGCCCTTGGAGAAAATCCCAGTGATTCAGACAGAATACATCCAGCAATGTTATCCTCTCATCTCCGGGCCTCACAGTGTTTGAAGATCAATGGCACCATGCTGGCCATGACACCCACGGTGAAATAGGCACAGTGGAAAATGCGGCCTTTCCAGAAGGGCTTCCTCCAGCAGTGGAGTCCAGGGAACCAGGATCATTCCATCTGGGTAACTTCATCCATGCTGGAGAGCCTTCCTTGGTTGCTACAGCGGAAGAACCTCCTCAACTGTCACTCCATCGTTCCCGTTTCCTGGATTACGATCACTGGAGACGTCAGCAACTCGGGCTGGGGCACTCATTGCCTGACGGAAGTAGCCCAGGGCAAATGGGACTTTCCGTCTCACAGGGTAGTCTAGAATATTCTGGAACTCGGGGCAGCGCTCTTCAAGCATTTTACCACTTAACAGCGGGGGGGGGGGCTCACTTCTCCTAAGATTAGACAACACAACGTCAGTCTCATACATAAAGAGACAGGGAGTCGCAGTCTCTCTCTGCTGAAGGAAATAGAGCCAATCATGACCTGGGCTCAGGAGAACTTGTCCGACTTGACAGCCGACTATCTTCCCGAGAATCCAGAATGTATAGACCGACTTTCTCTCGAGGGTACACCTGGATAACAACAAGTGGGCTGTCCACACCAAACTCTTTGTGTGGGTTCTATCCCTGGGGATCCTGTTTGCTTCCCCATGTAACTTCCAACTATAGAAACCTTATTCGAGTTGTCATTGCCCCCAGGCCTTCAGAGTAAATGCCCTAATGGACCAGTAGAGGTTTCGCAAGGCATACAGCTTTCCTCCGGTTCCTGTTATCCTCTGGTTCCTGCTGAGATTTTGGATAGAGGAGGCAGAGATTGTGGCAATAATTCCATACTGGCCAAACTGATTTCTCCTACTGATGCAGCTCAGCTTTCGGAGCCCAGTTCCTCTGCCCTCCAGACAAGAACTAGAACAAGAAGGGGCTGCTCTACATCCTTGCCTGGCTCATCTACACCTGATGGTTTGATTCTTAAGAGGGGAAGGATGGAAGCCCTAGGTTGTCTGAGCGGAGCAGTCTCCATGCTGTTGAATGCCAGAAGAGCTGGTACCAACAAGTTCTACGAAAGAATCTGGTCCAAATTTACAGAATATTTATCCAACACTGTGGGCTCTTTCAGCAATCTGAGATTACAGGATATCCCGGGTTTCCTTCAGTCCGGCCTGGACCTGTCCTTGTCAGTTAGTTCTCTGCGGTTTCAAGTATCAGCAATTTCTGTTCTCACCAGGACATCTTGGGCTAGACACCCTCTTATTCGTCAGTTCTTCAGAAGGGCTGCTAGGCTTAGGCCTCAGAGAAAACCTTCCATTCCTCCTGGACCTCCTTTCTGAAACTGAGTTGGAGCACGTGGGTCAGCTCTCTATTAAAGACCTTTCCCTCAAAATTGCCTTCCTGGTGGCCATCACTTCAGGTAAAAGGGTCTCTGAAATTAGCGCTCTGGAATGCAAGGAGCTGTTTCTAAGATTCTTCCCTGACCGTATGGTTTTAATTCCCATGCTGGGTTCGAACCCCAAGGTATCTTCTATTTTCTATGAGAACCAGGAGATCATCCTACCAACATTCAGGTCCCTAATGCTCAACCTCTAGATGTGAGAAAAATCTTGAAGCTGTATCTGGAAGCCAAAGCTCTTTTCCGTCAGTCTGACCATCTGTTCGTTCTCTTCGATGGGAAGAACAAGGGTCTGCGTGCCTCTTCCAGATCCATCGCAGCTTGGATTGTTCAGACCATTCAGTGGGCCAATAAAACTAAGGGCTTGGCGCCTCTGCAGGTGGTGACTGCTCATTCTACCAGAGGGATTTCTACTTCGTGGGCGGCCTCTTGGCACGTCAACCCTGAGGTGATCTGCCGAACGGCCTCATGGTCTTCAATTAACACTTTTATGGCCCATTACTGTGTTGAACCAGCCTCTTTATCTTCTGTTAGCTTTGGTTTGCGAATACTCTCTGTTGACGGTGCAAATTAAACTTTCCTTTTGACCAGCAGTTGCCCACCTGGGGGTGTGTGTGGCTATTTATTTCTCATACGTATGCTGCCATAGAGTCTGTCGGGAAAATGGAAAGTTTCCTATCAAATACTTACCGTAATTTTCCTCTCCTTTCCTGATTCCATGGCAGCAGGAGTTCACTCCAAACTGCTGGAGTAGGTTAGTCATGGAATATGGCCTATAGCACTCAACAACATTTATGGAAGTGGTGTTCTATAGGGTATCCTATAGGGTAGGAGAGGAGGTGGGGTTAACCCATACGTATGCTGCCATGGAGTCCATCAGGAAAGGAAAATTACTGTAAGTATTGATAGAAAAAAAAGAAACCTTCATATATATGGATTTGTATCTGTATAGTCAAAAATGAAAATTTCCTGTTTTAAATGATCTGTTATACATAATATTCTAAATGTACTCTTTACTCGCTTTATTTGACCCAGCAGTGGTTTGTCGATTCTCTATATTAGTTGCTAGATAAGTAAGCAGTGTAAAAAACTTTTTTTTCTTTTTTATTTGATTTTAAAATTAGATGAAAACATTTTATAATGTGGGCATGTCATAAATGATGCAAAGTAAAAAATCAAATTTTGAGTTCAGGTCAAAAAAACAAAACAAAACAAGGACTAGACTCACTTGTTAGTCTTATCGTACAGTGCAAAACATGGCACGGTCAACAATAAATAGAGGTGAACACTGTTCCATACAATGCAATACAAAATTCAAACACAACATTCCAGATTTAAAAAGATGCTTCACAAAGCACAAATGCCCATGTACACAAGCTTTAACAGGGATCTTCTGTAGAATGAATGACAGCTAAGCCTATTTCTTCCACAGGCTAACCTGCTGCCTTGGTAAAAGACAAACAGCATGGAGGCACAAAAGACGAGAGCAGACCTTTAATATAACACTTTCAAAATACATTAACACCTTCAACAACCAAGTACAGCACCCTCCTAACCCCTTCTCCAACTCTTTCACTGTGTTATGGGTGTTTTTTTTGTTACTGGGTAAAGGTGCTCTATAACCCCTAATGTCCATGTATGCAAAATCAGTTTATCTCAGCCCTTGATTGCCATTTACACACATAAATGAAATATCTTCAGAAATGGTTGATGCATTTTTCAAAGCTTATAGTGAGATAAGGAGCCTGAAAGCAAGGAATACCTTTGAGGTTTACATTTTTAGGAAAAGCATTTAAATACTTCTCACAGTTGTCAGTCATTGAAGGAACAGATCACTGTATGACTGGGAGGTATCCTGTTTAAAAGAGAATAACGTGGTAGGGTTAAACAAGTTTCTAACTAGACTAGCGTGTATGAGGCATGAACTGTCTAACAATGTCAAAATGATCTTTGGGTATGTGTGTTATATAACGAAGGAGAAAAGAAATCGTTATTATCAACAGCCTGTGTGAGATTATCTGACTGTTCTAGAAGGCACAGTCATCTAGATGTTTATAATCTAATTGCCATTCCTGGTAGCTTTCCATAGTTGGTGCGTCTGGGGTTAGGGTGGGGTATTTCTACCACTTCTATGTATGACAGCTTACTATTGTCACTGGTTCCTAAGGAAGTCATGGGTGCTTGCACCCGCCATGTACCTAGGAACCATTGACATCATTGGGAAACCTAGTCATGTAAGCCAAGTGGAGAGGATAGCAGTGACATCACTGGCTGACTATTGACATCAGCCATATTTGGGCTATGACATTAACCAAATAAAGCCATGGCCATATTTGATCAATAATGTCACCACTATCCATATCTCTTTCCATATATAGCTGATGTGAGCTCTTAGAGCTATCATTCAGCAATGAGCACTGTAAGTTGTGTACACTAGGTCATTAGATTTTTTTTTTTTTTTTCCCAGGGAGTTGGCGGGCTATGGGCATCATAAATGACGATAGATTTACAATGACAACTATTTATTTTTTTAATAAAGAATTTTTTAAATGTTTGGGTATCCTTATTTTTAGATTACATTTTTTTTTTGTAAATGAGTAGGAGAACCTATTCTAGAAGGGCTGTCTCTGAGCCCTCTTATTATTCAAGATTTAGATTTTATAACCCCCCCCCCCCCCACTGCAGACCTCCATAACCACTGGCCCTTGTCTTCAGATCAGTAATTAGTGGCACAGAGGTCAGAGATCAGTAGTAAGTGACGCAGAGGTCAGAGATCAGTAGAAAGTGACACAGAGGTCAGAGATCAGTAGTAAGTGATGCTGAGGTCAGAGATCAGTAGTAAGTGACGCAGAGGTCAGAAATCAGTATTAAGTGACACAGAGGTCAGAGATCAGTAGTTAGTGACACAGAGTTCAGTAGTTAGTGATACAGAGTTCAGAGATCAGTAGTAAGTGACACAGAGTTCAAAGATCAGTAGTAAGTGATGCAGAGGTCAGAGATCAGTAGTAAGTGATGCAGAGGTCAGAGATCAATAGTAAGTGATGCGGAGGTCAGAGATCAGTAGTAAGTGATGCTGAGGTCAGAGATCAGTAGTAAGTGACACAGAGGTCAGAGATCAGTAGTAAGTGACACAGAGGTCAGAGATCAGTAGTAAGTGATGCTGAGGTCAGAGATCAGTAGTAAGTGACACAGAGGCCAGAGATCAGTAGTAAGTGAAACAGAGGTCAGAGATCAGTAGTTAGTGATGCAGAGGTCAGAGATCAGTAGCAAGTGACACAGAGGTCAGAGATCAGTAGTTAGTGATGCAGAGGTCAGAGATCAGTAGTAAGTGACACAGAGGTCAGAGATCAGTAGTTAGTGATGCAGAGGTCAGAGATCAGTAGTAAGTGACGCAGAGTTTAGAGATCAGTAATTAGTGATGCAGAGGTCAGAGATCAGTAGTAAGTGACACAGAGGTCAGAGATCAGTAGTAAGTGACACAGAGGTCAGAGATCAGTAGTAAGTGATGCTGAGGTCAGAGATCAGTAGTAAGTGACACAGAGGCCAGAGATCAGTAGTAAGTGAAACAGAGGTCAGAGATCAGTAGTTAGTGATGCAGAGGTCAGAGATCAGTAGTAAGTGACGCAGAGTTTAGAGATCAGTAATTAGTGACACAGAGTTCAGAGATCAGTAGTAAGTGACACAGAGGTCAGAGATCAGTAGTTAGTGATGCAGAGGTCAGAGATCAGTAGTAAGCGACACAGAGGTCAGAGATCAGTAGTTAGTGATGCAGAGGTCAGAGATCAGTAGTAAGTGACACAGAGGTCAGAGATCAGTAGTTAGTGATGCAGAGGTCAGAGATCAGTAGTAAGTGACACAGAGGTCAGAGATCAGTAGTTAGTGATGCAGAGGTCAGAGATCAGTAGTAAGTGACACAGAGGTCAGAGATCAGTAGTTAGTGATGCAGAGGTCAGAGATCAGTAGTAAGTGACACAGAGGTCAGAGATCAGTAGTTAGTGATGCAGAGGTCAGAGATCAGTAGTAAGTGATGCTGAGGTCAGAGATCAGTAGTAAGTGACACAGAGGTCAGAGATCAGTAGTAAGTGACACAGAGGTCAGAGATCAGTAGTTAGTGATGCAGAGGTCAGAGATCAGTAGTAATTGACACAGAGGTCAGAGATCAGTAGTTAGTGATGCAGAGGTCAGAGATCAGTAGCAAGTGACGCAGAGTTTAGAGATCAGTAATTAGTGACACAGAGGTCAGAGATCAGTAGTAAGTGACACAGAGGTCAGAGATCAGTAGTAAGTGACGCATAGTTAAGAGTTCAGTAGTAAGTGACACAGAGGTCAGAGATCAGTAGTAAGTGACACAGAGGTCAGAGATTAGTAGTAGGTGACAGAGTTTAGAGTTCATTAGCAGGTTAGGTAGGAGCTCCTATTAAAGACCAATATGTCTAATTAGAGCTCAATAACACCCCCACCAACATTCTATTTATATTATATGGAATATAAAGAATGAAGAAAGAGAGGACGAGGCATCTGTGACCATTGAAATATAGCATAGACACTTCATTCATATACAAACTCCTAAAAACACACCATGGTGAAATGAAAAGCTCCTTACTATAGATGCAAGATTTGAAAAAATCCCAATCTTCTATCAATGCATACAAATTACAAAGTAATGTACAGTATGCAGTCAAAACATTTTTATGAATGTGCGTATTAATAAAATGTTTATGCTATATTTCAATGGTCACAGCAGGCCTCATTCTTTATATTTCATGAATTATGGGAAGATTTTTGGAAGGTTAGGCTTCAATTAGACTTTTTTTGTGTTTGGGTTACATCCCAGTTACCCCCCCCCCCCCCCTGCTGGATAAGAAGCCCAATGGGAGCCAAACCCCACAGTTGCCACTCCACTACATAAATCGTTGCTGTAGCTCTAGCACTTGTGATATGGAGGAGATCGGGCACCGGAGGAGAAGATTGGATGAGACATCCATTCCTCTACAGAAAGCAGCCGTCAAGAAACAAGCAAGTTCTTGACGGCTGTTTTCTGTAGAGTAATGGATTTGAAATGAAACAAGATGTGCTTTAACTGCAGACTTCCAGCTTTACTTTGAGGGTATTTACATCCAAATCAGGTGAAAGGTGTAGGAATTACAACAGTTTGTATATGTGCCTCCCACTTTTTAAGGGACCAAAAGTAATGGGACAATTGGCTGCTCAGCTGTTCCATGGCCAGGTGTGTGTTATTCCCTCATTATCCCATTTACAAGGAGCAGATAAAAGGTTCAGAGTTAATTTCAAATGTGCTATTTGCATTTGGAATCTGTTGCTGTCAACTATCAATATGAGATCCAAACAGCTGTCACTATCAGTGAAGCAAGCCATCATTAGGCTGAAAAAAAAAAAAAAAAAAAAAAACCATCAGAGAGATAGACAAAACATTAGGTGTGGCCAAATCAACTGTTTGGAACATCCTTAAAAAGAAAGAACGCACCGGTGAGCTCAGCAACACCAAAAGTCCCGGAAGACCACGGAAAACAACTGTGGTGGATGACCGAAGAATTCTTTCCCTAGTGAAGAAAACACCCTTCACAACAGTTGGCCAGATGAAGAACACTCTCCAGGAGGTAGGTGTATGTGTGTCAAAGTCAACAATCAAGAGAAGACTTCACCAGAGTGAATACAGAGGGTTCACCACAAGATATAAACCATTGGCGAGCCTCAAAAACAGGAAAGACAGATTAGAGTTTGCCAAACAACATCTAAAAAAGCCTTCACAGTTCTGGAACAACATCCTATGGACAGATGAGACCAAGATCAACTTGTACCAGAGTGATGGGAAGAGAAGAGTATGGAGAAGGAAAGGAACTGCTCATGATCCAAAGCATACCATCTCATCAGTGAAGCATGGAGGTGGTAGTGTCATGGCGTGAGCATGTATGGCTGCCAATGGAACTGGTTCTCTTGTATTTATTGATGATGTGACTGCTGACAAAAGCAGCAGGATGAATTCTGAAGTGTTTCGGGCAATATTATCTGCTCATATTCAGCCAAATGCTTCAGAACTCATTGGACGGTGCTTCACAGTGCAGATGGACAATGACCCGAAGCATACTGCAAAAGCAACCAAATCGTTTAAGGGAAAGAAGTGGAATGTTATGCAATGGTCAAGTCAGTCACCTGACCTGAATCCGATTGAGCATGTATTTCACTTGCTGAAGACAAAACTGAAGGGAAAATGCCCCAAGAACAAGCAGGAACTGAAGACAGTTGCAGTAGAGGCCTGGCAGAGCATCACCAGGGATGAAACACAGCGTCTGGTGATGTCTATGCGTTCCAGACTTCAGGCTATAATTGACTGCAAAGGATTTGCAACCTAGTATTAAAAAGTGAAAGTTTGAATAATGATTGTTAATCTGTCCCATTACTTTTGGTCCATTAAAAAGTGGGGGGCACATATACAAACTGTTGTAATTCCTACAACTTCCACCTGATTTGGATGTGAATACCCTCAAATAAAAACTGAAAGTCAGCAATTAAAGCACATCTTGTTTGATTTCAAATCCATTGTGGTGGTGTATAGAGCCAAAAAGATTAGAATTGTGTCGATGCCCCAATATTTATGGACCTGACTGTAGATATTTTTCACATTCTGCTATATAACATTCCCCAAAAAAAAAAAAAAAATGTAAAAATCAAAATGTTTTCATCCTTTTAGGCCACTTTGTATTCTACTACATATTTTTGGTAAAAAAAAAAAAAATGCAATAATCGTATTTTGATTGGTTTGCTCAACAATTACCGCGTCTACAAACTAGGGGAAAGATTTATGTCATTTTTATTTGTTTCTTTTTTTACTAGTAATGGCGGCAATCAGCGATTTTTAGCAGGACTGCAACATTACGGCAGAAAGATCAGACCCCTTTTTATAATTTTCGACACTTTTCGGGGGACCAGTGACATTACTACAGTAATCAGTGCTAAAAATATGCACTGTTTCTGTAATAATGACACTGCCAGGGAAGGGGTTAACACAGTGGTGATCAAAGGGTTAAGTGTGAACCTAGGGGAGTGTTTTCTAACTGTGGGGGGAGGGACTTGGGAAATGACCATAGAGACCTGTGATCCTATTAAGGAGGATTACAGGCGCTCTGTGATCATTTCAGAAACAACAACGGTCAGCTGTGTTTACAACAGCAGACCGTCCTTCTCTCTCAGTGGGGAGCGATCACGGATTCCCGGCAGCAATCGCGGCCACCGGCCCTGTGGATTGGCATCCCCGCTGCCTAGTGTGGATGAGAGCATGCTGGCGGAGGCGCGCTCTCGCCCCCAGAACTGCTCGTGCGACCCGACGTACCCATACATTCACACAGCAGAGCCAGCCTGCCGCAGTATATACACGCTGGGTGGTCGGGAAGTGGATAAAATATAGGAAAGAAAATAAATGCAGTCATCGCATCTAAGAATTGGTAGGCTACAATATAATAAATGGTATACAAAATAGTGCAGCGCTAGAATTAGTGCAAACATGTAATCAACATGAATTGAAACAAATAATGTAAGTCCAAAAGGTACATTACGTGCAGGTTCCCAAAAATAGTGTAAATAAATAAATAAATTAAAAAGTGCATGCAAAGTCCGTGACAGACAATCCAGAAGAACTAGTATTCCCAAAAGGAATCAAAAACCAGATAGGAAGATAGGGTGTGAAGTGTTTTTCCATCAATTTTCCAGCCACCCTTATTTGATTGAGGGATCTCCTTACCAGAACACATAGACCACTAAGTTATACATAGTTACATAGTTACATAGTTACATAGTAGGTGAGGTTGAATAAAGACAACAGTCCATCCAGTTCAACCTGTGTAGGTTAAAAAAGAATAGCGCGCAAATGCAAAAGAAATTACTACCAAATCTGAAGAGAGTCCATAAATAAAAATGGGGGTTTGGTCCCACCATATGGCCATATCGTGCTCAAGCCCACTACTGCGTCAAAGTACCCCATTATCAGTGGGTCCTACACTATCCATGAAAAAGAGATGAATCCAGCCTTTCTAACCCTTGGAGATAATACTCCTTGCTGGGAAAAATGTGCAAATGCACTACAGGGGACTCCTCCTATATCCACTTGATGGTGGACACTGATTGAGTACAGGTGTGTGTGAGGGGTGGGGAGGGCTGCTCAACCTCGATAGTCTGGTCAGACCGAATACATAATAAACAGGCAAAAAATTTGGGGGAGCATACCCATGTATTTCCAAAGCTGCTGCAGCTATGAACCAAAAGACATGTATATTAAAAAAGAATAGCGCGCAAATGCAAAAGAAATTACTACCAAATCTGAAGAGAGTCCATAAATAAAATACTCAATCAGTGTCCACCATCAAGTGGATATAGGAGGAGTCCCCTGTAGTGCATTTGCACATTTTTCCCAGCAAGGAGTATTATCTCCAAGGGTTAGAAAGGCTGGATTCATCTCTTTTTCATGGATAGTGTAGGACCCACTGATAATGGGGTACTTTGACGCAGTAGTGGGCTTGAGCACGATATGGCCATGTGGTGGGACCAAACACCCATTTTTATTTATGGACTCTCTTCAGATTTGGTAGTAATTTCTTTTGCATTTGCGCGCTATTCTTTTTTAATATATATGTCTTTTGGTTCATAGCTGCAGCAGCTTTGGAAATACATGGGTATGCTCCCCCAAATTTTTCAACCTGTGTAGGTGTGTGTGGCTGTAATCATCTCACATAGCCCTGAATGTTCTGATCCTTGAGATGTTCATCTAAGAGTCTTTTGAAAGCCACCATACTTCCCACAGAAACCACCTCTTGTGGTAGAGAATTCCACAATCTTGTAGCCCTAACAGTAAAGAACCCCCCACGTTGCCTGAGGTTAAAACGCTTCTCCTCTAATCACATTGTATGCCCTCGAGTCCTCATGCAATCCCTTCGACTGAACAGCTTTTTTTCTAAGCTGAGATCCCCATTGAGATATTTATAAATTGCTATCATGTCCCCCCTCAAGCGTCTCTTCTCCAGGGAGAATAAATCAAGCGATTGCAGACGCTCTTAATTATTATAGGTAGTCACAAAAGCATCCCATCCATAAGGGAATTTAATCATGTTCTACAGAGAGGCAGCCAGGACACATCAATAAAGTTCAGATCAAACGGTCAAATACTCCAGCCAATGTCATAAGCAGACAATCACCAATCGTAATAGGAGAAAAGAAAGACTCCAATAGTGCATTAAACAAATAAAACTTTAATAAGACATTAAAAAACATTGCACTCACAATATATCAGATGATAATAAGCATGGAAAGACAGATTGGGCACTGCCATGGAGTTCCTGCCGGCTCCGGCATCCAGGAGGGAAGTAGATCGACCTCCAATCAGAGCCAGGAAATGTGATACCATCACCGCCGAAGACAGTACCATATAATAAATGTTCGCTTTTGGGTTTAATACCGCTTTAAACTTGACTTGGTTTTAGCCTTCTATTATGCCCCGGACATTAGCATTCAGACATGAAAAGGGAGGAATAGCACAAGGGTCCAATTAGCTTTGCTGAATTCTGTACACATGTCCTAACAAGCATGCTGATAGGAGGATAGAAGAGCATAAAGACCTGTGTGAACCGGTTCTTACAGCCAAAAGAGTATGTTGATCTTTGTTATCCACACATCTGAAATTATTAACATATACAGTAATTCTGTGTACATTAACTGCGTGTATTACATTCAATACCTACATGGATCTGGCAGCAACTCCAAACAACATCTCAGTAGAGTGTATTGAGCATGGGAAAAGAAAAAAAAGAAAACTTAGAATCCCCCTTAGCCCCTGTTTACACCGGTGTAGCTTCAGGTGTGACATGCGATTTACAAATCATACCTGAAGTTGCATCTAACATCTTTCTATGGCACTGTCTTAATGGGTGCGTTTTGAAAAATAGTTCCTGCGCTATTTTTTGAGACTTCATGTGTGACTTGCATTGATAGCTGTGCATGAAATTGTACAGATGTCAGAAAGTGGCAGATGAAATCGCACTGAAGTAGTGTGATTTATTATTTTTTTTTTTTTAAGTAGTGTGATTTTAAAGCCGCATTCAGTATGAAAGGGGGCTTAGTCCCCCCTTGTCTTCACGGTACTACTAAATAATGTAACATTTATCTACAGTGCCACTGAGATGGCTACGTTTGAATGTATCTCTCTTTTTTTTTTCCATAAAGATTTTATTGAAAAAATGTAAGTAGAAGTTCAGCAAGATAATACAAACATTGTACAAAAACAAGGCACATAACAGTACAGAGCAGGTAGAAGACTAAGAGTCGGTTCACACTGGGGCGACACGACTCTGTACTACTTCGGGGGCGACTTGTGCATTCCCATGCACCACGACTTTGAAGCGACTTGCATGGACTTCACATAATGGAAGTCTATGCAAGTCGCTCCGAGGTCACCCCGAAGTAGTACAGGACCCTTTTTCTAAGTCGGAACAACTTGTGTTGCTCCTATTAGAACGGGTCTTGTAGCGGTCAATGGACTGCGAGGGAGCGCGACTTGTCAGGCTGACAAGTCGCGCTAGTGTGGACCGGCTCTTAAATGCATACAATTACTTAAGAAGGTAATATTTGCAGAGAATTGTGATCCATCCTTGGATCAATTCCAGACTAATGGCACTTTTCCACTGCAAGTACCGGCTCGGCTCTACTCGGCCCGGTTTGCTTTTCCACTGCTGGTACCGCATGGTACGGTGTTGGAACGGTTCGGTACAGTACGGTATGGTTTGCTTTTCCACTAAAGTAGTACTAAAGTTAAGTGGGTGGGATAACAACGATTCTCTGACCAATCAGTGGCTAGAAGTGACTGCATGCAAAGGATTGTGGGATATGGTACCGGTATGGTACCTCTTGGAACCACCATCGAGGTGGTACTGTTTTAGAGAGTCGTACCGCTCTGTTCCATGCAGTGGAAAAGCGCCGCCGCACCGTACCGTACCGAACCGAACCGTTCCTACACCGCACCATGCGGTACCAGCAGTGGAAAAGCACAAAAGCGAGCCGAGCCGTTCGGTTCCATGCAGTGGAAAAGCGCCATAAGGGACCTGATTCCTCATTGGATCAACATATGGTGTAATACTTATCCTTAGAAGAATGTTTCCTTCATTGTCTGTTTATGTGAGTACCTGAGTGAGAGTGTTAAATGGTTACAAATGTTTACACGGAGTAAAAATAGGAATAGGTCCACTGGTCAAGCATATATCCAGTTGTAGTCTAATCATCATAAGTAATTGCCTAGAATGCCTTTAAAAGTGGGATAGAGAGAGAGCAGCGATAGCGCTGGATTAGTGAGAGGGAGGGGAAACGGAGGGGTGGGAGGAAAAGAAAGAGGGGGGAAAGGGAAAAAAACGTGGGGTTGGGAAGATAACCTAGTGGTGATTAAGTCCTAGTAGGCGGATCGTTTTGACATATTCAGTCGACCAGGGTCCTCCCATACTCGTCCCTTGGGTGGGGGTGGGAGGCTACCCGTCAAGGTACAATATCAAAGAGGATTATGTATGTAGTGAGTAAGGAGCCAATTCTATGATAGTAAAAATGCTTCAAGTTAGGTTTGTTTCATCAGAGATGAATATCTATCTGAAGTTTGGAAGTTGGTCCAGCATGCCCAAGTGTATGAGATTTTGGCTGGCGAATCTCGGGCCATGGAAATTAACTCTTCCATCTGAATGTATCTCATTCATAGCTGTCAAGTTCTCCCAAATTTGGTTTGTCTATCATTCAAGATGCTTACCAGTTTTGTGGGATGGTAATCCATGGAAGCTTGGCTATGGTAAAACTTAGTGGTTTTCTGCAATCATTCACTTGATTTTTTCAGCTGCAAGTAAGATGGAAAATACCAATGCTTGTGAGTGCCTTGGGATTTCAAGGATGGGTTCATTTTCAGAGAAGGGCTTTTTTGTGAGATCTTTATTAGAGTTACAGATTTGTTTAAGGGAAATATTCTTCTCCTACTATTTTGGGGCATTTCCACCAGATATGTGATATGGTTGGCATTGTATTTAGGATTTCAAGAAAATATGATTGAGAGTTTGTTGGCAATATGTACTTTCATGGGCGAATGAGCACAGGGAGATGCCCAAGCTGTAGTGCCCAAGCCAAACCCAACGATGGTAAGGGGGGGGGGGGGGCTGGAAGTGGGGTAGGACCCAATCCTGGAAACACCCATGGCACCTCTAAGAAATAGATACATGTCTTTTTTCTAGGTGTTTTCAATTTGTTGCAGTGATGTTACAGGTTCTCCTCATCCTCTTCTTCCTCCACTGGTGGGGTAACTATCCTAATTGCTGCAGAGTGTGGCGCCATCTATTGATACAAAGCTGCTATTTGCAGCATTACCCTGTGATGCCAGGGCAGGGGGCAGTATGTCAATTAAATAACAGGAAGCATCATTTAACCTGGACATGGACAAGGAGGGAACAGTTTTGTATTATGGTGTAAGGGTGCGATTCCCAAAAACCTTTTAAGTAGGTTTAGCCGTCATCCCAGAGAAATATTTTGAGAGAAGTTGGTGCCTCAAGCCAGGTAAGTTTTGGGACTTTATGGGCTAGTACAACAAAGTTTTGTAATGTATATACAATTAATTGAAAAGAAGATTTGACAACATAAATATAATTATAACCATATTAGGTGTATGGGTTATAGACCCATAAGTGATAGTGAGTCAAGAAGGAAGTTTAGTGACATGGTGATATGGTGACAGTGGTATATCTCTCTATCTGTACACGCTTCTGGTTGTGCATGGGATCTGTAGGGAGAAATATCCTGGGTTTTCCTACGCGTTTCGGCGTGCTGCCTTTATCAAGGAGGTTTGGTCTACCATATCTGTAACCTTGAGGTACTTACTGTCTGTGTAGTAATTTTAGCCGCCAGTAGGGGGACAATCCAAGTCTTGATCCAATTTGTTCTAATCTTAACAAGAACATGCGTTAGGTATTACACCACAGCCAAACACTTTAAGTAAGTAACCACTGAGGACATATACTAATAAAGCCAGTCACACTTAATATGGTGTATATATATGTATCAGGGTCCCTAGTAGGGATGATCGAACTTTTGAAAAGTTCGGTTCGACCAGAACACCCGAACTTCCCGAAAGTTCGGTTCGGATTCCAGAACCCCATTGAAATCAATGGGACCCGAACTTCTGGAATCAAAAAACACAATTTTGAAGCCCTAAAATCCAATAAATGCCCCTAAAAATGCCTAGGGTTCTGGGTCATGCCCCAGGGACTATTAATCACACAAAAAAAAGTTCTTAAAAATTGTCGTTTTTGATAGAGAGCCAATTATTGAAAAAATGATTGAAAAAAAAAAGATTTCTTTGGATTTAGTGTCTGGGGGGGGGGGGTCTAAAAAGTGTACCTGTGAAGTTTCAGCTCTGTAGCATGTCCAGAACCAGAAAAAAAAGATAATTTTTCTTTGAATTTTTAGTAGCGCAGGGATGGGGTTCCGCTCCTTTCACACCTGGGCGTTTTTGTTGCAGGCGTTTATTGGCCATTTTTTGGGCATCTTTGGAGGCAGGCATAACATCTGAACTTCTGTATAGGGGGTATATATATATACACACACATATATATATATATACACATACACACATATAGGTGTGAAAGGAGCCGAACCCCATCCCTGCGCTAATGAAATAATTTCAGTTTAGTGTAGTCACTCCAAATTGCTTTTACTGATGTTTCTGGGCCAATCACAGGCTTTTAAAGCCCAGTTCCTGTCCCATTGCATTTTGGGCGGTTCTGGTGGCCGAACTCCGAACTTTTACCGCAAAAAGTTCGGAATTCGGCCGAATTTCGAACAGCCAATGTTCGGGTCGAACCGATGGTTGACCCGAACCGTTCGATCATCCCTAGTCCCTAGACCCCAACAAGTCCTAACTCATGTTCTTGTTAAGATTAGAACAAATTGGATCAAGACTTGGATTGTCCCCCTACTGGCGGATAAAATTACTACACAGACAGTAAGTACCTCAAGGTTACACGTATCGGTAAGAAATAAATCATGTCCACAATACTTACCACTATCCCACATTATATACCCCAGCAGCACAATACTTACCACTATCACACATTATATACCCCAACAGCACAATACTTACCACTATCACACATTATATACCCCAGCAGCACAATACTTACCACTATCACACATTATATACCCCAGCAGCACAATACTTACCACTATCCCACATTATATACCCCAGCAGCACAATACTTACCACTATCACACATTATATACCCCAACAGCACAATACTTACCACTATCACACATTATATACCCCAGCAGCACAATACTTACCACTATCACACATTATATACCCCAGCAGCAGTGTCCAATTCTTAACTATCTCACTAGACTCACTATCACTTATGGGTCTATAACCCATACACCTAATATGGTTATTATTATATTTATGATGTCAAATCTTCTTTTCAATAAATTGTATATACATTACAAACCTTTGTTGTACTAGCCCATAAAGTCCCAAAACTTACCTGGCTTGAGGCACCAGCTTCTCTCAAAGCAGTTTTGTATTATTGGATAGGTGAGTCTGTGGGGGAAATGACTGGAGGTAGAGTGAGTATAGCAGCCAAAGTTGTTTTTTTACATTTTTAGGAGCTGTGTGTGTGGACCAATTCATGTATTTTTGGGCCAATATAGAATTGGGCTCTGGCTGAAAAAAAAAAAAAAAAAAAGTGGAATCACTAACCTTACTGTAATGTTTGGCAGGGCTTGTAGGTCAGGATTGCTTGACAGAATTTCGAACCCTTTGGCAGTTAGAAGAACTTCAGTATAGTTATCTCAACTGTGTATTTAGCTGTTTGCCAGGCGTTCAGCATGCATACTGTATGGTGCTAGAGACAGCAATTTGACATGGTCTAAGGACTGTCTATGCTTAAAAAAAAAAAAAAAAAAACATCAGACGATAGAACTGGAACATTGCTTAGATGCAATGGTTGAATAAATCCGACATGAACTGAATGCACACTATTCCTTTAAGTCCCAAGTCTGATGCAAGAAATGGTAATTTAGAGCAACAGAGAAATTTCACTGAAATGCTTTGAAATAGAGCAAGCAATCATAGCAAAAAGCTAGCCTAATGATAATGCCTCTAAAACAAGAGACATTTGGAAAGAGAGTTTGAGATGATTCCTTTACTGTTCATGTCCACAGTTAACTTCATCTTAAGCAGTGAATACATTAAAATAAAGAATGGGCATGGTAGACCTCTTACTCCTAATGCACATTTCTCGTGTTGCTATTATTTTGCTGTACATTCATACTTGTTCACTGTTTTATATATATATATATATATATATATATATATATATATATATATCATAATGAATTCACTTGCTGGTAAGAGTACCATGAGAGGTTACAGCACTATATAAAATAACAATCGTCAAGGTAATATACTCGCGCCTAGGAGTTAAATGTATTAAATGTATTAAATGGGGAGCAGCAAGTAGTAAGAATCACTATCAGGAGATAGTGATCTCAAAATGGTAAGAAAAATGGTGCGATACTGCGCTACCCCTATATAAGTGATAGAAAAACTTATGGTGTGCAACTAATCAGTATAAGTGCACGTGTGAACATGAAACCAATACTATTGTGCTAAGTTGCCATAATTGCTGATATTAATATAAATAATTATAATAATAAATAATAAATAAATAGGTACAAAATTAATAGCGTGTTATATCTAAAGTGCACGTGCCAACATATAACTTAATATTGCTTAATAAGGTGCTGATAGGTACATACTTTACAATGACATGTAAAAAATATTATTTTAACATAAGAACATGCATTCCAAATAAAAAAAGTCCATATAGTGGATAATAAATGAAATGGTGCAAAGCCGTGCTCAGAGGAAAGTCTCTTAAAGTGAAGATAGGGATCGTGCGTGCCGGTGATCCTTGAATGCTATCACTCTGTGCCAGAGAGGTAAGGTAGCACACTTACCAGACGATGTGGATTCTTATGGCGTACGCCGATAAGAATCTAAAACGCTTATTCTGCTGCCCCTGTGGTATGGATGGACGGATGGGCGGTCTCGTTATGGATACGGGTGTATGCTCAGTATGGAAGAAAAAAGGAAAAAAAGGCTCCTCATAGTGTAGAAGGTTTTTTACCTTTATTCAAAAATTCTAAAACCACATCAATCTTCATAAAAACATCCGTAAAAGTCCATAAAAACCCCCAAAACGACACTGCAGCTTGAAGTCATTCCGAAGACGTCACACTCTGACGAAACGCGTCAAGTTGGCACGCACGTTGCCTCGCTTTGAGCTAGCAGCTGGACCGCACGCCGGAACCCACACTTCCGGGAACGGCGCACACGAGCGGAGAGAGCCAGCGTCCTGTTTTCTCACAGCCGCAAGGCAATACAGGAGCTCACTAGCGGTGGATTATATCTGTTGACCTGAGTGTTTTTTTGGTCAAATCCTTTTTGATGTGTCACGCATGTTTACATTTGGAGTGATTTTATTTTGGAGTGTCCAAGTTTTTAAGCTGCAGTGTCGTTTTGGGGGTTTTTATGGACTTTTACGGATGTTTTTATGAAGATTGATGTGGTTTTAGAATTTTTGAATAAAGGTAAAAAACCTTCTACACTATGAGGAGCCTTTTTTTCCTTTTTTCTTCCATACTGAGCATACACCCGTATCCATAACGAGACCGCCCATCCGTCCATCCATACCACAGGAGCAGCAGAATAAGCGTTTTAGATTCTTATCGGCGTACGCCATAAGAATCCACATCGTCTGGTAAGTGTGCTACCTTACCTCTCTGGCACAGAGTGATAGCATTCAAGGATCACCGGCACGCACGATCCCTATCTTCACTTTAAGAGACTTTCCTCTGAGCACGGCTTTGCACTATTTCATTTATTATCCACTATATGGACTTTTTTTATTTGGAATGCATGTTCTTATGTTAAAATAATATTTTTTACATGTCATTGTAAAGTATGTACCTATCAGCACCTTATTAAGCAATATTAAGTTATATGTTGGCACGTGCACTTTAGATATAACACGCTATTAATTTTGTACCTATTTATTTATTATTTATTATTATAATTATTTATATTAATATCAGCAATTATGGCAACTTAGCACAATAGTATTGGTTTCATGTTCACACGTGCACTTATACTGATTAGTTGCACACCATAAGTTTTTCTATCACTTATATAGGGGTAGCGCAGTATCGCACCATTTTTCCTATAAAATAACAATGCCAATCTTATAAAATGTAAAGTATGAAACATACAAGGAATGGGTATTAAAAGGCCTTTTCAAATCCTGGATATCTCTCCCATTGTATAACTGGCCACAAAAGTTCATACATGTGTAAGAAAACATAAAATTTAGGGTTGTCCCCAGAAAGTAATAGAGGGGAAATCCTCCAATGGTGTCACTAGTTCTGGTGACCTGGGTATCCCCAAGGAATTTCTTTAATTTGCAGGGATTTTCACTTACTTCCTGTTTGGCTATGGGACATTAAAGCAGAGTTCCACCCTAAATTTATACTTACCTCCATCTTCTCGCTCCGGGTCACCTGAAAAACAAATGGATAATCGCAATTTTTTTTTTTTTACTTACCTTGTAGAGAAAATATACTTACCTTACTTCCTTCTTCCTCCCCTCGGCGGCCACGGCGATTCGTCACTTCCTGGCTTTTGCAATGATTCCTGGGAGGTGAACGTCATCGCTCCCAGGAATCAATGCGCCTGCACCGGCCCCGACGTCAGTTCCGGTGCAGGCGCCGTCATTCCCTTCTAAACAGCTTCTGGGCATGCCCAGAAGCTGTGGAGGGATGATGCTGCGGCACCGGAAGTGACGGCGGGGCCGGTGCAGTGCATCGTGGGACCGAAGAAGAAGGAAGAGGACGCAGAAGAGGATCGCGCTGGCTTCAAGCTGCCCACACCTGAGATGGCAGCGCTGGACAATACTTTTTCAAGGTAAGTATTTCTTCTTGCAGGTAAGTGCAACCCGGGACAGATCAGAGGCTAGCCATTGTGGAATGCACTAGCCCTGACTGTCCCGGGGGTATTTTTATTAAAAAAAGTATTCCCAGGGTGGAACTCCGCTTTAAGATAAAAAAGCCTTCTGTGTGTAGCAGCCATCCCAGCACCCCTAATACTTACTTGAGCCCCCTCTGTATCCAACGATGTCCAGGAGTCCCTCAGCCACCTGGGACTCTCCTTCCTGATTGCCTGGGATACAGCAGCGGTGCTGCTGTCAATCAAAGTCAGTTAGTCAATTAGGAGAAAGAGGGGTTGGGGCTGACTGGCAGCTTCGTGTCTGAATGGACATACGGAGCTGAAGCTCAGCTTGGGTGCCTGCATAGCAAGGTGTTTGCCGCGGGGGCACTCGACAAGTGGGAGGAGCCAGGTGCAGCTAAGAGGGACAGAGAAGAGGAGGATCCAGGATGCCCTGTGCAAAACCACTGCACAGAGCAGGCAAATATAACATGTTTGTTATTTAAATAAAAACATGGGACTTTCACTTGAAGGGAAATTTCTGCAATGGGGCACAGATGGCTAAAAAAAAAAAAAAAAATCTGACCGGTTATAACCGTCACTTGCTCTATCAGAAATGACAAAAAAAAAATGTTGCCCATAGTGATACTTTATTTAGCACAGGAAGCATTTGGGTGATCGGAATCTTTAAAAACACATAACCATGGTGGATTATAAATTATGAGTCTGAAAGTAAGAGTAATGGGTACAGCTGGTGTTCTGCAATGTTTAGAGACCAAACACCAATGCTTTATACCTAGCAGAACCAGTGTCAGTATACCATTATTATTATAATACTGGATTTATATAGTGCCAATAGTGTGTGCAACACTTTACAAAATGGAGGGAGACTGCGCAGTTATAATACAATTCAATACATGAGGGATCAGGATTAACCACTTCAGCCCCAGGAGGATTTGCACCCTTTCTGACCAGGCCCTATTTTGCGATTCGGCACTGCATTACTTTAACGGACAATTGCGTAGTCGTGCCACGCTGTTCCCAAACAAATTTTTTTTCCCATAAATAGAGCTTTCTTTTGGTGGTATTTGATCAGCTATGCGATTTTTAATTTTTGAGCTATAAACAAAAAAATAGTGACAATTTTGAAAAAAAAAAAAACAATATTTTTCACATTCTGCTATAAAACATTCCCAAAAAAAAAAAATTTAAAAAATCCACATTTTTTAACATTTTAGGCCAATTTGTTTTCTGCTACATATGTTTGGTAAAAAAAAATCGCAATAAGCGTATTTTGATTGGTTTGCGCAAAAGTTATTGCGTTTACTAACTATGGGAAAGATGTCATTTCTATTGTTTTTTTTTTTTTTTTTTTTATTACTAGTAATGGCGATCTGTGATTTTTTGCAGGACTGCGACATTGTGGCAGACAGATCGGACCACTAATTGACATTCTTGATACTTTTGGGGGGACCAGTGACATTACTACAGTAATCAGTGCTAAAAATATGCACTGTTACTGAAATAATGACACTGGCAGGGAAGGGGTTAACCCTATGGGTGATCAATGGGTTAAATGTATGCCTCATGCTTACTGAGGTGTGTGTGTGTGTGGGGGGGGGGGGGCAGTGTTCTGTGACAGAGATCGCAGGGTCAGCTATGCTGAATCCTGTGATCTCCTCCTGTCTGTCACTGAGAAGATCCGCCTGCTTTACTGCTTTACATAAGCAGGCAGGTCTTCTTACAGTTTCCCCGACAATCGGGGAAGAGAGGCTGCCTCTCCTCCTCCGGCCCGACTCCCGCTGTATCTAAACACAGTGGGACAGCGCCTCTGGCGGCGCGCGCACCGCCGGAATCACTAGGAGTCCAGTGACTTAGACCTACCCAGGGAAGCCGCACTGCTGCAGTAGGATTACCGTGAGCAGTCGGCAAGTGGTTAATGGCCAAATAAAAGCTCTTCTATATTTTATGGAAGCTTGCCACTGAAGGTCCCTTGAACCTCCTTAAGGGGAATGGAGCCTTGACTGCTGGAAGGATGTCATCACTGGGGGTGTGAACCTAAAAGAGAAGTTAAGTAGTTCCCTTAGGATTAACTACAAAGAGCTGAGGTGATTGGGTGGTATCTGAACTCTAGGAAAACGCTATGCTGGGGCACATCCAATTGCTCTGAGGAGTATAGGGCCGCTGATAAGGCAATGCAGCCAGCCCTCCTGTACTGGACCCAGGCCCAATCAGTTCAAAAGGGGGGCCCAGGCATCTGTTGAGCAGGAGGGCAAGCTGTACTGTCTTATTGCAGACACTGATCCTCTTCTGTCTCCCATTTCAGCGTGGCCAGCTTCTCCTCCTCTCCCTCCCTCTGGCTGCATTACAAGGGGGTAGGTTCTAGCACATGCGCTCCTTCCATCTACTGCCCTTGCCCCCCTGTGTGTCCTTTTCCCCCACAGCGCTTCTAGCTTCCTTCCTCTCCCAACGGCAGCTGCTGTGGGCACACTGGGGGATGTCATTTACTGGCCTCTCCCTTTCCTGAATGAACACAGTGAACGATTAGTACCAGCCAGTGTTCACTATGCTTCAGTTTGTGAATCTGCAGGAAGCCTTGGAGCCTCCTATTCATTCATCTGGGCAGCTGAGGCTGTAGAGCATGGCACTGATAATTCTATGTTGAAAAGGAAAATAGGTGCGCGAACCTTTAGTGAGAAAAAAGTGGGAAAAAGCAGCACTGAAATAATATATATATGTGAAAAGGTTGTAACAAATGAAAAACATCAAAACCACAATTCTTCGAGTAATTCCTTCTATTCTCTGTCCTTCATATCAACTCAACTGCAGAGGTATTATTCATATAGAAAAGGTTTGGGAGCCCCATCAGAGGCATTCTTGGTTATAGAAAAGGCTTTGGGAGCCCCATCAGATGCATTCTTAGAATAGAAAAGGTTTGGGAGCCCCCTCAGAGGTATTCTTGGCATAGGAAAGGTTTGGGAGCCCCATCAGAAGTATTCTTGGCATAGGAAAGGTTTGGGAGCCCCATCAGAGGTTTTGTCGGCATAGAAAAGGTTTGGGAGCCCCATCGGGAAAAATCATGGGTTGAACTGGATGGACTTGTGTCTTTTTTCAACCTCACTAACTATGTAACTATGTAACTATGTAACATCAATTACAAAGTGCGCTAAAAAATAAGGAACACAAATGTTCACAAAAAATGGTGTCTGCTGATATTCAGCTGTAGCGGGCATCCTCCCATTTACAATTGTTCATTAGTAGACTGTATAACATTTTGAAGGAACTCGGCTCCATCTAGTGGCCAAACTGCCACACTGCAGCTTGGTGGTTTTCATCAGAAGTTTCTAGTGGCCAAACTGCCACACTGCAGCTTGGTGATGTTCACCAGATACTACGATACCCACAATTCAGTGGGAACACCAGGGTGCATTGCTTCACCGCACAGCCTTTTGGGGGAAGCTTTATAAAGGAAGGGAGGAGCCAGGCTCTCTCTCTTGTCTCCTGACACAACAGCTAGAAGGAAGCAAGTGCTGTGGGCTGATGCTGCGGACTAGGCCTGAAGCCTGAGCCTGAAGTGACGGAGTGGAAGCATTTCATCTGCAGTAAAGGAGCCTTCCCAGAGAACCCATTGATGCTCTGCAGAGACTGGTGTTGCCCACATCTAACCACAAGCGCGGCTGGTGACAGAAATCGGAGGTGGAGAGCTCGGGAAGAAAGAGGCCGTTTGGTGAGCAGGGCACATGCCCAAATCTGTTTCTCGCTTGGAAGAAAGTAACTTTAGCCGGTGCTAACTACACTTCAGATAGTACGCAGTACACTCAGCGGCCTAGTGCACCTTCCAGGAGACTAAGCATTTAAACACAAGTACATAAGGTGTCAGGGGCCTATATATGCACCACTAAGAAGATTAATACGCCCAATTACGCAGTAACATTGCGGGTGATTGTAACCTTTTTTTTTCTCACCCCTTTTGACTATATATCCTTACTTTTGGATTACAAATAGCTTGTGCACCAACGATTGCTAGCGAAGATTCCAAACCAAAAGGAAGGAACTGTGTATGGGATTCAAATATGTTCTGCCTACCTGATACAAGAGACTAGACGTGTGTAAAGTATAGCCTGAATTGGGTAAAAGAAAGCCTATGAGTTATCTTTTAGTTGCATAAGTATACAAAAATAGCTATCTTAATCATATTGTTTATTATTGTGTCAATAACTTTATCTTTCTTAGTTGACTCTTGTGATGTCTTTTGGAGTCAACTTGTACTTTAACTCTCAGTAAAGCTACTTTGGTTAAGCAAAAGTCTGTGTGTTGCACCTTGTGTCACCCAGAGGGACTGCGGCTGGAGAAAGGTAACAAGTTATTATTACTTATTGGGGTGATATATCCTGAACTGTGTTCTCCTGTAGCCATTTGGTATTATAGTCCCATTTCGTGTCAGTTGTGCCTAGGGAGGGTTCGAGCCAATTTCAGGGGTTGGAAGGCAGGACGTAGACCCAATAATCTAATCAGCAGCTCCTGCGGGGGTGGTGCTACACGTGGGGGCTCGTCCGGGATATCTACGGTCCTGCAACAGTTACCTCTCAGTGACAAAATCGCTGTTCGCACAGAAATGGACCCTGCCGCTGCAGCCCGGTGGTGCAGAGAAGAAAATGTCCTTATCGGCCATGGTCTGGTGATTGGAATCAAGGGAGAGAACTGGACAGAGGACCAACTACTCTCAGTTCTGAGAACATATTCCAAGGACAGGAAACTTTGGGTGATGGACATGAGGACAGATACCACCAATCAACACACCTACGCATTGTGTGAATGGAAGAAGGGGGTCCCAGATCACTTCAAGGGCACCAGCATAAAAACTATAGATCAAGTAGAGTTATTCCTGATACATCCAGAAGGTGAAGAGGAAGACCCTATACCCACTACTACAGGGGGACTGAGCACAGAAGAAAGTGCCAAAAAGGAGGGATTCAGTGCACCACCTTTGACTACCCTTAGCTCAGAACTATGCGCTGTCCTGGGGGAAATAGTAGCCAAATGTAACAAGGATCCTCCAAACTATCTGATGGCTGGATACAGGAAGCTCAGGACTTTTTCTGGGAAGCAACCTGTACCCTCAGTGGAAGATGGATTCGAGGAGTGGCTAGATAACGCTACTCAGGCCTTGGAGGAGTGGGAGATACCAGAACAGCATAAGAAGCAGCGAATCACAGAGAGTTTGAAGGGGCCTGCATTGGAGGCCGTACGCAACCTCAAGCTAAGCAAGAAGGATTGTACTGCACAAGACTATCTGGATATTCTACAAGATGTGTTTGGCCGGACAGAAAAGGTTACTGAACTTCTTTACCAACTGGAGCACTGTTACCAGAAGGAAGGAGAAAAACTGTCTGAATTCATCGGGCGTCTGGATAGGATCATACATCAGATTCTGTTAAAAAAAGGGTTGGATCCCCGGAAGGTGGATGAGACTCGAGCACAACAGGTGCTGAGGGGAGCTCAACCTCTAGACCCTATTGCTATACTGTTGCGAACTCGCCAGGACGGTGGCATCCTGGAGTACCCTGATCTGATCAGGATGGTCCGGGAAGAAGAGGTCATGTTGGATAACAAAAGGAAGAGCCAAGAACGGGAAACAACCGCCCGAGTTAGAGTGATAAGTGCGGAAGAAGGCGACTCACAAGTTGAGCTCTTAAAGACTCAGGTGTCACAGCTAATAGAAATGGTATCCATCCTGAACAGTCAGGCATCTGCTCTATCTAATAGAAACACAGAAGAGAAGCCTGCTAAACACCCTAGTTCCAGTGTTGAACCAGAACAGAAACCTAGGAGGCCGATAACCTGTTTCAATTGTGGAGGGGTAGGGCATGTCAGAGGAGTATGTCCCAGTCCAGAGGAGGCTGCCTTCAAACACCGCAAGCCGGCGGAAAACTTCAGAGGGCTCCGGTGAAGGAGTCAACCGGGCGCCCAACAGTTTTAATGGACTCCAAGAGATCCCTTAAATTTAAGAGCCACAGTCAGGGAGTAAGGCCCTCTTTAAATGCCTCTCATTCCACGACTTGGGCCGATAAGAGGCGGGAAATCAATGCACACCAGGCCCAGGAGGAGATGAGGCCCGGTAGAAACTCAAAAAGGAAAGGAGTACGGGTGCAGGTAGCTGAGCCCGGCAGAAGGGCTACTCCAAAAGAATTTCCTGTCAAGCTAGTGGGGCCTTCCCCTGTAGTCTCAATCCAAGTGGAAGGAATTTATACAAAGGCTTTACTGGACACAGGAGCCCAGGTGACTCTCCTGTATAGGGATTTCTACGATAGACACCTCAAACATCTGCCCCTGCAGAGGCTGGAAGACCTGGAGATATGGGGTATTGGAACACAAAGTTTTCCCTATGACGGGTATTTGCCAATCAAATTAACTTTTGACCCCTCCTTGGCCGGCAAAGCTGAAACCTTCGATACTTTAGCAGTGGTATGCCCTCGCCCACCAGGGGCCAATAAGAGTTCCCTCATTATAGGGACCAACACTGACCTAGTCAGGCGATTGCTGACACAACTAGTCCAGGGACAGGATGCCCCAACTCTGAAAGTTCATCCCATGTTAAGGCAGGCCTATCAACGTCTAGGTCTGGAACAGAAGGCCCCTGCCGAAGGAGTTGGAAAGATCTGGAAGCTGGATAAAACAGAGAAGGTGTTGCAGCCGGGAGAGGTGACCTGCTTGAGGGCTTCTGTCAAGCTCACTTGGAAGCAGCCAGGCCCTTTCATGGTTCTTGAATCAGGCCCATCGGAGGCACAGAAAGGGATAGAAGTGATCCCCGAAGTGATCCCATTGAAGGCATTACAGAAAAGTCATGGGAAGGTTTTGGTGAGTGTCAGAAATACTGCTACTACTCCGGTGAAGGTGCCGGCCAGGGTGCTGTTGGGCCAGGTGAACCCGGCCACCCCAGTTGCCCCATCAGATTTGAAGAGGGAAGACGGGGGCGAAA
The DNA here is from genome assembly GCF_965119305.1 of Pelophylax lessonae. Classification (NCBI taxonomy): domain Eukaryota; kingdom Metazoa; phylum Chordata; class Amphibia; order Anura; family Ranidae; genus Pelophylax; species Pelophylax lessonae. The sequence continues at coordinate 208,895,004 of NC_138776.1, read as the reverse complement.
TCACCATAGAGGAGCTCTGCTCTGCAAATACGGCCCTCCCACCGGAATGGAAGAAGAGAGCCAGGGCCCAACTGATTCGATGGAAAGAAATATTCTCTAGAGATGAATTCGATGTGGGGTGTGCAAAGAGTGCCACCCATAATATCCGTCTACATGAAGATAAACCCTTTCGGGAGAGAGTCCGACGGGTTCCCTTGGGTGACTTAGAAGATCTACGGGAGCAGTTGGGGGAACTCAAGAGAACAGGGATTATTCGAGAATCCAGGAGCCCGTACGCTTCTCCAATAGTGGTAGTCCGGAAGAAAACTGGGTCCCTGAGGCTCTGTATCGACTACCGAACACTGAACAGAAGGACTATTCCAGACCAGTATACCACCCCCCGGATTGAAGACGCTTTACAAAGTTTGTCAGGGGCCAAGTGGTTCAGTGTGATGGACTTGAAGAGCGGATACTACCAGATCCCCATGAACCCTGAGGATAGGGAGAAGACAGCCTTCATCACCCCCGTGGGGTTCTTTGAGTTTAACCGCATGCCTCAAGGGTTGTCAGGAGCCCCAGCCACCTTCCAAAGACTGATGGAGAGAACTGTTGGAGATATGAACCTGATAGAGGTACTGGTATACTTGGATGATATTATTGTGTTCGGCAGAACCCTAGAAGAGCATGAAGAGAGGTTGGAAAAGGTCCTAAAGAGGTTATATGAAGAAGGCCTGAAACTTTCTCCGGAGAAGTGCCAGTTTTACCAGTCCTCGGTCCATTACCTGGGTCACATTGTGTCTGCAGAAGGAGTGTCCACCGACCCAGAGAAGCTGGATGCTGTTACTTCCTGGCCGAGGCCCACAAATGTGACTGAGCTCCGATCATTCCTGGGTTTCTGCTCCTATTACAGGAGATTTGTGGAAGGGTTTGCCAAAATTGCCCGACCCCTCAATGAATTACTCAGAACCGAAGGGGAAGATGATGTTCCAGAACTAGTCAAACCAGTGAAACCCGCCATGGGGCCTAGAAAGCCCAAGGAATCTATTCAGGATCAGTGGACCTCGAAATGTGAGGAAGCCTTCATTCAGTTGAAGAAGAGCCTGACCACTGCCCCTGTGTTGGCCTACGCAGACCCCTCAAAACGCTACGAACTACATGTCGATGCCAGCAGAGATGGGCTAGGTGGGGTGTTGTACCAGGAGCATGACGGTCACCTGCGGCCCGTTGCTTATGTGAGCAGAAGTCTGATACCTTCCGAGAGGAATTACCCCACACACAAGCTGGAATTCCTGGCCTTGAAGTGGGCTGTAGTAGACAAACTGAAAGATTACTTATATGGAGCAGAATTCATAGTCAAAACGGATAATAATCCACTTACCTACCTGCTGACCACTGCCAAACTGGACGCTACAGGACATAGGTGGTTAGCCGCTCTCTCTAGCTTTATGTTCAGTTTAAAATACCGACCAGGTGTTGGGAATAGGGATGCAGACGCCCTCTCCAGAAGGTCTCATGCCCCCAACGATCCTACTGAAGAATGGGCTCACTTGACCTCAGAGGGAGTGCGCGCCCTATGTCAGGGAACGGAATTTCGATCCAGTGGAGGAGCAAGAGCCGAAGAGATTGGGGTCTCAGCTGCTGGAGTACCCAGGTGTTATTGCAGGGTGACCCAGGTTGAAGAAGGTTTGCCTAGGCTATCGAAAGGGGACTTGAGGAAGGAGCAGTTAAAAGACCCTTTGGGGAAACTTTTGCTGAAGGCCATAGAGACTCAGCGCCCTGAGCTGCTTCTAACAGACTCCCCTCGGGAAGCCCGATTGTTGCATAAAGAATGGGACCGGCTACAGATACGCCAAGGGGTGGTCTACCGAAGGGGCCCCTCTGATGATCTGGAAGAGAAGTGGCAACTGTTCCTACCAGCTAAATTCAGGGAAGGAGTCTTGGCTGCTCTCCATGACAATCATGGTCATCTGGGGCCTGAAAGGACTTTCCAACTTGTGAGAGACAGGTTTTACTGGCCCTGTATGCGGGGTGAAGTTGAAGGATACTGTCGTTCTTGTGCTCGCTGCATCCAGAGGAAAACTTTGCCACGTCAAGCAGCCCCAATGGGCCATCTGCAAAGTCAGGGGCCTATGGAACTGGTGTGCATTGATTTCCTTTGCCTGGAGCCTGACTTGAGTGGTCAAGGGAATGTCCTTGTGGTAACAGATCATTTCACCAGATACGCCCAGGCGTTTCCAACAAAAGACCAGAAAGCCACAACAGTGGCCAAAGTATTAGTGGAAAAGTTCTTTGTGCACTATGGTTTACCGCAACGCCTCCATTCAGATCAGGGAAGAGACTTTGAAAGCCGGCTGATTAAGAAGTTGCTAGACTTGTTAGGCATCCAAAAGACTAGGACTACTCCCTACCACCCACAAGGGGATGCTCAGCCTGAACGGTTTAACCGGACTCTTTTGAACATGTTGGGGACCCTGAGCTCAGAAAAGAAACAGCACTGGAGTAAACATGTAGCTGCCATCGTACATGCCTACAATAGTACTGTCAGTGATGTTACAGGATACTCCCCATACCGATTAATGTTCGGGCGGGAGGCTCGGCTGCCAGTGGACTTGGCTTTCGGCATATCACCTGATCACACCTCAGCAGCATCTCACAAGGGGTATGTGGACCGGTTGAGGAAGAGCCTAAAAACGGCCTACGAAAAAGCCCAAGTCTCATCTGATCAACGGGGGCTGAGAAATAAAAGAAACTTTGACCTGAAAGTTAGGATCCAGGATTTGCAGCCAGGGGATAAAGTGTTGTTGAGGAACTTGGGTATCCCTGGGAAACACAAGTTGGCTGACCGTTGGAAATCCCAGCCCTATGTCATCTGTAAGCAGCTGCCAAACCTTCCTGTGTATCAGATTAGGCCGGAAGGGAGAGTGGGCCCACTGAAGACTTGGCATAGGAACCACCTATTACCTCTCTCAGAAGCAGTTCGCCTACCTCCTGACCCAGTCTCACATGAAGTCCCTTCAACGTCTCAAGGGCACAGGCCAGTTACCAGATCTCAAACAGCATTTCCAGATGTGAGGGATGGAGATTCTCCAATTGAAGATCTGGAAGATGAAGAGGAGGTACCTGATTGGATGTGGTCATCTCAGTTATCAGAACCCATGACTGAGTACCTGTCTTCATCCGAACTGGTTGAAAGAGGAACCCTTCAGGCAGAAGCTCCTGAATTTGTGCCTTTCCACATGCTTACAGAAGAAGTAGCTGATGGTGAAGATCCTGAGGAGGAGGTTGCACCTTTCTCTGAAGAAGAATTAACTGCTTCTGAAACCCCAGAGTCCAATGCGTTGGGACTAGAGGAGGAAGCTCTTGAAGAATCCCCAAGAGCGGCTGGTTCCAGCACTTCTAAGATTGTGACTCCCAAAGAACAGAGGGAAAGAAGAGTCATTCACCCACCCAAAAGACTAACTTACGACCAATTGGGGAAATGCTCGGAAGAAGCTGTCCTTACTTCTAAGAGAACTCTTGATCAGCCTAGTTCTTCCACTGCAGATTTAGTGGAGGACAACCCTAGCTCACCCCCAGGCACATCTGTACAAGCCACTCAAGTGTCGGGGGTTTGTGAACAGAACCACCTTCTCTCCCCCAACAATTGGTGGGAGGTTCCGCTGTCGGCCCTGTGTTTTAATGTGCAGTTGTTGGGTTTGAACTCTGCTTCTGATAAGGGACATGGTTTACCGTTGTGCATGAGTTAATTGTTTTTTTCCAACGTATGTGACAGGATACATGCTGTCGTTATCTTTGGGGACCAAAGTTTCTAAAGTGGGGGGAGTGTGTAGCGGGCATCCTCCCATTTACAATTGTTCATTAGTAGACTGTATAACATTTTGAAGGAACTCGGCTCCATCTAGTGGCCAAACTGCCACACTGCAGCTTGGTGGTTTTCATCAGAAGTTTCTAGTGGCCAAACTGCCACACTGCAGCTTGGTGATGTTCACCAGATACTACGATACCCACAATTCAGTGGGAACACCAGGGTGCATTGCTTCACCGCACAGCCTTTTGGGGGAAGCTTTATAAAGGAAGGGAGGAGCCAGGCTCTCTCTCTTGTCTCCTGACACAACAGCTAGAAGGAAGCAAGTGCTGTGGGCTGATGCTGCGGACTAGGCCTGAAGCCTGAGCCTGAAGTGACGGAGTGGAAGCATTTCATCTGCAGTAAAGGAGCCTTCCCAGAGAACCCATTGATGCTCTGCAGAGACTGGTGTTGCCCACATCTAACCACAAGCGCGGCTGGTGACAGAAATCGGAGGTGGAGAGCTCGGGAAGAAAGAGGCCGTTTGGTGAGCAGGGCACATGCCCAAATCTGTTTCTCGCTTGGAAGAAAGTAACTTTAGCCGGTGCTAACTACACTTCAGATAGTACGCAGTACACTCAGCGGCCTAGTGCACCTTCCAGGAGACTAAGCATTTAAACACAAGTACATAAGGTGTCAGGGGCCTATATATGCACCACTAAGAAGATTAATACGCCCAATTACGCAGTAACATTGCGGGTGATTGTAACCTTTTTTTTTCTCACCCCTTTTGACTATATATCCTTACTTTTGGATTACAAATAGCTTGTGCACCAACGATTGCTAGCGAAGATTCCAAACCAAAAGGAAGGAACTGTGTATGGGATTCAAATATGTTCTGCCTACCTGATACAAGAGACTAGACGTGTGTAAAGTATAGCCTGAATTGGGTAAAAGAAAGCCTATGAGTTATCTTTTAGTTGCATAAGTATACAAAAATAGCTATCTTAATCATATTGTTTATTATTGTGTCAATAACTTTATCTTTCTTAGTTGACTCTTGTGATGTCTTTTGGAGTCAACTTGTACTTTAACTCTCAGTAAAGCTACTTTGGTTAAGCAAAAGTCTGTGTGTTGCACCTTGTGTCACCCAGAGGGACTGCGGCTGGAGAAAGGTAACAAGTTATTATTACTTATTGGGGTGATATATCCTGAACTGTGTTCTCCTGTAGCCATTTGGTATTATAGTCCCATTTCGTGTCAGTTGTGCCTAGGGAGGGTTCGAGCCAATTTCAGGGGTTGGAAGGCAGGACGTAGACCCAATAATCTAATCAGCAGCTCCTGCGGGGGTGGTGCTACACAGCTAAAAGCAAAGTCTATATTCCAGATAGTGAGACTGTGCAAGGGTCTTGAGAATCCAAAGAATATAGTGAGGTTGGGGAGTGATGGAAGGTGGGTGTAGCCTCTTCCCAAACGGTGATCCAAACAGTGCTCTAATATACACGTGATGCACCCAGTGTTAGGAGGGGACTCTTACCAGATGGTGGAGAGATGCAAACATATAACGTATTTCCCTGGAGTCCTTTAAGGTCAGTTTGTTGGAGAAAATTCACAAAAGGAATGGGGCGTCCACCTGCTTCCAAGATGTGGGGATCTAGAGGCTTCCACTCAAGGGGATATCGCCACAGAGAACATGCCCAAGGAAGAGAAGGGGACTATAGTGCATTACCTCAATTTATTGAACCAATAAGGTAGAGTAACACTTACATTTCAGGAGAAAAAAACAGCATATGTAAATATGGATCGAGGACCTCTGCAGTAAGTCCGGGATCGATGGCAGCACGGCTAGCTCCCCCCGACGTGTTTCCACTAACAAGTCGGCTTCTGGGACTGGAGCTGATAATTCTATGTCCTCAATCACTTTCAGCCAGGGGGGGGGTGGCATTCAGGTAGGCTTTATGGGGCCCCGTTATTTCTAACAGCAGCCCTGGTCACAAGAGTTGCCCACCCCCGCGCCCATTGTGATGTTTTGTCACAGCTTTATTGGCGGTTTTGACCTTGCCAGCAATTGATATTGCTTTATTGGCTAAGCCCTCAAGTTAAATTCTGGGGTCAGTCCAATGCCTGCCTGGCACTGATGGTAAGGACAGGCCTCTTAGACTATGTGAGCTTATGTTTATGGGTGCTCACAGTATAACCGTGAATTCGCATTGTTGATTGGTAAATTCTGGGGTCAGTCCAATGTCCATTACGTCCAGGCCACTTTTTGCGATTCGGCACTGTGCAACTGTAACTGACAATTGCGCGTTTGTGCGACGCCGTACCCAAACGAAATTTACGTCCTTTTTTTTTCCACAAACAGAGCTTTCTTTTGGTGGTATTTGATCACCTGTGCGATTTTTACTTTTTGCGCTATAAACAAAAAAAGAGCGTACATTTTGAAAAAATAACAATATTTTTCAAATTTTTTTATATGAAATTCCCCCCCAAAAAAATGTAAAAATCAAATTTTTTTTTTACATTTTTGGCCAATTTGTTTTCTGCTACCTATGTTTGGTAAAAAAAATCACAATAAGCGTAATTTGATTGGTTTGCGCAAAAGTTATTACGTTTAATAACTAAGGGAAAGATTTATGTCATTTTTGGTGTTTTTTTTTAACGAGTAATGGCGGCGATCTGCGATTTTTTTTGCGGGACTGCGACATTGCGGTGGACAGATCGGACCCTTGACTGACATTTTTGACACTTTTGGGGGTACCAGTGACATTACTGCAGTAATCAGTGCTATAAATATACACTGTTACTGTAAAAATTACACTGGCAGGGAAGGGGTTAATTTTATTGGAGAAGGAGGGGTTAATGTATGCCTGGTGCTTACTAACGTGTGTAAGGGGAGGTGACTGAGTGACACAGGGACAGATCGCCTGTTCAGCTATGCTGAACCCTGCAATCTGTCACTGTCTGTCAATTAGGAGATCGATTCCCGACGATCGGGAAGAGGAGCGGCGATCGCCGCCGCTCCTCCCCTGGCCCGACTCCCGCTGTGAATGAATACAGCGGGAGCGAGCCTCTGGCGGCGCGCGTGTGCCGCCCACAAGGGGAGGAGTCCAGCGACGTAGGTCTACATTGCTGGACGATAACTAACCACTTTGCCGCAGTAGAGCTCCAGTGAGCGGTCGGCAAGTGGTTAATCAGCTTCTGTATATTGTTGGGGGGCAAGATTTTGGTTTATCAGTTGGTCATAAATGAGCCTATGCTTCTCAGCAGTCATGCCTTGCTGTCAGTGGTGTATTTAGTTTTTTTGCTGCCCTAGGCCTGACTAAACTTGTGCACCCCCTAATTTACATATGACCCACCCCTACCTGTAAAGGCCACACCCCTTACTGTTTATGACCCGCCCTGTCATCTGTGAACCACAGACCACAAGTCTATCAGTGCCCATCAGCGTAGCCTTATCGGTGCAGCCTCATCACTGACCTCTTTATGGGGGTGCCAGACTGATTTGCCTCCTGGACTCTGCCCTCTGGCCCAATTCACCCCATAAGATTCGCACTATACTAAAATTGTAGCCCAAGCCAGCGGGGACCCTTTTCGTGTGGAACTCGGGAGGAGGCTGTTTTTTTTTTTCGTGCAGGGAGCAGCTTTTTTGCTGCCCCCCTGCAAAGTGCCGCCCTAGGCCTGGGCCTTGTGGGCCTAGGCCAAGATACAGCACTGCTTGCTGTGCTTTCGCTAAAGCGTAGCAAACCTGTGGTTTTGTGCGCGTAAGCTGCACTTTATGCACAGATGTCTATGTAAATGCACCTCAAATCACTAAAAAAAGTGCAGGAACTTCTTTTTCAAGTCGGCTGCACCGCAAAGTTGGTGTTGCAGCAATTCGAACAATACCATTGCCGACATTAAGAAGCGACTTCTCATGTGATTTGGACCTGTCAAGTCCCACCTGTGTGAATGGGGACTTATAATGCCCATGAATGGACAGTGTTCTTGCCTACATGGATTGCACAGTTGCTCCGCGTCTTTGCATTCAGGCAGTCACATTCATGTCAATAGGGATGCAGCAACTGTATGGACACAGCTGCTGCTCCCAATTTGACATTCACGTGGGTGCGGGTGCGTGTCTCTGAAAACAGACAGTATGGGTTTGGGGACATGCAACTACATACTCAAATTGGGAGTAGAAACTGTGTCGGTGCTAGGGTTGCCACTTTTTCTTCAAGCCAAACCCAAACACTGTGGCTGCAGGAAAGACATTTGCACCATCTATGGCCAGCCTAACTGGAACTGATAATTGTGAAGGTCTTGGAAGAGCAGAGCGGAGGGACACAGATGGGGGAAAGAAGAGAGGGAGATAAGGTCAGTTCATTGATCAGTGTACTGTAGTGCTCCCTCACCCGCGGGCCGACCAAGGCTGGAAGCTCGGGCATCATTGATACAGCCAAGGAAGGGAATCGTAGCTGCTGATTTTCATACTTCCCACCCACATATCTCCTCTCTTTCAGATACAGCTGCACGCTGGGGATAGTGTGGGCAGGATGGGCAGACACAGGAGGAACTGGGGCAGGAGGAGGAGGAGGAGCTGTATTCTTCTCTGCTCTCCCATCCATGAGTGGAGTAGGTGTGCTCGCTGGGCTGTGTAAGAGTGCCATTGACACTGGGCTCAACTGCACTGACCAGTCTCTGAAGTTAAAGTCTGATTTCCCAAACTGCCACTGAGATAATGGGAGGCTTGGTTCCCACAGTGGTGGAACTCCAGGGCCCAGGTCGCAAGTTTGACTTCTGCAACCCTGGTAGTTCCGCCACTGCTAAGTCTAATACAAATAATAATTGTTAATTGTCAGTTACCACTTTCCCCTTAATGACCAGGCCATTTTTTGCGATTACTTTAACGCAAAATTGCGCGGTTGAGCGACGCTGTACCCAAATAAAATTGTCCTTTTTTTCCCCACAAATAGAGATTTCTTTTGGTGTTATTTGATCACCTGTGCGATTTTTATTTTTTGCGCAATAAACAAAAAAAGAGCAACAATTCTGAAAAAAAATATATATATATTTTCCACATTCTGCTATATAACATTCCCCAAAAAAAATATTTAAATATCATAATTTTTTAACATTTTAGGCCAATTTGTTTTCTGCTACATATTGTTGGTCAAAAAAATTGCAATAAGCATATTTGGATTGGTTTGCGCAAAAGTTATTACGTCTACAAACTAGGGGAAAAATTGATGTAATTTTTATTTATTTATTTATTTTTTTACTAATAATGGCAGCGATCTGCGATTTTTAGCGGGACTGCGACATTGTGGCGGACAGATCGGACCCCTAACTCACATTTTTGACACTTTTGGGGGACCAATGACATACTACAGTAATCAGTGCTAAAAATATGCACTGTTACTGTAATAATGACACTGGCAGGCAAGGGGTTAACCTAGTTAGTGATAAAGTGGTTAAATTTAAGATTAGGGGAGTGTTAACTAACTGTGGGGGGAGGGGCTTGTGAAATAATCATAGAGGCCTGTGATCCCATATAGAAGGATCACAAGCACTCTCTGATCATTTCAGAGAGAAGAACGGTCAGCTGTGTTTACAACAGCTGATCATCCTTCTTTCTCAGCGGACCGTTCTTCTCTCTGAAATGATCACAGAGCGCCTGTGATCCTTCTATATAGGATCACAGGTCTCTGTGTTCATTTCACAAGCCCCTCCCCCCCACAATTAGAAAACACTCCCCTAGGCTCACACTTAACCTTTTGATCACCACTGGGTTAACCCCTTCCCTGCCAGTGTCATTATTACAGTAACTTTTAGCATATTTTTAGCATATTTTTAGCACTGATTACTGTAGTAATGTCACTGGTCCCCCCAAAAGTATCAAAAATGTTAGTTAGGGGTCTGTTTTGTCCGCTGCAATGTCGCAGTCCCGCTAAAATCGAAGAACTTCGCCATTACTAGTAAAAAATAATTAAATAATAAATAAAAATGACATAAATCTTTCCTCTAGTCTGTAGACGCGATAAGCTTTGTGCAAACCAATCAAAATAAGCTTATTGTGATATTTATTTACCAAAAATATGTAGCAGAGTACAAATTGGCCTAAAAGGATTAAAAAAACGGAAAATTTATATCAAATACTTACTGTAATTTTTCTTTCCTGATGGACTCCATGGCAGCATACGTATCGGGTTTGGCCCCGCCTCCAAACCTACCCATAGGACCTCACTCCCATAAATCTTTGCTCCTGTTCAGCACACGTGTTCTGTAACTATCCTCCACAGAAATCCGGGAGGGAACTCCTGCTGCCATGGAGTCCATCAGGAAAGGAAAATTACGGTAAGTATTTGATATAAATTTTCCGTTTTCCTGACAGACTCCATGGCAGCATACGTATCGGGAAATAACTCGCCGTACACACAGGGTGGGCAGGTGCTGAACAGAAAAGTTTAATGCATTTTGTCAAACAGACAGGACTTGCAAACCAAAATTCACAGATGAAAGAGCCGCTGGCTCAACACAGTAATGGGACAAAAATGTGTTAATAGAGGACCACGATGCTGCTCTGCAGATGACTTCAGGAGCCACATGTCTGGATACTGCCCAGGAGGTAGAGATGCTCTGCGTCGAATGAGCTGTAACTACTGCTGGAGGGGTCAAGCCCTTAGCCCTATAAGCCCACTGGATGGTCTGGATGATCCAAGAGGAAATGGATCTCGTCGAGGCTCTTGAACCTTTGTTTTTACCATAGAAGGTAACAAAAAGATGTTCCGATTTTCTAAAAGAGGAAGTGGCATCTAAATATTTCTTAATACACTTTCCAACATCCAGCGGATGAACCGAAGATTCTTCCTCTTCCTGTCTAAAGGTCGGTAACACTGTCTCATTTTTGTTTTCATGGAAGACAGAAGTCCTCTTTGGTCTCGCATCCAGCATGGGAATGAGCACCACTCTGTCAGGAAAAAATGTTAAGAAAGGCTCTTGTGTCCCAAAGGACCCAATTTCCGACACTCTTTTTGCTGAGGTTACAGCTACCAGAAACACTGTTATCAGGGTAAGCTCTCTTATGGTCAAGGAATCAGACATGTCTTGAATCTGACCCGCCAGGAAATCCAGAACTAGAGGCAGATCCCACTTGGGAAACCTGGGTTTCCTTTGAGGTCTGATTCTCACTGCTCCTTGGAAAAATTGACGAATTAAGGCATGAGTGGCCCAGGAGATCCCTGTAAAAGCGGAAATAGCCGAGACCTGGACTCTGAGCGAACTCACTGATAGAGGCAAGTCCAATCCTGATTGGAGAAAGCTCAATACGTCCTGGATCTTAATGGAAGATTGAGGATCAGGCCTTGTAGCCAACTGTGCAGAAAATTTTTCCCAGATTCTCTGATAAACTCTGTTCGTTGAGTTTCTTCTAGCACTAAGCAATGTAGAAATCGCCGTTTCTGGACAGCCTAAAGCCTGTAACCTCCTCCTTTCAACATCCAGACCCTGAGATGTAGACGGTCCGGGCATGGATGGAGTACAGACCCCTGGGACAACAGATCCGGTCTGAAGGGTAGCAGGATTGGGTCTTGGACACTGAGTAGCGTCAGAAGAGGAAACCATGGCCTGTTTGGCCAGAAGGGAATCACCGCCACTATCTCCACTGGCTCCGCCCTGAGTCTCCGAAGGAACTGTAACACAATCGGAATTGGTGGGAAGGCGTATGCCCTGCGGAATCTCCACTGATCCGAGAGTGCGTCCATCCCTGATGCTTGTGGATCTCTGAATCTTGTATAGTACTTCGGCAGTTTGAAGTTGCAGGGGGAGGCGAAGAGGTCTACCTCTGGAGAGAACCCTAGTGTTAGAATCCAGTCTAATGTTTCCTTGTGAAGGGACCACTCGTTGTTGTCCAGGTCCACTCTGGACAGGAAGTCTGCTTTGACATTCTGGGCTCCTGGAACATAAACCGCTGAAAGATTCAAGAGATTTCTCTGTGCCCAGGACATAATCGGCTCCACTTCCCTCAATAGGGACCAGCTGCGCGTTCCCCCTTGCTTCCTGACGTATGCCACTGCTGAGGTGTTGTCCAGACGTAGCATGACAGGTTGGTCTTTTGTCAGGTGAGAAAAAGCCTGAAGAGCTTGGAATGCTGCTCGGAGTTCCAGTATGTTGGACACTATTCCTCGAGTGGAGAACTCCCACCTGCCCTGTGCCACCTCCGACAAACAGTGGGCACCCCAGCCTATGTTGCTGGCGTCCGAGGTGATCACTACCCACGGAGCTGGCTTCAGAGAGTGGCAGTTCAGCAGGTGGTCTCTGCATAACCACCAAGGGAGACTCGCTCTCATGGAAGGGGTCAAGAAGATGCGTTGATCCAGATGCCACGTATCCCATTGCTGCAGGAATCCCTTCTGAAAGGGTCTCATCCTCCACAGGGCCCACTTCACCATTGGGACTACTGCGACCATAGTCCCGATCACCTTCAGGCATTGACGTGCCTGAAGATGAGAGGATGAGAGGGCAAAGGGAATCCTGTCTCGAAGTGTCCCTATTTTTTCCTCTGGAAGAGAGATAGTCGCCTTCTTTGTGTCGAACAGAGCGCCCAAGTAGATCAGGGACTGAGTTGGAATCAGGTGGCTCTTCTCCTCGTTGAGTAACCAACCAAACATCTGGAGAGTGGACACGACCTGCTCCAGATGAACTAATAGTTGATCTCTGTCTTGGGACAACAGGAGGAGATCGTCCAAATAGTGGTGAAGTCGGATACCTCTCAATCTCAGTAGGGCTACCACGGCCAATAAGATTTTTGAAAAGGTCCGTGGAGATGTTGAGAGCCCGAATGGGAGACAGATAAATTGAAGATGTAATCCTCCCACTTCGAACCGGAGAAACCTTTGAAAATCTTCGGCCACAGGGACATGAAAGTAGGCATCCTTCAAGTCGATGGACACCATCCAATCGGCCGGCTGGACTGATTGCTGTACAGACAACAGGGTCTCCATTTTGAACCTTTCTTTTTTTATGAATTTGTTCAAGAAGGTCAAATCTATTACTGGTCTCCATGATCCGTTCTTCTTTTGGACCAGAAAGAGCGGAGAATATATTCCTTGGCCTCGCTCGGACTCTGGAACGGAGATGACAGCCCCTTGAGCCATGAGAGCCTCGACGTAGGAAAATAAAATCTGATGCCTTTCTTCTAGGACCGGTATGGCAGTAGGCAGGAACCTTGAGCCTGGTCTCTCCTTGAAGACCCACTTGTGGCCTGAGGACACCGTCCTGACGGCCCAGGGGTCCTGGATCGAAGCCGCCCAGACATGACGGAAGGAGCGTAGACGTGCACCCACCTGACATGTCTGAGCGGGCCCACCTTCAAAAGGACTTAGCGGGCTCGCGGTCCCCTGAGGAGACATTCTTTGTCGTCTTCCTGGAAGACTGTCTGGATCTCCAGTTTCGGTTGAACTCACGACCAGGTCTATAAGAACGAGCTTCCCTGGCCCGGTCAGGAACGAATTTCCTAGTAGGCTGTCCTTTCTTGATGTTGAACTGGCGCCGATCCTGGGGAAGAAACCCAGACTTACCGCCCGTAGCCCGAGCTATGGCCTCGTCAAGTTTATTCCCTCAAAGGGAATACGGCACCAAACTTGCTTGGATGCCGGATCCGCAACCCAAGGGCGGAGCCAAAGGGCTCTCTTCGCTGTGACCGAGGACAGCATAACTCTTGCCAATAGACGGATCAGGTCTATGGAAGCCTCCCCAAGGAACGACGAGCCCAGCCTAAGCTCCTGGATTGGAGCACTACTGGCCACTTCTTCTGACACCGATCTGACCGATTCGTCTACCACATCAGCCCAAGATTCCATGGCCTTGGATAGAGCAGCTAAAGCTAGGACCGGTTTGCAGGCCATACCTGCCGTGAGGTAGATCCTTTTCAAATCGGAGTCCATTCTCCGGTCTAACGGGTCTTTAAATGAGACCATATCCTCTAAGGGAAGGGTCACATGCTTGACCAGTCTCATGACTGCTGCGTCAACTAGAGGAGGAGACTCAAGTTGTTTCACATCATCCTCTTTGAAGGGGTAAAGTTTTGCCATCTTGGATACTAAGGAATTCTTTCGTTCCACCTTTCTCCACTCCTCCGAAATAATTTCTCCCAACTCTCCCAGGAAGGGAAAATTAACTCGCTCCTTGTTGAGCTGTTTAAAGTACTTCTTTTGCTTGGGAGGGGGAACAGAAGACTCCTCCCAATTTAAGGTCTCTCTGACCGCTTTAACCAGGGAAGGCACCAAAGCATATTCGAAACCCAGACAGGGATCCTCATCTTCAGAGTCGCTACCTGACAAGAGCACCGACTGATGGCTTGTATGGGCCGACTCGAAACCTTCCTGTATTTGAAGTGTTACAGGGGAAGGGCTTGTGGAGGCCGTTGCAGTGTCTTGAGAACGACTGACACCCATCTCTGCCAAAGAGTCTTTTACTACTCTCTTGACCAAAGCCTCAATGCGTTGATCGGAAGTATCCCTTTCTCCCGCAGCCTGGGAGAAACATCTGTCACAGAAAAGCTTCTTCTCCGGGACACTAGTGCCACAGCCCCTGCAACCTGCTTTGTCAGGTCTCCGTGCGTGGCTGGCTGAAGTGGACGCTTTACGATGATGGGAGCCCGAACGGGACTTCCCTGTAGAGTGCCGGTGGCGAGAGCTTGAACGCCTTTCACTTCTTTGAGAAGAGTGCCTAGTCTCTGAACGAGGAGGGCTGTAAACCAAAGAAAACAAAGAAAAAACAGACAGGAAGCTAGGAACACTTGAGTTCCTACCCCCCACCCCCTATAACCCGCATCCCCCGTAAGAAGCCCCAAACTGGGGCCAGTACTCACCAAACCAAAGGTTAGCAGGCAAAGCGGCAGCGCACAGCAAACGTCCAAAAAACGATCGATTCTGGTAAAGGGAACACCCAGTATCAGCAGTGTGTATAAACACAACACTGCTGACAGCTCTGCGGTTTAAATATGGCGCCTGGTGACGTCATCAGCGATCGCCACCGACGCTAGCTTACTGCGCATGCGCCGTACTCACACAGCGCATGCGCGAGAACCAAGCCTCGTTCCCGAGGCGCCGCACATGCGCAGTAGCGTCCCGCACCGGCGGCCGGTCAGGAAGTGACTCGCTGACCGGCCCCGGACCACTAGCCACCAGGGAAAGCAGGAAAAACCAGGTAATACAGACAAGGCATTACTATAAGCATATTATATATAAAAAAATAGCTGCCATGGAGGACTTTGTACTCACGAACCGCAGACCACCAGGGATGGATGCACTACAGGACTTATCTCACTCTAGGGTACCGGCCACCCGCAGCAGCTGGGCTTTTTGGCCAAGGCTGCATACATCTTCGCCCCTACTCCATACCCCGCAGCAGCTGGGGCTTATTGGAGAGCTCCATACCCGACTGGTAGAGCCATCCATCACCCGGAATCCATCTTCAGGTAGGATATCAGGTAATCCCTTTTGGAGGACAAAAAAAGAACACGTGTGCTGAACAGGAGCAAAGATTTATGGGAGTGAGGTCCTATGGGTAGGTTTGGAGGAGGGGCCAAACCCGATACGTATGCTGCCATGGAGTCTGTCAGGAAATTTAGATTTTTTTCAATTTTTTGGGGGGAATATTTTATAGCAGAATGTTAAAAGTATTGTTTTTTTTTTTTCAGAATTGTCGCTCTTTTTTTGTTTATAGCGCAAAAAATAAAAATCGCACAGGTGATCAAATACCACCAAAAGAAAGCTCTGTTTGTGGGAAAAAAGTCCATCAATTTTATTCAGCTACAGCTTTCCACGACTGCACAATTGTTTGTTAAAGTAACGCAGTGTCGAATCGCAAAAAAAGGCCTGGTCATTAAGGGAGCAAATCCTTTCTGGTCCAGAACTGGTTAAAGAATAAAATTGACCAAAATTAACAATTATTATTTGTATTACACTTAGCAGTGGCAGAACTACCAGGGTTGCAGAAGTCGCACTTGCAATTGCCCGTTAAAATAATGCAGTGACAAAATGCAAAAAATGGCCTGGTCATTAACCCGTTGCCGACCACGCGGCGCCTTTTTACTGCTGCAGTGTGGCTCTCCCAGGCAAACCGATGTAGGTCTCGTCAGCGGGGACTCCGATGCACTGGGCAGGCAGCTCCGATTGCCACCGGACACTCGCGATCGTTCCCCTCTGAGAGAGAAGAACGGTCGGCTGTTGTAAACACAGCTGACCGTTCTTCTCCCTGGAATGATCACAGAGTGCCTGTGATCCTTCTATGTAGGAACACATGTCTCTATGGTCATTTCAGAAGCCACGCCCCCCTACAGTTATAAATACACCCCTAGGTACACATTTAACCTCTTGATCACCCACACTGTTTAACCCTTTTCCCTGCCAGTGTCATTATTACAGTAACAATGCATATTTTTAGCACTGATTACTGTAGTAATGTCACTGGTCCCCCAAAAGTGTCAAAAATGTCAGTTAGGGGTCAGAAGGTTATCGCGTCTACAGACTAGAGGAAAGATTTATGACATTTTTATTTATTATTATTTTTTTTTTTACTAGTAATGGCGAAGTTCTTCGATTTTTAGCGGGACTGCGACATTGCAGCGAACAAAACAGACCCCTGACTGACATTTTTGACACTTTTGGGGGGACCAGTGACATTACTACAGTAATCAGTGCTAAAAATATGCAAGTTACTGTAATAATGACACTGGCAGGGAAGGGGTTAACCCAGTGGTGATCAAAAGGTTAAAGCGGAGTTCCGGGCACAAAAACGATATTTTTTTTTGTGCCCCTCTGCTAGGAATGCCTCACCTGAAAAGGAATTGGGTAGTTATTTTTTTTTTTACTTACCTTGCAATTGAAGATCGAAGATACTCACCTCAGAGTACTTCCTCCCTCGGAGCCGCCGCTCACCCCGTCACTTCATGCCTCGCTATGATTCCTGGGAGCTGAACGTCACAGCTCCCAGGAATCAATGCGACGGCACCGGCCCCGCTCGTCATTTCCGGGCGACGCCGCATTCCCCTGCTAAACAGCTTCTGGGAAGTGACGAGAGGGGCCAGTGCGGCGCATTCTGGGACAAGAAGACGCGGAAGAAGACACAGAAGAGGACCGCGCCGGCTTCAGCTGCCCACAAGAGAGATGGAAATGCTGTGGAAGAAATTTTCTAAGTAAGTATTTCTTCTAAAAGGTAAGTGCGAACCGGGACAGATCAGAGGCTAGCCATTGTGGAATGTGCTAGCCCTGACTGTCCCGGGGGTATGTGTATTAAAAAATGACATCTGTGCCCAGAACTCCGCTTTAAGTGTGAGCCTAGGGGAGTGTTTTCTAACTGTGGGTGGGAGGGACTTGTGAAATGAACACAGAGACCTGTGATCCTATATAGAAGGATCACAGGCGCTCTGTGATCATTTCAGAGAGAAGAACGATCCGCTGAGAAAGAAGGACGATCAGCTGTTGTAAACACAGCTGACCGTTCTTCTCTCTGAAATGATCAGAGAGTGCCTGTGATCCTTCTATATGGGATCACAGGTCTCTATGATCATTTCACAAGCCCCTCCCCCCCACAGTTAGTTAACACTCCCCTAATCTTAAATTTAACCACTTTATCACTAACTAGGTTAACCCCTTGCCTGCCAGTGTCATTATTACAGTAACAGTGCATATTTTTAGCACTGATTACTGTAGTAATGTCAGTGGTCCCCCAAAAGTGTCAAAAAGATCAGTTAGGGGTCCGATCTGTCCGCCGCAATGTCGCAGTCCCGCAAAAAATCGCAGATTGCCACCATTACTAGTAAAAAAGAAAACAAACAATAAAAATGACATAAATCTTTCCTGTAGTTTGTAGACATGATAACTTTTGCGCAAACCAATCAAAATACGCTTATTGCATTTTTTTTTACCAAAAATATGTAGCAGAAAACAAATTGGCCTAAAATGGTAAAAAAAAATTGATTTTTACATTTTTTGGGGGGGAATGTTATATAGCAGAATGTGAAAAATTATTGTTTTTTTTTTTTCAGAATTGTCGCTCTCTTTTTGTTTGAAAAAATAAAATCGCAGAGGTGATCAAATACCTCCAAAAAGAAAATTCTATTTGTGGGGAAAAAAGGACATCAATTTTATTTAGGTACAGGGTCGCACGACCGTGCAATTGTCCGTTAAAGCGACGCAGTGATGAATCACAAAAAATGACCTGGTCATTGAGGGGGCAATACCTTCCGGTCCAGAACTGGTTAAAGAACAAAACTGACAATTAACAATTATTATTTGTATAAGGCCCCTTTCACACATATGGTCCGTTCAGTAACGTCAAAATGTATCAATTTTTCATCCGTTTTTCATCCATTTTTCATCCGTTTTTCATCCATTTTTCATCCATTTTTCATCCGTTTTTCATCCATTTGTCATCAGTTTTTCATCCATTTTTCATCCATTTTTCATCCATTTTTCATCCGTTTTTCATCCATTTGTCATCAGTTTTTCATCCATTTTTCATCCATTTTTCATCTGTTTTTCATCCATTTGTCATCAGTTTTTCATCCATTTTTTTTACATCCACTACCAATGCAAAAACAGATGAAAACTGACCGTTTGTCCATTTACATCCGTTTTTCATCCGATCCGTTTTTTTCGACGGATGAAAAATAGGGCATTCATCCGTTCCAAAAAATGGACATTGACGGAAGCGGATGAAAACTAATGTTAACGGATGATCATCCGTTGTCATCCGTTTTTACATAGAGATGCATTGATGTCTGTTTTTTCATCCGTCAACGGATGGATGAAAAACGGACAAACGGACTGTATGTGTGAAAGGGGCCTTAGACTTAGCAGTGGTGGAACTTCCAAGGTTGCAGAAGTCGTACTTGCAATTGCCCGTTAAAATAACGCAGTGACGAACCGCAAAAAATAGCCTGGTCATTCAGGGGGGCAAATCCTTCCGATCCAGAAGTGGTTAATACACAAAATTGTATTTAAAAATGTGACCTGGGATGGAGTTGGTTAGGTTCTCTGGTGAATAATCCATCCCAGGTCTTGAATGTGAGGAAGTGGTCACAGGTGTTTGGAATCAATGAGTAAGACAGTCCAGGAGCATCAGAAGTGGAAGATCTGTGAATCTGAAGAGAAGACTGCAAGTTGCTTTTGGTTTGGAAGCTAGATCCTGATGTATCTTGTTGTGGTGGCCAGTTCAGGATGATTTGTGATAAGAACATGCTCAGACTCTTTCTATTTTGGGAATCTCTGCTACGCAACAAGCAGAACTGCGAAGCTGTAAGAAAAAACTTGCTGTTAAAAAAAATGTTGTTTATATTACTGTTTGTTGCTGGGCTCGGGGCTCCCACATTACGAGGAGAAATGATTTGGTACAAAAGGCAGAGACATTTGAAGGGGCTTTAATGGAGACTTCTAGTGCATTACATGCTGCATTTTAGAGGTTACAAATTCCCGTCTCAGAGTCTAACCTGTGGCTTTAAGGACCCTTCTAAAGGCTTTGGCCCTCACTTCAGAGAAAGAGAGAAAAATATCAACTGCGGTGGTAGAGGATATGCCTGTATTTGTCCTTGTCAACACCCCTGGCATCAAAGGATGGTGTGGAAGTCTTCTTTTATGTGCTACAGAGAATTGCCAAAAGAGTAGTAAGCTAGCCTGGTGGCGTCTTTCCTGTCTCAAGATTTCCAAAAAGCATATTTTTCCTGAAACTGAAGAATACCCAGGACTCTAAAAAAAAAAATGAAGGGGCCAATTCTGAAACCATTGGGTGTCATTGTCACTGTGCAAGCCCAGCAATGCATAAACTCACAGCCTTGTACATGCAGTGAAAAATGGTTGCAACCCGATGTCCTAATGGGCCTAGAAAATGTTCAACCCGATGTCCTAATGGCCCTAGAAAATGTTCAACCCGATGTCCTAATGGGCCTAGAAAATGTTCAACCCGATGTCCTAATGGCCCTAGAAAATGTTCAACCCGATGTCCTAATGGCCCTAGAAAATGTTCAACCCGATGTCCTAATGGGCCTAGAAAATGTTCAACCAGATGTCCTAATGGGCCTAGAAAATGTTCAACCCGATGTCCTAATGGGCCTAGAAAATGTTCAACCCGATGTCCTAATGGGCCTAGAAAATGTTCAACCAGATGGGCCTACAGAATGTGGAAGAAGTCACAAAGGACTGATTTATCAGGGACATACAATGAACTCAGTGGATGAGCCAGATAGAGCCAAAATAGGTGACTGATTTGTGGACATGCTAAACCGCATATTGCAGCTGACAACTTGATTTACGTTCCATTTCAGAGGGTACAAGGTAAGATTTTTATATATTATTACATGAAAGTAAGAGGACAGAATACAAATGTCGTTTGTGGAAAGTTACAGATTTGCCTTGCCAGGAAATGGAATGGCCTTTGTGGCCTGGTTCACACCTATGCATTTTTTCTTTTTTACTTTAGTGCAGGTGTCTTCAAACTATGGCCCTCCAGTTGTTCAAGAACTACAATTCCCATCATGTCTAGTCATGTCTGTGAATATCAGAGTTTTACAATGCTTCATGGGATGTATAGTTCCGCAACAGCTGGAGGGCTGTAGTTTGAGGATCCCTGCTTTAGTGCTTTTTGCAGAAATGCACAACAGTCCATTTAACCGCTTGCTGACCATATAACTTGCATATAAGGTGGCTCTCCTGCGCTGGATCACGTACCTAGTATGTGATCCTGCACTTCCTGGTCTGGGGTGCGCATGCTGCCACCAGTGACCCGCTATGATTATACACAGCAGCAGCTGATCTGCGGGTACCGATGTCTGCCGATCATTAGGCAGAGAGCCAGAATGGCGATCTATCTATGTAAACAAGGCGGATCAGTAGGGAAGGCATTGATCTTCTGTTCTTGCAAAGTAGGGACATGGATCAAAGCCTTTTCCTAGTAAAAGCACCTCCCACACAGTACAAAAGCACTGGCTAGGCACGCAGTTGACCCTTCGATCACCCCTGATGTTAACCCCTTCCCGCCAGTGTCATTAGTACAGTGTCGTTGCATATTTTTTAGCACTGATCACTGTATTAGTGTCACTGGTTTCCACAAAGTGTCTAAAGTGTCAGTGTCCAATTTGTCTGCCGCAATATCGCAGTCCCGCTATAAGTCGCGTATTCCCGCCATTGCACACATCTATGCTTTTTTCAGCCACTGTGTTTTTGTAAAGGGTCAGGGACTTTTTTTTTTTTTTTTTGTGCAAAATAGTGCGTTTTTGGTTTAATAAACTTGAGTGGAGGAGCTGCAGAAAAGTATGTAGTGCGTTTTTGCCACAATTATGCCTTGATTTGCATTATCTAATCTGTCCGACAACAAACTGGCAAAAAAAAAATGTAAACCACATCAAAAAACGCACTGCAGCAACGGATCAAAAGCAAACTGCATAGGTGTGAACCAGGTGTAGGCAGTATAGCAGTTGTGAGCATTGTTACTGATTGTCCCTTTCCTGGAAAAAGGTTGGAATAGGGCACTGCCAGGAGCGTGTCCCTATGTGCATGGCTTTGCATTCTTAACGTGTTCTGAAGAAATTGAGCAAGATAGTACGTTGTAGATTGGTGAAAAGCGTGCAACATCTATTTGGTCAAAGTGGACTGTGAAAAGGGTTCAAAAATGTTACTTGACTCTGGATTCATGGTGGTTTTGGTGTATGCCCGTGAAATATAGCAAAATGAATGTCAGCGCTTAATGGCATATATAGCTACTAGACATACGTGCGGATATACAAACACTTGTGTACACAGAGACAAAGAAAATTTACATCATCATCCTCATCCATCATCATCATCATCATCATCAATAATAATATTATGAAGTGTTTTATACTTGTGTGTCCATAAAGTAAGAATATATAAATCGTTTTGAAATTTTGTTGGTTCCTCAAGCCAACAGAGAAAAGATGGGACTTTTAAGGCAGTAAAAAATAAAATGAAAGTATAATGTGATTTTCATATGCGACTTCTTATATAAAATATTTTCATTTATTCGTGCTAACATAGATCATAAAGTGTGCTTCATTTGGGCAAGTGGCCCAAGAGTGAGTAGTGATAAAGAGTAGAATAAGTGACATATGTGAGATTGGTGACTTTTAAGGATGCTCTGTTATCCATGCGATTTCTGGATTCTACATGAGACATCCCAGTCTCCCCCCCCCCCCCCCCCCCACTCCAAGAATATATTAATTAGCCTTAGAAAAAGTTCAAATAAACGACTCGTGAAGAATTATCAGGTGATGCATTTCAAGTGATCTCTCCCTCCTTCAATGTGACAAACACCCAATATGACTTCCACCAATGCCAGAAAAACGCACTCACCAGATGGAGTCGATGTCTAGAATTAAAACAGCAAAAATTGGATGTAATAAGATCCAAGACCTCAGGGATATGTAGGGTATGTATCCACTCTTATCCGAATTATAGGACTTTCTTTCAGAATTTCAGGGTAAATGGATCGTGACCAGAAACCTTTTTCATTATAAAAAAAACAAAAAAAAACTCAACCTATCCCATCCAAAGCAATAAGTCACCAAGACAAAAAAGAGACTGTTTCATGGTGCAGTATTTATTGATGAACTAGTGTATAAAAACAAACCTAAAACCACATGTGTAAAGAGCAGTTGCATAAAAAGCCACCAATCCAGCCAGGGACAATGGCGGCAATGACCTCAAGCACAAAACATGTAAGTAGTAGGCTTACACTTGCATGGAACTCCACCAATCTATTGCAGAGTGGTGGCCAAGACCCCAAGCGTTGTATAGTAGTAAACCTAACCTGGTGTATGCCAGTTTGCTGACTGCTGATCCACTAAATTACCATTGTACAGGGGGTGTGCATGGATGGTAACAGTAACATTTATTCCACTGCAGTGGTGAATGTTAAGGCCCCTTTCACACATACAGTCCGTTCAGTTCATCAGTTCAGTCACGTCAAATGTATCCGTTTTTCGTCCGTTGACATCCGTTTTTCGTCCGATCCGTTTTTTTGACGGATGAAAAATAGGGCATTCATCCGTTCAAAAAAACGGACATTGACAGAGGCGGATGAAAACGGATGTTAACGGATGATCATCCGTTGTCGTCCGTTTTTACATAGAGATACATTGATGTCCGTTTTTCATCCGTCAACGGATGGATGAAAAACGGACCGTATGTGTGAAAGGGGCCTTAAAGTGGAGTTCCACTCTAATTTTAATACTTACCTCCATCTTCTCGCTCCGGGTCACCTGAAAAAGAAATGGAAAATCGCATATTTTTTTTTTTTTTACTTACCTCGTAGCAAAGAAAAAATACTTACCTTACTTCCTTCTTCCTCCTTCCTCGGCCGCGACCCGTCGTCACTTCCTGGCTCTGCAATGATTCCTGGGAGCTGAACGTCATAGCTCCCAGGAATCATTGCGCCTGCACCGGCCCCGACGTCAGTTCCGGGTCGTGCGCGTCATCCCCTTCTAAACAGCTTCTGGGCATGCCCAGAAGCTGTAGAGGGATGACGCGCGCGACCCCGAAGTGACGTCGGGGCCGGCGCAGAGCATCGTGGGACCAAAGAAGGCGGAAGAAGACCCCGAAGGGGATCTCGCTGGCTTCAAGCTGCCCACATCTGAGATGGCAGCGCTGGACAAGACGTTTTCAAGGTAAGTATTTGTCCTAACAGGTAAGTGCAACCCGGGACAGATCAGAGGCTAGCCATTGTGGAATGTACTAGCCCTGACTGTCCCAGGGGTATTAAAAAAAAAAAAAAAATCCAGGGTGGAACTCTGCTTTAAGCAGTTAGTGGAATTGTCTGTCATAAAGTTGGCCTGTCTTCCTCATTATTACGCAGAACACGACTTTCATTGTTGTCAGACTTGTGTGAAGTAATTCATTAGATTTTGTGTCTTTTGTTTATTGTCCTGAACCATCCAAATGGTGTCTTCTGTAAATATGTATGGGTGACCAGGGCTACGTACTTATTAATTTTCCCTCAGCTGTCTTAGCAGATAAAACAAAGGAGCTCTAGAGATCCATGCTTGGCAGAATAATTGTCCAGGAAATTGTTGATGTTTTGAATTTGGAATTCTTGGTTCCCAAACTGAAAATGTTTCTCTCATTGTAGCCCCAATTTTTTAGAAAATATGTTTAAAAAATAGTGGAGTAGTTAGCAGTGCCTTGGACCCATTGGAGGATACTTTTGTACCTAGCCCACAAAGATGCCATGGGAGGTCACCTAGGGTAAGAAAAGGCTGTGTTCACCAAGGGTTCAAGCTCATGTACTATATGCGTGTTGTCTGCAATGCCAGCTCTTTTGCTGCATTCTCACCATTCATTAATGTATTTGCTCTAAATCAAGGTTCTATTGATGGGTTTGGGGAATGCATCTAGTTGGAGCAGTGACCTGTAACCCTGAGGCAGATCCTTTGAGAAATATCTTAACCATAGTAAAAGATTTGTTGCTTGTGTATATATGTGATATAGCTGAGTGGCCCCGCCCCTTAGCTATCTAATGCCTCGTACACACGCAACGATTATCGGCTGACCGATCGTCCGACTTTTGTCCAGAGTGGTGTTTTGTTGGTTGGAATGTGCCTAGACTGCACACAAATTTTCTCGCCCAACAAAAATCTACTTCAGAAGTGATGTCATGTGCTGGTTTACTTTCCGTGTGTTCTTTCTTCTCTGAGCATGCCCAGTCTTGCTCATCAGATTTTTGTCTGCCGAAATCTGTACTGACTGACGGAAAATCGGCCGCTGTGTTGACGACCAACAAAAATTTTATAGCCTGCACACCAGATTTTTTTCGGCCGAAAAGTCGGAGTCGGTTGTCGGAAGCATCATACTAACAAGCCGAAAATCGGCCGATCGGACGTTGGCCGAAAATTCACGGCCAATAATTGATGCGTGTGTACGAGGCCTAAGAACTGTCAGACGGTACGAGAAGGCAGGTAGTGCGAGCCTTTGGCACGAGAGGATTTTTTTTTCTGGACCCAAACGGGGGCCTGTCATGATTGACAATGGATCTACATCAGGGACAATTGTTTTTTATTTTTAAATAAATGACTTGTCAAAAACTCATGTTGTGTCTTTACTAATTTTTTAGTGAATGGGTTAGGAGGGCGGGATCTGGGGTTCCCCTTTTTTGCAAGGGGCTTCCAGCTTCCAATAAGCTCCCCCCTGCCCGCAGACCCCCACAACCACAGGCCAGGTTTGTGGGGAAGGGGACAAGGTGCTTTAGGGTGGGCAGAGCTGCCCTGCTTAAAGCATCCCCCCCCCCCGTGTTTTAAACTGCAAATGATTTTTAGTTTTGTTTAAGTCAAATTGGTTATGGCATGCAGTCAGCAAGGGATGCTGAAAACATTGCTTATGGATCTTTGTATATTGACTTAGTAAGAATGCAAATTTCTGACCCTACCATCTGCGTAATGTAGCAGAATTTAAGAAACCTTAAGCTAGGAATTATTTTGTCTGATATTTGGTATATTTGCAACCACTGTAGTTCATTCCCTCAGTTATCTAATGGGAGGAAAACTTGGTATGGTCTGCTGCTGCTGTAGACTATCCCTATTTGAATTTGTTGTTTTATAGTAGATAAACTGTGTAGTACCCTCCTAGGTAGGTGCTAGTGAGAGAAGTATAGTTTTGAGCTCTGTCTGCTTACCAGAGGAGCTGCAGGTAAATCTATGACTATGACTGAAGAGTTTTTCACGCTGGTCCAATAGGGAGGCATGTTGGACAGTGGGAGGAAACCTGACGAATGGGTGCATAGGCTTTTGATACAGTCCTGGTGATTGGCAGAGGGCAGTTTGCCTCTGTGCATGCTCAGAAACTGTATAAAAGCCAGGTGCTGTGGGGTCTTTGGCTGGAGAGTGGAGTCCCTGAGGGAGGGGGCGGCTGCCTCCTCTGTAGAGGTGCCATTTGGTCACATGAGGTCATCCTGAGGGCCAGAGGAGCGATTTAGAGGAGCTGAACCCAGAGGTCAAGGAGAGCTGAGAGGGGAGACATGGAGACCCTGTGACTACAGTATCGTGAGTACAGGGACTCGTGTCAAGGGGCCTGACCTGAGGGGGGCCACCTCTGCTAGTAGGACAGTCAGTGGGGAGAGTGTCCTGAAGAAAACTAGTTGTTCACCAAGTCATCTTAAGCCTAAGAGACTTAATCCACATTCATTCAAAGTGGCAGGAGGAATCAACAGCCTGGCTGTTCCAAATCTATAGCAAAGCAGAGAAGATGGGAGTCCTCAATCACTGTGGATATTAAAGGTTGGAGTATCCTTCTCCTATCCCCATTTTACAATAAAGCACAAAACAACTAAATACCCCTGGATTGATTATTGGAGTGTGAGCCAAGGAGAATCAAGGACTTGTCTTTGTTTGTTTGGCGGGGTGCTGGTAACCAGGGGGAACCTACAGAGTGAATATCAAGCAGTCTCTATGGGGGCAGTGCTACAACTGTGCATTTACCTGCTAGTTATCAGTCTTTTATATCTACTAAATGATTAGAGGATACAAGCATTTAGTTTTGATCCTGATAGCAGATAAGGCAACTTGTTGGTGGAGTGGATTTTTCATTACTCGTCTCCCTATCAAAAATCTTGAAAATCAAAGCTGATGGCTGTTCTAAAACATGGGAAACTAAAGATGAGAGCTCATACCTTCGGCACCATTAATTTCACCCTACACACCCTAATGCTGGATCATCTGAACCAGTGTTGCCAACCATCTGTAAATTTACTGACAGTTTGTATGAAAAAAAAAAAAAAATTCGGATTTCTCCTGTCCATAAATGTCTTTGTACAGGAGAAGCTGTGAAACGTCTATGTACATTTACAGAGGCTGACCCCCCCCCCCCCCCCTGTTTTACATTTACAACTGGTGCCACTGGCACCACCACTGGTCGCTGCCAAAATTATTGGTTGCTAGGATCATCTTGCATCCTAGCAACCAATCATGTGCATTTACAGGACTCCGGAGAGGAGGAAGTAATGTCTTCCCTGATCCACCCCACAGTTTTCGCTCTGCTGAGAATGGAACTTGGAGTCAGTAGTGTCAGAGACCTGAGCTGAGCCACTGATGTAAGGGGAAAAGGGTCAGATGCCAGTGACTAGTTATCATCCCCCCTCCAGCCTATGAATGGTTGAATTTAATGAACTGAACCACCATGTTTAACAACTTTGCCAGCTGAAGGGAAGCTCCCAGGTGCTCACCGCTGTCACTCATGTCCTTCCGTCCTGCAAGCCACAAATAAGAACTTGCTCTTCCAGATCAAATAATAAAATAAAAGCTGCTTTGTACACATAATATACTTAAAGCATAACTCCCATGATTTTTTATTTTTTTTTCTCCCATGAAGTGGGGCGGTGCCCACACTGCATGGGTTAACTGCTTGTCTTGTCTAAGGGTGCACCGAAAAACTATACTTACCCGATCCTTCAATCTTCCAGAAAACTGCACTCTTCCCCCCCCCCCCCCCCTTCGTCCAGCGGTAGACTGTTCTGCCATCCTCATGTCCAGAGCCGGTCTGTGAGCATAATGATGTCAGGAACAGTCCATTCACAAGACCGCTAGGGTGAATGGGGGCAGGAGAGGAGGGGACTGGTCTTGCGCTCAGACTATTGGCAGATTAGTGAAGTATATCTCCACTCTGAAATCCCATAGACAGAACAAGCAGTGAACCCATGTTCAGGCACCGCCCCACTGCATAGGAGATTGTTTTTATTTAAGAGCTCCCAGATTTCTCCTTTTACATTGAAGTCTTCAGAATTCTTTCTTTTACATCATGGTCCTCAGAGTTCCCCCTTGCACACTGATGTAAGGGGGATCTGAGAACACTGGGAATTGTGATGGGGACTCGAATGTGATGTGTAATGCTGTGGACCCTGATGTAAGGAGGAGGAACTCTGATGTAAAGGGGAACTCTATGAACTCTGATGTGAATTGGGATTGCTGGAGAGACTCTGATTTAAGGGGGAACTCAGTTGACTCTGCCATGGGGACGGGGGGGGGGGGGGGGGGGGCACTGGGGACTCTGATGTATGGAGGGATTCCTGATGTATAGGCAAATCTCCTTGGAACCCTGATTTATAGAGAAATGCTGGGGACTTTGATGTAAGGGGGGACTCTGATGTGGACAGAAGGATCATCCTAACCGCTGTACTCTATATGTTTTGTATGTTACTTACCAAGGTGTTTATTGTCTCAACAGTTGCTGATTTTAAAGGTTAGGTTCACCTCAGGGTGCAACATGTAACATGTTCCATCTCCTGACTCCTCCCCCTGTGACAGCGGGCAGGAAATCTTTTCCCCACATCCGCTGACACAATTTAAAAACAGCATGGTCGTGCGAGGTCTTGCTGACTCCCGAGATGGGAGTATGGGATCTGTAGTGTGCATAGAGCCGTGCACATGACCACAACTAACATGCATGTTCTGTTCAAAACAGAAGTGACGGTTAAAGGAAAGGTTAGGGAACTCGCAGAGGACGTTACAAGTAGGCAGAAAAATGTGACAAACCATTTCATGAAAAATAGATTACAGGGCCATTAAGTTGTGAATGTGTACTTATTATTTATTTTTATTTTTTTTAGAAGAAATCTCTTTTAGCATCGCTTTAGAGCACATATGTCAAACACAAGGCCCGCGGGCCAAATCCAGGCCTTGTCATGTGGCCCTCACACCCAGTTTGGCAGCCCGAACGTAGCAGAACTACATTCCGCCACCTCCATCTCTCACCCTACGTTCCTGCTTGGTGAGGCAGAGGTGCCTATACAGGGAGGTACTAGAGCTAGGCAAGGTAGTGGAGAAAGATTCAAGGAAGCTTCAGGGAGGGCAGTTGGGGTTGCACACTGAATTTCATTCTAAACTCTGTACACAAAACACTACTATACTCTGTGTATAGCGCTCTACCGAACCCTGCAATGTGTGTATAGCGCACTCCCGAACCCTGCAGTGTGTGTGTGTGTGTGTGTGTGTGTGTGTGTGTGTGTGTGTGTGTGTGTATAGCGCACTCCCGAACCCTGCAATGTGTGTGTGTGTGTGTATAGCGCACTCCCGAACCCTGTAATGTGTGTGTATAGAGCACTCCCGAACCCTGCAATGTGTGTGTATAGCGCACTCCCGAACCCTGCAATGTGTGTGTGTATAGTGCACTCCCGAACCCTATAGCGCACTCCCGAACCCTGCAATATGTGTGTGTGTGTGTGTGTGTGTGTGGAGCACTCCCGAACCCTGCAATGTGTGTGTGTATAGCGCACTCCCGAACCCTATAGCGCACTCCCGAACCCTGCAATATGTGTGTGTATAGCGCACTCCCGAACCCTGAAATGTGTGTGTGTGTGTGTGTGTGTATAGCACACTCCTGTACCCTGCAGTGTGTGTGTGTGTGTATAGCGCACTCCCGAACCCTGCACTGTGTGTGTGTGTGTATAGCACACACTACAACTGGCCCTTTGAGGGCAACCATACTGCTGATGCGGCCCACAATGAAAATGAGTTTGACGCCCCTGCTTTAGAGTTTGCTTTAAAGCCCAATGTGACTTTCATTTTAAATGTTGCTAAATACATTCCAGGTGCATTCAAACAAAAAGTGTCTTAAACCACTATTCACAGTAGAGTGATTATGACCGGTCAAATCGCATGACATGTCTCATCCTATTGCTGGCAATGGCAGTGTTCAAATTGATGCGACGCCAACTTTGCTGTACTGCATCAAATAGGAAAAAATAGTACATGCACTATCAGGTGCGACTTCAAAAAATAGTACATGCACTTTCAGGTGCGACTTCAATAGACATCTGTGCAGCTTCATACGCTGATCTCTTCAAAGTCGCTGAAATTCAGGTGAAATTGCATGATTTAAAAGCTGCAGTCAATGTACACGGGGGCTTTGTTTATTTTCTTTATAAAGCAGCCACCACTGGAGTTGCAAAATCTTTACTCTGCCAGCAACTGCAGAGTAGGATCCTTGCTCTCTGAGGGGGAAGCAGAGGTATCTCTGCAGAAGTCCAACATGCCCACTACTAAGTCAGACCTATCGCTCTCCAATCAGCAAAGCTCATGCTTTCCCTCTGATTGGAGCACTCCAGCTCTGACTTACCGGGGGGATCGGCTCTCTGCAGAGATATCAGTACATCTTCACTGAAAACAAGGGCCCTTCTCTGCAGCATGCTGGCAGGGGACAGGCTTTTCTACTCGCTATGTAAAATGTAAGATTTGTAACATATTTTGTTTGATGCGTGTTGAATGTCTTTAGCTGATTTTGAACTGCATGTTCAATTAAGCTTTAAGTCTCTCTTGCTGATAATGCTGCTGCAGTAGGTATGAATGTGTCTCTATGGAACATTAGACTATACGTTCCGTTGGGTGCATTGACTAATGGGAATGTATACAATTAAATGTATCAGTTTAATTACATTCAAGTTTATTAGGAAAGATTGCGTCCATTTTAAGCCATTACATCCTTAATGTAAGCGCGGTATTTTAAGACTACGCACACACACCACATTCGCCCAGTGATTTAGGCTTTCTGTTGAGAACACATACATGAATCAATCTCTCTCTCTCCTTAATGCCCAGCATGGTTAACAGGTTTACTGACCCACACTGATATTGAAAGGATTAGCAACACCATGAGACCCTTTTAGTAGCTGAGACGTCAATCCTTAAATATAACCTGTATGGTGACTCGGCCTCTTTGTGGTACCCTGATAACGGCAGAGGGATGACCTGCTGTGATTCAGTGTACTTGAAGTATGCATTACAACCCCCATGTGTATTATAAGCCCTATAAATATAATTCACAGCACAATTTGATGTTGTCAAGTGTTAAACAATTAGGCTTTGCTCAGATGGATGAAAAAAAAAAATGAAGAGCTTAGGTATACCTTTCTTCTGGAGAGTCACACATTCCAGTACTTGCTAACACTTTGTGTAATATCTACAGTAAAGTACTAGAAACGCTAAATCAAAAACCTACAATAATACACTAAAGCACATGAACGAAACAAATTCATATTTTTTTTTTAAATGATTTTGCAATGTTCAAGTCTTTTTATGATCAAGAATTATAGCAATAACAGACCATAAAAAGAGTACACAGATCTGGTTCAATAAAAAGTGCATGGGGTGGGGGGGGGTGTAAAAAAACCTGTGTGTGTAGCGCACTCCTGAACCCTGCACTGTGTGTAGCGCACTCCTGAACCCTGCACTGTGTGTGTAGCGCACTCCTGAACCCTGCTCTGTGTGTGTAGCGCACTCCTGAACCCTGCACTGTGTGTGTAGCGCACTCCTGAACCCTGCACTGTGTGTGTAGCGCACTCCTGAACCCTGCACTGTGTTTGTAGCGCACTCCTGAACCCTGCACTGTGTGTGTAGCGCACTCCTGAACCCTGCACTGTGTGTGTAGCGCACTCCTGAACCCTGCACTGTGTGTGTAGCGCACTCCTGAACCCTGCACTGTGTTTGTGGCGCACTCCTGAACCCTGCACTGTGTTTGTGGCGCACTCCTGAACCCTGCACTGTGTGCGTGTAGCACACTCCTGTACTAGAAACGCCAAGTAAAAAAAAAAAACCCTACAACAATACACTAAAGCACATGAACGAAACAATAAATTTATATATTTTTTTAAATGATTTTGCAATGTTCAAGTCTTTTATGATCAGGAATTATAACAATAACAGACCATAAAAAGAGCACACAGATCTGGTTCAATAAAAAGGTTTTTTACACACCCCCCTCCCCCATTTCATTTGGAATTATACTTGCCTAGATGGATGTTCCCCACCGGCTCTGAGGCTGAGAACCAAGCGATCTAATATTGCTGATCGCTCGGTTCTCTGTGTTCTGTGAGCAGAGAGCTGGCGACTGTCAGTTACTGGCTCTCTGTTTTGTCCCCTCCTGCGATCACTGCGGCCAATCAGCACTCTTGTCTAGAGCAGTGGTTCTCAATTCCGATCCTCGGGACCCACCAACAGGCCAGGTTTGCAAGATAACTAAATTGCATCACAGGTGATCTCATTTGCTGCTCAGTGATTGCAGTATTCTAGTCTGCATCCCCCAAGGTAATACTTAAAATCTGGCCTGTTAGTGGGTCCCGAGGACCGGAATTGAGAACCACTGGTCTAGAGCAGGGTTTCCCAATCCTAGGGTTCCTCCCTCAGGTGTTAGGGGTTCCTTGAGCAACGGGCAATTACTGCCTCTCAGATAAGTTTCCAATGACACCATTGTTCCTATTGGCTATCTGTAACAAATCAAAGAGTTCCCCTGTTGGTGGGACTTTGAAGGCACTTAAAAAATAAATAAATAAATAAATATATATATATATATATATATACAGTGTATATGTGTGTGTGTATTAATGTGCCGCTTTACTTGTGCAATAATTTGGGATTGCTCCACTGCTCAGTCAGTGGTAATATTGTGCAATCAGCTGTAGCAATCAATAATCAGTGGACAGTAGTGATCTGCTGTAATCTCTAGCAACCAATCAGTGAGCAGCAATAATGTGCAGAAACCTTTAGCAACCAATTGGCAAGCAGAAATTATGTATTGTAACCTCTAGCAACCAGTCTGTGAGCAGTAATGATAGACTGTAACCTCTGGCAACCAACTGTAATCACTGCATGATCTGCTGCAGTAAACTGATTTTGAGTCTACCTGCTATTTTTATGTATGTCCCAATAACGGAGGGGGGGGGGGGGGCAAGGCCCAAGAAAAATTTTTCCCAGGGCCCAATCAATATTAAAGATGGCCCTGCCAGGAACTGATAGAAATCACAAGACTGCTATATACTGCTGATGGGAAAAGGTATTTAACAGTTTATATTTACTAAAATAATTGCATTTTCATGGTCTGTGTACTGGGGGAGAGCAGATATAATGAATTTAGGGTCCTGGGTTTAGTAACACTTGCCGACCAGCAGCCGTAGTTTTACGGCGGCAGGTTGGTTCCTATGCAAAACGATGTACCTGTACGTCGCCAGAGGCATGCGCATGCACCAATTGGCCTTAGGGGGAGTCAATCAGATGTCCGCCGGCCACCCGCTATCGCTCCCTATGGAGAAAGAGTGGCGGTCTGCCTATGCAAAGAAGGCAGACCACTGTTCTGTTGGAGAGGAACACAAAGATCCTGTGTTCCTCCTATTTAGGAACACAGGTCTCTGTGTTCATCCAGTGAGTCAACCCCCCCCCCATAGAGTTAAAGCAATCCCTAGGCACACACTTAACCCTTTGATCGCCCCTGGTGTTAACCCTTTCCCTGCCAGTGTCATTAGTACGGGAACGGTGCATATTTTTAGCACTGATTACTAAAATAATGTCACTGGTTCTCTTCATAGTGTCAGGTGTCCTATCTGTCCGCCACAATGTCGCAGACCCAATCGTTGATTGCCGCCATTACTAGTAAAAAATAAATAAAACTAAAAAAAAAAAGACTTACATCTATCCCCTAGTTTGTAGACGTGAAAACTTTTGAGCAAATCAATCAATATACACTTATTGGGGTTTTTTTTACTAAAAATATGTGGCAGAGTACATTATAGCCTAAATTGGTGAAAAAACATTTTTTTTTTTGGGAATATTTTAAAGCAAAGTAAAAAATATTTTTTTTTTTTTTTTTTTTTTTAGAGCACAAAAAATAACAGAGGTGATCAAATACCAACAAAAGAGCTTGATTTTGGGGGGGGGGGGGGGGGGGAAGGACATACATTTTATTTGAGTATAGTATCGTACGATTGCGCAATTGTCTGATAAAGTAACGTGGTGCCAATTTGCAAAAAATCGCCTTGTCATTAAGGGGGTAAAACCTTACGGTCCTTAACTGGTTAAAGCAAAAAGTTCAAATAATAAAACAAAATCCATATAAATATTAAAAAATATGAAATGCTGTTAACTCTAATTGAATTCTGTACCTTTTTTATGAAGGAGCTGTAAACATATGAAATCAATAGGCCTGACCGTGTGTGTGCCAACATTGTGAGTAAATCGGGTTTCACTGGACTGGACATTCCCATCATACTAATGATTTAAGCACCCTAGCCTGTATAGGAGGTGTTTCTAAGCTTGAGGTAAAAAGCTTAACATACCATTGAACTACACAAATTTGACTGGTCTTATCTGCCAAGGAATGCGTTATTAGGCCCCGCCCCTTTTGTAGTTTATACACCTCTGCTGACTAGCACAGCTAGGAGGATAATACAACTTTCACAGTTAGCATTAAAGAATAATGGGTCATTTATAGCTTGCAGCCTGCTAAATGGAGAAGCTATCAGCTCTGTATACTGTGTTCTCTACTCCTATCAGCATGTTATTGGTCAGCAACTGTGCATGTAAAATATCCTGATTAGCTTTGAATAATACCTATTCCTTCTCTAGTCTGAGTGCTGGTATGTATGGGATGACAGAGTCTGGCTTCAGCTATAAAGCCCAATTAAACTTCTTTATTCATTATTATAATGCAGTCAATAGTGGTATCAATAAGCCATTTCTTTACATGTAATGCAGTGTAGACACACAGGCTGCTTGTAGGCAGGTGCGGTCTACTTCCTCCATTGTAGGTGGCACTCATCCACATTGGCATCGCTGTTGGGGAGTAAGTCAAGAGGAACATGGTTTCCTGGGTCACTGGGGAAGCTGCCAACCCATGTGAGTGTAGCAGCCACCCTGGGTCAGGCAGAGTCTACTTAAGACTCTGGCCCCAAGGCTTGGTATGCATGTGCCAGTGGATAGAGTGGTGACAGGTTTCTGATGAGGAGAGAACGGGTAGGGAATGGATCACCACTTCTCTGGACATCTTCCTGCTTGGGCAAAAGATGACCAGGCGGTATTCTGCCCCTCCTGACAAGCACTGTCAGTTTGGCTGAAACCTGCACTCTACATGCTGTTGGGACCTGCGAGTGCTTCCAGTTGGGCTATCTTCCCACCATGTTTATTGTGAACTGTCTTTGCATTATTTTAACACAAGCTCTTTATATTGAAACTGGACTATGTGTGTGTGGTATTGAGGTACACCCCTGAGTTTACCAGAAATGGCAGCAGGCAGTCCATTAGCAGTATGAGGAAGCTAAACACACTTGAAGATTGATAGTGGTTACCATACACTCTCTCTACTAGTTGACAGATAGCTTGGTCTAACACTGTTCCTGCTCTCTCCCTTACAAGCAAAAAAAGAAAACGGGAAGAGTGCCCTAAGTGCAGTCCTTTTTAATAGGTACAATGCGCACAAAAGTAAACTCACATTGACGTCACCAAAGGGCTGAAGGGAACACAATGCGTTTCAGAGTATGCGCGATGGCCACACAGGGCATGCACGCTCCTTTGCCAAGTGAGACACTGTGTGGCCATCACGCATTATCTGAAACGCGTTGTGTTCCCTTCCGCCCTTTGGTGATGTCAGGTGCCCTGACATTGCGGTTCAAGCCTCTCCCTGACGCAAGCCTACCCGGAAGACCCTGAGTGCTGACTCCCTCCTCGTCTCCCACTGACATCTTGGCCCTGCAGTCTCGGTTTTTGGCTACACCGCACCACTATTCCCACGGGACCCATCGGATGAGCACTTATTTTTACTTCAATGTGAGTTTACTATTGTGCGCATTGTACCTATTAAAATGACTGCACTTATAGGTGCTCTTCCTGTTTCCCTTTTTTACCCGAATACATAGAGTTGACTTCACTCTTCTGAAGAGGCTTTGCCCTTTGCTGTTGACCCACCATTAGCCCACGTTGTATGTTTTTTATGGACAATTTTATGTTGTAATTTTACAAATGCTTTTTAATCTGTCCCATTGCTTATACAGTCAGGTCCATAAATATTGGGACATCGACACAATTCTAATCTTTTTGGCTCTATACACCACCATAATGGATTTGAAATGAAACAAACAAGATGTGCTTTAACTGCAGACTTTCAGCTTTATTTGAGGGTATTTACATCCAAATGAGGTGAACGGTGTAGGAATTACAACAGTTTGTATATGTGCCTCCCACTTTTTAAGAGACCAAAAGTAATGGGATAGATTAACAATCCTAAATCAAACTTTCACTTTTTAATACTTGGTTGCAAATCCTTTGCAGTCAATTACAGCCTGAAGTCTGGAACGCATAGACATCACCAGACGCTGGGTTTCATCCCTGGTAATGCACTGCCAGGCCTCTACTGCAACTGTCTTCCGTTCCTGCTTGTTCTTGGGTCATTTTCCCTTCAGTTTTGTCTTCAGCAAGTGAAATGCATGCTCAATCGGATTCAGGTCAGGTGATTGACTTGGCCATTGCATAACATTCCACTTCTTTCCCTCAAAACTCTTTGGTTGCTTTCACAATATTGATACAAAAAACGTGATGCGCCAGAAATACACAAATAATAAAAATAGTGATAATATATAAATGTGAAAAAGTCCAGTCCGTAAGGTACACAGTAGTGCTCGTGTTCAGATCCAATATTAAATATATATAAGTATATAGTGTCCCAGTGTTCACTAAAGTAATCCTATGGTGACCAACAACATAAATTGTGAACACCGATACGTGAATCCCTCCACCAGATGGATTAGCCTCTCACCTTCCTGCAAGACCCAAACGGGCCAGCAAATGCATATATCAAGTATTGTAAGACTCCAGGAAAGGGCCTCCCTGCTTGTCACCTCCGGGAATCACGGGACATAAATGGGGAAAAGATATGGCAAAATCTAGTGCTCTCTGTTTAGTGATTTAAATGGGCTTTATTGAAGAAAATGCATTCAACTCCCATTTACAAGGCACTCAGCCGTGCCTGCTGTATTGGCAAGATTGTGGTAGTACACCGGAGAGAAGGTCTGCGTCGGCCACGCACGCTCCGCCCCCCCTATACGCGTTACGTCGAGCGTGATGCTCCTCTGACTTCCTCGGTAGGGGTGGCTTGTGCGTGTCAAGCCTCGCTTTAAATAAGTAAGCTCCGAGGTGGATTGGCCAGCGGGTCTCTGTACCTCCCCTTGCTCCTAGTGGTGGTTCCGGTGTCCCGCACAGCGCTAGGAGCAAGGGGAGGTACAGAGACCCGCTGGCCAATCCACCTCGGAGCTTACTTAAAGCGAGGCTTGACACGCACAAGCCATCCCTACCGAGGAAGTCAGAGGAGCATCACGCTCGACGTAACTCGTATAGGGGGGGCGGAGCGTGCGTGGCCGACGCAGACCTTCTCTCCGGCGTACTACCACAATCTTGCCAATACAGCAGACACGGCTGAGTGCCTTGTAAATGTGAGTTGAATGCATTTTCTTCAATAAAGCCCATTTAAATCACTAAACCGAGAGCAATAGATTTTGCCATATCTTTTCCCCATTTATGTCCCGTGATTCCCGGAGGTGACAAGCAGGGAGGCCCTTTCCTGGAGTCTTACGATCCTTGATATATGCATTTGCTGGCCCGTTTGGGTCTTGCAGGAAGGTGAGAGGCTAATCCATCTGGTGGAGGGATTCACGTATCGGTGTTCACAATTTGTGTTGTTGATCACCATAGGATTACTTTAGTGAACACTGGGACACTATATACTTATATATAATATTGGATCTGAACACGAGCACTACTGTGTACCTTACGGACTGGACTTTTTCACAATTATTTATATATTATCACTATTTTTATTATTTGTGTATTTCTGGCGCATTACGTTTTTTGTATGATTATCAGTTTATTGTGATTTGTGAACACACGATTGGTGTATGCTGCCGGATATTATTATTTTTACACGCTGATGTTTCACATTTATGCACTTTATTCACGCACAGTGATTTTGTGTTAAGTTTACATCACTTATTTGGTTTGCGCTTATAGTTTCTTTTATAATATTTGCTTTCACAATAGTCCATCTGCACTGTGAAGCGCCGTCCAATGAGTTCTGAAGCATTTGGCTGAATATGAGCAGATAATATTTCCTGAAACACTTCAGAATTCATCCGGCTGCTTTTGTCAGCAGTCACATCAATAAATACAAGAGAACCAGTTCCATTGGCAGCCATACATGCCCACGCCATGACACCCCCACCACCATGCTTCACTGATGAGATGGTATGCTTTGGATCATGAGCAGTTCCTTTCCTTCTCCATACTCTTCTATTCCCATCACTCTGGTACAAGTTGATCTTGGTCTCATCTGTCCATAGGATGTTGTTCCAGAATTGCGAAGGCTTTTTTAGATTGTTTGGCAAACTCTAATCTGGCCTTGCTGTTTTTTGAGGCTCACCTTGTTTACAGCCCAAGGGCTCCTTGGAAGTCTTTGTGTATGGAACCAGCCCACATATCTCCTAGTTGCACTAGTGGGATAATAACAGTAATAGTTTTGAATAAACCGATCACAGGTACCAGTGGCTTAGCCTGGGTTGTCAGCGCCCGGGGCAAGGTAAGTAATTTGTGCCCCCTACACAAATCTACTGGACCATTACACAGACCACTACACAGACACCTACACTGACCTACCTGACCACTACACAAACCTACCTGACCACTACAGAGACACCTACACTGACCTATCTTATTCCTACACTGACCTATCTTATTCCTACACTGACCTATCTTATTCCTACACTGACCTACCTGACAATTACACAGACCTACCTGTTTCCTGCACTATTCTACCTGATCACTATACTGACCATTACACAAACCGGGAATAGCCGAATGTGTACGGCCTTTCCCAAGCAGCCACGCATGCGCGGTGACATGTTGGCGCCGGGCGGCGCCATCTTTAAATCGAAGGCGCCTTAGGAGCATGTCAGGCCAGCCAGGGACTTTTTTTTTTTTTTTTTTTTTTTATGACTGTTTAAGTGACGTTGGTGCGGCCGCGGGATGCACCCCCCCCCCCCCAGATTTTGCGCCCGGTGCGGCTGGCCCCCCAGTACCCCCCACGCTACGCCACTGACAGGTACCAAGAAATATCTAGGGTCCTAGTGCCATCAAGTCCTTTACCTCAGCACTTTGCATGTGAGAGTAGTGGGTCCAACTCTACAGAAAAACTGTCAGCACAGGGTATTTGCTGTAGTATTGTAGCACACTCCTAGGTAGGTGCTAGTGAGAGATTATAGTTTTGAGCTTTGTCCGCTTACCAGAGGGGCCGCAGGTAAATCTATATTGCTCTCTACCTACCAAAGAGCAGGAACTGTTAGTGAGGTCTGCTCACTGTGCTTGGTATGTGATTCATTCAGTCTGGAGAGTGTTTCACGCTGGTCCAATAGGGAGGCATGTTGGACAGTGGGAGGAAACTTGACAAATTTGGTTCATAGGCTTTTGACAGTTCTAATGATTGGCAGAGGGCAGATCACCTCAGTGCATTCTGGGATATTGTATAAACAGTAGCAGCACATGTGCTGCGGAGTCTTAGGCTGGCTGGAGAGCAGAGTCCCGGAGGGAGGGGGCGGCTGCCTCCTCCTCTGTAGAGGTGCCATGGGGTCACAGGAGATTGTCTTGAGGGCCAGATGTAGCTTATCAATTTTTAAGGTTCCATTTACACCTGGGCGTTTTTGAGCGTTTTTCAGCTCCAAAAAACACTAAAAAAAACGTTCCAAAACGCCCAAAAAGTAAAACCCCATTCATTTAAATGGCCCCTGTTCACATCTGAGCATTTTAACGCCTGAAGCAAAACGCCTGTAGCTGAAAAAAGTACATGAGCTTCTTTTTGGGCTGATTACCAGCGTTTTTGATAGATGTCAATGCCTGCCTCTAAAAACACCTGAACAAAACGCCGTGAAAATGTGGTAGCAGCATTTGTGTTTTTTTATTTTTTTTTACCCCTCTATTTTCACCTGGTGATCTAGCCAGCAACATGCCTCCTGTATTACAGTGCCCCCACTCTGGATGGAGGAGCAATATAGATGCGTTTTGGACAGCAGCATTGTCAGTCTTGGGGGAGGGTAGTGTTGGATGCACTCACAGATTTAAATACACTAAAAATCAAAGTGGTTCTAAAGGCTGAACTTTTGTCTATGCATGAAGGTGGTAAACCTTCTGTGTGCAGCATCCCCCCCCCTTTTTTCCTCAATCCTTACCTGAGCTCCCTCTGATCCAGCGAAGTTCACAATAGCCTCAGCTCTCCCAGAACTCTCCCTCCTCATTGGTTGAGACTGGATGGCAGGGGCGGGGCCAAGCTGCTTCTCTGTGTCTTATGAACACATTGAGCAGCGACTCGGGAGCGAGCACACCGCAGCTTTCCCTGGGGGCACTGCTTGAGGGGCAGGAGCACTGGCGAGGGACCCAAGAAAAGAATCCAAGCTGCTCTGTGAAAACCACTACACAGAGCAGCTAAGTATAACAACCTGTTTTGTTTTTTGTTTTTGTCTTATTTTAATAACAAAGCTTTAAGTGCCGGTTCACACTGAAGCGGCACGACTTTGGGGGCGACCTGTGAAGTCGCGTGCACCGCGACTTCGGCACGACTTGCACGGACTTCATAAAATGAATGTCTATGCAAGTCGCTCCAGGTCGCCCCGAAGTAGTACAGGACCCTTTTTCTAAGTCGGAGGGACTTGTGTCGCTCCTATTAGAACGGGTCCTGTAGCAGTCAATGGACCGCGAGGGTGCATGACTTGTCAGGCTGACCAAGTCGCCTGACAAGTCGTACTAGTGTGAATGGGCACTAATAAAACTTTAACTTTAGTTTATACTTTTTTAAGCAGTAACAGCAACGGTTTCAGTGGTAAACGGTTTGTCTCAGTTCTCTAACTGCTACATCAGCAGAACGGCTTGTTATAATAAAAAAAACAGACTTACTAGAAGGATCACTTGGTGAAAATAAAGGGAAGAGACTATAAAAAAAAAAAAACAAATGCAGCCATCACATCTGAGAATCTGTAAACTGCAATATAATATCTGTTTGCTTTTAGGTTTATTACTGCTTTAATCTTAAACAATAAAGTGTGACAGGGGTGTGTGAATCACAGGTGGGGCTGAACAGAGGTAAACCTATTTTGACAGATAAAACTGTGCACATTCCCATTCCTGTGTTTCATTTGCAGGTAGCTGGTTGACTGGGGTTTTGCTTTAATTAAAACCATTACCACTTGTCAACTGTGGAAGGCCAGCTCTATTGTGCGCAATCCCGTACCTCTACTTCATTTTGTGCAATAGCCACTGGGGGGAAAGCACCCACTGCTGAAGGCACAATTGGCTGCAGATTGGACAAAGGGGGGTAAAATTAGCAGGTCCGATGGACCCGATATCTGCTGGTCACCCGCGATCCTTCCCGAGAGAGGCAGAACGGCGGTCTGCCTATGTTAAAGCGGAGTTCCGGCCGCGAAAAACATTTTTTAATAAAAATACCCCCGGGACAGTTAGGGCTAGTACATTCCACAATGGATAGCCTCTGATCTGTCCCGGGTCGCACTTACCTGCAAGAAGAAATACTTTTTAAAATTTATTCTCCAGTGCTGCCATCTCGGATGTGGGCAGCTGAAGCCAGCGCGTCCTCTTCTGTGTCCTCTTCTCCCAGAATGTGTCTGCACCGGCCCCGCTCGTCACATCCGGTGCGGCGCCGCATTCCTCCACAGCTTCTGGGCATGCCCAGAGGCTGTTTAGCAGGGAATGCGGCGACGCACCAGAAGTGACGAGCGGGGCCGGTGCCAGCGCATTGATTCCTGGGAGCGATGACGTTCAGCTCCCAGGAATCATTGCAAAGCGGAAGTGATGGCGCGGGCTGCGGCCGCCGAGGGAGGAAGTGGAAGAAAGGGGAGTATATTTTTCTTCAATAACAAGGTAAGTAAACAAAAAAAAAATCGTAACTATCCATTTATTTTACAGGTGACCAAAAGCAAGCGGATGGCCCAAAATCGACTGTCGATTTTGTGCCCGGAACTCCGATTTAACAAGGCAGATTCCCATTCTGACAGGGGAGAAGACAGGTCTTTTGCTCCTGCTCAGCATGAACGTGGATCTCTTTCCCCCAGTCAGAGCACCCCCTAGGGACATATTTAACCCTTTGATTGCCCCTAATGTTAATCCCTTCCCAGACAGTGTCATTAGCACAGTGACGGTGCATATTTTTAGCACTGATCACTGTAATCATGCCACTGGTCCCGAAAAAGTGTCAAAAGTGTCAGTTTGATTTTCTTTTCGTCTGCGGCAATATCGCAGTTCTGCTAAAAATCGCTGATCACTGCTATAACTAAAAGAAAAATTAAAATTCCATGAAAATATCCCATAGTTTGTAGACGCGATCATTTTTGAGCAAACTAATCAAGATACACTTATTGGGATTTTTTTTACCAAAAAAGTATGCAACAGAGTACATATTTGCCTAAAATTTATGAAGAAATTCAATTTTTTTCCACTTTTTATTGGATGTGTTTTATAGCGGAAAGAAAAAAATATTATTATTATTTTTTTTTTTTTTTTTTTAATTGTTGCTCTATTTTTGTTTAAAGCGTAAAAAATGTAAACCCTCAGAGGTGAACAAATACCACCAAAAGAAAGCTCTGTTTTTGGGGAGAATAATATATCAATCTTATTTGGTTACAGCGTCAAAGGATTGCGCATGTTAAAGTAACGCAGTGCCGTATGGCAAAAAATGGCCTGGTCATTAAAGGGGGTAAACCTTCCAGGGCTGAAGGGGTTAATAATTGCAAATATACTGCATTGCCGTGTTTTTTTTTTTTTTTCCTCTGTCCGCATTCTAACAAATCTCTTTTAAACGAAAGTGCCAAAGGTTTCTCTGACTTCTGTCACCATGGTAATACATACGGTAATATATTTCTTATATTACCGGGGACAAATATACCGGCGTAGCTGTATACACATTTTAAGTATAAAGTTCCATTCTATATCACGCTCTCCAGGGCAAAGGCCCATTTAAAAACCTGGTATTCCTATACATAATTGTGACTTAATGCCTTTGTGCTTGTACTGGAAGGTGCTGCTCACACATTTTCTAAGGACATCCATTTACTGTTCTGGGAGCATCTACATTGGAATTTGTTATATCATTAACTTCTTACTGTAACTGGAGCTGCGGAGAAGGAAAAAGACAGTGCTAGCATTTTAAGGGGAAAACGTCCCCGAGAAGGCTTTTGAAAAATTGCAACT
This sequence comes from Pelophylax lessonae, assembly GCF_965119305.1. NCBI lineage: Eukaryota > Metazoa > Chordata > Amphibia > Anura > Ranidae > Pelophylax > Pelophylax lessonae. The sequence continues at coordinate 208,852,213 of NC_138776.1, read as the reverse complement.
ATTAGGTACAGACATCTCCAAAATACCTCATGAAACGACTGTCAAAGTGCCATAAATCAAAAGCAAAGGATACAACAATGCCATCTTTAAAATTTCATTGCATGGAAATCTAAGAAGCTTCTAGTCCCAAAAGCCATTGCAACTGGAAACGCAGTGCACAACCTATACAGGGTGCATCACCTTAGCAACATTTCATTATTTTTTTTTTTTTTTTTTGCTAGTGTTACTAAACCTACAACAGTAAAATCAGTCTGTATATGCAGTAAAGCATACTGAACCTAAGGGGTTAATCCTCTGCATTGTGTAAAAAAGCCTGTTTGATCCTGTATGCACAGACCCTCCTCTTCTTGCCTTGTCACCATAACCTGTCCAGATGAGACAGAGTTATAGAGGTTTTTTTTTTTTCTTGGGAGAGTGCATGTGATCAGCCAGGGGCTAACTGTCAACTTTTAGCCCATGGGGCAAGTACAAACCAGAGGCCCTTGGTGCAGCGATTCGGTCTCTTTCTCTTTCTCTTTTTCTTTTTCTCTTTTTCTTTTTCTCTTTTTCTTTTTCTCTTTTTCTTTTTCTCTTTTTCTTTTTCTCTTTTTTTCTTTCTTTTTCTCTTTTTTTCTTTCTTTTTTCTCTTTTTCTTTCTTTTTTCTCTTTTTCTTTCTTTTTCTTTCTTTTTCTCTTTTTCTTTCTTTTTCTCTCCCCAGCCTCCTTCTGACCCCCATTCCAGGCTAAAGCTCCGCTCCAGGTACTCTCTACTCACCGGCTGAATCTGGTTTCCTGGCCAGAAGGGGGCAGTTGGGAGCTGAGACAGCTCGGTCAGGGCTGGCTGGAGGAGGAGAGTCTCCAGAGGGGCATGGAACCGGCCTCTGCTCAGACACAGCTTACACCATCCATGCTGGGGGTGAGGCCTGCGCTCTGTCCTTGTCTTTATCAGGCACTCAGTAGGTCAGCGGTGAGGACTTTTTACTTCTCTTCACCAGGAATCTTTTAGGAATGTCTGGCAGAAGCAGTGCAGCCTTTTTATGGGGCATCAGAGTGGCCGGGGGGGGGGGCACAATTGCCCCTAGTCCTCCCCTGTGATCAGCACAGGGCCAATAAGAACTGTCCAGACAGAGGGTCAGGAGCCCTGAAGCTTCATAGGACAGTTAAAAAAAAAAAAAAAAAATCTCCTCCTTCAAGCTTTACCCAGTGCTTTGCTGGACACTGAGAGAAATTACAAGACTGCTCTAACTGCTGATAAGATTTATACCTACTAAAATATTTGCATGTCCATGTTCTGAGTACTGTGGGAGACCCAGTATAGTTAATGCAGGTCCTGGGTTTAGTAACACTTTATTGGGTACAGTCCAGTTTAAACCCGCAGAGGACATTTAAAGTGTCTAGCCGAAACATGTATGTATGTATTTATTTTTTGGGGGGGGGGGGGGGTTGGAGGGTGTTTTAAAGGGGGGAAAATTTGCGGTTCTTGGTGATGATGATTTCAACAGATAGGAAAAGGAAAATCTCTGCAAAAGCAGCACATAATATAATATTATAATATATATAATATTTTTTTTTTTATATATAAAATGGTTAGGCTAAAGCCCGTTAGCTTTTTATTTACGGTCTGCATCTCTGCTGAGCATTTTTCCTTTTTGCGGTGAATGCTGCTCATGCGAACTGGCGCAAATAACTGCGGATGCCTATCGCCTGTCATTGCAGTGTATGGGCTCCAAAGATGTTGCGCACACATACAGCTGTCAATCCCAGGAACAGGAATCCAATTTCAGGTACTGGAATTTGCAGCATTTCAGAACGCCCATACCATTGCTGCGCTAGCTTACATAAAAGCACTCCTATAGAGTTCCATTGTAATGCAAGATGCTCCCATAAGCGCAAATTAATGTCCAGAGACGGGTAACACAAATGGTGACAGGTTTTATCCCCCAAACCTATTGAAAGTGACTTCAGAAACTTAATATGTGCAGTCTGGAGAAAAGAAGGGAAAAGAAAGACATGATTGAAACTTTAAATACATCAAGGGGGTGAATAAGGTTCAGGAAGGCAGTTTTTTTTTAATATGGAACTGTAGCACTCTAGAGGTATAGTGGGCCTTGTCTGCCTAACAGCAGGGCTGTGATTCATTAGTCAGGGTGTCATGGTTTCCAGGTGTGCCTGCTGAAGGAAGGGTCTCCCCACGGGCTCCTGTGAGAGGCTTCTCATAGGGCGGTGGAGGAAAACCAATCGGGGGACACATCCAGGCTTGTAACTACCCCAGAAGGCAGAGTGTGCTGCAAAGGATTCTGGGAATGGGTATAAATTTGGGGGTGGCGCATGATACAATGTCTTTGGTGGGAGCAGAGTACCAGGAGGGAGAGAATGGCTGTCTCCTCTCCTGTCTGAGGAGGAGGATCTCAGGGTGCTGCCTGAAGATTCAGAGAGTACTGAGCTAAGCTGAGGGGATCCAGTGTGCCGAGAACCTGCAGAGAGTCAGAGGGGTCCAGTCCCAGGAAAGCCTACACAGGTCGTGAGTACTGAGGATTGCCCCTGGGGGTCTGCCTGAAGTTAGAGGGGACCACTCCAGAAGAGGTTCGGGGATCTAGTGCCAGCTAGTGGTAAAAGGGGGGGTACCTAGGTTAAGGACCCTGAAGTGCTTAAAGTGTATAGGGGGCACCTGTGGTTTGGGTCCTGAAGTGCCAGTGCACAGTGTGAAGTGTGCCAGTTGAGAATTTCAGCAGTACAGGAATTTACAAGGAGTTTTTTCTCAGCCAGTGCAGTGCTGGAGGAAGCCATTCAGTGACTGAGCTATTGCAGTGTTACCAGTCAAGCAGTTCTACAGTCCTGGATCTTTTGGACTAAAGTCGAGGATCCAGCACAGTTTCAGTAATTACACAGTGTTCAAGCGTCAGGAGGCGTCGGCCAGCGTCGGCTGGCGTCAGGACAGCGCTAATAGGCATTTTTGCCAGAAAAGTCCCACAATTGTATCTAGTTGAGCCTAAAGGATGATGTATGGTTATCTATGTACCAGTCCACAATGCTGTTGTTTACCACATAACATGTTTTGATGTATTTTCGTGTCTTTTTTTGAATAAAATTTTGTCATATGTTGCTTATTTAATTATTTTTATGCCCTTTAAAAATCCCATTAGAGGGTCACCTTCATCCATATATTTTTAGGGATGTGGGCAGCCCCTTTGCATCTCCTATCATCAGCATACCAAATCAAATCGCTAATAAGTATGTAAAAAGGCACCTAAAATGCACTTCAGAGTTATAAACTTTCCCTTGGCTATCTCCTCTCTCACCAAGACAGTAGTAAAAATGTTATTGCTCAGGGAGATAATTAGGATAAGCAGTATATGGGACTGTCATTTGAAAGCAAGGTGTGCCTCATAGTTCTTGGACTTTTGCAATGAGTTTTGACACTAGAGCTTTGTATTCTGTTATCATGGAAGAGCTTTTATTGACTGAAGTTGTCTATGTGCATACCTCTCACCCATCTCATTTCCACTGGACTGTCAAGTAATTTTACCAAATCTCAGTGTCGCATGGACCCACCCCATGTCTCGGCACCAGGGGTATTCATGCTTGTTTCCGCAATGATGCAGGTTTCTGACAGGCACACGTAAAGAGTTGGGTAAACTTATTCCTGCTTTTTTTCTTTTTTTTTTTCTGGTCATTTCATGAAAAATACTTCCTGTGCTCTGAGGCAGTGCCATCTTAAGAGCCTTATAGGCCCCTGGGCAATGCAGTGCACTGGGGCCCCCTGCGGAGCAGCGATAGCTCGGTGGCCAATGGGAGGGGTGCCTGGAGGAAGAGGGCGGGGTGGAGAGGAGTCCGGAGGAGGTGAGCGAGGACATGCATTCATCATGGCTAGAGAGCACAACCACCTGACCTGGAGTATATACCTTACTATATACATATTACAGGGACCAATATATACTACAAGAGAGTACAACTAGGCTGGAGTATATACCTTACTATATACATATTACAGGGACCACTATAATACTATATACACTATATTGAACCCTGTAATATGTATATAGTAAGGTATATACTCCAGGTAGTAGTTGTACTCTTGTAGTATATAGTGTTCCCTGTAATGTGTATATAGACTATATACACATTACAGGGAACACTATATACTACAAGAGAGTACAACTACTACCTGGAGGATATATACCTTACTATATACATATTACAGGGACCAATATATTGTAAGGTATATCCTCCAGGTAATTGTCTCTTGTGTCGATGGAGAGAGAGAGTGTGAAAAAAAAAAAAAAGAAAATCAAGCAGCCTGGCAGCTGGCCTGGCTGCCTTACCTTTCACAACGGCTGCACATGAAGAGAGAAGTTGGGTGGAGGCAGAGCCAGTCTTCTAGGTGCGTAGAGGAGGACGAGCCGACGAGGAGGATCCTCCTCCGCTGTGCATCGTGGGTCTGCTCTGCTAACGTCACTGGTTGCTAGATGCCAATCGGCCTGGCCTTAGCAACCAGTGTGCAGTGCAGACTCGAGCCACCGGCGGACAACGGGGGGGCGGCGGGGCCCGGCGGACAACAGGGGGGGCCTAGACCACCAGGTAATCTGGATTCTGGCCTCAGGCCTGTTGACAGTAATTGCCATCATGTGTGTGGGGCCCCTTGGCAAGTGGGGCCCCCGGGGCAACCGCCGGGCATGCGCATTGGAAAATACGGCCCTGCTCTGAGGTGCTGTGTTGAAGTAGAGGTAGGAAACTGTAGGACAATTGTGGAGCAGTCCCATTTACTTGAAGTATTTGGTGGGGGTACTGTCTGCTGAGCATAAGAGGCAAATGCATTGTGGATATTTGTACAACCCTATATGGCTGCCTTTTCAGCCTAAGAGGGGCTTTAAGATTTCTGCTCAACTGCCTATTTTTGAAGGTCTCTGGCTGCTCATGTGAGCAAGCCCAAAGGAAATACAAATTTGTTTTTCTTCACAGGAGACCTCTGCAGCCTTATTCTGCCACTGGTTGTACACTCTATGGTTTTGAGCATTTGGAGGTCTGTTTATGTACATAAAAAGGATTATCATAATGTAAGCAGACTACAGCTAAATGATCATTTTGAGGATGTTAAAGTGGAGTTCCACCCATTTTCGTAACTTTAGATCTATGTAATCCCCTTTAAAATGGCCTTTACCAATGGGAACTTTTTTTTTTTTGCTAGTAAATACCTTAATTTCTGCTTTATTCCTACTCTCCTCACTTCCGGGTCCGATCGGCGATGACGTCTTTCGGCTATTCGCAGTGTGTGCTGGGATGTATTCCATTCCAGAAATCTTGCAGTATTACCCAGGAGCTGATCTGTACTGTGTGTATTCAGGCCGTGACCTGCCCCGCCTCCTCTCAGTGAGTTGTACTGTATGCATTGTATTCAGGACGTGCTCTGCCCCGCCTCCGCCCCGCCTCCTCTCAGTGAGCTCAGTAAGGATATAATGCTTTCAGTCCTCGCTCACTGAGAGGAGGCGGGGCAGAGAAGGGCCTGAATACAATGCATACAGTACAACTCACTAAAAGGAGGCGGGGCAGAGGTGGGGCAGAGAACGGCCTGAATACAATGCATACATTACAACTCACTGAGAGGAGGCGGGGCAGGCACGGCTCAGTACAGCTCAGCTCCTGCGGGATTTCTGGAATGGAATACATCCGAGCACAAACTGCGAATCGCCGAATGACGTCATCGCCGATCGGACCCGGAAGTGAGGAGAGTAGGAATAAAGCACAAATTAAGGTATTTACTAGCAAAAAAAAAAAAGTTTCCATTGGTAAAAGACGTTTTAAAGGGGATTACATACATCTATGTAATCCAACCTATTAAAAATGGGTGGAACTCCGCTTTAAAGTCTCAGGGCCTAAATCTAAAATGGGGGCCTCTGCTGTGTTTGGTAGTAACTCTTCTTGCTGAGCCAGCAGACAGCTTTCTTTTTGATGCATTAGACAATTTTTATGAACTTCAAACTTTTTACTCCTCCTACACACTTCCTGATATAAACCTTGTCTCTGCACTTTGTCAAATTATTGTGATCTTTCTCCAGCCAATATCTTGCTCTTGTTTCTCCTGCTTCAGTCCTGATCTTCTCTACCATTCATTACGGACCTTTGCCTTGTTTACTGACTACGCTTCTGCTTATCCCTACTTGCTTTATCTGCTTACCTCCTAGTGAGGTGATCGAGAGGACAGCGATATGGTATTAACAGCAAAAACCTATCTCCACCATCGGGGGCTCTGGGGAATATCAGTTAGTACTTAGACCCTACACCTTTGGTGAATTCATGTCATTCACCAGGGTGACTTGCTCATATGCACAACAAAAAAATGTCCTGCACATAAGTGTGATAGCTTGGTATTGGTGTTAATGCAAACTCCAAGTCACAGGGATATTGCTTCAAGCATTGCCACCCTCTAAAGTCTAGGGATGTGCTGAAACAACTACAAAACGCAAACAAAAAAAGAGTGCACCAGCGTAGTGCACTATCCCAAAAAATTTTATATAAATCATCCTAAAATATACTCAAACATGTGAATAAATACAGGGGGCCCTCACTGGGATCACCACTGGCTGATGTGCTTCAAATAATATACCTTCTTTATCAGAGCCTGGGCTCTAATAAAGAGAGTATATCCTTCAGAACATATCAAACATTAGGATTCCAGTAAGGTCCCCCTGTTTTCTGGAGTTTACTGAGTTGTATGGACCCCTGGGCTATGGGCGAGTAGCTCAATGAGCTGTTCATATTCACATGTTTTTGTATAATTTTACTTTGATTTTTAATAATTGTTGTGGGATAGTGTACTTGGCTGGTGAGCCCTCTGTTAGTGTTTTAGTTTCAATAATCTTTATTGAATGAAAAAAGGATTACAATATGATAAACAATCGCAGATCATAGGTTGGTAAATAACAGAACTAGTAGTGAACAAAGGAACATGACTGCTACATAATAATTCTGAAGCCTGAACTAGAGTCTCATACAGAGACGAGAGGCCCCTCCCTCCGGGCACCCCAGGGGGATCAAACTGCACCCGGAGGAGGGGTGTCTCCTATAACAAAACTGTAATAACTGTACAGGTTGGGCACATATGTCTGATACCAATGAGAATATTTGGTTCCAGAAGGACCTGAGTGAGACACAGGACCATAGCGTGTGATATAGAGTGCCTTGTTCTCCACAAAGCCGCCAACAGGTTTTCGGAAGGGAGGGATAGATCTTTGAGAGTCTAAACGGAGTGAGGTACCAGAGGTGTAACGTCTTAAGGTATTGTTCCCAGTGGTTGGTACATTTCGTGGTGGAGTATGTGTAGGAAAATGCTTTTATCCAGGCTGAGTCTGGGAAGGTCGTCTGCAATGTACCTTCCCATTTAGCCATCGTGGTGGTCTTATCTGGGGAGTTGTGTTGAGAACTCATCCGGTAAAAGAGTTATGCCTTTACATCTATTGTTGAAAACCTGGAAGAGCTGTTTGATCGCAGTAGGTAGTATCAGATGTGTGGGTAGGGGGTGGGTGTGGAGGAAAGATCGGATTTGGAGCTAAGTGTGGAAAGTTTTGGGAGGAAGATCAAATTTTTTTAACTAAGTCGGCAAAGGAGACCTCTATAGGGACCAATTAGTAGTCATGTAAATAGACATCTGTGCAAGAGGAATTTCTAGGCTTCCAGAGCCTGAGGTCCAGGTTGGGTATGAAGTGGGTCAGGAGAGTGATTGGCAGTGAGATCCGGTATCCTGTGTCTCCCGGTGACTGCAGGGGTAGTGCTAACCATTCTTTAAAGGATGCTTTAAAGTGGAGAAGGATTCGGAGGGGGTTTTTCTCCCAAGTTGACGAGTTGTAGGTTTTTGCGGGGGATCATGCTAGCCTCAATCTCCGTCCATATTTTATCCGAAGAAGGTGTCCACCAATGTTTAAGCTGGTCAAGAACACAGGCTTTATAGTAAGATTTAATATTGGTGTTCTGTTCTCACTACACGTATGCCCTAGGCGTGTGCAGCTCAACATACAGCTAAACCTTTAATCCTGCAATAACCAGTCCTTTTGTAACTTAAGGCTTTATTCCAGAGATAGAATAGTGGTCACATGACAGGTTACAAGTCAGAATGGATATGCGAATAGGATTGTGAATAGAGAGGTGAAACTGTGAATAAACAGATAAACATACAATCAGTGTACAAACACAAACAATATATGCATTGAGTATATAACTGACAGTTCATAGGCATACCGGCGATGCTTCAAAGGGGGGTTCAGGAATCTTCCCACAGGAACCTCCGATGCTGTCTGGCTGTGTCACAAGGTGATCTAAAATGGAGATTCTCTCAGAGAGGGGTGGAACTAATGTCCAGCAATAGATAACAGGAAGTACCATAAAGTACTGTACAACAGTATGTCACAGTGGCATCTTGTGGACAAGATTGGTATTACAAGTTCCAATAGAATTAATTACTTCCTTATGCTGGAGGCATGATAATCGGGAACTCCCATACCACCCAAGATTCTGTGTCAGGTCATGATATGAAAGGAGCATCTCGAGGGCTTATGGTTGCAGATGAATTTGGTGAGAAGTTTTTGGATCAATGTGAAGAAGTACTGTGGGATGGGGATAATTAGTGTATGAAAGAGGTAGAGTATTTTAGGGAGGATCAGCATCTTAAAGGAAGCTACTCTGCCTGCAGTGGAGAGCTCTTGTGTTTTGAGGGTTGTCAGCAAGTGTGGGATGGAGTCCATTAGGGGTTTAAAATTCCGGGCGTATAAGTACGATACCTGGGAGGTAAGTTGAACTCCCAGGTATGGTAGTGAGTGTTTGGTCCATGGAAATGGAAATTGTTTGGACAGAGTCATTTGAAGGGCAGGTGGCAGATATAGTTCAAGAATCTAGGATTTGGTGGCATTGAGTTTATAGTAAGAGACCTCACTAAACTCTTGGAGCAGGGTATAATGTAGCAGCTAGGGATGTGGCAGGTTTAGTCAAGAGAAGGAGAACATCATCCCCAAAAAGGCCAATCTTATGTTCCTGATCATTCACGCGTATACCCTGAATGTGGGGATTGGAGCCGACTTTTTGTGCTAAGGGTTCCATTAGCAGAGAAAAAATGATGGGCGAAAGGGGACATCCTTGGCGGGTGCCATTAGTTATGTGTATGGGGGTGGACTTAATGCCAGAGTTAAGGACCACAGCGGATGGGTTGGAGTAAAGTGACATAACTGCAGATTGCAACCGGTCACGTATGCCAAATGTTTTGAGGACCTATTGGAGATATACCCAGTGGACCCTGTCAAACGCCTTCTCTGCGTCCAAGGAGAGAAGCAGAGAAGGCCTTCGAGAGGGTCCAACTGAGGAGATCAGGTTGAGAAGGCATCTGGTCTGGTGCCATCAGGAGCTTGGCAGCCTGGTACAAACCCTACTTGGTCAAGATGCACCAGCAAAGGGAGGACCCGTTGTATTCTGAGGACTAAAATCTTGGCATACACCTTAACATCCGTATTAAGAAGGGAGATAGGCCTGTAATTGGCCGGGGATGTGGAATCTTTGCCAGGTTTGGGGATAGTAACAATTACGGCACGTAGCATATCAGGAGGGAATTGAGCAGAGGAGGAGACAAGTGAGAAGACCGACTGCAGGTGGGGAGCTATTTCATTGGAGAAGCATTTGTAGTACTCTTTGGAGAGCCCATCCTCTCCAGGGGATTTGTTGTTAGGTAGTGAGGCAATAACATTGCAAATTTCTTGGGCAGCGATGGGTTGTGAGATTGACTCGAACTAGTCGGCAATTTGATGTCGGCTACAAATTTAAGTAAGTGTGCAGCGGTCGGTTGAGTTGTGGACAGATCATTACTATCAGACGCTGTATGATCTTCGTAAGTTGAAAAAGCGTTAGCTATGTCTTTCGGATTGAACAGTATGTCAGACGATGTAGGATGCTTAATTGCTAGTATCCGCTGTTTGATTTGTCTAGCTTTAACTCTCCTGGCCAGCCAAGCGCCTGCTTTATTGTGAAGGCCATAGGAATGTGCTTTCCTGTATTTGAGGTGAGTCTCATATTTGTGCAATAACAGAGCGAAGGGCTTCTCTATCAGCCATGATTAATCGAATGAGATCTGGGGACGGGTTAGACTTATTTTGTGTCTCCTTAGAAGCAATGGATGAAAGCAGGCCCACCATTTCTCCTCCTCCTCTGCTTCTTGAGCCTAGAAGCAAGTTTTATAAGGACACCACGCATATAGGCCTTGTAAGCATTCCACAACGTAAACTTAATCTCCTGAGAGTCATTAACGGCAATAAAAACGCCACAAGCCTTTTTTGGGCCATTGGCAATGTAGATATGAGGGAAGTTTGAAGTGTGGGAGGGCTAGTTTAGGGCATTTATTAGCAGGAAAATGTAACTCCTGCACAAAGAGTAAATCTGCCTTGAGGGATCTCACTTCTTTGGCTAATGCTGATCTTTTATAGGGGCTATTGAGGCCCTTGGTGTTCAGAGATATAAATTGTAGAGGCATGGTGTGGGAAGGTGGTATTCGGTAAATGTGAAAACACCTTTTTAGATGATAGCGTCAGGTGCTACTGTAAACAGTACCTGTGGGAAATGCACAGTCAGCTTACAGAGATGATGCAAAGCGGAAGGTAGACACTTGGTCCTGGCAGATAGACGAAAGTGTGGTGTTTGGAATTCCGGAGGGACGAGAAGCAGGTCAACAAGAGGTTGGTGAGGCAATGGAAGTTCGAGCTGCAAAGAAAGAAGGGGGGGAACAGACAGACAAACAAGACAGACACCAAAAGAAAAAATATAAAAGCCTGAAAAATGCAGGCTCAATGGGCGGCCGTAACAAGGGCCGCTACAGCAGTCGGGGGATAGCACACTGCTCAGTGTTACACTGGGCAGGGCGCTATACGGATAAGAAAATCCACTATGAAAGAGGTGGCATCTAGTCGGGCTGAAAAAAAAATACAAAACCGGAGGCCAGAAGGGATAAGTACAACAGTGAGAGATTCTTAAATCCCTACGTGAGCCCAGGTATGCGGAGGCGGCGGTTCGCTGTTAGGCCGTGGGTCCTGCCGCTCATTGATCCGGCCTGTTGGGTGGGAAATGAAGGTGTCCCCAGGTGCCCCTCGGGGTGTAGAGTCAGTTGGGGTTAGGTGCTGGAGTTTGTCCGGCTCTGTAAGGACCGATGGCCGCAGATTGTTCTCCGGTGTGCTGGAGCTCAGATGTTAAGCGCCCAGCGTGGCTGACTTCCAGTTAACCCCCCCCCCCCGTTAGTGTTTTCACCTTCTCGTATACCTGTCCTGTTTGTCAGCTGGTTCGGCTCTACTGCTATAGCTACTGACCTGCAAGACTGACTCCAGACTGTGACAGTTAAGATCTAAAAGTGTGCCATGACATCAATGGGTCTAAGAAAATTTTTAACTGTCTATGGAAGATGCATAATCAAAGTAAGATGGGCATGGGTTGGAGTATCCTACAGTAAATGGTGTATATTTTCCAAATAACATGATTAGGGTATTACCGATGCTTACTCTGTGTTAACCTTACCCATTATTACCTAATCCTATACAAAATACCAGTGACACCAGATTGGAGAAAAATTGGCCCAGTAGGCCATTTTATTAACAAAATAACCAAATAACATTATTTATTAACATAACCATAAATAATCCAGTATCCCATGAAATAAGTTGTTGGTCTTGGGAGGCACAAAATTCCAATTAACTATGTATCAGCGTAAATAGTTAAACGGTCCCCAGCCGCGCAACACCAGCTCGGGGACAAACCCACTTGACCACTGATACCTCCTTGTTAACACTTCCCGTTAATCCACTATTAACAGGGATACACTAGAGGGCTCCATACCTTAGATGCGTCACCCTATGCACTTTTACCAACAACTGTTTACCGCCTTCAAAGACCCCCAACCGCCACAGCGCGCAGGCGTGAAACCTTACACCTGCGAGCCCCTCCACAAACGCAAAGCCCGCTGTATCCCATCCTGAATGCCAAGAAACCAAATATCGGTCCCCACAGCATTCAAGTGCACCCCATCACCACGCAGATACCGCCAGGTATCCATCACAGTTCCCGGTGCCTGACCACCAACCCCCCATTTCTCACGACAAACCGGCTGACCGCCGAATTGACCTTGATCCGAGCCTTGTTCAGCTTTGCGACCGACCTCGCAAAACGCCAGGAGGTACGGCCAACAATCTCCGACCAAAGCACAATCATCCCGGGAAAGGATGTACGCAGCCTGAGAAAATCAAATTTAATGTCCCGAATGAGGTGGCGCATGGACCGGACCCCCAAATCATTGCCCCCCTCGTGCAGCACCAAGATACCAGGAGCCCTATCCAACTGTGCAAAACGATTAACCTCCGGCAGGACCCTGCACCAAAGCAACCCAACTGCCGCCCATCATGCCTCACTTCTGCCCGTCTGGCCCCCCAGAACACAAACGAATGTCCCAAGATCCACATGAGGCAGGCAGCTCCCCCTGTAAGGAAAAACAGCACACGGCAATGATAACATAAATACCACAAGCCACCACCCCAGATCCCCATATCCCAACTTAAACCAAATGAGGACGAACATACAACCTAAAACAAGAAGATTCCCACCTGCCTATCCGTTTTAACGTAGTTTCATCCACACCCCACCTGGCCACCTCAGTGGCCGCCCCGATGCGGAAGGAGTGAGAAGTGTAACTGCGAGCGTCATAACCCAGCTCGGATAGGCAACGCCAGAACAAACTGAAACTTGGACAAAGCTGAACCGTCCCTGTGCATCAGAAAAGAACCCCCCAAAGACGGGCGCACCCGCCTAAACTCCTCCACCACGGTAACCGGGCAAATAGGCGAACCCCGCACCCGGTACAGGCGCACATACAGACCTCTGCCCTCCTGGTCCGTCTTGGAGCGCCGAAGAAAAATCACAACGGCCGAATCAGAACAACTTACCTCCCCATCCTGCAGACCGCCGTGCACACTCCTGGAAGGGCTGACCAATTCCCCAATGCGAAACGCCCCATAGAAGGCCAAAACGAAGGCCGCCGTAAACCAGAGCGACTCATACTCCGAGGAGCACGTACTCTGCAACCTACCCACAAGTTCGCCCAGCAAACAAAAGGAGACCGGTCTGTGCCCGTCCGGCCGCCTTACACCCCTCCTGTACCCCTTCAAGGCCTGCCTAACCATGAAGTACTTAGTGAAATACTCAGACCCAGACATTTTGAACAAGAACGCTAAGCCAGCCAACTTCCAAGTGATGGCCGCCGCCGACAACCCTTGTTCAAAATTCAAGCACACTAAGTACAATAAAAAGGAACGGGAGCCCATACTTACCCGGCCCACACCAGTCCGAGCCAAAAAGGCCCGCCATTCCCTCCATACCTTAGAATAAGCAGCCCAAGTCCCGGCACTCAAGGACCGTCGGACCAAGTCGGCGGCGATCCCAACGCAAGTGTCCACAGCTCCGATGGACAAGGCTCCCCTTGTTGCTCCGCATCCGGGGCCAACTCCCGAAACCTGTCCATCTGAAAACGAGATCAAGAATCCGCCACCGTGTTGGTCACACCAGGGACATGTACCGCATACAAGAAAACATTTAATTGCAAGCATCGCAAAACTAGATGGCGCAACAACCGTATCACCGGCGGGGAAGAACCCAACAACTTGTTGATAACCTGCACAACCCCCATGTTATCACAGTGCAAACGCACCTTCTTGTCCCAGAAAACCTCCCCCCATAGTTCCACCGCGACAATGACGGGAAAGAGCTCTAACAGGACCAGGTTCCGCAAGAAACCCTCCACTCGCCACGCCATCGGCCAACGCTCTGCGCTCCAATGACCCCCCCCAAGTACGCACCATAACCCGTGGAACCCGCAGCATCCGTGAATAGATCCATATCACAATTGCTGACTGGACCCCGCAGCCAAAGCGAACGACCGTTATAAGCTGACAAGAAAACGTACCAGACCCGCAAGTCTTCCGCCAGCTCTGCAGACAGCGTGACATAGTGATGCGGCGACCTGACCCCCGCCATAGCAACCGACAGGAGGCGGCTGAACACACGGCCCATAGGCATGATCCGGCATGCAAATGCCAGTTTGCCGAGAAGCGACTGCAACCGCCGGAGTTGCACCTTGCGTTTGCCCACCAACAGGCAGATCTCCGCCTTAAGATCGCGCAACTTGTCGTCGGGCAAGCGACATTCCATGGCTACCGAATCGATAACTATGCCTAGAAAACTGATCATGGTAGTCGGACCCTCTGTTTTATCAGCCGCCAAGGGTATGCCGAAATGCTCAGCCACATGTTGGATGGTGGCCAGCAGAACTCCGCACAAGGGAGAAGATGGAGGGCCAATGCACAGAAAATCATCCAAGTAATGGATAACCGAATTGACCCCCGCCACCTCCCTGACCACCCACTCCACGAAGGAACTGAAGGTCTCAAAAAACGCACAGGAGATAGAGCAACCCATGGGTAGGCAGCGGTCAACATAAAAGGCATCCAACCACCTGCAACCCAACAGGCGAAAACTGCCCGGATGGACCGGCAACAATCAAAGCGGCTTCCACATCCTTCTTAGCCAGCAAAGCGCCCTGCCCATAACGAAGCCAAAAAATGGCAGCATCAAAAGAAGTGTAAGACACCGCACAAGCTTCCGGATCAATGCCATCATTGACCGAACCCCCTTTAGGAAAGTACAGATGGTGAATCAGGCGAAACTTATTCGGCTCCTTTTTCGGAACCAAACCCAACAGGGAAACCACCAAATCAGCCAGGGGGGGGGGGGGGGGGCAGCAAAAGGACCAGCCATGCGGCCCAACTCCACCTCCTTCGCCAACTTGTCGGACACCATCCCCAGGTTCAGCCTCGTCGAACGCAAGTTGTCCGCCATAGGAGGAACGCGGCCAAGAGAACAAGGAATCCGGAAGCCGACCGAAAACCCCTCCTCCAACAAAAGTGCCGCCGGTCCGGATACATACTTAGAAAAGGCCGCATCCTTTCCACCCTCACCGACGTCATCCCTTTTGTGCTGAGCGTCCCCGGCACGGGGCTTGCCCTGTTTGAAACAACGCGAGAAGGGGTGAGTGCCCCCACAACCAGAGCATTCGTGTTTGAATCGACAGGCAGTCCCGAATCGGCATGTCCCCTCATTAAACTGCCAACAGAAACCCCGGCGCTTTGCGGCCGGCTGTCCAGGGGTAGACGGACTGCTGACCCCACTCGGAAAAGAAGACGTTGCCGCCCGGGCCGACATCATGAGGCGCATCCACAAACTAATGTCCTTGAGGTCCCACCGCAACGACGGGCGAACGCTCTTGCGTTGCCGGAATTGCTCGTCATAACGGAGCCATGCAACCCCACCATACACCCTGTGGGCCTCCCCGATCACGTCCAAATAACAAAACAAGGCGGAGCAATGCTCCGGATGCTTTTCCCCCACCACACTCGCAAATATAGCAAATGCTTGAAGCCAATTGCTAAACGTGCGCGGAATCAAACGAAACCGCCGCCGCTCCTCGTCCTCCTTCTTAGTGTCCTCCGGCTTCACCCTGTCCAGGTTAAACTTTTCCAAAGGAAGTAGAGTAAATATTTCAATGTACTCGTCCTTCCAGATCTTTTCCCGGACCTCCGCCTTGAGGTGCGCCCCCAAGGGGCCCTCAAAACACACGTACACCTCACATTTTTGCGGAATCCGCAATACGAATCGCATCATCCTTATCTGCCGCCTTGGGCTCCGCAACCTTGTCCCCCGTAGTCGGCGCAGGAGACGGCACCCCCGGCATCACCACCTTGTCCCCCGCAGCGGCGGGAGCAGACCCAGCCCCCGCCTGCGCTGCGCCGGACGCCGCCGTGACCGGAACCCCCGCCGGACCCCACGCCGCCACAGGCGCCTGACCTACCACGCTGTCCCCATCAAAACGCTGTACCAAGGACCGCAGTCCCGCCAGCAAGTCCCCAAGGCCCCCCGCCGCCACCGGCGCAGCAGGCCCCGGACCCCTCGCCTCCGGAACAGGAAGAGCCCCAGCCCCCCCGGGAGTCACCCCACCCCCCCCGGGAGTCACCCCACCCCCCGAGGGCCCCCCCCCGACTCTGCTCCAAACCCAGCACCCCCACTAAAGCGGACAGAGCAGACCTGTAAAGAAGAAGGATTAACAGGAAAAGGCTCACCTGACTGAGACCCCGCGGACGCGGGTCCCGCAGCCACTGCCGAAGACGGTCCCGAAGCACTCCCCTCTTCAGAGCTGGACAGCTCACCCTCCGACCTGACATCAGAATCTTCAGCCGCGCCGGCGGACCTGGAGCTGGAAATCACAGAGGGGGCACTCCGCTCGGCATCCCCCCCCGCTGTCGAACGGAACTGGAGTCCTCCAACGACCTCCTCTGCCGCTTCCTGCTGGGCCTCTCCACCATTTCCGCTTCCGGTGTCACCGCCGGCCGCTCTACCCGACTGGCCAGAACGCCCACTCTGTCCTCTCCCGCGCCGAGCTGACCCGGCAGGCCGATCCTCCCCGCCACGAGCAGCCGCTGCACATCCTGGATCCAGACGAACAGGCGGGGCCGGAGGCGCAGCACGAGCATGGCCCCGCCCGCTAGAGCTCCGCCGGCGTCGGGGATTCCTCCCAGGAGACCCGCCAAGCCCAGCAAGCGAGCGCTAGGACGGCGACCCTGGAGGGTCCGCACAGGGGCTCCCAATGTGGCGCTCAGCTCTGGGGGACACCGTGGGGCTATAACGCTCCGGCGGCCGGGACCGCCGAGCGCGGGAATGCCGCTCCCCCCTCTCCAAGTCCTCACCCGCCATGACAGCGTCCACTTGCCGTTCCAGCCACGTCATTCCATGGGTGGCAGCCGCCTCCTGCAGCCGACCAAGGATGGCCTCCAAATCCCCCATAGATGAGCGATTGTCCAGGCAGCAAAACGCAGGGAAGAGGATCCTTTCTTCTATGGCTCCACGAGGAAATGTGCTAAACTGTAAGTACCCCCCCCACTTTTCTCTGATTAAAGACCCACCTACTTGCCTCTGCCCAATCCCTTACCTTGACCTCTAGCTGCACCTTGTACCTTAACCCCTAACTGACCGTGGCCCAGTAAACCCCATCATGAGGCCCCACGCTCAGTTTTTTTTTTTTCTTTTGCTTCGGGCCTGTCTGGAATCACTGTTTTGCAGACATGAAGCATTCCAAAACACAGCTCCTTTTAGGAATTCAGATGTGACGTAAAGAGGAAATCTGACCTTAGATTTATCAGACAAGATTCTCAGGATTTGTTTTTTTTTTTTTTTAGGTCGCACAATTTTTATGATCAGTTCCAAAGTGAGACCCAAATCCTACTTATTGATGTCTATTAAAATGTACTCTTTTTTTTTTTTTTTTTTTTTTTTTTTTTTAGAATTAATGTAGCTTTGCCCATTTTTGAGACATGATTCAGACCACCTTCCCTCACCGCCTTGATGGCCTCTTTTTCTGGCTGGAAGGAATGTACAGTATGTGTGATCAGCCAGTGAATTACATAATTATCATTGTTAATAGAAGAATAAACAGTAGAAACCCACACAGCCTGTACTTGTGTCTGTTTAATTCCAGATAATAGGGTTGATGGTGACAATGGAGAAGTTTTCTGTGCTACCTAAGAACCTGGTAATAGTCTTACAAAAGCAAAAAAGGTTATGTGAAATATAAATAAAGAAAATTTTGATGCAATAAACCTTATAAAATACTGAATAAAATGCCAACTGGGCATTACTCCAGACCCCATAAGTATTGGCACGCTAGGCCCTGACCTTTTTTTTTTTTTTTTTTTTTTTTTTTTTTTTAATATACTTTATTGGATTTTGTTAAGAACATAAAGTTATAATAAAGTATTCAGGAAAGTAAGCGAACAGAGACAAATATACTTAAGGCTTTGAAATCGTTACATGGCATCAGATAAAATAAAACCTTAGTTTCTTGAACTGCAACATATAGTAGCAATAGAAGCTACCAGAAGGAAGGATTTCATAATGAAACAATATAAAATCTAAAAATATAAATGGAACATTTTACTTTATTCTTCCCAGTAACCAAGATACTGTGCGGTGGGAAAGGGGATTATGGAAACAAGACAGGGAGAGGGGGATGGATGGGGGGAGTAAAAGGGAGTAGTTACAGGCTAGCTGCTGGACAATTGGGGACCATGCAAAGCAAAAGATAATTCCCAACATAAGGGGTGTGTGGGGGTGAGGAAAGCAGGGTGAGTCAAAGGGAAAAAATGAGGATAGAAGTGTATAGTTGAAATCAATCAACAGAAAACACTGACCATGGAGAGGCTGCTCACCCAAAATGAATAGGAACAAGAGATACCGGAGGTATCAACCCCCAACGGGTTTTTAGGCAGCAAATTTAACCAAATCTTGGAATGAAGATTTCAAAAAGATTTATAAAAAGTTTTCTTTATTAAACAAAAAAGGTAGAAAAAGTGACAAAAATTGAAATAAACATGTTAAAAACAACCCTTTAACGAGAAGTATGTTATGAGCTCCTGATTGTTGATACATGTTAATTGGATTGCATAATGATAGTCACAAGGTAAATACAGCGTAACACCCCAAACACTTAGTCGTGGAGGGGCATTAGCCCCGACGCGTTTCCACCTAATGGCGGTCTTCTTCAAGGGGACTGTGCTATCTAGAAAAAACATATCGGCATGATCAATGTGTTCACATCATAGGACAGCAACACTTTTTACACGGTTGTGTAATAAATTTTACCATTGTAGCAATCAACGGCTAGAAGCCAAGGAGCAAATTAGATAGTTAGAACATCCTCGAGAGTTAAAGGGCATACCCTCTACCACCATGCAGGACAAAGTAGGCGTAGAGGTCTACAGGGAGTCACCAACAGACGATCGCCAAAAAAAGGGGCATACAACACCTGGTAAGAGATGTGTATCATGATAAAGCTATTGAAGCAAAAAGGCATATTAATTTATGAGGCTGTGGTAGCGATAAGGACAGGGCAGTGGGTGGAGTTGGTGGAATAGAGGGGAAAAGCAAGGAAAAGGGGGAGGGAAAAGAGGGTGACTGGGAAAGAGAGAGGGGGCGGCAAAAGGCCCACTGGAAAAATGTGGAACAGAACCAAAACATGAAAAGAACAGAGACTGGGAAATAGGAGTCCAGGCGCACATGTAGATAAGAGTCAAGAACACATACTAGCAAAAACAGATCCAATCGCACATATAAGGATAGGAGTCAAGATACATGCTAGCAGGGAGAGGTATAGGCATTGAGAGCCCAACCGCATAGAACCACATTGAAAAAGAGGGATGCAGAGCAGAGAACAGGGAACGTGCAGGAAACCTAAGGGAGAGGACAGAAACCAAGGAGTGAACGAAATGGGAAATAGAAGAAAACTGAAACAGGGGAAAGGGTGGGAGACCTGAAGGATTTCCTGGGGCCTACAGGAGAGCTCAACAGATGAGGCTGAGATCTTGAAGGGCCATAAATCAAAGGACTGATTCTTCAATGAAAGGCTGATGCTTCTGTTTGATAGGGATGATCGAACTTTTTAAGTTTTGGTTCGACCAGAACACCCGAACCTCCCAAAAGTTCGGCCCGGATTTCGGAACCCCATTGAAATCAATGGGACCCGAACTTCGGTAATCAAAAAACACCAATTTGAAGCCCTAAAACCCAATAAATGCCCCTAAAAAGTGCCTAGGGTTCTGGGTCATACCCCAGGGACTATTAATCACACAAAAAAAAGTTCTTAAAAATTGTCATTTTTGATAGAGCCAATTATTGAAAAAATTGAAAAAAAAAAAATTCTTTGGATTTTGTATCTGGGGGGTCTAAAAAGTGTACCTGTGAAGTTTCAGCTCTGTAGCATGTCCAGAACCATAAAAAAAAAAGATTGTTTGTATTTTGTCACTTATAGAACAGGTTAGTGGCTTCTCTCTCTTCACACCTTGCCGGTTTAGTAGCAAGCGTTTTTTTTGGGCATTTTTTGGGGTCTTTTCAGGCAGGCAAAACATCTGAACTTGTGTATACGGGTATATATACACACATACTTGTATGTATATATACACCTAGACCTATATAGGTGTGATAGTAGCAGAAATATATGCTTGCGCTAATGAAATCATTTACACTAATATGGCTCCGCTCCTATAACACCTATATATGTCTAAGTGTAAAATACATATAAGTATGTGTGTATATATACCACTATACACAAGTTCAGATGTTTTGCCTGCCTCCAAAACCCCCAAGAAAATGCCTGCAACAACACACTTTTTTTTTTTTTTTGGCGCTAGCGTTTTTTGGGTTCTTTGGAAGCAGGCAAAACATCTGAACTTGTGTATATGGTGTATATATACACACATACTTTTAGGTATTTTACACTTAGACATATATAGGTGTGATAGGAGCGTAACTATATTGGTGTTAATTATTTCATTAGCACAAGTGGTGTTTTCTGCTCCTTTCACATATATATATATATATATATATATATATATATATATATATATATATATATATATATATATATATATATATATATATATATATATATTGTGTGTGTGTATACATGTATACATACGTACATACATGGGTGTGTGTATATATACCCCCTATACACATGTTCAGATGTCATGCCTGACTCCAAACATGTGCTCAAAAAATCCCTATAGACGCCTGCAGCCAAAAAGCAAGCTGACAGGGGCGAAGCCATATTACTGCAGCGAAAGTGACTTCAGAGAAACTAGCTTTTCTCTATAGCGGTCACCCTGATATGGAAGGGTTTGGTCACCCTGCCATAGCAGTCACTGTCAGTTCACCCTACACTATGGTCACCCTGGCACTTAACACTTTCCCTACAGAAACTAAATTATTAAAGCTAACTAAAGTGTAAAAGAGCACCCTAACTACACTAGATATCCCTTTCCTCACACTAATAAATGCTAAATGACACTTTGTAGCAGAAGTCCACGAACTGCTTCCACTCTCTCTTCCATGTCCCTGTATAACAATGCTAGGAATTTGGCAGGGGCTATCTTATATACTGGGGGGCGTATTCACTAATAATTGGTCTAGGGACCCCCTAGTCACTCCAATCACATTGCTAGCATTCTCCTGCCCCCTCAATTGGCTTTTGCTAATGGTTCTGGTCCAATCATGGGCTTTTAAAGCCCATTTCCTGTCCCATTGCATTTTGGTCGGTTCTGGTTGCCGAATTCCGAACTTTTTGGGCAAAAAGTTCTAAATTCGGCCGAACCTCGAACAGCCAATGTTTGGGCCGAACCGATGGTCGACCCGAACCGTTCGATCATCCCTACTGTTTGATAGAGACTTATATGTGTTCAGCAGGAGGCTATGATAGCCTCCTGAATCCAGAAGTGTTCAGGTAGCTGTCATGATCTTTTATGGGGAAGATTTTTGTAACAAAGGAGCATTTGTTTTTCAGAAATGGATAGTCAATTCATAGTGGGACAAGTCCGCGTCTATTTTTTCCTTATAGAAGGCTTATTAGTTCCTGTTTCACATCCGAAAGAACAGTAAGGGTCGTGTAGGTCCAATTTTTCAGGATGGCATATCTTGCAGACATTAAGCATGTCGAAAGCCAGGCTTTGTTGTGATGGGTAATGGGCCATACACACTATACAATTTTCTTTAGATTTTTTCCTTCAGACTTACCAAAACCATATAATATGAGGTCAAACCTAAACACTTTCAATTTGTATGCAATGAGGCAGGCCCTTGCACTACATAGAACAGATAAATCTAAAGGAAATCTGACAACAAAAGTTGTATAGTGTGTATCCAGCTTTCGAGGCCATTGGGTTTTGAAGTGGTCTGGAGGAGTTAAATACAAGTATCCAAAGAGCAATGGAAAAAAATGTCCTTTTTGATGGGGATCTCCCCGTGATCGCATCAGCAAAACCTTTAGTTTGGTCCCAGAAGTTAGAGATGGGGGACAATCCCAGAGCCTGTGAAGCAGAGTTGGTCTAACTTGAGGATATAGGGGGCAAAGATGTTTGTCCTGTGCTGACCCACTAGACAAGTGGGGGATGTATGCTCTGTGCATAATTTTAAGTTGTTGTTCCCACCAAAATTAATTTGCGAAGAAGGCACATGTGGTGTTGTAGCCTGCTAGGATTCAGTATATGGATTCTGGGGATTGTAGCTCTTTACACCAGGCTGCTACTGAGGCGGAGTGGAGAAGTTTGCTTAGGTGAGAGCTCAGCGGCCTATAGATGGTTGGAATTTTGAATTGTTGGGTTTCCAAAAGAATATCCAGGAAAGATGAACAGAACAAAATCTTTGAGGTTTTGTTTTGGCTTAGACTCCTAACATGGTGGATGGCCTGGTGTACGTAGAGAAAATGATGGGCCGGGAGATCAAAACGTGACAGTATTTGGGAGACCGGCAAGGGTCCCCCCGTAGAAGCATCAAAGAGTTGAGCAAACCTGTGTAGCCTATGAGAAGCCCATTCAGCATATCCAGCGTACTGCTGTTTTTGGGGGAAAGAAGGGTTTCCAAGAAACGGGAGATGGTTGAATACCCAGGGAGAGAGGTTTAATTTCCAACTCTTTTTTTTTTTTTCCCTCCATGCCACTAGCATGTCATGTATTAACATAGATTTTGTTTTGAGTGCAGTAAAGCTGATAGGCTGAAAGGGATTGCCATTTGGGATTCAAATTCATGATTAGAATACTTTGAACTTGGCAATAACAAGTCTAAGCATACTCTCAATAAGCAAGAAAGATTGTACAATCTTTTATGTTGGGGAGGTTAGCTCTCCCCCCCCCCCCCCACTCCTGGGCAGACAGTCTGAGCAGAGAAATGTGGGGTTGATGATTGTGCCAGAGGAATTTTTTAACAGAGCTTTTATGTAGTCTTTGTACGTCTGCATGACATAGTGGGATTGTCTGTAGCGGATAAACAAGTCTGGCAAACTTTTCATTTTAAAGAGGTGACACCTGCTGAGAAGCAAGACCTTCCACTTCTCTAGTTTGCCTATAATCTTGGTAACAAGTATTGATAACTGGGGGGAAATTTAAATGGTAAAGGGATTGTAGTATGGTAAGCAACGGGTTAAGTTGCTGTCTGCAAAATGTTACAATTATGTATATGTCTGGGAGCTGGGTGTGGCTGAAGTTAGTTGCATGCGTGATGTTCAGTGAATAAAGCGGCAACCTGTACAGCCTGGTCCGTGTTAATACACTACATTTTGGCAATGAGGATGGCTAGCTTTCTGGATTTACCGGCTATCGGACCGTTTGATGTGTCTGGAGACCACACTAGTCTCTCACAGCGCTGGGACAAGTGGAAGAAGGGATTTCAGCTCTATGTTATAGCCACAGGAGTGACTGCACCTGCTCAGAAGAGAGCCATGCTGCTGCATCTAGCTGGACCTCAAGTTCAGGACATTTTTGAAACCCTGGGAGCAACAGGGGAAGATTCAGACTGAGACAGCTATGAATAGACTTGTAGAGTGAGTACTTTGAGCCAAAGAAAAATATTCCCTATGAAAGATATAAGTTTAGACAGGCTGTGCAAGAGCCGGGAGAAACCACAGACAGTTATGTGACTAGGCTGAAATATCTGTCAAAGTCGTGTGATTTTGGGTCTGTAACTGAGGAGATAATCAGAGATCAGGTCATAGAGAAATGCACATCTGTGCACCTCAGGAGGAGATTATTGAGAGAACCTAGTCTCACACTTACTAGTCTGCAGGAGATTGCAAGAGCCATTGAACTGTCTGAGCTCCAGGCTCTGCATATTGAAACCAAGGACGCTGCATCTGTCAATACAGTCTCCAAACCTACCTATAATAATAATAGGAATATCTGGAGTAGGAAAGAGAGTTTTCCAAAGAGGACTTTACATGTAACCTGCAGTAAATGTGGCAGAGAGGGACACTCAAGTCAGGACTGCACTGTGGTACAGAATAAAATGTGCTATGCTTGTGGAAAGACAGGTCATTTTGCAGCTGTGTGTAGAAGTACACCCAGAGATAACAAAACCAAAGGACCATCAACACAAGTAAATGTTATAGCTGAGGATAAAGAGAGTGCTCCTGACTGTGAATTTATATTCTCCCTGTGTTCTCTGCTAGCTGGGACATTAACCATTAAGATTGGAAATACAGATGTGTCAGTGTTGATGACTCTGGAGCTACATGCAATGTTATGGACTTAGCTTCTTGGCACAGTCTTAATGGCAGAGAAAATCACCTTAAATTGTGTAACACCACTAAACAGATTTATACTTATGGCTCCAGTACACCACTACAACTTAAAGGCAAATTTTATACCTCTGTTCAAACACATGAGACTGGTCCTCCATTGCAGACCGAATTCTATGTTGTAGATGGCACAGGGTCGCCTCTGCTTGGTCGTCAAACTGCAATGGCACTAGGGGTGTTAAAGATTGGCCGTGATGTAGGCAGCGCAAGAGTGAATATGGTGTCTCCTGCTATTTCTGCATTGACAGAGGAATTTAAAGATTGCTTCTCTGGGTTTGGAAAATTAAAGGATTTTCAGTTGGAGCTTCACATTGATCCACATGTAAAGCCTATTGCACAGCCAGTACGCAGACTTCCTTATAGCCTGAGATCACCTGTTGAGCACAAACTGGCAGAGCTGCTAGACCTTGACATTATTGAACCTGTAAAAGGACCCACTCCGTGGGTATCACCGTTAGTTGTTGTACCAAAGGGCACAGATATTCGGATTTGTGTGGACATGAGATGTGCTAACCAAGCTGTGCAGAGAGAGAGACATCCAATTCCCACTATTGAAGATGTTCTACATGAAATGAATGGGGCAAGTGTCTTCAGTAAACTGGATTTGAAATGGGGTTATCCATCAGATTGAATTGACCCCAGCATCTAGAGTCCTCACTACATTTGCAAGCCATAAAGGTCTTTTTAGATACAAGAGGTTGATGTTTGGCGTATCGTCAGCACCGGAGGCCTATCAACATGTGATTCAGCAGGTGCTACATGGTTGTGAAGGCACGCATAACATTTCTGATGATATAATTGTGTGGGGAACAAACACACAGGAGCACGATGAACGTCTCCGTACAGTGCTAAATCGCTTGAAGGAGAAAGGGTTAACATTAAATGAGAAGAAGTGCACATTTCAAATGAATAAAATGACTTTTATGGGCCATGTGCTGTCTGACAGGGGCATTGGTCCGGAGGACTGTAAAATTAAAGCTGTGTCTGATGCCAGAAATCCTGAAAACCCTGCAGAAGTACGCAGTTTTCTTGGGCTAGTGAATTGCTGTGCCAAGTTTATTCCAGATATGGCGACTGTCAGTGAACCTTTGAGATTGTTGACTCGCAAAGCAGTCCCTTGAAAGTGGGGCCTTTTGGAACAAGGTGCATTTGATGAACTTAAGAGACGGCTGACTTGCGCCACAACTTTGGCTTATTTCAATCCTACTGCACACACCCAAGTTATTGTCGATGCTAGCCCTATTGGGTTCGGCGCCATCTTGGTTCAGAGACAATGCACAGGCGATTTACAGGCCTATTCAGTATGCAAGCAGATCCCTTACTGATGTACAGAGATGTTATTCTCAGACCGAGAAAGAAGCTTTGGCTGTTGTTTGGGGATGTGAAAGGTTTCACACCTATCTCTACGGCCTTGATTTTGAAATCATCACAGACCACAAGCCTCTGGAAGTGATATATTCGCCACGCTCAAAACCATCCGCCAGAATTGAAAGATGGGTTCTCAGATTGTTACCGTATCGATTTACAGTGCGGTACAGACCTGGACCGACTAATGCGGCAGATGCACTTTCCAGATTGCCTCAGTCTTCAGCACCTGTTCATAACCTAGCAGAAGAGTACATTCGTTTTGTGGCTACTAACGCCATGCCTCAGGCATTGACACTGCGGGAGGTTGAAGAATTGTCATCTGTGGATCCGGAAATTGCTCGGTTGAGAAAATGTGTAAGACAAGGGGCTTGGGTGGATTGTGACCCAAGCGATCACAGAATCAAACAAGAGCTGAGTATTGCAGGACAACTAGTTTTACGTGGCAATCGTATTGTGATGCCTAAAGACTTACGGAAACGTACATTACATTTAGCCCATGAGGGCCATCAAGGCATTGTACGCACCAAACAAAGATTACGTGAGAAAGTCTGGTGGCCAGGAATTGACAAGGATGTGGAACGTTTGGTTTCTTCATGTCGAGCATGTCAGTTGGTGGGCAGCAAACCTAAACCAGAACCAGTAACTCACACTGTTCTACCTGAGGGACCATGGGAAGATTTAGCCATTGATCTGTGTGACATTCCATCTGGACACCATCTTTTAGTTGTTGTGGACTATATTATTCAAGGTGGCAAGAGGTGGTAGTTCTCACTAAAGCTACATCATCAACTGTAATTGAGGGGTTGGAGAGCATTTTTGAGTCTCATGGGTTGCCTAAACGGATTGTGAGTGATAATGGTGCCCAATTTACTTCTCAGGAATTTCAGGATTATCTGAAATCAAATGCTATTGAACATCATCGTACAACTCCATACTGGCCACAGGCTAACGGGGAAGTGGAATGCCAGAATCGAACCTTGCTGAAAGCTTTGCGGATTGCTCATTTAGAGAGAAGAGACTGGAAAAGAACTGTGGCGTTTTCTTTTGGCTTATCGCACAACTCCGCATACTGTCACTGGAGTTAGTCCTGCGGAACTTCTTTGTGGTCGCAAATTCAGGACAAAATTGCCAGACATTGGGGGTCCTCGTACGAGTCGGAAACCTTTTCGGCATATTGATGAGGAAAGGAAGATCCGGGCTGAACAGTATGCAAACCACCGCCGCCAGTGTCAACCTAGTGGCCTTCAACAGGGTGATAAGGTGTTGCTTCAAAATGATCGGTTTAACAAACTGGCTCCGTCCTTTGAACCTGAGCCTTATGTTGTAAAGGAGAAAAGAGGTACTCAAGTGGTTTTAGAGGATTTAGATGGACACACAAAAGTGCGTAATTCCTCATTTGTGAAGAAATTTATTGAGTCAGAAGGTCAAGTATCGGAAGACGGCGAACAGGCAAAGAGTAGTGGTGATACTGCCAGTGATCCAGACTTCAATCCACAACCATCCACATCGGAATGGCCAAGAGAAAAACGAGCAACTAATCCACCGGCCTACCTTAAGGACTATGTGTATAGTCAGGAGTTTATAGTTTAAATTTCTAGTTGTTCATCCATGCATTTTGTTAATCTTATTAATACGTTGTGCATGTTATGTTTTATTCAAAGAGAGGAGGGAATGTAGTATGGTAAGCAACGGGTTAAGTTGCTGTCTGCAAAATGTTACAATTATGTATATGTCTGGGAGCTGGGTGTGGCTGAAGTTAGTTGCATGCGTGATGTTCAGTGAATAAAGAAGCAACCTGTACAGCCTGGTCCGTGTTAATACACTACAGGGATGAAGATAATTTTGCAGATCTTTACACCCAGATATGTAATGTGCTGTTTGGAAACAGTAAAAATGGAGGCGTTTGCCCACGGGGTGGGGCGGGGGTTCCTAGGATGGTATAGGGAGAATTTCACTTTTGAAAAAAAGTATTACAAAGGCCTGAGCATGCACAAAAGAAGGTAAAGATGGATTTGATGTGAGGCATGTCTGCAATGGGGTGGAGGGGAATATTAGGATGTTGTCAGCAAATAGGGCTAGACGGAGT
Organism: Pelophylax lessonae; assembly: GCF_965119305.1. Taxonomy (NCBI): domain Eukaryota; kingdom Metazoa; phylum Chordata; class Amphibia; order Anura; family Ranidae; genus Pelophylax; species Pelophylax lessonae. The sequence goes on along the minus strand of NC_138776.1, from coordinate 208,824,551 downwards.
GGTTGGTGTCCTATAGGTATGCCATGTAGATTAGAATGGAAGAGCAGGAATCAGGATAGTAGTTCCAAGGTTGGGTTAAACAGGAGCATTGAAAGGGAGCAACCTTGTCTGGTCCCCTTATGAAGTTTGATACTTCCTGAAATGTGACCTGGCGCAACAATATTTGCCATAGGTACTGAATACATAGTGGATACTAGATGTTTCTGGATCCAACCCCGGCTTGAATTACTGCTTGCTCCTGGACTTGACTCCGGCTTCTTCCTGCTCTTATTTCCTCACTGTTGCTGTGTGATTTTTATTATTGTTGTTTCCTCCAATAAACTGTTTCATTTTACCTGCATTCCCATATTGCTTCATTTTACCTGCATTCCCATAGAGTCTGGTTTCCTGGCACCCTGACACTTTCTCCTCAGCGAGTGAGATTATGGCAAAGTCCCCATCGCGGTTGTCTTAAGCATGTTCGAGGGCCGTAATGACCTTGCAGATGTTGGAAGAGGCTGAGTGGCCTTGGATAAATCCTGCCTATGAGGGATGAATAAGGGAGGGCATTAGTTTTTAGCAAATCTGTTGGCTAAAATTTTTGAGAGTATTTTGAAGTCTAGGTTAAGGGGGGGGGGGGGGTATGGGGGGGATATAGACCTATAAGAGCTTGGTTCTGTGGGATCTTTGCTTTTTTAGGTGAGTCATTTAATATGTGCCTGGGACCCAGAAGGTAGGTATTTGACCCCCCGATAGGATGCCCTGATCGACTAGTGAGGGCACCGTTATGTCCGCCTGAAAAATAATGAAGATATCTGTTTTTAGGCATTTTCGGATAATTACTATTGATAGCCAGCCAGACTGACTTAAAAAGTGTGAATTTGTCACACAGTTGGCATCATAAATACAATGTAAAAAGTATAACAGCTCAGTTCAACGTAGGTAAAAATATAAGAAACTAGAAAACGTAGAATTTCTGGGGAAATTGTGTGAAGTGTTCTTGCTGCCACTGGTAGTCTCCAGCTGGAGTGGGCGGAGTAACTGTATGTGTGGGAGTGGCAGCTGTGTGTGTGTGTGGGTGGGTGTGTAAGTGGGAGTGGCAGCAGTTAGGAAATTTTGACAGTTGGAAACAAACGGTCTAGTTTTGAACATTCCGGAACATTTCACCATTCATTCTTACGGGGCAACTTACCAAAGTTGGAGGTGCCCATCTTCATACGGCACTAGTGTAAAAGCTCTAAATCTCCCAGCTTAGAGACTTATACCATTTGAATCACAAGACCCCGGCCAACACTTTGTTGTATAGTATGTCTATGAAACATTAAAACTGAAGACACAGTCACAGGTTAGAAAAGAGCCTTGAAATTTTGAGATGGTTTGAGTGCAAATTCAATATATGTCAATGGACAGCATGAGTTGGAAACAAACAGCCATAGTGTAAAAATTATTAGGGCTATGGCTTAGATGTGGACATGTTAAGTGGTAGCAGGGATAGACAAATGTTTTGATGTAGCATTTGTGTAGGTAGCCTTTAAAAATGAGAGAGTGGCAGCAGTTTAGAAATTTTTGAACATTCTGCCATTCATTCCTATGGGGCCAAATGTCACCACAAAAACAACGATATTTTGCAAACCATTTGGCGAAACCTTCCAAAAAGTAATAGTAACGCTATCGGGAATGATCTGCTTGTTTCAGTATATTATTTGTCTATGTAGTGTAAAAACTGTGGGAGAGGTTAGGTTGCCAAATTTTCCCATAGGCTTTCACTATAATTAATAATAATATAAATGTGAAAGAATAGTAATTGTACTTGCCATAGGAAAGAAAACTTAATAAAAGCAATTTTTATGAAATATGTATGAAGCTTGAAATCATTGCTGTACAATGCATGTGTGTCCTATTCTGGTTCTTCTACTCTTAGCAGCATGTTCAAGAAGAAGCAAGAAATTACATCTTTAGGTTTCTGAGAGCAAGCACCTGTTTAAGGTTGTCAAAAAATATATGGACTGTCTGTGTTAGTACAGTATGTGTCTGTGATCTCTCTTAGTGTGTTACTTCTCCTCGTGTGTGTGTGTGTCCCCCTGAATATGGATTTCTTGGCTATATAGCTTACATGTAGACGCCATTACTTCACAACACTTAAATCGCTGGCAACAAAAGTGAGTACACCCCTAATTGGGCCCAATTAGCCATTTTCCCTCCCCGGTGTCATGTGACTTGTTAGTGTTACAAGGTCTCAGGTGTAAATGGGGATTAAGTGTGTTAAATGTGGTGTTATCGCTCTCTCTCTTACTGGTCACTGGAAGTTCAACATGGCACCTCATGGCAAAGAACTTTCTGAAGATCTGAAAAAAAGAAATGTTACTCCACATAAAGATGGCCTAGGCTATAAGAAGATTGCCAAGACCCTGAAACTGAGCTGCAGCATGGTGGCTAAGACCATACAGTGGTTTAACAGGACAGGTTCCACTCAGAACAGGCCTCACCAGGGTCGACCAAAGAAGTTGAGTGCACGTACTCATCCTCAAATTCAGGGGCTGTCTTTGGGAAATGGACATAGTAGTGCTGCCAGCATTGCTGCAGAGGTTGAAGGGGTGGGCGGGGTTCTCAGCCTGTCAGTGCTCAGACCATACGCTGCACACTGCATCAAATTGGTCTGCATGGCTGACGTCCCAAAAGTAAACCTCTTCTAAAGATGATGCACAAGAAAGCCTGCAAGGACATGGATTACTGGAACCATGCCCTGTGGTCTAATGAGACCACGATAAACTTATTTGGTTTAGATGGTGTCAAGCATGTGTGGTGGCAACCACATGAGGAGTACAAAGACAAGTGTGTCTTGCCTACAGTCAAGCATGGTGGGGGGAGTGTCATGGTCTGGGGCTGCATGAGTGCTGCTGGCATCGGGGAGCTACAGTTCATTGAGGGAACCATGAATGCCAACATGTACTGTGACATACTGAAGCATAGCATGATCCCCTCCCTTCGGAGACTGAGCCGCAGCGCAGTATTCCAACATAGCGACCCCAAACACACCTCCAAGATGACCACTGCCTTGCTAAAGAAGCTGAGGGTAAAGGTGATGGACTGGCCAAGCATGTCTCCAGACCAAAACCATCTGTGGGGTATCCTCAAATGGAAGGTGGACGAGTGCAAGGTCTCTAACTTCCACAAGCTCTGTGATGTTGTCATGGAAGCGTGGAAGAGAACTCCAGTGGCAACCTGTGAAGATCTGGTGAACTCCATGCCCAAGAGGGTTAGGGCAGTGCTGAAAAATAATGGCCACACAAAATATTGACACTTTGGGTCCAATTTGGACATTTTGACTTGGGGGTGTACTCACTTTTGTTGTCCATGTCTATTGGTTCTTTGCCCTATAGTGAGGCATAATCACGTCCTAAGATTGTGACAACATCTGTAGCGGTTGAAGTGAGAGCGCCTTAAAGGGCAGATATGTCTGGATCATAATTTCATGGATGTGAATTTCTGAAGTGAGAGGGAAAAGTGTGGAGTTGCACAGTAGGTAGTCAATCCTAGTCAAATTATGTTGTGGAGGGGAGTAAAAAGTGTATTCCCTGCATTCTAGATGGGACAGTCTCCAGACGTCTACAAGATTCTGTAGATTGCAATAAATGAACATGGGGGATGTAAGTTTTTTTTTTTTTTTTTTTTTTTTTTCTTCTGAGGTGTCTAAAACTATGATAGGGTAGTGAAGATAAGGGGGCACATGTGAGGAAAGTGTTTGAAATAAAGTAAGAAAAGTAAGGGGGATTTATTTACCCACCAATTTTATCATACAAGATATCACCATCCAAAATGAGCCCTTAGTCAATGTACCTCATCCCCAGCGTGGGGGAGGGGAAGAGGGAAATCAAAGTCTGATTGTCCTGAGCTGTATTGGGTCCAAATATCTACCTATTCAGATAGACATGGGGGAATAAAAAAAAGTGTCATTCTAGTTCCATCAATCTGTAAATCTCCAGATGTATATTGCCTCCATGCACGATAACTCCCATACTTTCCAGGCACGTCGCACCCCCTCCGGCATGCACCTCTAGCTCCTCTGTCTAAGTCTGCCTAAGAAGGGGAATTGGCACCAAAAAAAAACGACCTCACTCCACCCCCCCCCCCAACCCATGCTGCCTCCTGCGTGTAAACACCGGCAGATTTCCTTATGGAATATGCTATCGCGCATGCAGTGACGGTACTGAACAGAAGAGGCAGAGGAAGGCAAGGGTACAGACAGAACGGTACCACCACAAGCCCCGATCAGGGCCCCCACCCATGCAGGACAATTAGGCACTGTTTCAAAAATATTGTTAAAAGAAAATTCCCCTAAGGGTGGCATTTTTGAGGCAAAAACCAGGACTTGAGTATACTTAGTAAAGGATTTATTAGACAATGGTGTTACGAATTATATACAAAAAACATGTATTAACCACTTTACCGCTGAGTACTGGAATAGTACTGCGGCAAAGTGGCTCGTTCCCGTCTGACGACATAGACCTACGTCGCCAGACTCCTCCCCTGTAGGCGGCGCTCGCGCGCCGCCAGAGGAGCGCTCCCGCTGTTTTCATTCACAGCGGGAGTCTGGCCAGGGGAGGAGCAGCGACGATCGCCGCTGCTCTGCCCCAATCGTCGGGGATCTAGTGTGGAGATCCGCCCGCCTGTGTAAACACAAGAGGGCGGATTTCCTCAGTGACAGGGAGTGACCGATCGGAGTGTTCAGCATAGCTGGACATCCGATCTGTCCCTGTCTCACACAGTCACCCCCCCCCCCCCCCCACACGTCAGTAAGCACCAGGCATACATTAACCCCTCCCTCTCCAATAAAGTTAACCCCTTCCCTGCCAGTGTCATTTTTACAGTAACAGTGCATATTTATAGCACTGATTACTGCAGTAATGTCACTGGTACCCCCAAAAGTGTCAAAAATGTCAGTCAAGGGTCCGATCTGTCCGTCGCAGTCCCACAAAAAAAATCGCAGATCGCCGCCATTACTTGTTAAAAAAAAAAAAAACACCAAAAATGACATAAATCTTTTCCTTTGTTAGTAAACGCTAGTTAGTAAAATAACTTTTGCGCAAGCCAATCAAAATACGCTTATTGCGATTTTTTTTTTTTTTTCTTTTTTTTTTTTTTTTTTTTTTTTTTTTTTATCAAACATGGGTAGCGGTAAACAAATTGGCCAAAAATTAAAAAAAAAATTGGTTTTTACATCTTTTTTGGGGGGAATTTCATATAAAAAAATGTGAAAAATATTGTTATTTTTGCAAAATAAACGCTCTTTTTTTGTTTATAGCGCAAAAAGTAAAAATGGCACAGGTGATCAAATACCACAAAAAGAAAGCTCTGTTTGTGGGAAAAAAAGGACGTCAATTTCGTTTGGGTACGGCGTCGCACGACCGCGCAATTGTCAGTTAAAGTCGCACAGCGCCAAATCGCAAAAAGTGGCCTGGACGTAAGACAGCAAAATGCTCTAGTGGTAAAGTGGTTAAAGTCGAAAACAAAAAAACAAAGACCACATGTATGTTGTAAAAACATGACCATAGATACGTCTCTGATGCAGAGGATGTCTGAGATATCTGGATGGGACCAGACGCGTTTCGGTCAATTTGCCTTTTTCAATAGTCCAACAAGAAGAACCAGATCTCAGACTGGAAATGTAAAAAGCATCAATCAACACTTAAAAATGACATTTGTATAGATAATCAAATAGAAGATAGAAGTTTACAATGTATGCATTACATAGTATTTGTTTTGCCAAGGAGTATAAATATCATGTCAATAAAGTGTTAATATGAATACATACCAGATAGAGAAGTTCTCTGTGAGACGAGAAGAAAAAGGCCATGTGGGAAATTAAAATCTTATCGGGTTCAGGAACCCGCGTTGCCAAGAAGCCGCTAAATGATATATATTAGATTGTAGTTATCTGTATTTACAGACCACAAACCATATGCTAAAATAATGCGTTTCTAGGTTTGGAAGGGAACCCACAAAGCGTTGTTCATAGTCTGTGGGGAACAAGGTAAAGGGGTGAACTCCGCATTTAATGGTGGCTATGCTCCTCCAATCATAATTCCCACAAGGATCCCAAAGAGTAGGTCCGCATTAGATGGCGTCTATAGGGAAGAGAGGGGGGAAAATAAATGGTGGGTAAGGACAAAAATTGCTAGGGAACATTATGACAAGTTCATTGGTGGGTAATGATGAAATATAGTACCGTATAAGTTTGTGGAGTTATACTTGTCTTGACTGGGCCATTTTAGGATATATTGTACTGGGCTTCTCCAGTACCTAGTCCAATATTGGACACGTGGTCTACAGGGTAAGAGGAAGGTAGTACATTGATTAGGTGCAAAGGTTAATGAACAGCCTAAAGGAGGTGAAATGGGAGCACCATTCCCATTCCCTTCGAATCGCCAAATATGGCCTGGTCAGGAATGGGGTAAAATCTTCCGGTCTTGAAGTGGTTAAAAATACTCTCCTTGAGAATTTTTTTGTCAAAGACATGTAGATAAATACATTTTGGCCTAAATATATGACAAAAAGTGAATATATTGGATATTTTTTAACTGTCAAAGTAGAAAATGTCAATTTTTACGCAAAATTTTTGCTCTTTTTTTTTTTTTTTTTTTATTAATATCACAAAAATGAAAAGCACAGAGGTGATCAAATACCACAAAAAGAAAGCTCTGTTTGTAGGGAAAAAAGGGACGTACATTTTGTTTGGGTACAGCGTTGCATGACCGCGCAATTGTCAGTTTTAAAGTCTCGCAGTACCAAGTTAAAAAAAGTGGCCTGGATGTTTAGCAGGAAAATCCTCTGGTCTTAAAGTGGGTAAAAAAAAAAAAAAAGAGTGAAGACCAAAGCTAGCGGTGAAGGACAAAGAGGAATAAAGGGGGGAAAAGTAGGAGAAAAGCAGGGAAGGGAAATAAAAGAGTCAGCAGGGGGAAGAAGGGAAGCAGGGAAAGGAAGGTCACTGGGGAGATCCATACGATATAACATAGCATAACGTGGGTATATCGAGCCCAGAGTTCCCAAACACTCTCAAACTTTTTCACCCGATCCTGGAAAATGGCAACATTATACTAGATTGTAAGTTAAGCAGTTGGGGTTTGTTAATTGGTATGGGGAGAGACCGAAATAAATATAGGATTCTAGGGAGTAGGGTCATCTTAACCGAATTAATTCTTCCCAACCAGGAAAGCTTATGAAGGTCCCAAGAAGCCAAGTCTGCTTTCAGCTTTAGATCCATGGGGGGGTAGTTAGCCTGGTACAGGGTGTCTATTGATGGAGTAATATATACCCCTAAGTAAGCAAGGGATGTTTTACACCATAGGAATGGAAAAGAAGGTTTGAGTGCCTCGAGAGTGGGTGTTGGAATAGAAATGTTAAGGGCCATGGATTTTGAGAGATTTACCGTGAGGCCGGAGGCCATGGAGAATCTGCAGAGTAAGTGTAAGACGTTAGGAACTGATGTGACCGGTGACAAAAGGAAGAGCAAAACATCTGCAAAGAGCGCACATTTGTGCTCCATAGGTCCGCAGCGTACCCCCCGGCTGTCTGAGTGACCTCGAATCGCTATAGCCAGGGATTCTATTGCTATTGCAAATATAAGGGGGGGAAAAGGGGACATCCTTGCCGGGTCCCCTGTTTAATAGATATAGGATCGGAGTAGTGACCTAGCAGGTGAATTTGGGCCGAAGAGAAGGAGTAGAGAGCGTTTAGAATATTTAGAAACTTGGGTCCGAAACCCCATCGTTATAGGGTTTCAAAGAGGTAGGGCCATGAGATGGAGTTGAAAGCCTTGTGTAAGTCAAGGGAAAGTAATGTCTCCTGGGGGGGCCACCGTCCCATCTGGAATACGTCAGCGAGATGAGGTCAATAGCTCTCCTAATCTGGTCTGGGCCCTGTCTTCCTGGAATGAAGCCCAATTGGTCTTTGTGAACATACCCGCTAATTGAGAGCCTATTGGAGAGGACCTTTGTGAGTATCTTAAGGTCTACCTTAATGAGCGAAATAGGCCTAAAATTACTCGCGTCACTATGGTCCTTGGCCGGTTTGGGAATGACCAATATAAATGCTAGATTCAAAGTCTTCTCAATAGTCCCCCCTTTTTGCAGGGCATTGTAAAACTTAAATGCGGTGCTAAGATGTTTGCAAATGCTTTGTAATATGCTGTGGAGAACCCATCTGTACCCGAAGCTAAACCCCTCTTTAGCACTTTGATCACACTTAATATTTCAAATTCTGAAATTGGGTCTTCAAGTTGTTCCCGGCTGAGGCGTGGGAGGGGCAAGTCATCTAGAAAGTCCTGTACTGTCTGGGAAGGGGATGCAGGATCAAAGTCATACAATTTCGAGTAAAAGCTGTGGAAAGATTTCAAGGCCTGTTGCGGGTTTTGGGATAAGGTGCCTTGTGCTGTTCTGATTTTGGGGATCGTGAAGGAACGCTGTTTGGGGGAAAGTTTAGAAGCCAGTCTGGGCCCAATTTTGTCAGAGGAAGCATAACATTTGGCTCCCGACCAGCGAAGCTGTTTTTAAGCCTTGGTCATCAGGGCCAGGTTCAGACGAAGCCTGGCTTCTTCTAAGCATGCTTTGGACGCGGAGGTTGGTCCTTTTTGTGGGTTCCACTAAGCTCAAGAAAATCCGACTCTTAACTTTAAGAGATCAGCCTTACGTTGACGCTTAAGGTTTGGGGTGGTTTGAATTCTTTCCCCTTATCACAGCTTTATAGGCCGCCCAAATAGTTTCAGGAGAGACCTCCGGGGTGTCATTGGAGGAAAAAGTTTCCAATTCCTTACTCAAGATGGTACATTGGACTGGGTCGCTCAAGAGTGCTTCGTTAAGGCGCCATCGAAATTCCCTATCTTGGGCCTGAGTGCGGTTTATTATTATTATTATAACCATGGCATGATCAGAGAGGGGGGAATCTCTAATGTATGATTTCACAACCCAGGGAGCGGTCCTAGATGATATAAATTATATAATCTATCCGCGATAGAATATTGTGTGCAGCAGAAAAGTGCATGTAGTCTCTCGCGGAAGAGTTCAGCTCTATCCAGATGTCAATCAAGCTCTCCTAGAAGAGCAATTTAGCAATACGGGTGCTCTATTTGGATGGACGGCAAAAAGGAATACCCAGGCGCAATTTGTTTAGTCCTCGATTCAGGGCTATGTTGGAATCCCCTCCCATTATCAAAGTGCCCACTGCGTGTGGCAAGACATGTGTTGCTTGGTGTTGGAAGAACCTCTCCTATTGTCTATTCGGGGCGTAGTAAGAGAGCATGGAGAATGTGTGACCCTCAATTTCTCCTATCAATAAAAGATATCTACCCTCCTGGTCCTACAACTTCCTTTTAAGATCCAATTGTACGTGGCGGACAAAGAAAATCCCCACACACCTGGTTTTGTCTAAAGCATTCGCTAAATAGAATTGAGGGTATTTGTGGTGGACGAACGATGGTCTGTATGATGCCGGAAAATGTATTTCCTGCATAAATGCAATGTCAATGTGGTGGGAGTGATACAGTTTAAAGAGCTTATGTCTCTTCGACAGGGAATTAAGCCCTTGAACTTTGTGAGATGAGATCTTCCAGGGATGGGAAGAGGCAGTCAATGTAGTCATTTGATAACAGAAGTGTGGAGCGCTGTAGTGGAGGCAATTCGAAGTATGTAGTCCGATCTAAAGTAGGAGGCGAAGCCCAGTCTGGAACCTCTGCGTTCAAGTGGTAGACCATGTTGAGAAAGGACGAGGAAACCCCCGGTGACCTGTGGGGAGAGGAGGGGGGAGAGAAGAAGCAAAGGGGAGAGAAGGATGCGCCACAAATAAACAAAAATAAGCAAATAACAGTACCAAAAAATCCCAACCCAAGTCGTGGAGGATAGGCCAAATCCTATCTCACCCCTAATCCCATGTAAGCCTTAAAAAAATAAAGGCATCAGCCCTGGTCTACATAGGGGAAAAAAACCCATGTAGAGAGGGGGCGAGGAGCAGCAGTAATCCCGCTCCGGCTAGGCGCCCCATAAGGCAAAAGGTGCCTCGACAAAAAAGACTAAAAAAAAATAACCCACCCCCAACAAGGGAAGAACCCTTAAGAAAAAAAATTCTCGATAAATTGTTGTGAGAGTCCCACAAAAAGGATCAAAAATTCAAAACTTTGCCATAAAAAATTTGAAAAAAGATTAACGTTCAACATAGGAGTGCCGAGCATGCCACCGGGGGCCATGTTGCAGGCCAGAAGGGTAGGGGGAATGTACCCCAAAGACATCAGTCAAATTCACGACCGATGAAGAGTGAATGGATATCGATTGGTAAGAACGTCATTATGGGGGTATTGCATCTTTGGCACGCTTGAACTGTGGTTTCTGCCATGTTGGAACCAGGGGGCTTTGAGGTCAAGGGCGTTTGAAGGAGCCAGAGCTTCTGCCTGGAGCTGAGGTGGCAGGATCTTGCGAGATGAAACCAAGCTTCAGAAGGAGTTTTTCCCTCTCAGGGAGGGCCGAAAAACTGTATGTTCTTTGTTGATGGATGAAGGTAAGACGAAAAGGAAAGGACCACCAATATTTAATAGCTTTTTGCTGTAGGACTTGTAGGAGCGGTTTAAGTGCCCGCCGTTTCTGGATGGTAGTCGGTGACAGATCCGCAAAAATTTGAATGGGGTGGCCGTGAATCGCTAATTGCTCCGCATTTCTAGAAAACTTCATGACCTCCTCCTTGACTTTATAGAAGTGCGGTTTCACAATAATATCTTTTGGTGATCCGTCAGGGAGGGGAGGCCTGAGGGCCCTGTGAGCCCTATCAAGCTCCAGGCGGTGTTGCGGTATATTAGGGATCAAGTCCTTTATGAAAGTGGTAACAGCAACGTGTAGGTGTGTGATTCCTAAAGAACTTTTCAGTTCTGTTTAGCCATCATCCCGTGAGAAATTTTGCATATGGGGTTGGTGCCTCAGGTCAAAATTGGGACTTTACGGGCTCAATATGTATGTTCATAAGAGATTTGTTGTTTTTTCATAAAAGAAAATTTATTATATGTATTTGCCACATATAATATGTTTTTACAGTTATTTACAAAGTTCAATAAGGTATTTCAACAAAATCATATATTGGTGTATGGGTTATAGACCCATTAGTGATCGTGAGTTAGTAGGAAAGATAAGAAAGGGTGACAATGGGGTATAGTGACAATCACGGTCTCTCTATTGTTCCACGCTTTGAGTGTAGCGTCGGATCCATAGGGAGGGAGTTCAAAGTCCTACGCGTTTCGGCCATAGGGCCTTTATCAAGGAAGGTATGTCACCACATCTGTAAGTATAGTAAGTAAATAATGAAGTATATATTATTTGAACCAATCGGAATGTTTGTTTTCCTTTGGTCATATAATAAAAGACGTACTTGTTAGGAAAAGATTCTGCTTCTGGTCCTTGCCTCCGGTCCTTATCTTATCACATAAGAATCGTATTGCCGCTGCTGCTGGGGTATAATTATATGGGGTGTAAGTTTTATTTCAGGTGTTTTCTAGGATTTTTGTTATTTACAATGTTTCACATGTTTTAGGTACTTACTAGTCAATTTCTATACTTCTTTGGCCAGGGGGGGAAAAGCGTAATACTATCCCAGGTCTGGTCCGATCTGTATTGAAGTGTAAGTGTGCATTAAATTTTTTTATATACAATAGTGCATATTTTCAGATTTGGTTTCTCCAATTTTTTATTTTATTGCACTTACTTGTGTGCATATATGGTGTTCTCCGGAATGGCCACAAGGTGGCGCTGTGGTATTGCGGGTCCCCTTCTCTTCTATCTGGGTAGATAGAGAGGGGAGAACATCAATGTATGTGATAGATAATTAAGTACCAACAATGCTTTGAGTTAGCATTGTGGTTACTTACATTTACTTGCAGCAAACTTTCCAATGTATCTCCAGGCAGCAGGGTCCGGGCGTCCTCACTCTCCCTCGGTCCGAGGGAAGTGGCGCCCTGTTCGATTCCCGGCCTATTTGTATACCGCGGTGCGCATGCGCAGATCAGCGCAATGACGTGGCTTCCGGGTTTGTTGGATGACGTGGCGCGGGTGCGCGCGCATCCTGTCATACTATTGCGGAACTGTTGCAAAAGCGGCCGCCGACACAGGAGAGGAGGCCGATCCCTGGGGAGGGATTTAGCAGTTGGATGTAGGTTTCTGCTTGCCTCTTGTTACCCCGATTATTACAATACCGGGGTTACCTGTGCCGGATGTGATAAGTAGGGGAATGGAGGTCATCCAGAATTTTGATCTAATCCTAGCTAGACCTATTACAATAAGTAAAAAAAAAAAAAAAAAAGAAAAAAGGTAATATCATAAAGAATATAATAAATGCAATTTTAAGAACAATTTTTCTTTTTTAGACGGATCCGAGGATCGTCTTTACATAGGTTCTGTGTGGTACAGTAATATATGTATATAAACGTTTTTTTCACAGCAATAGAATATTTGATAGATAGGTATTGGGTCAGCTAAAGGGGAGTTTATTTTAGCACCGGTGGGGGACCCTGGTTTTGGCTGGGGAATATAGGACCCCCTGGTGTATGGATGTCCAGTTAGGAATGAATGATATTCAATTTTTATTTTTATTGGATTTTTAAAAAAAAAAAAAAAAAACATATATTTTGAAGAGATTATTTCATGTTTTGTTCAATCGGTTTTACCCGATGTGAACCCTTCCAGGAATGGGCGATAACTCGTGTTTTCGTTTAGGCCCGGTGGTTGAGCGGCATTCTATCTTTTGATCCATCTTAATTCCATCTGGAGGAGGGTCTTATTCCAGTCCCCTCCTCTTACTGGGACATGTATCCTGTCTAATATGGAGAAAGTGACTTTTGGCATCCTGTTTTTGTGATAATTTGCCACATGACGGCCTAGTGAAAGCTAGAAATTGCTTATGTGCATACTTTGCATGTGTTGGTTCACCCTGAGGCCAAATTCTTGTCGTGTTTTGCCGACATAAAAACTGCCGCATTCACACTCCATAAGATAAACTACGCCTTTTGTTTTGCAATTGGCGTAGTGTTTAGGGATAGAAGGTTCTCCATTAGGTAATATTTTATGCGTTGATTTTTTTTTATTACAATGCATTGCGCACATGATCCGCATGGGAAGGTACCCTTTGTTTTGCAAGGGTCTCTTCTGTTTTTTAGTTCACTGTGTACTAAGGATTGTTGTAGCGAGTGGGTTTTTCTATAGGTGATCATGGGGTTTTCCGAGACTAAGTCCTTGATGGTGGGGTCTTCGGTAAGGATGGACCAATTTTTTTGTAAGATATTTTTGATGGATAGGTGTTCGTTTGAATATCGCATAATTATTCTTGTTGGTTGGGTGGTGTCATCTTTGGGTGAATCTTTTTTTGTAGAGGATCTCCTGTCTGTCCATTTTTTTAACTTTATTGAATGCTTTTCTGAGGCATGTCTTGGTATAGCCTCGTTCCTGTAGTCTGAGATTGAGTTTGTTGGCTTCTTTTTGAAATTCCAATTCGGTTGTACAATTCCTCTTTAATCGGAGGTATTGGCTGAAGGGAATAGATTTTTTTGAGAGGTTCCGGATGAAAGCTGCTGGCGTGCAGTATAGTATTGCCAGCCGTTTCTTTCCTGTATAATGTGGTCATTATGTTGCCTGTGTCGTCTTTGTATATATATATGTATCCAGGAATGCGATTTTGTTTTTGTCTTGAGTCATGGTAAAGTACATGTTATGATTATTCCTGTTCATTTGATCTAGGCAGTTTTTAATTTGGTTTTCCGGTCCGTTCCAACAGCAACTTCAAAATTTTTAACACTCTCAGGCAGGCCTCTGATTCTAAAGTTGTATCTACTAGACCTGTTCTCAAGCTCGTCTATCCTAGATAATGCTGTGTCCAGCTGGTCATGCACGTCTTGCATCCTGGCAGAGTTCTGGTTCACTTTAAGTACTGTCTGGTCAGTTTTAAGTTCCATGTCTTGAAGTCTGGACCCCAGGCTCTGCAGATCTGAGTGAATGGCAGAGGTGATCTGGGAAGCTGTCTGGGCCAAGCCCGTAGATAGCATTTTGTAGAAGGTATTCATTAAATAGGCAAAGTCCTGCTGGTTATTGTGAGGAGGAGAGACCTGTGTCAGGCTCGGCAGGTCCGAGTAGGCCGCAGCCGGGGACTTTATTCATCCAGGGTTATCTCCAGGAAAGAAACTATAGATGCTGGGGATAGTATTTGTGGGAGCTCCAATGGAGGTGCAGGGCTATTGGGGACTGACCTGTGCTGTCCCGATAGAGCTGGTGCATCTGATATCGCCTTTCCCATCCTCGGGACCCAGGCCGTGTGAGGAAGCGGCCGCCATTTTAGGATTACAGGGCCGGGATGCCGTGGCTGTAACTGTTGCGAGAGGTCTCTGTGGACCTGGGAGCCAGGCATCGGGGGAGCTGGAGCCGAGATCTCCGTGTGGTGAGGCGGGTAGGTGCTGTTAATCGCTGTGAGGGCACCTTTAGTGCCGAAGTGGGACAGAGCTCCCTGGTTAAGCCGCCATCCGGGGAGCCGCCGCGCATGCGCCTCAAGATATGATTCTTATGATATAAGCAGAGTTGAGGGGGGCTAAGCTGGTATTGTGAGAGCTGGCGTCCACTGGAGGGTGATTGGTTTTGATGGGGCCAATGAGATTTTGCTAGGGTACATAGGTGGAACCTTCTACCAATGGTGGAACATAGAGGAAAAAATCCACCTCACTAGAGAGAGAGAATATTAAACACTTACATGTGTAGAAGCCTGGACTTGACTGACTTCCACACGTAGATCTCCTTCTGGGTGACAGCGAAACTGGAGAGAGGGATAGTAATCATTGGTCATAGGCATCTTATAGGTAACAAGAATCAAGTGTGGTAGGAAATCGAGAAGAAACTCAATTCCCCCACACTGAGTGGAATAAACGCTTCTCCGGTAAGGCTGAAAGTATAAACCATTTAGGGATAAAATAGGTAAGCAAAACATGCCACACTAAGGTAATACAAAGCCATGTATGTAGAACCTAGCATATAGAAAACTTAGAATTTGAGGAAGGTCCTATGTAGAGACCATCAAGCTCAAGACTGGTCGCCTCAGCGGGGTTTATATGACCTTGAGTCATTAGAGTAACAAATTCTCTTTGGTGCATCTTTGCATGGGCTGCGTTAAACCCTGGGGCCGATGGGGGGGAGAGCTAGCCTCGATTGGAGAGGTCTCCTGTGTTATATGTAGATTGGCTTGGAGATAGGAGACTGCATCCTCAGTTTGAAAAAAAAAATTGTCTCCCCTGAATGGTCAGTGAGCCTCAGGGAAGCAAGATATGCCAGGGTACATTTTTTCACCCTTTTAGGTGCAATGCAGAGCAGATTGGCTGGAAGGCCTTGCAATTGCGGGATACCTTCTGAGATTAATCAGCGAACACCATTAGCTTATGACCACCTAGTTGGAGTGTGTAGACATTCTGGAAGGATTTTAGAATAGCTAGTCTTTCTGAGTAGTTCAGATAATGGACTATGATGGGGCGTGGGGTGTGGCGTTCATTCGATGGGGCCCCCATGAGATGGGCTCTTTCTACTGAGCATGGTGTTGCAATCCTCAGAGCTTCAGGGAGGCAGGTGGAGAATAGATCCATCAAAGATCCAGAATTGTAGGTTTCGGGGAGGCCAATGATACGCAGGTTGTTCCTACAGGAACGATTCTATAAGTCGTCTAATTTATCTAGTATGTACTGCGGGGTCTGGGTGGCTTGGTGGGTGACTGTGAGCTCTGGAGTTCTTCTTCCAACTTTAAAATGTGGTGTTCAGCCTGTGAGAGCCTGCTGGCATGCTCTTTGAGCTGAATGCGAAGTTGATTGATTCCTGCTGTGACAACTCTGTCTACTGCTGAGGTAATGGTGGGAGATAGCCCAGGCGGTGGCCGACCTGCTATCTTACTATATTCCTCCTCTGACAGCACAGGAGCTGAAGTGACGTACAGGGCTGAAGTCCAGCAGCAGAGAGTGCTGCGCTGTTGGCCATCTTAGATGACAGTGTCTCTGATGTCATCTGAGCGGGGACTGTGGCTGAATCCGAGCCTGGTCCGCTGTAAATAAGGTATTAGTCCATTCGTGTTGTCTCGAGGGTGTGATGCAGGCAGATGAGGAGTCAGACTGCCACAACCTGTGAGGGATAAGGCCGGTTTTATATCCATCTCCTCTGGAGCCTCTGTATCTCGCTCCCTCTACATGGGCGCTGCAACTGAGAGTTGGCCCTGGCCTTTTGACCTTTTCATATTTGTCCTTACAACACATCAAGGTTTGATTGCAAATATTAAACAATATTCAATTTTTCTAACTGGTTCTGAAAGAACAGTGCCCAGAAAAAAATTTACGGTGCAGATGGTGACTTGTTTTTTACACTGGATGCTTTGAGCCACCCACACGTATCCTTTCTACTTGGTAAATCACTTACCTAAAAAGAACATGTCTATCAGCTGTTGGGAAACCCAATTCTTGTTCCATCTCAGGGACTCCATAGTAAAACAAAAACAATGACCACAGGATGAACCTTTAAAAGAACGCGGCAATATCAGCTTTGATATGTCCTTTCAGAATATTTGAATTTATATTCTTAACAAAGCTTATAAATATGTGGTTTAAAAAACTAGAAATATGTAGGAAGGTAAAATGTCAGACAGAAAGCTCAGGAAAACTCAGTAGCAGTGTGTCTATGACCACGTGGCCCAGAATGATAATAAACAATGCTGAATTTTAGCCTTGAAACTGCTACGTGAACTCCTCTGAAGGACAACTGTGAAGTGCTTTGTAGCTGAATGTCTTGTAATCAACAGAGGATGCTTTTCTACTGCCCATTATCGATTGATTTGCTGCCTGCACTATTACCATGGTAATGACAGTCTCACATCTGGATTAACCGGCAGCTACATACTTTTTGTGCTTGTTATCTTATATGTATTTAATTAGAATGGACAGGAATGATTTATTTTATTTATTTCAGGTGGTTGTATAGCGCTGTCAATTCACGCAGCGCTTTACACCTGAATTGTACATTTACATCTGTCCCTGCCCTTAAGGAGCTTACAATCTAAGGTCCCTAACTCACATTCATACATACACATTAGAGCCAATTTCAAAAGGAGACAATTGCCCTGCCAGCATGCCTGTGGAGTACCCATAGGAAGGCCACTTCTGGCACAGGGAGGAAATACAAACATTTTCCCTAGAATACCTGTTTATTTTTTGGGGTTTCTTTGCCAATTAATCAGGGATGATGTTTTTACTCAATGAGCTTTTCCAGAAAGCTTATTACATTCTTGCCAGAAGGTACATGAATTGATCTTATCGATTTCTGCTCCTAATATAATGTCCGTTTGGGCAGTTGCAAGCCCATTTTTAACTGAAATTATGTCCTCAACTGGAATTGTGCCACAGCAAAACATACTTGTTCGACATGCATACATATTTTATCTAGTGGTTAAATTAGTGCACAAAGCAATGGCATGCAGCAAGGATGGTTGTGATGCCTCAAAGGATCAGAATGTTTTTGTTTTTTTTAATTCCTTTATTTAGTAAGAGTGAAGACACATCAGGTAAAGATGAAACCGTACAATCTGACAACAGCATCATAAACAGTGCTTCACCAAGGTTACCATAGCTGTAAAAAGAATATACTCCACTGGAACAAAGGTGGAATCAGTCCCCCCCCCCCCCCCCCCCGCCTGGATGTGCAAAAGAACAGACATACCAAATGTTACAAAGGATGGCAGATTTGATGACATGGAAACAACCTCAATTTATAACAAACTTATGGGTGTCGGGTACCAGGGTAGTACCAACAGACGGGCTCCTGTACAGAGCAGGAGCAGTAAACGGTAACTCCAAACCATGAAGTCAGTCAGGGAATGAACAGGTAGCAGGGACAAAAGCTATAGATGATCCCAGTCTTGGAGAAAGTTTGAGTAGATACAGATGGGAGAGAAAGGGAAAAGGAGCAGGAAATGCAGGGCTAAAAGAAAAAAGGTAAAAGAGAGAAGAAAGGGGGAAGGAAGGGAACAGGAAGGAAGCTGAAGAGGCTGGCGGTACCCGGGTCCCCAGGCCCGTACCCCCTCCCCACGCCCCCAGAGCCATAGTTGGAGACAGAGAGCTCCCGCAGGTAAGCGTCTGTACATGTGAAGTAGTCCCAAGGTCTCCATTTGTCCCAAAAAGCTTGTTCTTGATTGTACAAGGTAGCCGACAAGTCTTCCATGTCCCAAAGCTCCTTAACCTTGAAAAACCACAGAGACCTCTGGGGTGTTTCAGGTGACCTCCAACAGAGGGATATGCAGGCTTTGGCATCATTTAAAAGCTGAATAGTCAGAGAGGACTTGTATTTCTTAACTGGCCGTCGGGGGGAGGTGCAGTAAGCACGCCGCAGGATCATCGGCCACGTCCACGTTAGTAAGCTGTTTGATAACGCCGCCCACCGCTTGCCAAAATGGTTTGACCAGCGGGCATTCCCCAAAAAATGAAACCTCGTCCCCGTGGCGTCATTGCAGCGCCAGCATTTATCCGATACCAGAGGGAAATACCGGTGTAAGAAGGACGGCACCCTATACCAACGTGTGAGAACCTTGTATCCCGTTTCCTGGATCTTAGTGGCGATAGAGGATTTATGTGCAAAGAGATGGATCTTGTCTCTTTGGGATTTTGTGAAAGTGGTACGGAGGTCAGATTCCCAGTGGACAAGAAAAGGAGGGGAAAAATCAGCCGGGGATTGTTCAGTGCCGCATAAGTTACAGAAAGGGTTTGTCGTGTCGGTTCCCTACTGTGGCAGATCTGCTCCAGGGTGGTCAGAGGGTGGGAGATACCGGGGAGGCGGAGGGTCCCCCAGAGGAAATGGAGACCACTCCAAAAGTCTAGTGGAGGGTCTACGGTTTCCGATAATGCCCCCACGGAGATGCCACCGTCACTTTCCTAAAAGTCCACAAGATGGACACGGCCCGCGGCAGTCAAGCCACGGTACCCACCACCATCCAGCCCGGGAGGGAAATACGGGTTGCCCACCACAGGAACCATCGGCAAGGGGAGCAGGGAGACCGTAGTGTGCAAAAACATGTATCTGACAGCAGAGAGCGTACATCCCAAAGTGGGATGATCCCGAAACTCCCCTGAGAGAGGCATAGAGATCCACGGCCAACTCCTAGCTGTGCCACCCGAGTCATCGCCGCTGAGTGGCAATGCCAATCAATCAATCTGGTTAGGTGAGCTGCCCTGAAATAAGCCTTAATGTTTGGCAAGCCCACCCCACCACAAGTCTTAGGAGGATATAGGAGCTTGAGTTTGATGCGGGGCCGACGGTGGGACCAAACAAATTCCCGTAACAGAGCGTCCACTCGACGGAAGAAGCCTGCAGGGAGTCGCACCGGAAGGGCTTGTAGCAGGTAGAGGATTCAGGACAGAGTGGTCATTTTCAGGGCGCTACATCTGCCAAACCAAGTCAGGGTGAGAGAGTGCCAATGTGCCAAGTCGGCTTTAATTTGGGCGAGGAGAGGAGTAAAATCAGCCTCATAAAGAGCCGCAGGGTCAGGCGTGATGTTGACGCCAAGGTACCTGATGGAGCCAGTGGCCCAGCTAAAAGATCCAACGAGACGCAAGCCCTCCACAACATCCAGGATCAGAATTTATGCAATTGAACATTGTTGAATTCTAGTTTTGCTCTATCTATTTTTTGAACTTTGCTTATCTTCTGAACATCATATATTCATAATCTTCGTGACTTGGGAAGGTTCATCTTTTACACTTTGTAGAAAAAGGTCTCAGCATCTTTCTCAGTTCTGATAGATTTACCGGTTTCCTGCTTTCTATCCATTTAAAACTTGCTATTGGATTGGGTCGTGATTTGGAAACACAACAGACCAAACATCTATGGTTCCTGGTAAACACTGGATTCCGCATTATATATATTTTTTTTTTTTTTAGAAGAATACATGATGGGAATTTTTAGGTGCTCAGCAACATTATGGCTAATAACATTTTATTTCAAATATTTAAAGTTAAAAAACCCATCATGACAAATGTATATGTTCATTGTACAGATGTTTCCGCTCAACATGTTTAACCACAACTGTGGCTTCCTCAGGAGACTTAGAGCCTTGTACATGGTAACACTACAGGCAAATAAGAAACATTGTAAGTTTATTACACAAATAAGAACCCTAACGGTCCACAAGAATCCATATTATACAAAATTATACACAAGTAGCCATATTATGCAAACACTTACGACATTCTTGTTTCTACAAGACATCTAATGAAGGGTTCTCACCCCGGATGTATATAAGGGTTCAAAAATTTGATGGTAAGATCAAGAGTGAACAGACCTGCAGGCTATCAGTGTGCCATAGAGGGAATATTCCCCCTAGGGTCTACGGGGATTACATTTACTTAGTTATATATTGTATTGCAGCTTGTTACCCACCGTAGCAAGGGGGTTGATCCCAAAGATAAAATCCAATAGGATCCTATAATTCACTTTCTACTGTTTTTAGTAGAGTGTTTCTCAACTCCGGTCCTCCGGACACACTAACAGGCCCAATTTTAATTATTCTCTTGGGGAGATGCATACTAGAATACTGCAATCATTGAGCAGCAAATAAGATTACCTGTGATGTATTTCAGTTTTCTTGCAAATCTGGCCTGTTAGTGTGCCCTGAGGACCGGAGTGGAGAAACACTGGTTTAGTGCACCAAGGTCCCAAAGACAGTGATTTCATTAATAGGAGTTATCTATGTAGAGAGATACAACCAACAATCACCATGGGAATTCAGCCAAACCAACAAAAATGCACAACATCAATCCATTCAAGCACTTTACATAACCTTCTTACCTCAAGAAGATTGGCCCCCCCGATGAACAACAGGAAAAGAAATTGCCAATTCACTTTTGGAATGAACTGTCTCATTCAAGCATGCAATTAAGACCCGATGTATTTGCGATGCTTTTAAATTAGAGCCATCCCCTAGGTAAAACAAATACCACAATATATTGGAATGCATCTAAATTTATGTCTCCACTTGCAACCTTGCCACAATAAAATAAAATGCATCTAAGTTAAATCTCCACTTGCAGCCATTAAGAGGGGTTATATAATTCACCTGTCCAGATCTCACATCTCATTTAATGCAGGTATCCACCAGGGCAAGCGGCTGTAGCAGCAGACCGCCGCCCTGAGGGTCCTTAAATAACCCCTCCCATCCCGTCAGAGTCTGACGTCACTGCTGACGTCCATTCCCTGCCACCACCACTCGCATTGATCTCAACCAGCAGCGCAATACAAGCACCTGGCAGTCAGCAGAAAGCAGATCACCACTACTCAAAAGTTATCCCCACAGTCCCGACTCGTGACAAAGCCAATAAATCATTTACAACAAAACTACGGCATCCTCATCCACTACTGTTAATAACCCCCGAACTGTGGCCATATATTAGCACTACAAGAGACCAATTGCGGGTGGGCCCAGGGAAAATTGACGCCCCCTAGCCCAAAGTGAGTACAATTGTATTGCTCAAACTTCTGGGTCAGAGTGACGCCCTGGGCATCCGTCATCAAATCCACTCATGTCAAAAAACAAAACCGCCCTTGGGCAAACTCATCAAAACACCCCTGGTGGAACCAATTCACCAGACGACCTTTGCAGTTAAAAAAAAACTTTTTTCTTTTTTTTTTTTTAAAGCTTGCAAGTAATAGATCTAAACATTACAATTATGTGTTATTAAATAGTGCATTATCCCACTTCCTTTGGGACAGTAATGGCCGGTTCATATTGGTGTGATGCAGGAACCCTGTGACTCCACTGCGGGTTCTCGCATCACACCTGAATCGCAGGCAGTTGACACTGCCATATGCCAACTGCTGGGAGTGTCAATACAAAGTTAATGACACCCCCAAAGGAGTTTGCATATTGCAGTGCGAACTGTCAATTCATACAGGAATCAGATCGCATAGGTGTGAACACCCATGAGATCCGATTCTGGCACGAACCAAAAAAGGGTCCTGCATGACTTTTGTCCAAATGAGATGCAATTTCAGCCATACAATCTGAATGGCTAAATTTGCATCGCACAGACATTTCATGTGATTTGCATAGCAGTGCAGTGCGAATCACATGCTGTCTGACTTCGCTATAGTGTAAACCAAGACTAAATAACACTATTCCCAAACCTTGGATTAAGCTAGCTTCTGGGTCGCTTTCTAAAAAGTTATATTGATCTATGAAGTTATATGGGAAATTTAAAGAAAAGGTTTTACGCTGAGAGCTTCATTCTATCCTGGGTACTTTGTAGCTGACAGATTGAATATCCATTTGGTTTCTCATTGTAAGAGTAACTTGTCTACATCCCCTCCCCTTTCAGTTTTGGGGATGTACTCCAAGGCAAAACATTTCATTTAGGTGACATCAAATAGATGGTATAAACCCATATGACCATTTATTGGACTTTAAAATTTCTTATTAGAGACCAGTTTCATGTAGTCCCTAATTCTATGAAAAAATTGCCTTGGTTTTGCCTTCATAGAACATGCCACACACTCCCTCCGCCAATAAACTGACAATTCACAAAAAAATGCAGTCTATACTTTCTACCGTTAGGCAACATAGTTTGCTGTGCTTTCCATATTTATTGGCAGAAGTTACATTTTCTACACGGAGCAGTGCCAGACATTTTAGAACATTCTTTCTTACATTGAGTGGAGTAGTGGCTGTGAACTAATTTGGTCTTTTAAGGACTCTGATCTCCTAAAAGTTATTTCTGGATAGTTTGTGTTTAGAGATAGTGTCATCTGCCTCCACTAAATACCAAAATGTGCTCATGATTTTACAAACTTGATTATGTTGTCCAGGATACTCTGTGATATGTCTCACACCTTTGGCCTTGGCCTCCTAATCCTTTGGCCTTGGCCTCCTAATCCTTTGGCCTTGGCTTCCAAATCCTTTGGCCTTGGCCTCCAATTCCTTTGGCCTTGGCCTCCTAATCCTTTGGCCTTGGCCTCCTAATGTCTGGAGCAATTCCGCTTCAAACAAAGAAATTGGCTGTAAGGTATACTTGACACAAGAGGTGCTGGATTTGAGCTATTGGCATTAATAATATTTTTACCTGACAATGGTTTTCTGTAAAGGGTGGATCCCAAGCTTCCATCATATCTGAATATCTAAGAAGTTGAAGGCTTGTTCTTGTACCCTTCACTATCCAAATACTGTCAATATTTCAGTATACTCATTATTATATAAAGTTGCTTATGTACACTCCTAGTGATTCAACCACACTACAAATAACATATAATTATACTTAAAGTACAGTGCTACCAAAAATCACCATAAAAAGTAATAGAATGAAAATGTAATAAAAAATTGTGTGTCTTCAGTCAAAGTACTTCTTAAATCAACAATAAACAATCAACATTTTGAAATCAATAACCCCCCCCCCCCCCCCCTAAAAGACAGTCCATGTGTAAATCCAAAAATGCAATATAAAGAGTGATCCACCGCAGTGTTCTTCAATGCTCACCACCACCGGCTGGAAAACCTGCTCACCTCACAGATGAGCTCAATCAGCTTTGTATATAGACTCTCCTGCTATGGTCTCCTCTCCTGGCATCCAGCTCTGCAAGCTCCTCCTACTGCTCTGTGAACCTCAAGCAAGTACAAAGGCAGACTACATAGTGCTCTCCATTTGAACAAAGTTTATTAAAAGCCCCTCATATAAAAAACACTTAACATTATAAAATCAAAGCGCTTGTAATCACATTCGTCTGCTCACCAGTCTGCACTGATCACAGTGGCTGCGTGTGAATGTGATCACAAGCGCTTTTGATTTTATATTTTGTGAGGTTTTTTTTTTTTTTTTTTTTTTTTTTCATATGGGGGCTTTTAATAAACTTTGTTCAAATGGAGAGCACTATGTAGTCTGCATTTGTACTTGCATGAGGTTTGCAGATCAGTAAGAGGAGCTTGCAGAGTCGGATGCCACAAGAGGAGACACCATAGAAAGTGATTGCAGGAGTGTTTATATACTAAGCTGATTGATCTCATCTGTGAGGTGAACATGTTTTCCAGCTGGTGGTAGTGAGCACTCTTTGGTGTCATTAAGTGATTGAAGAACACTGCGGTGGATCACTATTTATATTGCAATTTTAATTTACACATAGACTTTGTTTTTTGGGGGGTGGTTTTATGTATTGTTGATTTAACCGCTTCCATACAGAGCAGTTAGACCCCCTTCCTGCCCAGACCAATTTTCAGCTTTCAGCACTCTCTCACACTTTGAATGACAATTGCTCAGTCATGCTACACTGTAACCAAACAAAATTTTTATCATTTTTTTCACACAAATAGAGCTTTCTTTTGGTGGTATTTGATCACAACTGGGTTTTTTTTTTCGTGATATAAGCAAAAAAAGAGCAAACATTTTGCAAAAAAAAACTTTTTTTTCGTTTCTATTATAAAATTTTGCAAAAAATTAATTTTTCTTCATACATTTGGGCCAACATTTATACTGCTACATATCTCTGGTAAAATTAACCCAAATTAGTGTATATTATTTAGTCTGTGTGAAAGTTATTGAGTCTAGAAGCTATGGTACCAATTACTGAAAATTGATCACACCAGATGTACTGATGGCCTATCTCCTTTCTTGAGGCCCTGAAATGTCAGGACAGTACAAATACCCCCCAAATTACCCCTTTTTGTAAAGTAGACAGTCCAAGGTATTTAGTAAGAGGCATGGTGAGTTTTTTGAAGTTATAATTTTTTCCCACAATTCTTGGGAAAATGAAGAAAAACATTTTTTCTTTTTTTTTCCCAAAACGTCAATTTATAAGCTATTTCTAACACATAGCATGTACACAGCAAAAATGACACCCCAAAATTCATTCTGCTACTCCTTCTGAGTATGGTGATACCACATGTGAGACTTTTACACAGCCTGGCCACAAAAAGAGACTCCACGTCCAAGTAGCACCATAAGGCGTTTTAGGAGCATAAATACACCTAAAACTTTCTTGCTACCTATCACACTTTTCAAGGCCCTAGAGCACCAATACAATGGAAAAGTCCACAAAATGACCCAATTTTGGAAAGCAAATACTCCAACGTATATTCTATGAGGCATTATGGGTCCTTTGAACATGTCATTTTTTTCCACAAGTTTTTGGAAAATGTGGGAAAAAAATAAAAACTTTTTTTTTTTTACACAAAGTTGTCAATTTATAGGATATTCCTAACACATAGCATGTACATAGCAAAAATGACACCCCAAAATACATTCTGCCACTCCTCCTGAGTATGGCAATACCACATGTGTGAGACTTTTTCACAGCCTAGCCATATAGAGGGGCCCAACATCCAAGGAGCATCATCATGCATCCTAGCCACTTGCCTAGGCCTATTTTTGACATTTGGTGTTTACAAGCTAAAATCAGTTGTTTTGCTAGAAAACTTATTAGAACCCCAAAACATTATATATATTTTTTTAGCAGAGACCATAGAGAATAAAATGGAGATTATTGCAATATTTTTTATCACACCGTATTTGCGCAGCGGTATTCCAAACGCAATTTTTTGGGAAAAAATTCACTTTTTTGAATTAAAAAAATAAGAAACCAGTAAAGTTAGCCCAATTGTTTTCCATAATGTGAAAGATAATGTCACGCCGAGTAAATAGATAACCAACATGTCATGTTTCAAAATTGCGCACGCTCACAGAATGGTGACAAACTTTGGTACTTAAAAATCCCCATAGGCGACACTTTAAAAATTTCTACAGGTTGCTATCTTAGAGTTACAGAGGAGGTCTAGGGCTCAAATTATTGCTCTTGCTCTAACGATACCTCACATGTGTAGTTTGAACACGGTTTACATATGTGGGCGGGGCTTCTGCGCGCGAGCTCACGGGGACAGGGCGCTTTCATTTTTTTTTTTTTTTACTATTTATTTTAATTATTATTTTTTTATTTTTACATTGTTTTTTTTAAAAAAAATTAAAATTGATCATTTTTATTTCTATTACAAGAAATGTAAACATTACTTGTAATAGAAAAAGGCACGACAGGAGCTCTTTTTTGTGAGATCTGGGGTCAAAAAGTCCTCAGATCTCACAAGTACACTAAAAGATAGAAAAAATAAAAAAAATAAAAAAATAAAAAAAAAATTAAATAAAATGGAAAAAAAAAGGGACCTTTAAACTGGTTGCTAGGCAACGACGTTTGCCGCAGCTCCCGTCCTCCAAGACCATAGAGTCAAGTGAGGGCAAGCTTGCCCTCACTTGACATCCTGTCTGTGAGGATCCGGGACCGGATCGTTTCCCCGCTGCCGGTGGGTCCGGTAAGCGGGGAAAAGGACCAGAATGCGGCGGGAGGGGGGCACCTCTTCCGCCACCCCGGAAGGGTGATCCCCCGGCGAATCCGCCGCTGGGACCACCCTCATCCGAAAGCCAACCGTCCACCGTTTAAACCTAAATACCAGGGTTATGGCAGCAGATAGCTGCCATAACCCTGGTATTTTTTTAAACGGAGGACGTATATAAACCTTTTTGGACTTGGACATGGTGGCTGTATGAAGGGTGACAGGTACTCGGGTACTTTGCTGGGCAGGTGACAGGTACTCTGGTACTGATGAGCAAGTGGCAGGTACTCGAGTACGCCGATAGGCAGGT
Source organism: Pelophylax lessonae (assembly GCF_965119305.1). Classification (NCBI taxonomy): domain Eukaryota; kingdom Metazoa; phylum Chordata; class Amphibia; order Anura; family Ranidae; genus Pelophylax; species Pelophylax lessonae. The sequence goes on along the minus strand of NC_138776.1, from coordinate 208,797,883 downwards.
GACAGGTACTCGGGGTACTCTTATGGGCAGGTGACAGGCAGGTGATAGGTACTGATGAGTAGTGATGGGTACTGATGAGCAGGTGGAAGGTACTCGGGTACTCTGATGGGTAGGTGACAGGTACTCAGGTACTCTGATGGGTAGGTGGCAGGTACTCAGGTACCCGAGTACCCGTCATCAGAGTACCCGAGTACCCGTCATCAGAGTACCCAAGTACCCGTCATCAGAGTACCCGAGTACCCGTCACCAGCCCATCAGAGTACCTGTCACCAGCCCATCAGAGTACCTGTCACCAGCCCATCAGAGTACCTGTCACCAGCCCATCAGAGTACCTGTCACCAGCCCATCAGAGTACCTGTCACCAGCCCATCAGAGTACCAGAGTACCTGTCATCTGAGTACCTGATGGGCTGGTGACAGGTACTCGGGTACTTTGATGGGCTAGTGACAGGTGCTTTTTATTGGGGGGGGGGGCAATCAGTGTGGTTGGGGTGCACTGTACTTGGTAACTAGCTGTTACCACAATCTCCTCCTCACACAGGATCAGTGTGTGAGGAGGAGAACACGGTGACAGCTAGTTACCGTGTTCTCTGATGACATTTGTGACCGGCTGTGATTGGACACAGCTGGTCACGTGGTAAAGAGCCAATTTAATTGGCTCTTTACCTAGATCGGGGATGGGCTCTGTCCGAGGGATGAGCCTCGCCCCCGGGGGGCGCGCATTAAGGAAGGAACGAGCTGCTCGCGATGGAGCCGCTCATGTGGTCGGCTGTGATTGACACAGCCGATCACGTGGTAAACAGACAATTTTATTGGCTGTTTACCTTGATCGGGGTTGGGCTCAGTCCGAGGGACGAGCCTCACCCCCGATCGCCGCGCTGCGCACCCCCGGGGGCGCGCAGTAGCGGGGAGATCCGGGCGCCGTCATATGACGGATCGAGAGAGGATTTCTGCCGACGTCATTTGACAATGGCGCGGTATGGAAGGGGTTAAAAGGACTTTCAAGACATATACTTTTTTTATTATTTTTTAATCCTTTTTTACTTTTTTTAGCCTGAACATTTTTTTTTTAGCTGTCAGCGGGGAAACCGATTGACAGCTGGTGACTCATTAATTATTAGGAATGCTGCAGCCGGCATCCCGGCCCCGCTCTTTAATCACTTCCGGCCCGCCCACCCCATTTTTTTATCAGTATTTTGACGTTAAATATCGGTGTTATGGAGGCAGATGGCTGCCATAACTCCAGTATTTTCTTACAGGGCGGGTGGTCCTCTTTCACATAAAAGTGGTCCCAGTGGCAGATTTGCCGCGGGATCCCTTTTATGGGTGTCGTTTTTCCCGCTTACCGGAGCCATCGGTAGCAGGGAAAACTATACGGTCCTCATGTGCTGTGCAGGAAGTCAAGTGAGGGCATGATGGCCCCCACTCTACTCTATGGCCTTGGAGGACCAGAGCGACGTCCTATGTCACTTCCTCCCAATGGTCTTAAAGGGCCCATTTTCTTCATGCTAGAAAAAAAATGACTTTTTTTTTTTTTGGCTTTTAAGTGTAGATGTGAGATCTGGGGTGTCTTTGACCCCAGATCTCACATTAAAGAGGACCTGTCCTGCTTATTTATTTTAAGGGAGGTTTAAATTCCTTGTAATAGGAATAAAAATGATAAAAAAAAAATAAAGGGACAGTGTAAAAATAAAAGGTAAAATAAATGAGAAAACAATAAGTTAAAGCAACCCATCTCTCCGAGCTTGCGCGCAGAAGCCAATGCATACCCAAGTCGCGCCCACATACAGTATGTAAACAGTGTTAAAACCACACATGTAAGTTATCACCATGAAAGAGAGCAATAATTCTAGCCCCCACCTCTGTAACTCTAAACTGGTAACCTTTTAGAAATTTTTAACCTGTAGAAATTTTTAAAGCGTTGCCTATGGAGATTTTTAAGTACCAATGTTTGTCGCCATTCCACGAGTGTGCGCAATTTTAAAGCATTACATGTTGGGTCTCTATTGACTGAGCGTAACATTATCTTTCACATTTTAGAGAAAAATTGGGCTTACTTTTCTTATTTTTTAATTTAAAAAAAGTGTATTTAAAAAAAAAAAACAAAAAAAACCTGTGTAAGACCGCTGCACAAATATGGTGTGACATAACGTATTGCAACAATCTCCATTTTATTCTCTAGGGCCTCTGCTAAAAATGTTTTATATTTATATATAATATATATATATATGTTTGGGGGTTCTAGGTAGTTTTCTAGCAAAAAATACTGATTTTAACTTGTAAACAACAAGTGTCAGAAATAGGCCTGGTCTTTAAGAGGTTAACAACCAGCTTATACTGCGCCCTGTTTGGGCAAAGCTTTGCCAATTTAGAGCGCAACATTGCAGGGTGTTTTTGTCGGGCGAACACCCTGCAAATTTGGGTGAATGGCCGAACAAGCAAATGTTTGGCCCGAATTTATGCTCAGGCCGAACTGTTTGCCCATCCCTAGTGTTAAATCACTTTGGATAGAACTACAAGCTACTGCTAGTAGCCTTCGACATATTGTACCCTATTCCTTGTTATAGGCCTTCCAATGACATACCCGGCCATTAGCCTTTATATTCACAGGAAAGGAATGTCTACACAAAATTATAGTTTCTGCGCTTTTACTGTTATTCTGTTATGCAGCGACACATCACATTACATAGACATACTATCCGGTGTCGCTTGGCCAATCGCATGAAGCACCCCCGATTGGAGGAGAGAAGAATTTTTAATTTCTCTATCGCTCATTGACAGACGTAGTCTTCTTGATTCTCAAGAGCTGGGTTATGTTGTCTCCGCAGGAGTAGGACTAGGCAGAATGACAAAACGTTCTGGCTCCACCTTAGGCGCAGTCCCTGAGGGTATATCCTCCCTCTCTCTGCTACAGGGAATCAGTTTTTTTCTGTCTAGTCAGGAGTAAGGACCTAAGTTCCTTGCTGGGATCTTTTGGTCCTGGCAAGACTTTTTTTCTTTAAGAAAAAGACATTTTTTAGGTAGTTTTCTCCAGTGTTTTTTTCCTGTGAGATCTTCAAGCAAAAATGCCGGACTGGGCGACACTTGTGGTCACCCCAGCCGGCCTACGAGCGCGCGCAGACCATGGCATTGCGCTTGGTCGGCCGCAACATATTCAAGTAAGTATGCGGGGCCGGGCGACGGGCTGGATGTTGAGATCCAGTGGTCACCCCGGTTTCTGCCTACGAGCGCGTGCAGACCAGTGCGCTGGGTCGGCCGCGACGGAGTCCCAGTGAAGGGACTGACTTTGCGAGTTAAAAGTCTCGCTTGGACGCCAGGTACCAGAGAGTCGAGGCGTCCACAAACCCCCACACCGGTGGAGAGGGTATTGTGAAGAGAGGGTGCCTGTCGGTTCGGTATGGTGAGTAAACGTTCCCTTTTTTCCTCATTATGAGGCAGTATATATTATGGGCCCCTCCATATATGGTCAGTAGATATCTGATACTTACAAGTCCCCCTTGTAATACAGCATGTGTTTGTGGGAAGTGGACTTGGTTCAAGAGCTAACACTCTAACCAGCAGACTGTAACATTACAGCAGACATAGGAGGTATAATCCTACCTTATGTGCAGTGTATCTCTGTAGATCCATATGTCACCTCTTAGCAGAGTGCAGGTGGATGTGCTGGGAAGACGATATCGGCGGTCCGCCGCCATTTTGCCGTAGACCGAATGCATGTATGTCCTCAGGTCACGCCGGCCGCCATGTTTTTGGAGTCTTATGTCTCTTCTATGGGAGCGGCCATGTTTTGTGAGCCCAGCTACCTCGTGGAGGGCTGGGAACGCCGGAAGGCGTACACAGGGGGCGGAGCCACGCCTTCTGCCCGGGAAAAAGCAAACAGCTCCTTCCAGTCTGTGTAAGACAGACGCTGACTGCAGTTTGTTGGAAACTGCACTGCATCGGTTGGTGAGCCTTGGGGGTCCCTCTCTCTCTCTGGGATCGAGAAGCAGGTACTCTGAGGGGCGCTATTGCGCTAGGGGGAGACACACACAAAAAAAAAAAAAAAAAAAAAAAAAAAGTTTTTTCTGTTTTGCTGGCAAAGGTGTCCTGTATTAACATGGACCCTGCCACTCATGTATCTCCTCCGGATCCCCTCGAGGGGTCTGCGGGATCCTCCAGCACCCCATTGACAATTGAATCTTTGTCAGCTATTATGGAAACTTTTGTGTCCCGGGTGGAAGTGGCTTGTCAGGGACAGGGCGCAAGAAAGCGACCCCCGCCTAACCCCTTATTATCTGAAACCTCGGATTCAGACTCTGAGCCTATTTCTGCAGTTGCAGGTACTTCATCTGGTATTGGTGTCTCGGGTCCTGTCTCTTCAGACAGTGAGGAGGATGTTTCGGCATCCGCCATAGCCCGAGAGGAAGCGTTGGTAAACGCACTCATTGTATCTGTTCAAGAAACCTTAAGATTACAGGGTATTCCATCAGAAATAGCTGAAACTGAGATCCCTTTTGGGACTAAAAAGCGCATCAAAGTGGCGAAGGTTTTTCCATTGCCCAAATGTTTTGGCAATCCAATCGAAGAAGAATGGCGTCTGCCAAAACGCACTTTTAATATTTCTAAACGCATTGACAGGCGTTATCCGTTTGAGGAAACCCTTATTAAGAAATGGACAGAACCACCTGTGGTGGATTCACCTATTGCTAGATTGAATAAAGCCACGGTTATTCCTTTAGAAGACGCTCCGTCTTTTAAAGATCCAGTGGATCGCAAGATAGAAGCTATGTCTCGCACCATGTTTTCCTTGATTGGATCAGCTTTCAGACCAATAATTGCTATTGGTCTGGTTTCGCAGGCTGTAACTGAATGGACCAAGTGGTTACGCCGGGACTTAGAAGAAGTCCCTCAGGCGGTATCAGATTTGTTGGAACAAATGATACAGGGGTTACAGTTTGTATGTGATGCGGCGTTAGACGCCACTCCATTAATGGCGCGAGCATCAGTCTCAGCAGTGGTTCTCAGGCGTACACTGTGGCTAAAAGGTTGGTTAGCCGACCAAGGTTCCAAAAAAGCATTGGCTAATATCCCCTTTTCAGGAGAGCGTCTATTTGGAGCCAACTTAGATGAGATCATTAAGGATCTCACCGGTGGAAAAAGCACCTTTTTTACCGCAAAATTTTAAAGGTAGAGGAACTCGTCAAAGACGAGGGCCTTCTTTTTCTGCTCACAAGAGGTTTTTTCGTCCAGCGGGTGAAAAAACTAAGTCTTCCAAAGCTCCTGCAGGAGGCGTCAGGGGTCGTTGGTCGGGCAAGCAAAAGCCCGCCCCCTCCAGACCTGAAGATAAACCATCCAAAGCCTGAAGGTGCGCCCCCACCCATAACTGGGGTGGGGGGACGTCTTCGCCGGTTCCCGGATCCATGGCTTTCCAGAATCCCGGACAAATGGGTTTGCGAAGTCATAAGGTCAGGGTACAAGATCGAGTTTCGATCTCTCCCACCGGCGCGATTCTTCCCTTCCAATATCCGACTATCCCCGGATCGTTTAGAAGATCTGCGGAGAGCAGTCACAGATTTACTACAACAAGGAATGGTAGTCCACGTTCCTTGGACAGAACGGTTTCAAGGGTTTTATTCAAACCTGTTTACAATACCCAGGAAAGAGGGCAAAGTGCGTCCAATTCTGGACTTAAGAGCACTCAATTCTTTCGTCAACATAAGAAGATTCAGAATGGAGTCCATTCGCACGGTAGCAGCCTTCCTGCATCCAGGGGATGTCCTAGCGTCCATAGACATCAAGGACGCCTATCTTCACATTCCCATTTTCGCAGGACATCAGCGTTTTCTACGCTTTTCCGTAGAGGAGAACCACTATCAGTTTGTGGCGTTACCTTTCGGTCTCGCCACGGCTCCGCGGGTCTTCACAAAGGTGTTGGCCCCAATGTTGGCACTTCTGCGCCAAAGAGGTATATCGATTCTAGGTTACCTAGACGATCTTCTGCTTCATGCAGAGTCTCCTCAGACCTTGCTACAAAACATAGAAATTACTATGATTTCTTTACAGGAATTCGGGTGGCTGGTGAACCTGCAAAAGTCATTTCTGGTTCCCACCCAGAGGCTCGAATATCTGGGTCTAATTCTAGACACAGTCAGGACAAGAGTTTTTCTTCCGGTAGGGAAACTCCGAAAGATTCAATCTGCAGTCCAGTTGTTACTGTCCAACAGCTGGTCTTCCCTTCGGACTTGCATGAGGGTTCTGGGGTTGATGGTGGCTTCGTTCGAAGCAGTCCCATTTGCCCAGTCCCATACCCGAATTCTTCAGCAAGAGATCCTTCTCAGATGGAATCGGAATCCGGAATCCCTGGACAATCAGATCCGATTGAGCAAACAGACCAGAGAGTCTCTGGTATGGTGGCTTCGGTCTCCGATGCTCAGCCAGGGAAAGTCATTTCTGCCAATATATTGGACGACAGTGACCACGGATGCCAGTCTATCCGGATGGGGAGGAATTCTCGGTCAGTTATCTGTCCAGGGACTTTGGTCCCCGGAAGAATCCAGGTTACCGATAAATGTATTGGAACTGAGAGCGATCAGACTTTGTCTGATTCACTGGACCGAGCAGCTCCAGGGCAGCTCGGTTCGGATCCAGTCGGACAATGCCACGGCCGTGGCTTATGTCAATCACCAGGGGGGCACCAAGAGTGTCCGAGCGGCCAAAGAAGTGGCTTGCATTCTTCGCTGGGTGGAACGATTTGTTCCAGCAATCTCTGCGGTGTTCATTCCGGGGGTGGAGAATTGGCAGGCAGATTATCTCAGCCGTCAGACCCTGGATCAGGGGGAATGGTCCCTCCATCCAGACGTTTTCCACCAGTTGTGCCTACGGTGGGGCACCCCGGATGTGGATCTGTTGGCATCACGATTCAACAGGAAAGTTCAGAGATTCGTGGCTCGCTCCCGCGATCCTCTAGCAGAAACCGCAGACGCACTGATCGCCCCGTGGGGGCAATACCAGCTAATATATGCCTTCCCTCCTCTCGCGTTACTGCCAAGACTTCTTCGCAGAATAGAGGAGGAAGGAATCCCAGTAATCCTGGTAGCTCCGGACTGGCCTCGTCGAGCTTGGTACGCCGACATGGTCAGACTGGTGGCGGACGTCCCGTGGAGACTTCCTCTCAGGGAGGATCTACTGTCTCAGGGACCGATCTTCCATCCTGCTTTACGATCGCTGGCTTTAACGGCCTGGCTATTGAGACCCAGGTGCTGAAGGACAAAGGTTTGTCAGCTTCAGTTATTCCTACTCTAGTTGAAGCAAGGAAAGCGACTTCCAGAAAGATTTATCATCGCACATGGAAGTCCTACATTGCATGGTGTGAACCTTTGGGGTTCCGTCCTCGGTCTTATTCGATTAGTCGAATATTGGCTTTTCTGCAACAAGGGGTTGAGCAGAAACTGGCCTTGAGTACTATCAAGGGTCAGGTCTCAGCATTAGCCATCTTCTTTCAGAAGCCTTTGGCTACTCATTCCTTGGTGCGGAATTTCATCCAGGGGGTGCGACATCTGGCTCCGCCAGTGCACGCGCCGTTACCCCCCTGGGATCTTAATTTAGTGTTGTCGGTTCTTCAGAAACCTCCCTTTGAAGATATTAGGGAGATTCCTCTACCCACGTTGTCCCAGAAGGTGGCCTTCTTGGTGGCTATTACTTCTGCACGCAGGGTGTCAGAACTGGCCGCATTATCTTGTCGTTCACCATATCTGGTGGTTCATAGAGATAAGGTGGTTCTTCGTCCGAATCCATCCTTCCTACCAAAAGTGGTTTCAGAATTTCATCTGAATGAAGAAATTGTATTACCTTCCCTGTGTCCTAAGCCCAGTCATCCTCGGGAGTTTGCGTTACACTCCTTGGATGTGGTCCGGGCGATCAGGGTATACTTGAAAACGACAGACTCGTTTCGCAAGACGGATTCACTTTTTGTGATCCCAGATGGACCCAAAAAGGGGTTGCCTGCATCTGCCGCGACCATTTCCAGATGGATCAGACAGACGGTAGTACAGGCTTATTCTATTAAGGGTCGGGAGCCCCCGTTCCCTGTTAAGGCGCACTCCACTCGGGCGCTTAGTGCGTCATGGGCCTTTCGCCATCAGGCGTCAGTGGTCCAGGTGTGCAAGGCGGCTACCTGGTCGTCCGTGCATACCTTTACTAAACATTATAAAGTTGATGTAATGGCATCGTCTGATGCCTCGTTTGGCCGCAAGGTTTTGCAGGCCGCAATTTGAGGAGACCAGTGGTCTACCTCGAGGGTTTTTTCCGTTGGAAAATTTTTCTTTAGTCTCATTCTTTGTTTATAATGAGCCTTTAAAACTTCTAGTTTGGCACCGGTTGGGCCTTCTAGATTGGATTTGATTTTGTCAATCCCACCCCTCATTTGTGGCACTGCTTCTGGATGTCCCAGCTCTTGAGAATCAAGAAGACTACGTCTGTCAATGAGCGATAGAGAAAAATGGATTTTTGTAAGAACTTACCGTAAAATCCTTTTCTCTTAAGCTCATTGACAGACGTAGTACCCGCCCCTCTATCATTGAGTTGGGTTGGGTTAAATTCTCTGTACTGCTTTAAACAGAACTGATTCCCTGTAGCAGAGAGAGGGAGGATATACCCTCAGGGACTGCCCCTAAGGTGGAGCCAGAACGTTTTGTCATTCTGCCTAGTCCTACTCCTGCGGAGACAACATAACCCAGCTCTTGAGAATCAAGAAGACTACGTCTGTCAATGAGCTTAAGAGAAAAGGATTTTACGGTAAGTTCTTACAAAAATCCATTTTTGGCATAAGATTAGGACTTCTCATGCTTCTAAATAGCACTTTGCTCTTTAGCTGTTTAAACTCTGATGTCAGATACCTGATGGGCATAAGGGAGGTGCTTTTAGGATCCAGTTCACAGCAGCGTCAGTAAAGCACAGTAGCGCGTTTTACGTGAGTAGATTTTTTGCGGCCAGATTTAAAATGAATGGCAAGCCATTGCACTTTCCAGCACACCTGCATATGAGTTGCAGTGCCATGCACTACTGAAAATGTGTGGTTTTTGGTCTGATATTCACTCATTAAATTGCACAGCCACTTCGTCTTGCACAACCAAACATCTTAACTGGGCCCAGTATTCAGAGAAGTCAATAGGAATTGACTTGAGTGTAAAGCACATATGCGGGTCTGGCCAGGATGATTTTGATACATGGCTCCCTGATATGTGTGCTGGATCGGGTAAGACAGGTAAGCAGGGCTTTGATAAGTGGGTGGTAGCTGCCCAGGGCACAGTGTTTTTATGTGAGGGAAAGCGACGCATGACAAGAATGATGGGCTGCTTGGATACAGGTTTGGCAGATGTCCATTGGAACTTTTGTTTCCCTTTTCTATAGCCCAACCTTGTGAGATCATATAGAAGAGCAACATTCAGTTTGATATTTACTTATTCAAAAATATACTTCTAAGAGCACCATGAGTTTATTGTCCCTATGGGTTAATCTTCGGGCATATATTTAATACCATCTCTGACAGAGCTGCTTAGATCTAAAGACCAGCTGAGCAGAATTCTAAATCCTTTGGCAAGTTAAAACTATTTACATAGAAGTTCCCATTTTCACTGCTTATTTAGCCCTTTGCCTGGTTCTAAATTAAATGAAATCCGCAAAGTATACAGAAAACCTCTTCAAATGCCTCATGGGACCAGAAGGAAAAGTAATATTCAAAGCCTGATTGGCAGGTAATCAAAGTTCTGCAAGTACTATCAGTGTGTTTCTCCTTATTGGTATATTGATTACTGTTTTTACGTTTGATAAAGCAATATTTATCACCCAGCAAAAATAATTCATGCCACTCTATATGGAAGAAAGCGATAATGAGTTATATTTAGAATTCTATAGATTATGGAGCTCAGGCAAGTTGACTTCTTGTATCCTTATTTTTGACAGCCACAATGTTTCTAATAATAAATCTATTTTATACTATTGTAAATAATATGGAAACCTTAAAGCGGTTGTAAACCCTATGAAAAAAAAAAATAAAAAAAAAAAACCTGCAAGTCAAAGGCATAATGAGCTAGTATGCATCGCATACTAGCCCATTATGTGTAACTTACCTTAAAACGAAGCCCCGACACGGACCCCCGGACATCGATGCGGGCGCTGCCATGATCCCTCGTCGTCTCTTCCGGGTTCGGCGGCTCCGGCGCGCTGATTGGCCGGAAGAGACGGCTCCAGCGCGCTGATTGGCCGGAGCCGCGATGACGTCACTCCCGCGCATGCGCGCGGGAGTGATTTTTCCGGCAAGCTCCCGGCAACTTAATTGAAGGTCCCCCCGGACCTTCAGAGCGCATGCGCCGCTCGCGCGAGCGGCTGCATGCACTGTAAATATCTCCTAAACCGTGCCGGTTTAGGAGATATTATTTGTATCTACAGGTAAGCCTTATTATAGGCTTACCTGTAGGTAAAAGTGTCAAAAAGCGGGATACAACCGCTTTAAGAGAAAAGTAACAAACACTTTTTTAACCCTTCTATTGCCACCGATGTTCGTTGGTGGTATCCGGGGGGTTTGCATACATTCCCAGTGGTTGCAGCCACAGAAAATGTGTATAAATCTGACTAACTGATTGTCGGCTTGCAGATGAAAGCTATAATTTTCTCTAGGATGTCTGCCTTTTCGAAGAAAAAAAAAAAAATATATATATATAATAAATATATATATACACACATTCAGGTCAATAAATATTGTTGGGACATCGACACAATTCTAATCTTTTTGGCTCTATACACCACCACAATGGATTTGAAATGAAACAAAGATGTGCTCCAACTGCAGACTTTCAGCTTTAATTTGAGGGTATTTGCATCCAAATCAGGTGAACGGTGTAGGAATTTCAACAGTTTGTATATGTGCCTCACACTTTTTAAGGGACCAAAAGTAATGGGACTGATTGATTAACAATCCTAAATCAAACTTTCGCTTTTTCATACTTGGTTGCAAATCCTTTGCAGTCAATTATAGCCTGAAGTCTGGAATGCATAGACATCACCAGACGCTGGGTTTCATCCCTGGTAATGCTCTGCCAGGCCTCTACTGCAGCTGTCTTCCGTTCCTGCTTGTTCTTGGGTCATTTTCCCTTCAGTTTTGTCTTCAGCAAGTGAAATGCATGCTCAATCGGATTCAGGTCAGGTGATTGACTTGGCCATTGCATAACATTCCACTTCTTTCCTTTGAAAAACTATTTGGTTGCTTTTGCAGTATGCTTCGGGTCATTGTCCATCTGCACTGTGAAGCGCTGTCCAATGAGTTCTGAAGCAGTTGGCTGAATATGAGCAGATATTGCCCGAAACATTTCTGAATTCATCCTGCTGCTTTTGTCAGCAGTCACATCATCAATAAATACAAGAGAACCAGTTCCATTGGCAGCCATACATGCCCACGCCATGACACTACCACCACCATGCTTCACTGCTGAGGTGGTATGCTTTGAATCATGAGAAGTTCCTTTCCTTCTCCATACTCTTCTCTTCCAATCACTCTGGTACAAGTTGATCTTGGTCTCATCTGTCCATAGGATGATGTTCCAGAACTGTGAAGGCTTTTTTAGATGTTTGGCAAGCTCTAATCTTGCCTTCCTGTTTTTGAGGCTCACCAATGGTTTACATCTTCTAGTGAACCCTCTGTATTCACTCTGGTGAAGTCTTCTCTTGATTGTTGACTTTGACACACATACACCTACCTCCTGGAGAGTGTTCTTGATCTGGCCAACTGTTGTGAAGGGTGTTTTTTCTTCACCAGGGAAAGAATTCTTCGGTCATCCACCACAGTTGTTTTCCGTGGTCTTCCGGGCCGTTTGGTGTTGCTGAGCTCACCGGTGCGTTCTTTCTTTTTAAGGATGTTTCAAACCGTTGATTTGGCTACACCTAATGTTTTTGCTAGCTCTCTGATGGGTTTGTTTTGTTTTTTCAGCCCAATGATGACTTGCTTCCCTGATAGTGACAGCGCTTTGGATCTCATATTGAGAGTTGACAGCAACAGATTCCAAATGCAAATGGCACACTTGAAATTAACTCTGGACCTTTTATCTTCTCCTTGTAAATGGGATAATGAGGGAATAACACACACCTGGCCATGGAACAGCTGAGCAGCCAATTGTCCCATTACTTTTGGTCCCTTAAAAAGTGGGAGGTACATATACAAATTGTTGTAATTCCTACACCTGATTTGGACGTAAATACCCTCAAATTAAAGCTGAAAGTCTGCAGTTAAAGTACATATTTGTTTCATTTTAAATCCATTGTGGTGGTGTACAGAGCCAAAAATATTAGAATTGTGTTGATGTCCCAATATTTATGGACCTGACTGTGTGTATGTATGTATGTATGTGTATATATATGTGTGTGTGTGTGTGTGTGTGTGTGTGTGTGTGTGTGTATGTATATGTGTATGTATGTGTATATATATATATATCTATCAGTCCCCTGGCGTCTCCTCGAGTCCTCCTGCCTCCTCCTTTCCAATGGCATGGTTTTGCCTTTCGGCCAATCGGGAAGCGGGTCTTCGACCCATTTCCTGATTGGCCAGGAGGAGGATCCGTGTGACAATAGTGAATTTTCATTCGCTATTGTTACACAATGGGTGGGCTTGGGCCGCACTGCTCTGCACCCCCGGTCCACCTTTTACTGAAGCCTGTTAGAGCCTCTGGCTCTAATCAGGTGACTCAGAAAAAAAAAACTCCATGCATCCGGCGCCCCGCATGTAGATTAGGGGGCCGGACGCATGGATAGGGGGGCGGCACCCCTGCGCCCACAACGCACCGGCCACCACTGATTCCCAGGCCACTCTATTGAATGCCTTCTCAGGGAATGTGCATCACACAATTGTAAATATGGACTTCAGGTTTACAAGGGATATTGGATTAAAAAAAAAAAAACACAACTTTTGACTGAATATTTTATTTGAATTTAGATTTGGAGTTTAGAAAATCTCAAAATTAGGAACCCTGATAATCCTAAAACATTCTTTAAAAAAATGTAGATTTATGAAAATGCAATGTAATTATTCACTGTTTGTTCTTGTAATATGTTATATGAGCCTCCTGGGTAACACCATTGAATAAATATTGTCAGGGAACTAACTGGAGAATAGTCGATCACAGACCTGGCACATTAGCCAATTCCTAACATGGCCGCGCCCGCACGAATACGCACACGCTTATTGCAAAAGCAAGGTGAAGATGTGTGCGCGCTGGCGCACACAATGAACATCATATCCCAGCACTCTCAGGCCTTTAAAAGGATGTCTGTGGCACATGGACATTGCTGACTGGTCTTCAGCTTCCTGGTCCTCTGTTTGCTGCTGCTTCTGATCACCTGTTGTTAACCCGATTTGCTCTTGGATTCCTCTTGTCTCGCTCCCAGCTCTGACCTCAGATTGTTCACGGATCTTGTCTTGTCAGATTTTGTCTGCCCTATGTATGAACCCGGTTTGCCTAACCATGACTCTATCTGATTTGCTGACCACTGGCTTACTGACCATCTGCTTCCATCCCTGACTAGGCCTTCTGCTGTGATCCACCTTGGTGCCAATCTGCTGTACCTACCTTCAGTACTTACCTGTTGATCCTGCCTGCTGCACTTTACATTACAAACTCCTTCCAGCTGTGTGCAGTCTTCACCATCTTCAGCGCTCCTGGGTCCTAGTGCTCACCTCCTCTGGTGTCCACCTGCAGAGATCTCTTCCTACCAACAACCCTCATCTGGTGCACAGCTGCAATCCATGCTACTTTGGGCTTCATTCTTCTTGTTACCACCTTCAGGGACACTTAAGAGCGCAAGAAGAGCCCTCTCATGTATTTTCGGCTTCAGGGCCAGGAACGTGACAAATGTGTAGCCATGTGCTGGGCTACAGCAATATGGAGAAGGAGGCATTGCCGTTTTATTATTTTCTCCCTCTACTGATACTGTCAGGAGCTATGAATCAGACTGAGACAGAAAATGCAGTAAAAATTACACCTTTAATGTAATAGTAAAAATAGTACAGATCAGAAACTTAGTCAAAACATAAGCCAGGGTTCGGAAGCCAAAACGGGTAATCTGACCGGCCAGTTACCAGGGAGCCAGAAATCCGCATAGTCAGAAGCAGAAGGTCGGGATCCGGAACCAGAATGGACATCAGCTGGGTAAAGTCTTTAACAGGAACACAGCAGAGATAGTCATGATATCTTGACCAGGTGAAGGCAGGAAAGGAATGAACAAGGCAGCTTAAATAGCCAGAAGGGGCTGGCTGTAGGGGAAACTGATGAGCAGATAATAACCAGAGGAGCCCCTGAGGAAACAATGAGAGCTGACAATTAACAGACAGCTGAGCAGCCTGAGCATAGAGAAGAGATCTGCTGCAAGCCCAGCCCTGACAGATACTGATGTTGTTCTGCACCATTCTCCTCCGGCCAGTGGGGAGGGACCTAAAGCCAAGTAAGCCTATATACTTCTGTGCAGAGAGCTTAGAATCCTGGGGGTTGTAGTCTGAGACCGCATTCATAGAATGGGATGAATGGACACCTTAAAATAAAAATCCCACTAGACACTGTGCAGTAGATGGAATTGAGAGATGACTTTTATTTAACTGCCCAGGAAAGCTCTTCCTCTTGGCACTGAGGGAGTCAGAGAGAGAGCACCTATGGATATTCACCTGCTGCGGGCAACCATGCCAGGGGAGATCCAAGCTTCAGACTGGGAGAGAGAACATCCACGTGCAATGCAGCACTGCCCACATCACAGCACCTGCACCGCTGCCACAGGGAGATTTGAGCCTCCACTAACCCCATGACATGTCCCATAAGCCAATGGCAACCACATCATCCAGTAATGTAGATCCATCAGCCACGATGACCGATACCCGATGACCCGCCAACACAACCACAATACCCAACAATGATCATCCTTTCTGCCTGGACTCTGGCCACAAATTACAGCTCCCTGACTGATGATGACATTTGTCTCTTCGAGATGTGTATCCCATCATCCCTTGCGCTTGTCTATTGAAGGAGGAATCTTGAGAAAAAAGCCCGGCGGTGGCTGGGACAGCAATGGCTTTCTTCACACTGAATCCCAGTTTCATGCACTATATCCCAGTGGCACCATCTACCCTGTCTCTCACACTGTGCTCTGGACTCAGATTTGCTGCTTATTTGTGCTTCACACTACCCCCTTCTGTGAGTGCAATACTTTAATTTTTTTTTTTTTTTTTTTTTATATTTTTAACATATAATAGAAAATAAAAGAGAAGGGACAAAGAGATAGGGAGGGTCAGGGTCAGAACTCGATGACCTCCCAGAGGGCAGGGTCTTTGAAGCTGAAAAGATAAACGGGGCCATATAGGAGAAAGTTTTGGAGCTATTCGATATGTCCTAGTCTTTCGAAGTTGAAGCTAAAAAAATCGACCATTTGTTGTAAAAGCAACGTCGAGAAGAAGGGGAATTGAAATCCGTGTTGATGCAGTCAATATTGAGGAGGAGTGCAAACTCACTTCATACATGAGATACAGAATGGGGTGTTGCAGCGATCCAGTGGGACAAGATAACCCTCCTAGCCACCAATAGACAAGTGAGGATCCAGAGTCGAGGAGTGGCGGAGGGAGCTCTTGACCAAATCTGTAAACGTTTGTCCCAATAACCAAAGATTAGAAGTAGAGGGTCTTTAGGAAGTTGTGATAAAGTGATGACCTTGATGGACAATAGCTGATCCCAAAACAGGGATATAAAAGAGCAGGACCAGAACTTGTGTTGTAGAGTAGGGATGATCGAACTTTTGAAAAGTTTGGTTCGACCAGAACACCCAAATTTCCCAAAAGTTTGGTTCGACCAGAACACCCAAATTTCCCAAAAGTTTGGTTCGGATTCCAGAACCCCATTGAAATCAATGGGACCCAAACTTCTGGAATCAAAAAACACCATTTTGAAGCCCTAAAACCTAATAAATGCCCCTGAAAAGTGCCTAGGGTAAGTTCTTAAAAATTGTCGTTTTGATAGAGAGCCAATTATTGAAAAAATTATTGAAAAAAAAAAGAGATTTCTTTGTATTTAGTGTCTGTGGGGTCTAAAAGTGTACCTGTGAAGTTTCAGCTCTGTAGCATGTCCAGAACCAGAATTATAGCATGCCAAACCTTCAAAAATTACTTTTTTGCTTAACCGCACCTTTCTTTTGCTCCTAATCAACTGCACAGCCAATGTGTATGATGGGGGCATAATTCAGTGCACTTGGAACAAGATTAGAGTTTTTTTGGGAAAAGGGTGCTGTCTCATTTAATGTGGATATAATTAACGGGTGTATTTTCACAATGGGGCTTTTATTACCAAATGTTTTCAAGAAGTCAAAAGATGTATGTAGATGCACTTTATTTCATGTAAAATGGTGTTTGGTGCACTTTAACTTGAATTCTCACAAGAAACAGACATATTATGCACGGATACATTGAGGGTTAGGGTTAGGGGTAGGGGCCACAATGTAGTGCACAGTGAACAAGATTAGAGATGTTTTGGATGAATACTGTTGTCTCTTGACTTTGAATAGAAGTAAAGGATGCTTAAAAATTGGGCCTTTGGTGGTGCCGATGATGCTTTGACACCATAACCATATGAAAGTGCTGGTAATGAAGGCAATAATTGCCTTTGTAACAAAAAAAAATTGCAATGATATGCATCTGTGAAACAGGTGCGCAAAAATTGTTGTTTGGGTGTTGGCGGAGCCATACCACTGTAAGCCCAAAGAGCTGGTGTTGAAGGCGTAAAAATTATGTTGTGACGCACAGTAGCAAAGCCTTTTGCACAGTGGACTTAACGCTTACAAGAACAGGCGTTAAGTTGTCACTGAGGCTTTGGCAAATCTGCACGGTGAAATTCACCTGCAAAACGCACACTATGCGACCCAAAGTTGTCGCTAACTACTGCAGATGTGTGTATCGCTGCAATGTATTTTGCTGACTAGCAAGCACGCACGTATACCTGCTGTAGATATATCAGCAGTGCAACGTGCTCACTAGATGGAACCCTGACACTTTTACTATCCCTACAGAAACAAGATTGTTGAATCTAACTATAGTGGTATATAGTACCCTAACTACACTGCATATCCCTTTCCTCACACTAAAAGAACAGCTCCATACAGCAGAAGACAATTTCTAACTGACACTGTCCCTTTAATTTTTTTTTTTATTTTCTAACTCAAACAGCACAATCACTGTATTTCTAACTACACTGACTGTCTGTAAGCTGAATGCTCTTCTGCTGACATGGAGCTTTAGAAGCACTCGGCTATGCACCAAATGTTGTGTACAAAGCAGGAGTAAGAGGAATGCTTCCACTCTCTTCCACAGACTCTGTATCACTGTGCTAGAGGTTAGACGGGGCTATGTTATATACTGGGGGCCGTATTCACTCCTGATTGGCCTCTGGTCCCCGTAGTCACTCCAATCCCATTCCTAGCAGACTCCTGCCCCCTCATTGGCTTTTGCTGATGTTTCTGGGCCAATCACGGGCTTTTAAAGCACACTTCCTGTCCCTTTGCATTTTGGACGGTTCTTTTGGCCGAATACCGAACTTTTACCGCAAAAAGCTCGGAATTCGGCCGAATTTCGAACACTCAATGTTCGGGTCGAACTGATGGTCGTCCCGAACTGTTCAATCATCCCTATTGTAGATAAGGTCTCTCAGAAGAACATAAAGGGCACCTGCTAGCGGTGGGATTGGTTTTATCGAACAAGAAGGGAATATGTGCTCGGTGGAAAATTTTTTGTTGGGTTTCTTTCCAAACTTTGTTTGGAGTAAGACGTAGGGTAGTGAGATATCCTTGGAGTATATTTGAGAGCACGTTTATCGCCCGGGAAGTCTTTAAGCCAGTTAGCCATGGTGGAGGTTGAAAGTGTCGGGGGGCAGGCAGCCAGTAAAGGTTTGTAGATATCCGAGATGCTAAATTTCCCCGATTTCAACAAAGTGTCAATAAGAGAATTTTTTAAACCTGATCTTAGGGTCCCGGGTAGAAGATCCTATAAAGTGGTAACATTGTGCCAGAAAGAACAAATGTGAACCAGGAAGGCTGAATTTGTCCATGATGACTTGATAGGTGTGGGGAGTTCCCTTTGTCAGGTCACAGAGATCTGCAAAGTGAGTAAGGACCTTGTGTTCCCACAGTTGGAACGCCGGTTGCTCCAGCCCCGGAGGGAAAGTGGGATTACCCCAGATCGAGAGTTATTTAGAGAGAGAGAAGGGAAGTCTTAGATGTTTACGCACCTCTCTCCATGCAATAGCCATGTCCCTTAGCAGTAGGTTATGGTGGAGTTTTGGTTGTAGACAAGCCCATTTGGTGTGTAAAAGAGCAGATAAGTAGAATGGGCTGGACATCTGGGATTCCAAGGAAAAGTTAGAGTAGTGTGAAGTCTGGGATATCCAGTCCAAGGCTACCCTCAGTAGACAAGACAGATTATAGAGTCTCAGATCTGGGAAACTAACACCACCCTCTCCCCTGGGAAGATAGTTTCTTAATAGCAATGCGGGGTCATTTGCCCTACCAAATAAATTTGGAGACAGCGTGTTCAAGGGATTGTATATCTTTATGCTTAAGTAGTAGCAGGGAGGGTCTGTAAAGGGTAAAGCAGACGGGCGAAGTAGCGAAAGCGGCAGTTCCATCCTGTTTTCCAGTTCCCGCTGTATCCTAGAAATCAAAGGAGGGTAGTTCAAAGTGTAAATGGAAGAGGGAGTTTTCCTTATCTTAATGCCTAAGTATGTAATATGGTTTTTAGCGAATATGAAAGAGGATTCTGATTCCCAAGACTGGTGAACTTTAGCACCAAGAGGGAGTATCTCACTCTTGGAGTAGTTGATCCTCAAACCTGAGCATTGCTTAAATGCGTCAAAGGTGGAGATTATCACAGGGATGTCAGCGGAGGGGTTGGATGTAAAGAGCAAGACATTGTCTGCAAATAAGGTTGAGCGCAGTTCTTGGGAGCCAACATGAATTCCATGTAGGGGGGCCTTTGTCAGTGGGTGACGGAGGGTAGAGGGGCTCAATCGCCACATTAAAGAGGAGCGTTTTTTTTTTTGGAAGAGGCAAAATTCCTTGGTGAGTGATCCCCCCACATAACCAGGCTGCCGGAGAGGCATACATGGAACTCACAAATTTGGTAAAAGGGCCCTGGAAACCCATGGTATCCAGAACCCTATGAAGCCAATTGAAACTTAGGTTATCAAATGCCTTCTTGGCATCCAGGGTCACGATGGCGAAGTCCCCCCCTGGGTGTAGGCATGCATGGTCTTAAGTCAGAATTAGTTTACGTATATTAGCAGCTGCCGACCTACCTTTAGTAAAAACCCATTTGGCCCGGATGTATCAGGTGAGGCATAAGGGCAAAGCACGAAGCGATTATCTTAGAAAGGAGTTTTACATCTAGGTTGAGGAGCGAAATGGGTCTGTACGCCCCCGGGTCCAGAGGGTCTTTACCCTTTTTAGCTAGTAGTTTGATGATGGCTTAATTACCCATAGGAAGATATGGGCCTCCTTCCCAGATTGAAGCGTATACATTTGCCAAAGTGGGTACAATGTAAGGGGAAAGGGATTTATAGAATTCACCAGAAAGGCCATCAGGACCCGAAGCTTTATTTGGCACTAAAGATTTAATGGAAGCAGAGATTTCTTCCGGAGAGATCGGGGCATTTAACATGTCCAAGTGGGTTTGAGAAAGTTTAGGAAGTCATGCATTACTAAGGAAGGAGTTTGCAATTCGTCAATGGTGTCCTGGGCATACAAGGAAGAGTAGAATTCTCACATAATGCGCTGGATTCCCTGAGGGGTTGAGTCTACTGTTCAGGAGCGGTTTGCATAAAGAACCAATATGTGTAGGTGAGTAAGGACCTTTGCACAGCTTAGCCAAGAGCTTGCCAGCTTTATTACCGAATCTGTGCAGAGTCGCAGATAGGTAGGCTTTAACATTTTCCACCTTATCGGCCCAAGAATCAAAATCAGCCTTGGCATCCAACCAGGTCTGTCTAGCTGTTGGAGAGTCGGTTAATATAAGAGTACGTTGTGCCTCCCGCAAATGCTCGCTAGCTTGTTTATATCCGCTGTGTATATTTTTCTTAAACGCCGCCACGTACGAAATTATACGACCTCCCAAAAAGACCTTGCCGGCCTCCCAAAAAAGCTGGGGGGTTGAGTCATGGGCTGAGTTAGCTGAGGATTACTCGGCCCAGGCTTGTTTCAAATAGGTAATAAAGTCTGAGTTATTACGAATATAAGAGGGGAATCTCCAAATAAGGGGGTTGGATGGGGAGTCCAAGGGGTCCAAAGATACAGAAACCGGGGCATGATCTGAGATAACAATTTCATGAACAGTAGCGTCCATCAGCCGTGGGAGGAGGGTATCGGTGCTAAAGATATAATCGATCTGGTAGAAAATTTTATGGGGGTGTGAGTAAAATGTGCATTCCCTATCAGTCGGGTGCGAGTGTCGCCATACGTTTTTGTAGGGACAGGGATTCGATTACCTACGTGAGAGAAGGTACGTGAGAGATATGGTGACGCAAATCGAGTTTGTGGGGAGATTTGTTCAAAACAGGGTCCATAGGAGCATTGAAATCACCGAAAATCAGTTGTGGAATTTAAGGATGTGCGAGGATACGGGCCGAAATATCGGAATAGAAAGATTGATCCGGGACATTAGGTGCGTAAATACTAGTGAGAATAAGTTCCTCATTTGTGGAAGCAGAGATGGGCTGAGACAAAATGACCATCAGTGTCGGAGCTGGTGGAAATGACTTTGACTGAGAAACATTTATGAATCAGTATAAGCACTCCCGCTTTGCGGCCTACAACTGCCAAGCCAATTACCGTTCCCACCCATAACTTGCACATATGCTGCATTTCAACCGAAGGCAAGTGCGATTCCTGGATAAGAGCAATGTCTGCCTTGAGACGTTTAGGGTGCCACAAAACCTTCATCCTCTTAGCCGGGGATCGAACACCCTTAACATTCTAAGTCACGACTATCATGGGAGATTAAAAAGTGTTGTGTAGCTGAAAAAAAGCGGAGGGAGCTTACCGCTCAGTAGAAGCAGGGGAGTCAGATTACCAACGCAGAGTAACCAAGTGTAGTTTGTCTGGTTAGCGAAAGGAGTGGGATAGAATTAGAGTCAGGATCAGCCTCGATTTAGGATGGATTGAGGACGGGAAAACTGGAGTGGAATAAAAAATACAATATAAAACCTAAGAAGAAGAATATATGTACTTCTCTTTTTTCCGCATGTGTACGCTGTGGAACGCCGCTCCCCAAACGGGAACTCAGATATGAGAGGTGTAAAAGCCCAGACCTTATGCATGGTACGCAAACAAGGTGCTGGGGTCTCGGACCCTGTAAGGGTGGGCAGCCATCCACAGATTTCACAAGCTCCAAGGGAGAAGTGAACAGGAGAACATATGCACCATGTACATTGTATACGATCATATAAAGTAACAAGAACAATTACAGCAGAAACACTGCATTGAAGTAAATAAACTCACAGAGCATAATGTCGAAAGGCAAATAGCCAAGGATAACCGAGACCTCAGAGTAGAGGTCGGGCCTACTGGAGAAGTCAGCGAGGGGAGTCGGTGTGAACAGAGCTCACCACTGTGGAGTAGTTCAGCCTCTTGGGGGAATCCATACGCAGGCTCCTTTTTTGTACCAGTGGTCTCATGGTTGGGGGGATTTGGCTGATGTCAGATGACCCTGCTCGCTGGCAGCAAGGGTACGGAGGAAAGCGTTAGCTTCTGCCGGGTCCTGGAAGGATGGTCGGTTGCCATTAGGTGCATTAAGACGTAGTGTTGCTGGGTAAGCCAAGGTAAATTTGATGCGTTACTGGTGCAGTTTAGAATATACGATCTGGCATGCTTTGCAATTTTTTGCGACCTCTACGGAGTAGTCAGCAAAAATAAGTATTTTTATTCCATCGATCTGGAAGTTTTGGGACTGGCGAAATTTTTGCAGGATAGCCGATTTGTCTGCGTAATTGAGATACTTTGCTATGATTGGACGCAGGGTCTTTCGCTCCTCCGAGTACAGGCCCATCTGATGAGCCCTTTCCACAACACAGACCCCCTGCAACCCCAGGGCTTCAGGAATTTTCCTGTCGCAAAGTTCAGGGATGGCGGAAGGGGCTATAGATTCAGGGATTCCGATAAATCTGAGATTACTCCTTCTTGCCCTGTTTTCCAGGTCCTCAAGTCTGTTCAGTGCTCTGGGATTAGTCAAGCTCATCCTCAACATTGGACAGATGGCTCTCCACTTCATGAAGTCTGTGAGAATGCTCCTGTAACTTCCTTTTGATGCTGGCCATGCCAGCTGATACTGCCCTCTCCACAGAGGCCGTGATAGTGGGGGTCATCAAGGCAACTACTGCCTGGGCGATCTTGTCTGTGGAGGGGTCATCTAGGGTGGGAGGTGTGGTGGCCCGAGGTGGTGTTTTGTTCATATGCGAGGGATTAGCCTCTCTGGTGGTACAGGCCGAGACCACGGCCTCGATTTGGGAGGTACCCCGCGGTGCACGCTGCATGTTTTTTTTCTAAGAACTGCTCCATGGACGTGAGCGGCTGAGAGAGCTTCCGGGTCCTGATGAGGTCGGGGGCTGTGGTAGAAGGCAGGGGGGGGGCACTGATGTCGCTAGGCTGGGTTTAGTAGGCCGTTTTTGAGTCCGCCACGGGAGCTGCAATGGAGACAGCTACCGCATACGGCGCCGGAACCGGAAGTACGCTTTACTTTGTTTTATTTTGACCGCTAAAAAAGATGGTATAATGTTAAGAGGCTTTCTGTGCCCCTTTCTTTCCCCGATCTGGCAGCTGAATGTCAACAAACTTGTATCGTCAATGATGTCACCAAAGATCCCCCGCCCAATTTGTTTACAAACAGAAGCAATATGAGGATCAGAATTTAGGCGCAATGTCAAATGCTAGTGGCTACAGAAATTTTTCCTGGTTTGGAAGTGTTACTGAATGCTCCAACTCAGGACTTGACCAGAGGGGTGGGAGAGGCATTACTCATGTCAAACTTTGGAATGTCATTCCCATTAATGAGGACCCTTCTTAGTTATTAGATGCCAGGATCTGAGGCATGTTGTGCATAATTTCTACATTATTTGTTATCTTTACTGTATTGTACTGTTTCACATTAAAGGATAAGTTCACTTTTTTTAAAAAATAAATGCACATTTTTTTTTCTTTGCATGTAAAAAAAAGTGACTATTTTTTGTTGCAGGAGCCTGGAGAGCATTGCATTAGCGATCTCTGATGCCATGCAGGTCTCCTGCACACCGTCCATGTATGGGCTTACCCGTACATCCCGGGTAAACCGATAGTACCTGGCAGGGATACTCCAAGCGCTACCGTTCATTGAGAACTCCAAGTCGACAGCCGCTAAGGATGTGGGGCTTGTAGTTCATTCAGCCACATGGAGCTGAAATCGGGTGACACATGTAACATGTTCCCAAAGGTGAACTTATCCTTTAATTGTTGCTTATTATTACTGCTGTCTTGCTTGGGTTTGTCGCACTCCTCAGCCCGGGTGTGTCAGAGAGTGTAGTGCTCATTGCAGAGTTGTGGGCACAGGAACAGGGGACCCAACGCATTAAGTGGATTCCTGGGGGTAGAAGAGCTTCTCCCCACTGAACTGCTTTTTTCTTTTTTTCTTTTTTTTTTTTCTTCTGTTTGTTTTTTTTTGCATTGCTATGTGTCCTCCTCCAAGGCTACTCTACGCCCTTGCATATTTATTAAGGGCACTTATACAATGCGTAAATTTCAGATTCATCTTTTTTTAATCCTGTGATTGAACACATTGAACTTTTTTTTTTACAAAAATGTGGTAATGAACTCACCATTAAGCAATCTATTTCAGGCAGCTAGCGCAACTATCTCTATATTTACAGAGAGAGAGTTGCGGGTTAGAACCTGTAATGAAGGCTGCTAAAATGATTGCAATGTACAACATTTGTATATAACATTATATATTTTTTCCAGCAATATATGGTGTTTCACTATAAACAAAAAGGACTATCTTGTGAAAAAAGCGCAATGACTGGAAGGCTGGAATAGATGTAGATGTTGATTCAGAGAGCAGATATTAACATAGACATGGCTCTGTGTAACAGACATTAATAGTGACAATGTCAGATATGCATAGACAGATAGAACTGCTTTTGTAGGGGTTAATCCTAGTTATTACTTCCCCAAGCATGGCCTGATCTTGTCACACACCTCCTCTAGCATTTCTCTTCTAAGTACAGTGTAGTAATAACAGAAAGGAGACTACTAGCTACTAAATCCATAATGCCCAGAGTAACGCGCTTCCCATCTCTGATTCATTTCATAGATCGGAGCACTGAGTGCTTAGTCATTTCTACTGTAAATAATTTTCTGCGCAAGGCTGGCCACTAGCCAACTTCCACTAGCTGGTGCATTAGACTTCAGCATATACACATTTGAATTTTCATAAAAAAACTTTCATAGTACTGTAGTTTCCCAGGACAGCTCAGAGTGGTATTGTTTGTGCTCTAAATTGTTTGATTCCTTGTAATTCCATATATAATGCAAAACTCTCATTCTTTCAGGAATATGCTCATGGTGTATTAAACACAGGAGGGACTTAGGTAAACACAGAAATGTGTGGTTAATGTATGTGGTATTCTTGCATAATGTTTGCACAGAGCCTGCAATTCAAATTATGTCATTTTCTAGTCTGAGCCTCAATGATTCGATGGTAAAAGTAGTTCCTGTTAGATTGTCATTTGGTGCAAAGATCAGCCTGATGCTGGGAAATTATGTCAACTTCTCATATTTCTTGTTGCATTATTAAAAAGTAAGTCCAGACAAGAAAAACCCATGAGCAAAAACACTGAAGAGCTAAACGTGTTCAACAAATGCTGGAGCGATGTGTTAAATTCAGAAACTACAGCCAATTTACCTAATTCTGAAGTTTCTGTAATCTGCGGCAGTCAAAGTTCTTGGTGATCCTTGAATATTTAATTAAGAGGTATAGGAGCACCTCCTGAGGCACGTGTTGTGACAGTAGGGACTCAAGTAGACTAGGTAATTACAATATTTCAATGAAAAACAGAAGTACTGGGCAGGTAAGTGCTATGGATGAATTTTTAAATTTTAAATTTCAGTGTGCCTAATGTATGAGGAAGAATTTTACATGGGTATTTATATTCAGAGAAACCTAGGGCCCCAATCCACTGTAGATGCTCCTAATTTTTGAACCCGCCGAAGAATGATCACCAAACAGTTACGCGTTTGACCTGTTGGCTGATGGCTTTGTACTCCTCCTCCCGAGATTACTTTGTGATTTTTTTTTTTTTTACTACTCTTTTATAATTTAAACAATAGAAAACCCAGAGTAAAGCTCTTCAAATGCACGTCATGGGTAATTAAACTGTTTCCAATTTCCCCAAAACTTCATTTTTTGAGAGGGTGTTCTGTTCTGTTCTTGGGCAATAAAACCTTTACCACCAAACCATGCCATAAAATCATCATCTGCCAGATGATGCCAGAACCGCAGGGGCGACACGTGAGGTGCACGGTGGGCCGATAAGAGACAGCAATAATACAGTTCATCGATTTACTCACGGTTAGCAGAAAGCCTCCCAGTTGCAGCTGATAGCTCAGGGTGGAATCTGGTCAGATCGACTGAAAAAAAAAGTATGTATATTGATTTTTTTTTTTTTCCTTACAGGTCTAGATAGGTTAGTGTTAGATTGTGGATGTCTGTAGATTCATGGATTTTAGTGTTAAGGTGGACTTCTACTTTGTGACCTGAGACTAAATAATGTCCTCCCAATGTTGGAATCACTATTAACCTCCTTAGCGGTATTCCCGTGTGGCTCGGGGTTCATTTTCAGTACCAAAAGCGGTAACCCTGAGCCACACTCGGGATTACCCTGCAATGTTACTCACCTTCCCTGCGCTCCCCCGCTGTCCTCCCCGCCGTCCTCAGTCTCTCCCTGCTCTGTGCACAACTGATTGCTGGTTCTTGCCTTCCTGTTCCCTTCCCTGCGAGCTTTGCGACGCAGGGGGGTGGAACCGGCGGCAAATTCAAAAGTGTAAATACACAAATGACATGATCCAAATCTGTGATCCTAATGGATTACACTGTATCATGCCATTTCACCACAGGATTTTACCTGGTGACTTTTCCAGTGCCCTGCCTGTGCTTTTACAGTGCTTTATGCCTGGAAAATTGAGAACGACCATGGCGTCCAAAAAGCATTCTTTTTGCACAAAAGTTACATTAGTTACATAGTAGGCGAGGTTGAATAAAGACAATAGTCCATCCAGTTCAACCTGTGTAGGTGTGTGTGACTGTAATCATCTAACATAGCCCTCAATCTCCTGATCCTTGAGATGTAAGTCTAAGAGTCTTTTGAAAGTCACCATACTACCCGCAGAAACCACCTCTTGTGGTAGACAATTCCACAATCTTGTAGCCCTAACAGTAAAGAACCCCCCACGTTGCCTGAGGTTAAAACGCTTCTCCTCTAATCGCATTGTATGTCCTCGAGTCCTCATGCAATTCCTTCGAATGAACAGCTTTTCTTCTAAGCTGAGATCCCCATTAAGATATTTATAAATTGCTATCATGTCCCCTCTCAGACGTCTTTTCTCCAGGGAAAATAAATCGAGCGATTGCAGCCGCTCTTCATAGGTAAGGTCCTCCAACCCCCTAATCAGTTTAGTTGCCCTTCTCTGGACTTTCTCCAGCTCCAACACATCCCTCCTGAGGACTGGCGACCAGAACTGGACAGAATACTCCAGATGCGGTCGGACCAGAGTTTTATAAAGTGGAAGGATTATAGTCTTATCTCTGGAATACATCCCTTTCTTTATGCATGCTAATATTCTGTTGGCTTTGGAAGCTGCCGCTTGGCATTGCATGCTGTTGCCTAATCTATCATCAACTAAGACTCCCAAATCTTTCTCCATTTTTGATTCCCCCAAGGGTTCCCCTCCTAACGTGTATTGTGTTTTTATGTTTTTGGTCCCCAAGTGCAAAACCTTACACTTCTCCACATTAAACCTCATTTGCCATGTCGTTGCCCACTCCGTAATTTTGTCCAGGTCATTCTGTAGGATATCTGCTTCATGCTGTGCAGTTATTGCCCTGGCCAATTTTGTGTCATCTGCAAAAACTGATAACGAACTACTGATCCCTTCCTCAATGCTGTTTATGAATAAATTGAACAAGGTTGGTCCCAGGACTGAGCCCTGGGGCACCCCGCTTACTACCTCAGACCAGTCTGAGTATGCGCTGTTTATTACTACCCTTTGGACACGGCCTTTTAGCCAATTCCGTATCCAAGAGCAAACCCTGCTGTCGATACCTGCAGACCTTATTTTATAAATTAAGCGCTTGTGGGGAACTGTATCAAACGCCTTAGCGAAATCCAAGTACACCACATCCACTGGTCTCCCCCTATCTAGCTCACAGCTCACTTCCTCGTAGAATGCTAAGAGATTGGTTTGACAAGAACGCCCATTTGTAAACCCGTGCTGGTTACTACTGATGATGTTGTTGTCTTTAGCATACTCTACGATATAGTCCCTTATCATCCCCTCCAAAAGTTTACATATTATTGATGTCAGACTGACAGGCCTATAATTTCCCGGGATATGTCTCTGGCCCTTTTTGAATATCGGAATCACGTTAGCCTTCCTCCAATCCCCTGGTACATCTCCTGTCCTAATACTGTCAGCAAAGATCAGGAACAGTGGTCTAGATATAACCATACTGAGTTCCTTGAGCACTCTCGGATGTACGCCATCCGGGCCTGGTGATTTGTTTGTGTTAAGTTTATCCAGTCTTTCCCTGATTTCCCCCTCTGTTAGCCATAGTGGCAAGTCCTGTGTATTACTACTAACCATACAGTCATGGTCAGTGTACCCTTCCTTTTCCTGCGTAAAGACTGACGAGAAAAAAGAATTCAGCACGGTTGCTTTTTCAGTGTCCTCTGTAACCATCCTCCCATCATCGTTAATTATGTGTGCAATATGCTCTGCCCTAGTTTTTTTGCTGTTGATATATTTAAAGAATTTCTTTGGGTTTTTTTTACTATCCTCCGCTATTTGTCTCTCAAAGTTGATTTTAGCCATCTTGATTTCGTGTTTACACTTCTTATTTTCCTCCTTGTATTGCTGGAAGGCCGATACTGTGCCCTCTGATTTATATTTCTTGAAGGCCAATTTTTTTCCCCTAATAAGTTTTTTAACGCTACGGTTTAGCCAGCCAGGTTTGGCTTTGTCTCTTCTAAATTTATTCCCCATAGGAATGCACTGCAAGATGCCTTTGCTTAATATTGTTCTAAAGCATTCCCATTTTTCCTCTGTGGTCAGTGATCCCAGGGTTTGGTCCCAGTTTACCCTTTCCATCAATGAGTACAATTTTGGAAAGTCTGCCCTTCTGAAGTTTAGGGTTCTTATGTTCCCCACTTGCCTTTTTATATTGTTATTTATACTAAATGTGATCATCCTGTGATCGCTAGAGCCCAGGTTGTCCTGGACTCCTACCTCCGAGATTATGTCTGGGTCATTAGTGATCAATAGATCCAGGATAGCATTCTCTCTAGTAGGGGAATCCACCAACTGCGACATGTAGTTATCCTGTAAGGTTTCCGTGAATAGCCGGGCCTTATGCGAGTGTGCAGTCCCCTCTTCCCAGTCAATGTCGGGATAATTGAAGTCCCCCAATATGATGACTGATCCTAGTTTTGCCGCTTTACCTATTAGTGCTAAAAATTCCAGCTCTACCTCCTCCCCTTGGTTAGGTGGCCTATAGCAAACCCCCACAACTACTTTTCCCTTATCTTCTTCCCTATCGAGTTCAACCCACACAGATTCTAAATCCATGCTCATCCCATCCGTAATGTCACTCCTTTCTAGCACCTTTATATTGTTCTTGACATAGAGACATACCCCTCCCCCTCTTTTACCAACCCTGTCCTTCCGGTACACCGAATACCCTTGGATATTGGCCAGCCAGTCATGTGAGGGTGCTATTAGACTAACTGGAAAACAGCGAAATGGAGTTACTTGAAGAACTGAGCGATAGCGTTTAGTGGGAAAATTCGTCATCAGGTACGGAAAGTGACAACGGCAACGATTCTGATGTCTCTTTCTGGCAAATAGCTTGTGGAATTTGGGAAGTGATTCTTCAGAATCCCCCCCCCCCCCCAATAGACTTGTTGCCCTTATCTAGACACTCTACAATTCCAGAACGTTCCTTCTGAGGACTGCTGACCAGAACTGGACTGCATACTTGAGATGAGACCAAAGCAGAGTTTTGTAGAATAATAGTTTTATCTCTTGAGTAAATACCCTTTTTTAATGCATGCTAATATTCTACTGCCTTGCTTGCTGCAACTTGACATTGCATGCTATTAAGTCTGTCATCAACTAGGACCCACAGATATTTCTCCATCCTTAATTCTCCCAGAGATTCTCCCCTAGTCTGTAGCATGCATTCATATTTTTGGCCCCCAAGGTTATTACTTTACATGTCCCTACATTGAAAATCATGTGACGTGTTTGCCCACCCCTCTATTTTATTGAGGCTTTCCTATAAGGTTGCTATATCCTTTTGTGAAGTTATTGCCCTGCCTAGCCAAGTATAAGTAAACACTGAGATTGAACTATTTATCTCAAACTCTATATCATATCTGAACAAGTTCAAATAGGATTGGTCCCAAGCCTGAGCCCCAGGATACCCCACTTACAGCTCCGGACCATTCTGAAGATGCGCTATTTATTACCTCCCTCTGGACCCTCCCCATCCAGAAACCAGTTTTTTTTTTTAATCCATGCTCCTATATTATCGTCAACACCAATAGACCTCAATTTGTTGATTAAGTACTTGGAGTTCCCTATCAAATGCTTTGGCGAAATGTATATACACCACATCCACATGCCTTCCTTTATCTAGATTACAGCTCATTTCCCTTATAGAATGGTAATAGACTGGTCTGGCAAGAAGGATCTTTCATAAATCCAGGCTGGTTATTACTAATGATAATGTTCTTATCAGCAAATTCTTGGACATGGCCCCTTTTTATCCCCTTTTATAGTTTACAAACTATTGATGTTAGGCTGACTGGCCTGTAGTTTCCAGGTACAGTAACTTGAAAAATGATTCTGACCCCTTGAAATTTTCCACATTTTGTCATGTTAAAACCAAAAATGTAAATGTGTTTTATTAGGATTTTATGGGATAGACCAACACAAAGTGGCACATAATTGTGAAGTAGAAGGAAAATGATAAATGGTTTTCAGATTTTTTTACAAATATGTGAAAAGTGTGGCATGCATTTGTATTCAGCCCCCTTGAGTCAATGCTTTTTTTTTCAATAAATTTTTATTGAATTTCAAATACAGATGAAAAACAGAAAATCACATTAACAGAATGTGAAATAAGAAAATAACTACAACAAGGTAGAACATTATCCAAAAGTGGATGATACAGTTTTCAAACACTATTGTAAACTTCGTACAAGTGCATAGTCATCATACATGTAAAGGTCAACACAGTTTATTCTGGTGCAGGGAGGAGGAGAGAGGTGTCAAACCCCCCCGACTCAGAACCCCAAGGGGAACAATGTCACCAAGTCACGGGTCATCCACACCTCCCATCATCCCCAGGACCAGAGCAAGTAGAACTAAGCTAAGTAACTGGTAACATTATAAGCTTCTAGTATCAGGTGTCAAATAGGGCCATTCCGACTAAGCTTTTTGAAATTTGTGATGTGTTAAAGCATTGAAGGATAAGGCTTTTTCAAGTTTATAGTTTTCATTAACCAGGGTGATTGTCTCAGAAAGATTTGGGGTGTCGGTGGATTTCCACTTGCGTAGTATTAAAGTCCTGGCGGCCGAAAGGAGATGTACAATCATTTGTCTATATGTCAGTGGGTATAGTTCAATGTTTAAATTCAGTAATGCCAACTCTGGTTTGGGAGGTGTTAGGATTCCAGTGAGGGATGCCATACATTAGAAAATTGTTTTCCAAAAACTTTGTGAGGGAGGGGCACTCCCAGAGGACACGTTGTAGGGTACCTACTTTACCACATTCTCTCCAGCATAGTAGTGAGAGGGAGGGATTTATTTTGGATAACCTATAGGGTGTGAAATACCACCTATTTACAATCTTTGTCATTATTTCGCAATGATTTGTGCAATGTGATAGTTTGTGGGTTGAATTGATTGCAATTTGCCATTGCTTTAGGGTGAAAGAGTTATTAAGAGCTTTCTCCCATTTCAGCATATGTTGCGATTTAGTTTTGAGGGAATCAGATGTAAGGCAGGAGTAAAAGAGAGACATACCTTTTAGTTAGGAGCGGTACTGTGGAGATGAAATTCCATGTCTGGGAATTAGTAGTTCTGATGGTGGATGTTTGGCTAGAGTAAAAATTATCTTGGAAATGGTGAGTGACAGGTTATGAGGGAGGGAGAATTCCTGGATAATTTCTTCTTTGTCTTTGAGCCTACAATTACTGTATAGTTGTTTAATGAGTGATAGACCGTAATTCTCTAATTTAGTGACCTTAAGTTTTTAAAATTTAGATTCTAATATCTTGATAGGAATATCACAGGCGTGGAAAAGGTTTACTGTGGGAGTTAGTTTGGAAATAGCTCTCCAAGCTTGCAGAGAAGCTTTGACTATGATGGGAATGTCGGGCAAGTTCCAAGGTATCCATAAATCACACTGAAGGCGAAGCATGAGTGTCAGACTTTCAGTCGGCACTAAGTCTGTCTCAATTAATGCCCATAATGGGGTTTCACTACTAGTGCACCAATGTTTTATTTGGTCTAGCCTTGAGGCCCACCAATAGGCTTGTAAGTTTGGTAATCCAGCTCCTCCCATAGATTTGTGTGCAGTGAGTATATTAAAGACTGTGCAGGCTTTTTTCCCTGACCAAATAAATTTCCTAATACTCGTAAGGGCATTCAACTGTGTTTTGGGCATGGGGACGGGTAATGCTCTAAATAAGTATAAGATTTGAGGAAGAATGGTCATTTTTATTACCGCCATTCTCGCTCCCCATGTTAGGTCGATTTTTGAAAATTTATTAAGGTCTTCACAGATTTTTTGCTTCAGGGGTTTTAAATTCGAATTGATAAGGTCAGGGGTTCGAGGTGTGATAGTAATGCCTAAATAAGATATTTTCTCATCTGTCCATGTGAAAGGGCAATTTTCTAACAAATGATTTTTTGTATCATTACTAACATTTAGATTTAGGACCAGTGATTTGGAGTTATTTACTTTGTAGTAAGAGATTTTACTGAAACAGGTAAGGATAGTGTGGGCTGCAGGTAGGGATGTTTCTGGAGATGTCCGCATCAAGATAATGTCATCTGCAAACAAAGTAATCTTGTGTTCTGTGTCGCCAAATGTGAAGCCTCGTATGTTGGGAGAATTTCTTCTTGCTTCGGCTAGGGGCTCAATGGATAAATTGAAAATTGTTGGGGAAAGGGGGCATCCTTGTCTTGTGCCGTTTTTGAAATTTTAAAGGATTTGGAAAGCGTTCCAGATGTGAAGACTTTGGCTGTGGGTTGGGAGTAGAGTGCTATAATTGCTGAATAGATGTTACCCTCCAGGCCAAATTTACGTAGGGCGGACGACATATACATCCAGTTGATCCTGTCAAATGCCTTCTCTGCGTCTAGTGTAAGCAGCAGAGAAGGCGTCCGACGCTTTGCCGCTATATCAAGGACACTTATAATCCCGTCGTGTCTGACGTTTGACGCGCGGGGATGAATCCCAACTGATCTTTCCGGACCAGAAAGGGCAATATCTTCTGCATGCGTTTTGCCAGTAGTTTAGCAAATATTTTGAGGTCTGTGTTTAACAGTGAGATCGGTCTATAGTTTTCGGGTTTCGAAGGATCTTTCCCCTGTTTAGGTATTGTGGTCACGTATGCTCCTAGCATCTCTTTTGGGAATGGTGACATATCAACCGCTTTTTGGAACACATCAAGTAGAAATGGCGTGAGGGTGTGTTGAAATAGTTTGTAGTACTCACTTGGGAAGCCATCTGGGCCTGGCGATTTGCCTTGAGGTAGGGATAATATTGTTTTTCTAATTTCGTCAGCGGTCATGGGTGCGTTAAGCATTTGGAGTTGGGTTTCAGAGAGACGGGGTAAATTAAGGTTCTCTATAAAGGCTGAAACATCTGTACTTACAGGTTTGTGGATTGGGGGATCGGATTCCAAATTATAAAATGACTAGTAATAGTCAGCAAATTCGTCTATTTCCTGGGGATGGGTTAATTTGTGATTTGAGGGTTGCCGGATGCTTCCATTTGTGTAGAATCTTGTGATTTCTTAGCGCCTTTGTGATCGTCGCCAAGTTCCTCCTTCTCTGGAGGGTGTACCTAGACAGACAGGTCAGGCAGTATTTGGATCATTGAGAATTCTGCTGGTAAATCAGAGGATTGGCGGAACGAGGACATGATTTTCTCCTTGGAATGGAAAAAATGTACTTGCAGGAGCACATCCCTCGGGAACTTCTGGCGCTAAGAAAGCCAGTTTAGGCAGTCTATGAATTCTGTCTATTATGCGGTCAGTTTTGGATAGTGTAGGAACAAGCGTGGACAATAGCCGATTAGCATATTGTTCCAGTTGCTGCGACTGCACTGATTCCGGAACTCCTCTGTTTCAGGTTGTTCCTCCTTGATCTATCTTCTAGATCTGCAACCTTGTCCTTAAGCCACAATATTTCGTCAGAATGCTGATCGTGGGCTTCAACCATTGTGTTAAAGGACAAAGTCTGTTTGCTAAGAGAGGATTCAATTGTATTCACTCTATCTCCCAAGTCATGAACTTTTCGTCTGTATTGCTGCATCCATCCCATTATGTCTGCTTGAAGTGAGGATCTAAAAGAGTGCAGCATTTCTTTTAGCATAAAATCCGAGACAAGGCGTCCCTCAGTGGGGAAAGAGGCGAACTGATCCTGTTGGTGTGGCGTAGAGCCTGAGGCATAAGGCTGGGGCAAACCCATCCCCTTAATGTAAACCTGCCCTTGTTTGGCTGGGGATATAATCCGGGGTTTATTTTTAGCCGGGCTTCTTGAGGAGGGGGATTCAGGGGAGGATGAACCTGATGAATATTCGCTGTCAGGATTGCCCACTTGACACAATGATTGTGAGTTGTCTCTTTTTTTTCTATATCCGCATGTTGCTTGCATGTTAATTTACAGGTCTCCTTTGCTGCGGCTGCGTTCTTTTTTTTGTAACATAGCTGTATGAGGGTTGTGGATGAGATCAATTTTAGTTAGCTTTGATGACTTTTTACGCCTGCGGGTCATTACCACTAATATGTGTAAGCTGGTCGGGGATCAGAGGCGTTTGGACAATGCTGCAGGGATGGATGGATGGACGGGTCCCGGTTCACAGTGGCCACATAGAGCAATTAAGTTAGGCAGTCATGTATTTCTTGGATTACCACCACTCTGCCCAGAATGAGATCAGACAGCCTGGGTAGTCTGAGGCCAAGTTTGTGGCTACTCTGATGTTTTTTGCTGGCAAACGGGCGCTGTGTCTCCACGTGGGAGATTGGAGGAAGAAGCGCTGTCTGAGTGAGAGTATTATACATGTTAATTGTGCCTGGACCAAGCCAGAGGCTTGTGGCAGGGAGAAGGCAGATCGGGTGCTATGAGTCCTCCAGCAAGTATTATGCCTTACCGAGTCCCGCCGCCGTACTCTCTTCCGGCCGTAGGCAAGTCCGCGGCTTCAGCCTGCGGCTAGGCCTCAATAACTCCGCCCCGCCGATCGGCGCTCTACTCCTCAATATTGTCAAAAAAGATGTTCTAATGTACTGTGGAGAGAGCCCGAGGGTGTTTCAGGTGGCTGCTTGTGTTTATATAAGGAGGATGGAGCAGAATTACTTTGGTCCGAGACGGAGCTTCTCTCCTAAGCATCCTACACCGCCGGCTTCCGGACACGCCCCCCGAGTCAATGCTTTTTAGAACCACCTGTGTCTGCAGTTGCAACTGCCAGTCTTTTCGGGTATGTCTCCACCAGCTTGGCACATCTAGAGAGTAACATTTTTGCCCATTCTTCTGTGCAAAATAGCTCAAGCTCTGTCAAATTGGATGGCTAGCATCTGTAAACAGCAATTTGCAGGACTTTGTAGAATATTAGTTAAAAACTACCTACAGCGCTTGCTCCCAAGGGACACACAACAAACAACGTGAAAATATTCCAATAAAAGAATATTAAATACAAGTGAATATGTGGAAACCTTAATAATGGTTTAGCAGCTGCTATAGTAAGAAGTAGGTTGAAAGATATGTAGTCTAAACAATAGGCTACCTATAGCGCTTGCTTTAGATACATTCAATAGTGTACACAAATAAAAACACCATATATAAAAGTCTGATAAATACATTTTCAGTAAAAATAGTCGCCAAGTGAAAGTTCCAAAAAAATGTGCAAATAATTCTAATATAAACGGTGATTCTTCAGTGCAAATTTTTCTTAAATTAAAGTGCAGGTGCTGAGTGCTGTATTACATCCAAGTGATAATGGTAGAATTCAATCACTCACCAAATGTTGTGGGTCCTGTGTGCCTTATAGCACCAGGACCTGTTCAGACTTGTATAGCCCCCTGGAGCTTCATTTCTTCCATATACCTTGGCGTGGGGAGAGGAGATGGAGGGGGACCCCATCACCTTAACCATTTAGAAGCAAGAAAGAAAGATCGCTCTATAGCCCAAGGGGTAGCGCTGTAGGTAGTTTTTAACTACTTTTCTACAATTATCCTCATACTATAGCAGCTGCCATTAATAATATATTTATGGGACTATTTATGCACTGTAAATTACATTTTTTTAGTGCAAGCGCTATAGGTAGCCTCTCCTAGACTACTCATATACAATTTGCAGGTCTTGCCACAGATTCTCAATTGGATTTACTGTATGTATCTTGGCCTATTCTTGAATATTGATACTACAGTATGTTCGCTTTTCACCAATCCGCTGGCACCATTTTGATCAGTAAGCTTTCCTTAAAGATTAGGAATAGCAGTCTATCAATGACCTGGCTGACTTTGAGGACTCTCGGGTGTGAGCCATCTGGTCCCGGTGATTTGTTCACATTAAGTTTTCAAGTCTTTTTAGAACACTGGCCTTTGATAGCCACAAGGGTACAGTCCCTGCTGTGTTGCTATAATACAGTCTTGTCTATTATACCCTTCCTTTTCCATAGTAAAAAATTGACAAGAAGAATGTATTTGATACAGTTGCCTTTTCCATGACACTTGTACCCAACATACCTTTATCATCCTTTATGGGGCCAATATGCTCTGACATATGCTTTTTTTACTATTATTATATTTAAACATTTTTTGGGGATTTTTTTTTATTCTCTTTTTGCTGTGCTGGTTGCACAGTTGCATGGGACAATTTTTTTTAACTTTTAATGTACCTTTTTACACATTAATTTAGACACCCAGGTTTGGTCTTAGTTTTTTTTTTTATATTTTTTTGCCAATTGGAATACACTGGCTAATGCCATTTAATTTCAAAATTTGTTAAAGCACTCCCACTTTTCCTGTTTTTTTTTGTCTCTAGAATATCTTCCCATTTATTGTAATGCAGTACAGAGCACAGCTTGGTAAAGTTGGCTCTCTTGAAATGTATTGCGCTTGTCTTGTCTTTGTGTCTGCTTTTCCTGTGCTTTACAGTGAACATATTTGCCTTGTAATCGGTTTCCCAAGTTTTGCCTTAATTCCACATCAGCTATCAGTTCTGGGTTGGTTGTTTTTAGTAAGTCAGGCAGAGCCTTGTTTCTAGTTGGGGCCTCCACCAACTGATAACAGTCCTGCAAAACATTTAATAAGTGCCGTGCTCTAAAGAAGTGAGCAGCTCCAACGGCCCAGTCAGTATCTGGATACTTAAAGTCCCCCAAAATAACATTGCTCCCCACAATTTCTAGCTTTGAAATGAAGTTGGCCACCCCTTTGTCCTTCAGGTTAGGGGGCTTGTAGCATACCCCCGCTAATAATTTCCCATTTGCTCCTTCCTTTTTGAAGCTCCAGCCATAGGGATTCCACTTCCTTCATTGCCCTGTTGGTAATAATTTTATTTTATTATTTGCAAAGTTTGCAAACCGAAACTAAGATAATATAAATATATATATATATATATATATATATATATATATATATATATATATATATATATATATATATATAAAAACCCCAGTGGTGTAAAGTGGTTGTAAAGGAGGAACCACATGCTGAATTCTCTGCATTATTTTTATTTTTTTTATACATTTTTGTTTAATTTTTTCTTGAAAAAGGGAAAACCATAAGAAGATACAATTCTCTTCCATTCAACACAGACAGCATTTCCATAGCAATGACATACTACAAAAAAAAAAAAATAATAAAATGCTGGCCATAGGTGGTGGATCCGGTATAGCCCACATTTCTTCAAATATTTTATTTAATTAAAAAGGCAGTAACAGCAGAAGGCAAGTGAAACCTCTATTGTACAAAGCAAGCAACAGAAGTCAAAAGATGCTAATATCTTCCGTCAATGAGAAACACAAACCTCAGGAGTGTCACATGTGCAAGTATAGGAATACCATGAGCCCCTTATGCTAGAAAAAAACTGATATGTTACCCGAGCTAGTGTGGAGCATGGAGTAACCCAAAAATAAAAAAGGTGGATAATGGCAAAGAAGGCCACATTGTGGATCCCACTGTTATTGTCTTAGGAGTCTGCAGAAGCACAGAAAGAGAGAGAAAGGGGGAAGAGAGAAAAGGAGGGAAAACCAGAACGGGGAGGAGAGAGAGAGGAAAAAAAAAGGTGGAGGCAAGGAGGCGCTGCCCCGTACCAGGCACGGACGCCACCACGAATCTCCCAAACCGCCAGGGCTCACATCAGAGATTTCCCCCTGTCGGAGAGGATGAACACCTTCCAGTAACCCCACACCTTCTCATATCGTTCACGCCGGTGCAGAGCCATAAGAGTCAAATTCTCCATCTTGTTGATCTCCTCTAGTTTACGCATGCAGTCCCTAATAGTAGGTGTCTGAGAGGTTTTCCAATATATTGGGATACAGGATTTAGCTGCACGTAAAACGTGAGGAACAATCTATTTTTTTATATTTCTGCATCGGTATGTTCGACACAGTTGTAGAAGAAAGAAGGCCGGGGTGCCCGGGATAGTATAGTCAGTGAGGTCGCCTAAAAGAGCTTTAACTGCAGTCCAAAACCCATGAAGCATAGGACACGACCAAAAGATGTCTAGTAGGGTATCCACCTCCTCCTGACAACTCCAGCAAGCTTCCGAGGTCCCCGGGTATATCTTGCTCAAAACAGAGGGCACCCTATACCATCTGGTGAGGACTTCCTGAAGTTTTGTGCAGGTCGGTGTTTTCAGTGCAATTGTACACAAGTTCAGCTTTTGGATCGGGGAAAGCGTCAGCTGCAAGTCCCTTTCCCATTTGCGAATTCAGGAAGGGGTAAAGTCTTCCCCAGGAGTCACCAATAAGCCATAGCCCATATTTCTACACTCGGGTAAAATCCATTACTTCTTAAAAACCCATCGGTTCACAAAAGATAGACAATACTCAAAAGTAATGGATTCAAAGTTTACCAACATCTACAGCATTATTCCATGGTTCCTATGTAATCACAATTGTCCTATAGGTTAGGGTGGTTTTAAATGAATACCATCTGTTCCATATTGCTTTGTCTATCCAAATTTCTTCTAGATATGTACAAGAGTTCTTCCAACAAACACACATCGTCTACTCTCTTCATCCATTGTTTCAACGTAGGGGCTTCTGTTTCTCCACACCTAGCTGGAATTAAAGCCTTGGCCGCATCCAAAATATGTGGGACAATTGATCTCCTATATTCGTAAGGTGAATCCCTGGTGCAATGAAAAAGTATTGTCCAAGGGTCCATCTGTAATGTACAATTAGTTATTTATATTTGATCACTTGTAACCAGAATTGAGAGATTTTCAGACAATCCCACCAGATGTGGGCATAAGAGGCGGATTTCCCCCATTCTCTCCAACACAGCAGTGACCTGGATGGAAATATTTTTTTCAATTTGACTGGCGTATAATACCATCTAGCTAGTAATTTATAATTAGTTTCTATCATTTTCGATGGTACAGGCTAGAAGCAAAATTTTATCTTTCTGTATATCCGTCAGTGAATGTTGTAGCTCTACTTGCCATCTATCAAGATAATCTGGGTATAAATTCTCTGCATTAAGATGAAGAAAACTTCTGCATGTAGCTTACCCCCCCCCAGCCCCCCCTATACTACCTTGAGCCCGACCTCCATCCAGTATGAGACACAAGAACAGAGGCTCTCTCCCTCCTCAGAGACAGAACTGGAAGTCATTGCTCCTGCTGCTGGCAATCATAGCCAGTAATGAGGCAGCAGGGGGCAGGGCCAAGCCACTCTGTGTATGTCTATGGACACACAAAAGCTAGCTCAGGAGCAAGCCCAAGCATGTGTCCTCATAGTAAACGGCTTATGGTGAGCACTTGGCGAGGCAGGAGCCAGAAGCGGGACCGCAGAAGAGGAGGATCCGGCTGCTCTATGTGAAACTATTGCACAGAGCAGGTATGTATAAGATGTTTTTTATTGTTTAAAAAATAACATTTGAGCCTTTACACTTTAAGACCCCGTTCACACTGGGGCGACCTGTCAGGCGACCTGGTCGCCTGACAAGTCGCCGTGGGTCGCCTGCCATAGAGCAGCACAGGACCCGTTCTAATAGGAGCGACACAAGTCGCTCCGACTTAGAAAAAGGTTCCGGAGCTTCTTTGGGGCGACCTGGAGCGACCTGCATTGACTTCAATGATATGAAGTCCATGCCGGCCGCACCGCGACTTCACAGGTCGCCCGCCAAAGTCGGGTTGCCCCAGTGTGAACGGGGTCTAAATACCACCAAAAGGAAAGCTCTATCGTTATTTAAAAAAACAAAAAAACGATAATTTATGTACAGTAATACATGACTAATTGTCATTTAGAGTGTGTCAGCACTAAAAACTGGCCTGGACTGTAAGGGAGTGAAACAGTCCGGTCTTCAAGTGGATAAATAATGAGTGAACTATAAATTATTTGGTCCTAGATGGATCGTTTTGTGCCTAATCTCTGAATTCCCAAGTGCAGGGCGAAATTAAAAAATGTAATGATTATATTTTAGAAAATAATACAAGCAATGGTTGCCAGTATTTTTCATGAAAATGGAAGTGTGAAGAGTTTTTAAGGCTTGGCAGCTCTCGTGCTGAATATCTGCATAATAACAGCTGAATGCCTGCAGTAGATTTGTTAATTAATTGCAACACAGCATTTTTTATTTTGTAAGGGTGCACAAGCAGATATGTGACATAAATGAATACATGAAAAGATATATAAATTACATTACATTTTCACTTTAGGTTCCATGCAAATTGCTCTTTTTTTTAAATTTGTCATAGAATATTACTGAAAATATTCTGTTAAAAAAAGATAAACTCAAAACCATTGTTAAAAGGCCTCGAAATAAAAAAAGATTTGCCATTGTGTTTTTGAAAATGTGTTGTTTTTTTTTGTTTTATACACACACTGCAAAGTTTTACATGTTTAATACATATGATATAACCTGTTGAAGGCACCAACCTAAAATAATAAACACCAACTGCTGCCCCTTTAACTGTGAATCACATTAAACCAAGTGCAAAAAATATTAAGTAAGGCGCTGTAGGTGTACTATAAAAATCAATAGTGATAATCAAACCTGTGAATACACAGAATATATAATAATTCAGTCCAATTGTGAAAAATACTCCAAAAACATACCATCAAAATGCAAGCAAATTGTGAAAATATATAAAATACAGTCTGCACATTACATGCTCTGCAGCACTAGTTGGATCTTTCTTGTTCTTCGGGACCTGTCAGGAAAACTTCTTCCTTTCACTTTCTCATTCTAAGACCTCACTCCTCTGTGCTGGTATTGCACCTCCTTTATCATGGTCTGTTCTTTCCTCTGTTCTCTCCTTTCATAGCCTCTTTGACTCTCCTTTCTATTCCTTTCCCCCCTTTGTCTCGTCTCTTTTTCTCTTCTCCACACCATTTTCACTTGATCATTCCATGCTTGATGAGTAGTTGTTGGGACGCTACTTGCTCCCTGCCTTCATTGTTTTGAAAGCCTTCTCGACTATTAGGGTTGCATATTGATCAATAGCCTTTTGATCCGAATTTGTAACTTTAGTGCACTCCTTTATAGGGGTAGATAACTAATACCTCAACTTGGTCTACTGGAGCTGAGTTATGGGGGAGCCGGGATGCCCCATCTCTCCTGAGGGGACAGTCTTAGCCCCCAGTAGGGGTCTCCTTGGGATTGGGCGGGCCTCTCCGGATCTCCATTTGAAGGTGCACCGCATTTACTCTGCGCCTTTCTTATTGCGGAACCTACAGGGTTCACTTGCTTACTTACACTTAAAAGTATTTGAGAGTTGTACGTAGACTGTTCAGTATGGTTCAATTTGTCAAATATTTGCCTTTTGTGCATGGTTCATAATGCTTGTTATGTATCTGTTCCTTTACATTACAAATAAAATCTTTTGAAAGTAAAATACAGTCTGCATTAAATGAGTAGTGCTTTTCTATTCAGTGACCCCGACCACTTTCACACATGCTTGTTGAAAACCATCTGTGTGTGATCCACCACGTGAAGTAACAAATAAAACATGCTCACCAAATTTCCGTGGTCCAAAAGGACCATAAAGTCTTATCCAATAGGGGTCACCCAGGCTGTCCGAAAGTTCTTTTCACAATGTCACCATTCACTCCACTCCCAAATTCCTCTCCAATGGCAAATATCATATGCACAAAAGGCAAAAAAATAAATAGAATAATAGTGCAGCCCTGTTTATTAAAATGTATATCTAACACAAGGAAAGTGATTGGCAGCTTACATAATAGGGTCCTTGACCAACACAGGCTCGAGTAGCATATTGTTGTATCCTACAAACAGACCCACTAGATTTATCAGCCCCTGTCGCTCTGCTCGGCCAGCCAGCGGGCATTCAACTGGGAGACCGGATGTGACGTCAGTGGTTACAAGATCTCAATGCATTTTACAGATTAGCTGGTGTCTTCAGGTATTTCTTGATTTCCTGAAATGCATTTATTTGTTACTTCTTCGCATGGTGGAGCATGGTTTTC
This sequence comes from Pelophylax lessonae, assembly GCF_965119305.1. Lineage (NCBI taxonomy): Eukaryota > Metazoa > Chordata > Amphibia > Anura > Ranidae > Pelophylax > Pelophylax lessonae. The sequence goes on along the minus strand of NC_138776.1, from coordinate 208,755,655 downwards.
AACAAGCATGTGTCAAAGTGGTGGGGGTCACTGAATGGAAAAGCACTACTCATCGAATGTGGACTGTATTTAACCACTTGCTGACTGCCTAACGACGATTTACGTCGGCAGTCAGCCCCTCACAGGCAAAGTGACGTAGGTCTACATCGCTAGCCTGTGAGGCTCTGGGGAGCGAGCGTGCGCCGCTGGAGGCGCGCTCCCGCTCACTCACGGACCCCCCCCGCACGTGTGCCCGGCGGACCCGATGTCCACCGGGCACTCACGTTCGTCCGTTAGAGTGGGAGAAAGGCAGGAGGTTAATGTAAACACAGCCGCCTGTCATTCTCCCCTGTGTAAGAATGGAGATCACATGGTTCTACTATGTAGGACCGTTGATCTCTGTTCTTACACCAGTAGCCACAGCCAATCACAGTAAGAATCACGCCCCCTAGGGACACACTTAACCCCTCCCTCTAAAATAAAGTTAACTATTTACCTGCCAGTGTCCTTTTTACAGTAACAGTGCATATGTATAGCACTGATTACTGCAGTAAAGTCACTGGTAACCCCAAAAGTGTCAAATGTCAGGCAAGGGTCTGATCTGACCGCCGCAATGTCGCAGTCCAGCCATTACTCTTTAAAAATCTTTCCCTTAGTTAGTAAACGCAATAACACTTGCTCAAACCAATCAAAATACGCTTCTTGCAATTTTTTTTTTTTTTTTTTTTTTTTACCAAAGATAGGTAGCAAACAAAACAAATTGGCCTAAAATGTTAAAAAAAAAAAATTACATTTTTTTTTTTGGGGAATTTCATATAAAAAAATATGAAAAATATTATTTTTGCAAAATTGATGCTCTTTTTTTGTTTATAGTGCATGATCAAAAAATCGCACAGGTGATCAAATACCACCAAAAAAAAGCTCCGTTTGTGGGGAAAAAAGGACATCAAATTTGTTTAGGTACAGCGTCGCACAACCGCGCAATTGTCCATTAAAGTCACGCAGGGCCGAATCGCAAAATGGGCCCTGGTCAGGAAGGGGGTAAAATCTTCCGGGGCTTAAGTGGTTAACATTTTTTCACAATTTTATTTTTTTTTTGCTTTTTTTTGGGCATTTTTTTTTGCATTTATTTTGGAGTATTTTTCAAAATTGGACTGAATTATTATGTATTCTGTGTATTCACAGGTTTGATTATCACTATTGATTTGTTTAATATATATGTTTATGCAATAATATAGAGTTTAATACATCAGGGGCCTTTTAGGGTCATGCCACACGAGTGCTTTTCCCATTAGTGACCAGATTGCCGCTTACCTGTTTCTATAGAATTATTCCCTTTCCAGTCATGCCAGCAAGAGTTGACTTTCTTTCTGCTCCGTCAATAGAGAGGGACAATCATTAGCCTTCAACCAGAGATGGAGCAAGGGAAAGGCTGTCCTGGGTGCTTCTACTGCTGATGTGTCACCAGCAGCAGAATCGCCCATATGTCAAAGGCTCTACTGGTATCCTAACTATTTTAAAAGTGCCTTTTATTTCGAAGGTCCCAATGATCTGCTTCAAACATATGACCATAAAAAGCTAAATAGATGTAAAGTGTAACTGAATGACATTTAGTTTGCTAAAACACAGTGTATCCTAATCAATTGTTTTATGCTTTTTATTTAATAAAATGTTTTTTTTTATTTTCTCCATTCTTATTTACATCTTAAGTACTGCTGAACTTCTGCAGGCTCTTTACAGCCAAGTCCTGTCTACATACATGTACTCCAGCGTTCACTGCATGGCTTTATTAAGAGTGAGGTTCTTAATGGTGTCATTGGACCATACCGGTGTAATGTGTATTGAAAAGGTCATATTTAGTCTCCATTAGAACCCTGTTTGACATGAAGAATCAGGGCGGAGACAAAGGGTGGGCAGGAGGGGAGGTTGCCCTGGGCGCAATGGTTTATTGCAGGAATGGGGGGGGGCGCCTTGACCCTAACCCTAAGGAAAGTGGGGGGCGCAGTTTGGCAATCTTGCCCTGGGCGCTGGATGACCTTGTCCCCGCACTGTGAAGAATGCAGGTTTCTGTGAAGGGATGTGCTGTAATGAGCGGGTTGATGTGGCCATGGAGGGAAGCACTGTGTTATGATGGTGCCTGGAGAGAGATTTAGTGTGAGCAAGGGGTGGAAAAAGTAATGCCAGAGAAGGAATTTAGCATGTGGGGGGAATTAGGGGGTGAGGTGGCTAGGAGGAATATAGTGTGTGTGTGTGTATGTGGGGGGGGGGGAGAATGCCTGGAAAAGGGTATTATGGGTGGGGTGGGTTAAGTGGCTGGGGAGAAGGTATAGCATTCAATCGCAACTCAGGGCACACATGCAGCTTCTGACTTAGTGGTAGTAGCCTTGATTCCTCATTTCCATATCCTTAGTGAAATGTTGGTTTCAGGGGGCAAAATCTCAGGCTTTTGGGAGGGAGAAGATAGACTGCCTAACAGCTTTTTCTATTCCCCTTCATCCTTCTCTCTGGCACTTGACATGGTTTTACTACCTGTTAGTGCAAAGTGGCGCTCTTTTCTTTTTTAACTGTGACAATGGTGCAAGAGAAGATCCCTCACCCGCTGTCACAGGGGGATGTCAGCACATGCTCTTTGGTAACATTTTACACACAAATACAGGTGTAAAATATAACCTGCTACCAAAGCCGAACCTATACTTTAACCACTTTACCTCCGGAGGATTTTGCTGTCTTCCGTCCAGGCCACTTTTTGCGATTCGGTGCTGTGCGACTTCAACTGACAATTGCGCGGTCGTGCGACGCCGTACCCAAACAAAATTTACGTCTTTTTTTTTCCCACAAACAGAGCTTTCTTTTGGTGGTATTTGATCACCTGTGCGATTTTTATTTTTTGCGCTATAAACAAAAAAAGAGCGTTTATTTTGAAAAAATTACAATATTTTTAACATTTTTTATATGAAATTCCCCCCAAAAAATATGTAAAAATCAATTTTTTTTTAAATTTTTGGCCAATTTGTTTTCTGCTACCTATGTTTGGTGAAAAAAATCGCAATAAGCGTATTTTGATTGGTTTGCGCAAAAGTTATTGCGTTTACAAACTAAGGGAAAGATTTCTGTCATTTTTGGTGTTTTTTTTTTTAACGCGTAATGGCGGTGATCTGCGTTTTTTTTTTTTTGCGGGACTGCGACATTGCGGCGGACAGATCGGACCCTTGACTGACATTTTTGACACTTTTGGGGATACCAGTGACATTACTGCAGTAATCAGTGCTATATATATGCACTGTTACTGTAAAAATGACACTGGCAGTGAAGGGGTTAATTTTATTGGAGAGGGAGGGGTTAATGTATGCCTAGTGCTTACTGACGTGTGGGGGGGGGAGGTGACTATGTGACAGAAGGACAGATTGGATGTCCAGCTATGCTGAACAGTCCGATCTGTCACTCCCTGTCACTATGGAGATCCGCCCGCTGTGTTTACACACAGCGGGCGGATCTCCAGACTCGATCCCCGACGATCGGGTAAGAGCAGCGGCGATCGCCGCTGCTCCTCCCCTGGCCCGACTCCCGCTGTGAATGAAAACAGCAGGAGCGCGCCTCCGGCGGCGCGCGAGCGCCGCCTACAGGAGGTGGAGTCCAGCGATGTAGGTCTACGTCGCTGGACGGGAACGAGCCACTGTGCCACAGTAGCAGCACAGTGGCCGGTGGTCAAGTGGTTAAACTGTTAAGTTTGAGGTGTTATTAACCACTTGCTGACCAGGCACCAGGCCAGAAAATTACTTGTATACAGTATCTCACAAAAGTGAGTACACCCCTCACATTTTTTTTTAATATTTTTTTTTAATATTTTTTTTTTCAACACTGAAGTAATGACACTTTGCTACAATGTAAAGCAGTGAGTGTACAGCTTGTATAACCGTGTAAATTTGCTGACCCCTCAAAATAACTCAACACACAGCTATTAATGTCTAAATCGCTGGCAACAAAAGTGAGTACATCCCTAAGTCGGAATGTCCAAACTGGGCCAAAAGTGTCAATATTTTGTGTGGCCATCATTATTTTCCAGTACTGCCTTAACCCTCTTTGGTCATGGAGTTCACCAGAGCTTCACAGGTTGCCACTGGAGTCCTCCTCTACTCCTCCATGACAACATTGTGGAACTGGTGGATGTTAGAGACCTTGCGTTCCTCCACCTTCCGTTTGAGGATGCCCCACAGATGCTCAATAGGGTTTAGATGTGGAGACATGCTTGGCCAATCCAACTCCTTTACCCTCAGCTTCTTTAGCAAGGCAGTGGTCATCTTGGAAATGTGTTTGGGGTCGTTATGTTGGAATACTGTCCTGTAGCCCAGTCTCCGAAGGGAGGGGATCATGCTCTGCTTCAGTATGTCACAGTACATGTTGGTATTCATGGTTCCCTCAATGAACTGTAGTTCCCCAGTAGCGGCAGCATTCATGCAGCCCCAAACCATGACACTCCGACCACCATGCTTGACTGTAGGCAAGACACACTCGTCTTTGTACTCCTCACCTGGTTGCCGCTACACACATTTGACACTATCTGAACCAAATACGTTTATCTTGGTCTCATCAGACCACAGGACATAGTTCCAGTAATCCATGTCTGGAGACATTCTTTGCCAGTCCATCACCTTTACCCTCAGCTTCTTTAGCAAGGCAGTGGTTGTCTTGGAGGCGTGTTTGGGGTCGTTATCATGTTGAAATACTGCCCTGCAGCCCAGTCCCTAAAGAGAGGAGATCATGCAATGCTTCAGTAGGTCACAGTACATGTTGGCATTTGTGGTTCCCTCAATAAACTGTAGCTCCCCAGTGCCGGACCATGATACTTCCACCACAATGCTTGACTGTAGACAAGAGACTTATCTTTGTACTCCTCCCCTGGTTGAACCAAATACGTTTATTATCATCAGACCACAGGACATGGTTCCAGTAATCCATGTCCTTAGTCTGTTTGTCTTCAGCAAACTGTTTGCAGGCTTTCTTGTGCATCATCTTTAGAAGAGGCTTCCTTCTAGGATGACAGCAATGCAGACCAGTTTGACGCAGTGTGCGGCACATGGTCTGAGCACTGAGAAGCTGACTCTCTCCCCCCCCCCCCCCCCCCTTCAACCTCTGCAGCAATGCTGGCAGCACTCGTACATCCATTTCCCAAAGACAACCTCTGGATATGATGCTGAGCACATGCACTCAACTTCTTTGGTCGACTATGGAGAGGCCGGTTCTGAGTGGAACCTGTACAGTTTAACCAATGTATGGTATATGCCACCGTGCTGCAGCTCAGTTTCAGGGTCTTGGCAATCTTCTTATAGCCTAGGCCATATTTATGTAGAGCAACATTTCTTGTTTTCAGATCCTCAGAGTTCTTTGCCACGAGGTGCCATGTTGAACATCGTGACCAGAATGGGAGAGTGAGAGCGATAACACCAAATTTAACACACCTGCTCCTCATTCACACCGGAGACCTTGTAACACTAACAAGTCACATGACACCGGGGAGGGAAAATGGCTAATTGGGCCCAATTTGGACATTTTCACTTGGGGGTATACTCACCTTTGTTGCCAGTGGTTTAGACATTAATGGCTGTGTGTTTGAGTTATTTTGAGGGGGCAGAAAATGTACACTGTTATACAAGATTTAAACTCACTACTTTACTTTGTATAGTGGACAGCCTCCTATTGGCTGTCCAAATGGTGAATGAAACCAAAACGAGGCTTGGTTTCGGCGTTTACTGCGCATGCGCGGGATTTAGGAACAATACTCGTACTGTGGGCGGAAATACAGCAGCGATCAGCAGAAGAAAACCACAGCAAGGATGGCGGCGCTGAACTTTCCAAACATCCGAACATAAAATATGAAATAATACAGGTTAGGAAAACGTACAATTGATTGCTTTCACTCAATTACATTGAAAATTACATGTTACTGGTGTTGAATGCATTTAAATGATATGCTATGACTGCGTTTACTACCGCTTTCAGTGTTGTCACATGAAGAGATATAATAAAATATTTACAAAAATGTGAAGAGTGTACTCACTTTTGTGAGATAATGTGTGTGTGTATGTATGTATGTGTGTGTGTGTGTGTGTGTGTGTGTATGTATGTATATGTATATGTGTGTGTATGTGTATATATATATATATATATATATATATATATATATATATATATATATATATATATATATATATATACAGTATATGATGTGTGTATATCATTTTTTTTTTTTTTGTTTAGCAGAGACCCAAGAGAACAAAAATGGCCATCGTTGCAATATTATGTCACACTGCATTTGCGCAGCTGTCTTTCAATTTCCAAAGCAATTGTTTTGGAAAAAATACCCTTTAATGAATTCAATAGACAAAATTGTACAGTTAGTCCAATTTTTTTGTATATTGTGAACTGCGATGTTAAGCATAGTAAACGGATACCTAACATGCCATGCTTTAAAATTGCGCACGCTTGTGGAATTTGTATGGTTTGCAGGTGCGACTTTTGTATATGTTCGCTTGCTCATTTACCATTAAAAGCAAAAGGATTGGACCGCATCTGGGTTTACCGACTGCTTCGGTAAACCTGGAAGTGACCTCTCCCACCGCCTCTAAAAGTGATCCTGTGGCGAATCCACCTCCGGGATCCCTTTAATCTGACGCCAAATCAGAATAAAATTATACCAGGGTTATGGCTGCTGCCATAACCCCCGTATTAATAGTCAAAGTAATGACGTAAATGTACTGTGGGCATTCAGCATATGGGTTACAGCAAAATGTCTTTGTATAAAGCATAATTATTTTGGGAATCTTCCTCTGTGTTTAGTCAGTACTGAGAGTTGTTAAAAGCATTCTATTTTCTAGATTTTAAAGCAATAAACAGTCTCTTTATTCTGAAAAAGTAAAAGTAACATTACCAGTATGAGCTGATGCACTGTTATCCAGCACTAAGTAGCTAATGAACACCTTTATGGAGGAAATGTCTAAAGAACCCCCCCCCCCCCCTTTGGGAAAATAGGAGGCTGATTCTGCTATGTTGAAGATTGGGGTGTTGGAACTTTTCTGTTTAAAGTGGTTGTAAACACTTAAATATACCCAGTGATGTTACTAGCCTCAGGTGATGCACAGAGATGAAACAAATCCTCCTAAGTAAGTTGTAACAATTTTTATGCAGCCCTCTCTTATCTACATCTGTTCAAAGTGCTGCATTGTAAAGCTTGTCTGAGCTTTCAGAAAAAATGAGGCAGAGAGCTGAAGTTACACTCTGAAGAGCTCGGTGAAAAGAGCTTTGAGAGCAGATTGGAGGAAAGGGAAACGCCCCCCTCTACACAGCATACAGGAACAGAGCTGAGGCTTTCAATCAGCCTGAGCTCCCTCCTATGTCACCATTTTTTTCTTGGTGTCAGGAAAACAATTCCGTAGTGATTCATGCTTCTATCAGAGGAATAAAACAAGCCAATCTACTTCTAACTTCAGCTTGCTGAATTTGGCTTTGACAAAAAAAACCTGGACGCCGATTGGTTTCTATGCAGAGCTGCACCCGATTTTGCACTTAAATAAAAGCTGCATTTGAAATAATAAAAAAACAATATAATGTTCAAACTTGACTTCTTTCTTTAATAACTACATAACACAGTACTTGTACTTTTACTTTCAGTACTTGAGTAGCAATTTTTTTTTTCAAAACTACTGGTACTTTTACTTTCAGTACTCGAGTAGCAAAATTTCTCTATCGCTCATTGACAGACGTAGTCTTCTTGATTCTCAAGAGCTGGGTTATGCTGTCTCCGCAGGAGTAGGACTAGGCAGAAAGACAAAACGTTCTGGCTCCACCTTAGGGGCAGTCCCTTAGGGTATATCCTCCCTCTCTCTGCTACAGGGAATCAGTTTTTTTCTGTCTAGTAATTAAGTCCTCCAAAGCTCCTTCAGGAGGCTTCAGGGGACGTTGGTCGGGCAAGCAAAAGCCCGCCCCCTCCAGACCTGAAGATAAATCGTCCAAAGCCTGAAGGTGCGCCCCCACCCATAACTGGGGTGGGGGGACGTCTTCGCCGGTTCCCGGATCCATGGCTTTCCAGAATCCCGGACAAGTGGGTTTGCGAAGTCATAAGGTCAGGGTACAAGATCGAGTTTCGATCTCTCCCACCGGCGCGATTCTTCCCTTCCAATATTCGACTATCCCCGGATCGTTTAGAAGATCTGCGGAGAGCAGTCACGGATTTACTACAACAAGGAGTGGTAGTCCACGTTCCTTGGACAGAACGTTTTCAGGGGTTTTATTCAAACCTATTTACAATACCCAGGAAAGAGGGCAAAGTGCGTCCAATTCTGGACTTAAGGGCACTCAATTCTTTTGTCAACATAAGAAAATTCAGAATGGAATCCATTCGCACAGTAGCAGCCTTCCTGCATCCAGGGGATGTCCTAGCGTCCATAGACATCAAGGACGCATATCTTCACATTCCCATTTTCGCAGGACATCAGCGGTTTCTACACTTTTCCGTAGAAGAGAACCACTATCAGTTTGTGGCGTTACCTTTCGGTCTCGCCACGGCTCTTCGGGTCTTCACGAAGGTGTTGGCACTACTGCGCCAAAGAGGCATATCGATTCTTGGTTACCTAGACGATCTTCTACTTCATGCAGAGTCTCCTCAGACCTTGCTACAAAACATAGAAATTACTATGATTTCTTTACAGGAATTCGGGTGGCTGGTGAACCAGCAAAAGTCATTTTTGGTTCCCACCCAGAGGCTCGAATATCTGGGTCTAATTCTAGACACAGTCAGGACAAGAGTTTTTCTTCCGGTAGGGAAACTCCGGAAGATTCAATTAGCAGTCCAGTTGTTACTATCCAACAGCTGGTCTTCTCTTCGAACTTGCATGAGGGTTCTGGGGTTGATGGTGGCTTCCTTCGAAGCAGTCCCATTTGCCCAGTCCCATACCCGAATTCTTCAGCAAGAGATTCTTCTCAGATGGAATCGGAATCCGGAATCCCTGGACAATCAGATCCGATTGAGCAAACAGACCAGAGAGTCTCTGGTCTGGTGGCTTCGGTCTCCGATGCTCAGCCAGGGAAAGTCATTTCTGCCAATATATTGGACGATAGTGACCACGGATGCCAGTCTATCCGGATGGGGAGGAATTCTCGGTCAGTTATCTGTCCAGGGACTTTGGTCCCTGGAAGAATCCAGGTGGCCGATAAATGTATTGGAACTGAGAGCGATCAGACTTTGTCTGATTCACTGGACCGAGCAGCTCCAGGGTAGCCCGGTTCGGATCCAGTCGGACAATGCCACGGCCGTGGCTTATGTCAATCACCAGGAGGGCACCAAGAGTGTCCGAGCGGCCAAAGAAGTGGCTTGCATTCTTCGCTGGCCGGAACGATTTGTTCCAGCTATCTCTGCGGTGTTCATTCCGGGGGTGGAGAATTGGCAGGCAAATTATATCAGCCGTCAGACTCTGGATCAGGGGGAATGGTCCCTCCATCCAGAAGTTTTCCACCAGTTGTGCCTACGGTGGGGCACCCCGGATGTGGATCTGTTGGCATCATGATTCAACAGGAAAGTACAGAGATTCGTGGCTCGCTCCCGCGACCCTCTAGCAGAGACCGCAGACGCACTGATCGCCCCGTGGGGGCAATACCAGCTAATGTATGCCTTCCCTCCTCTCGCGTTACTGCCAAGACTTCTTCGCAGGATAGAGGAGGAAGGAATTCCAGTAATTCTGGTAGCTCCGGACTGGCCTCGTCGAGCTTGGTACGCCAACGTGGTCAGACTGGTGGCGGACGTCCCGTGGAGACTTCCTCTCAGGGAGGACCTACTGTCTCAGGGACCGATCTTCCATCCTGCTTTACGATCGCTGGCTTTAACGGCCTGGCTATTGAGACCCAGGTGCTGAAGGACAAGGGATTGTCAGCTTCAGTTATTCCTACTCTAGTTGAAGCAAGGAAAGCGACTTCCAGAAAGATTTATCATCGCACATGGAAGTCCTACATTGCATGGTGTGAACCTTTGGGGTTCCGTCCACGGTCTTATCCGGTTAGTCGAATATTAGCTTTTCTGCAACAAGGGGTTGAGCAGAAACTGGCCTTGAGCACTATCAAGGGTCATGTCTCAGCATTAGCTATCTTCTTTCAGAAGCCTTTGGCTACTCATTCCTTGGTGCGGAATTTCATCCAGGGGGTGCGACATCTGGCTCCGCCAGTGCGCGCGCCATTACCACCCTGGGATCTTAATTTAGTATTGTCGGTTCTTCAGAAACCTCCCTTTGAAGATATTAGGGAGATTCCTCTACCTACGTTGTCCCAGAAGGTGGCCTTCTTGGTGGCTATTACTTCTGCACGCAGGGTGTCGGAACTGGCCGCATTATCTTGTCGTTCCCCATATCTGGTCGTTCATAGAGATCAGGTGGTTCTTCGTCCGAATCCATCCTTCCTACCAAAAGTGGTTTCAGAATTTCATCTGAATGAAGAAATTGTATTACCTTCCCTGTGTCCTAAGCCCAGTCATCCTCGGGAGTTTGCTTTACACTCCTTGGATGTGGTCCGGGCGATCAGGGTATACTTAAAAACGACAGACTCGTTTCGCAAGACGGATTCACTTTTTGTGATCCCGGATGGACCCAAACAGGGGTTGCCTGCATCTGCCGCGACCATTTCCAAATGGATCAGACAGACGGTGGTACAGGCTTATTCTATTAAGGGTCGGGAGCCCCCGTTCCCTGTTAAGGCGCACTCCACTCGGGCGCTTAGTGCGTCATGGGCCTTTCGCCATCAGGCGTCAGTGGTCCAGGTGTGCAAGGCGGCTACCTGGTCGTCGGTGCATACCTTTACAAAACATTATAAAGTTGATGTAATGGCATCATCTGATGCCGTGTTTGGCCGCAAGGTTTTGCAGGCCGCCATTTGAGGAGACCAGTGGTCTGCCTCGAGGGTTTTTTCCGTTGAAAATTTTTCTTTTGAGTCTCATTCTTTGTTTATAATGAGCCTTTAAAACTTCTAGTTTGGCACCGGTTGGGCCTTCTAGATTGGATTTTGATTTTTGTCAATCCCACCCCTCATTTGTGGCACTGCTTCTGAATGTCCCAGCTCTTGAGAATCAAGAAGACTACGTCTGTCAATGAGCGATAGAGAAAAATGTATTTTTGTAAGATCTTACCGTAAAATCCTTTTCTCTTAAGCTCATTGACAGACGTAGTACCCGCCCCTCTATCATTGAGTTGGGTTGGGTTAAATTCTCTGTTACTGCTTTAGAACAGAACTGATTCCCTGTAGCAGAGAGAGGGAGGATATACCCTCAGGGACTGCCCCTAAGGTGGAGCCAGAACGTTTTGTCTTTCTGCCTAGTCCTACTCCTGCGGAGACAACATAACCCAGCTCTTGAGAATCAAGAAGACTACGTCTGTCAATGAGCTTAAGAGAAAAGGATTTTACGGTAAGATCTTACAAAAATCCATTTTTTAAAAAAAAACTACTTGCAATACTTAAGTACAAAAAACGTTAAATACTTTAGTACTTCTACTCAAGTCACTTTTTGATCGAGCACTTCCACTTCTACTCAAATCACTTTTTGATCGAGCACTTGTACTTTTACTCAAGTATGGGTTTCGAGTACTTTATACAACTCTGCCTCTGTGATCATTTCAGGGAGAATAACAGCCGTCTGTCTTTCTCTCTCAGCTGCGGGAAATCGCGAGTGGCCGGCGGACATTGGAGCTGCAGGTCACACGCACTGGCTCCCCAGCTGACAAGCTGACAACCGGCGGTGCGCGCTCGCCCCCTACAGTCTCCTGAGCCCGGGAGTGGCTGCCTGCCTGCTGCAGTAAAACTACAGCGGGCGGAGCTTAAGTGGTTAAGGTGGTGGATCCATCCTCAAGGATAATTTTATGTGGTAAATGAAATTGTTACACAGAAAGCTTTCACACTTTGCAACATTGTATGTTATGCACATATTTTGTCTTTTAGTGCTGGCTGTGTTTGGATATAAAATTAGCCAGGCCTCTATAATCTGCTCCTCTACTCGTGTGCTTTTTGCTGTTCTCTGTGGCTGGTGTTTTGGGCTTGCAGGCTTGTTCTTTTGCTCACATGTTTTGCTCTATGGTGGTGAAGAGAGCTGATCCTAATGATCTATAGAACATATATAGTATTGTGGAACAGATGAAAACCTGGGGTTATATAGATATGTAGAGTATTTCCATGCACCGTTATCTTTTGAAGAATGTAGCCACATGATGGCATTTATGAGCATAGGCTCCATACTGGTATTAGAAGGCTGGTTGGTGCCACTGAATTAAGTCAAATCAGTGTAGATCTACACTAATTTTAGCCTGTTTAACTCAAACTTAAAACCCTTACACTAAAATAGGAGCACATGGAAGGGAAGCTCATATAAAACAAACCCAAATTTCTCTAGTGCTCATTGACAGACGTAGTCCTCGGTGATACACCACCTTCGGGTTATGTTGCCTCCACAGGAGCAGGACTAGACAGGAAATTAAAAAGCTCTGGCCACACCCTAGGGGCAGTCCCAGAGGGTATATCCTCTCTCTCTCTGCCTCAGCAAATCAGTTATTTTCTGTCTAGTTAGGAGTAAGGACCTAGATACCTTGCTGGGATCTTAGGTCCTGGCAAGAATTTTTTCTTAAAGGATTTTTTAGACAGCTTTTTTTCCTGTGAGATCTTCAAGCAAGAAAGCTGAACTGGGCGACGGGCTGGATGTTGAGATCCGGTGGTCACCCCAGTTCAGCCTACGAGCGCGTGCAGGCCATAGCTCCGCGCTGGGTCGGCCGCGACAAAGTCCCATTAAAGGACTGTCCACGCGAGTTAAACGTCTCGCTGAAACGCCAAAGACCATGAGTCACGGCGTCCGTATCGGTCGACAGCCCTCCCGCCCCGGTGGAGAGGGGTACTGTCAGGAGTTGGTGCCCGCCTGGTTCCGGTATGGTGAGTAGTATGTTCCCCCTTTTCCCCTGACGGGTCTTGTGGTGAACGCGGGCCCCTCTCTGTATGGTAAGATAGAGTCCCTCTCTATCCTATAACATGACACAGATCCTCCTACTTTGAGTGTGATTTTATGTGCAAAAAGCCAGGAGGCTTGGTTTGGGAGCTAACAATCTAATTGTATACATGTTAAAAAAATGTAATCTGTGGCATTCTGGGAATCTTACGGTGTTAAGAATAAGCTACCTACCAGTCAGAAGCCACGGACATGTAGACTGCCTTCCTAATCAGATCTCCAGCTATTAGCAGGCCTCCCGAATGGCCATGCGGTCCGCCAGGGCCGGTACCGCCAACCACGCCATATCCCCATGCAGAGAGAGTGTTGTGTGCCCTGCAGCACACCGCTATTCAGTACAGGCCGCCGCCATTTTTTTTGCTGGATCGCACGAGCCGCCATTTTGGCTTAGCCTCGTGTCTCCAGCATGGGGGCGGCCATGTTTGAGGTGATCCAAACACCTCGTGGAGCTTGGGGGAGGCGCCGGAAGGCGTGAAGAGGGGCGGACCCGCCTCCTTTCTTCCTGGGCAGCCAGCCAAAAGACTTCCTGTTTGTCAAGACAGCGCTGTAACCTGTTGCAGTTAAACTCTGAGCATCAAGTGGTGAGCCTGGGGGTCTATCTCTCTCTCTCGATCGATAGGGATCCCTAGCAGGTAACACTAAGGGGCTTTTGTGGCGCTGGGGGTCTGAAAAAAAAAAAAAAAAAAGTTTTTTATTTTTGAATTATATTATCCAGGAAGTGACTGGAATTATCATGGACCCTGCCACACATATTCCCCCACCTGTTTCCCTCGAGGGGGCCACGGGACCCGCCGGTGCACAGAGTATAGAGTCATTTACAGCAATTTTGGAGTCTATGGTGGCTCGGGTGGAGGCGGCCTGTCAGGGACGAGGGTCAAGGAAGCGACCCCCGCCTACCCCTATACTATCTGACACCTCTGACTCTGATTCAGAGATGGTCACTGCAGTTGCAGGTTCCTCTGCAAGGGCTGTTATCCCAGGTAAAGCCCCCTCAGACAGTGAGGAGGACGCTTCTTCTCCTGCTATAATTCAGGAAGAAGCATTGGTGGACGCACTAGTTGTGGCAGTGCAGGAAACCTTAAAACTTGAGGCTTTACCGGCAGAGGCAACTGAAACAGAGATTCCCTTTGGTACTAATAAGCCCATCAAAACGGTGAAGGTTTTTCCTGTACCTAAATGTTTCGGTAATCAGATTAAAGGAGAATGGGAGCATTCTAAACGTACCTTTACTATTTCCAAGCGTATTGCTAGACGCTATCCGTTTGAGGAATCCATCATTAAGAAATGGACGGTACCACCAGTGGTGGATCCACCTATTTCCAGGCTGAATAAAGCCACGGTTATTCCAGTGGAGGACACTTCGTCCTTTAAGGATCCGGTGGATCGAAAGATGGAAGCAGAGTCCCGCACCATCTTCTCTCTGATAGGGTCAGCATTTAGACCAGTAATTGTTATTGGTCTAGTTTCCCAGACACTTACGGAATGGGCGAAAATGGTACGCCAAGATCTTAGGGGAAAAGATATTCCCCAGGAGACATCTGATTTGATGGAACAGATTATACAAGGGCTACAGTTTATCTGTGACGCAGCCTTGGACACTACTCCCTTATTAGGGCATGCATCTAAGTCAGCGGTGATCCTCAGACGTGTGCTGTGGTTAAAATGCTGGTCAGCTGACCTAGGTTCCAAAAAGACCTTGACTAATCTCCCTTTTCAGGGGAATCGTCTATTTGGGGCCAACCTAGATGAAATCATTAAGGATGCCACTGGGGGCAAGAGCACTTTTTTGCCACAGGCTGCTAAAGCTAAGGGACCTCGCAACAAGCGAGGACCTTTCTTTACCGCCCATAAAGGGCGCCCGGCTGGTACTAGCGGGAAAGGCAAGACTCCTCCAGGAGGGTTCAAGAAGGGCTGGTCGGACAAGCAAAGGACCAACCCAGCCAAACCCGAAGCAAAGGAGTACACAGCCTGAAGGTGCGCCCCCACCCGGTTTCAGGGTGGGGGGACGTTTTCACCGGTATTCAGGACATTAGATCGAGCATCAACCACTACTACCGGTGCGATTCTTCCCTTCCAACATTTAAGTACTACAGGAAGCGGTAGTTACCGTTCCCTGAATAGATCTTTTCCTTTACCTTTTCCTAAGATTAGTCCCGATACCTCACAGGAATCGGATCTGGTTGACCAGATAGGCCAAGTAGCCTCTAGTCGGGTGACTTCGGTCCCTGAGGTTCAACCAGAAAAGATCACCTTTCCTGATAACTATCAGGTATCTGATAAATGTGTGGGAACAGAAAACGACCAGACTTTCTCGGATGGTCGGGGCCAGATACCTCTAGGGACGCCTGGTTCAGATTCTATCAGCGCCAGTGGTCCTAGAAATTCTAGGCTGGCCTCCTCAAGCCGGCCTGGCCGACTTGGACATGTTAGTCGTAGACGTTCCGTGGGAACTTCGTCTCAGGGAGTGTCTGTGGTCTCAAGGACCAATTTACCATCATGCTTTACAGTCGCTGGGTTTAATGGCCTGGCCATTGAGACCCAAGTACTGAAGGACAGAGGTTTGTCTACTTCAGTCATTCCTACCCTTATTAAAGCAAGGAAAGCGACTTCCAGCAAAGTCTATTATCACACATGGAAGACTTATATTGCGTGGTGCGAATCTTTAGGATTTCCTCCACGTACCTATTCGGTGACTCGAATATTGGCCTTTTTGCAACAAGGGGTTGAGCAGAAGCTAGCCTTGAGCACCATCAAGGGTCAAGTTTCAGCATTAGCAATCTTCTTTCAGAAGCCTTTAGCTACCAAATCCTTGGTGCGGAATTTCATCCAGGGGGTGCGGCACCTGGCTCCTCCAGTCCGCGCGCCCTTACCGCCCTGGGATCTTAATTTGGTTTTGTCGGTTCTACAGAAACCTCCCTTTGAAAACATCAGGGAGATTCCCTTGCTTACTTTATCCCAGAAGGTGGCCTTCTTGGTGGCTATTACTTCTGCTCGCAGGGTGTCAGAACTGGCTGCATTATCAGGCCAGTCCCCATACCTAGTGATTCATAGGGATAAGGTAGTACTTCATCCTAAACCATCTTTTCTTCCTAAGGTGGTTTCAGATTTTCATCTAAATGAAGATATTGTACTACCTTCCTTGTGTCCTCAGCCCAAGCATCATCGGGAACATGCGTTGCATTCCTTAGATGTGGTTCGGGCAATCAGGGTATACCTGAAAGCTACGGAATCATTCCGTAAGACGGATTCACTTTTTGTGATCACGGATGGCCCCAGAAAGGGTTTGCCTGCATCTGCCGCGACCATTGCCAAATGGATTAGACAAACGGTGGTACAGGCTTATTCTATTAAGGGTCAGAGTCCTCCGTTCCCTGTTAGGGCGCACTCCACTCGAGCGCTCAGTACTTCTTGGGCCTTTCGCCATCAGGCGTCAGTGGTCCAGGCATGTAAGGCGGCCACCTGATCGTCGGTACATACCTTTACAAAATTCTATAAAATTGATGTGACGGCATCGGCGGATGCCTCATTTGGCCGCAAGGTTTTGCAGGCCGCAATTTGAGGAGACCGGTGGTCTATCTCGAGGGTTTTTTTCTGTTTGAAAAAAAAAAAAAATTTCTCTTTTTTTGTTGAGTCTCATCATTAAGGATGAGCATTGTAAACTTCTAGTTGGCACCGGTTGGGCCTTCTAGATTGGGATTTGATTTAATTTTCCCACCCCTTGTGATACTGCTCTGGGACGTCCCGAAGGTGGTGTATCACCGAGGACTACGTCTGTCAATGAGCGCTAGAGAAAAATGGATTTTTGTAAAATCTTACCGTAAAATCCTTTTCTCTTAGCTCATTGACAGACGTAGTCCCCGCCCCTCTGTTTTTGAGTTGGGTTGGGTTAAAATCTCTAAAGACTGCTTTTTCACATAACTGATTTGCTGAGGCAGAGAGAGAGAGGATATACCCTCTGGGACTGCCCCTAGGGTGTGGCCAGAGCTTTTTAATTTCCTGTCTAGTCCTGCTCCTGTGGAGGCAACATAACCCGAAGGTGGTGTATCACCGAGGACTACGTCTGTCAATGAGCTAAGAGAAAAGGATTTTACGGTAAGATTTTACAAAAATCCATTTATTCCCTGCTCAACTTGCCAGCCAGCCTGCAACCAACCCAATTAACCTTTCTAACAGTCTGCAACAAAAACAGGGTCCTAGTTACACACATTTTGCAAATAAATGTGTAAGATGCTGAGGCAGCAACAAGTTAGCCCAGTAATATCTGCAGTCCTAACTATACATTTTTAAGAGGCTCCATAGTAGAATCACATGCAATATAATGGATAGATAGAGGGCAGGTGAGCCTGGAAGGAGCCCACCCCTCCTTAAAGGCACATGGGCACACTGGACACCCAGAATATAGCACAATGGCAGCAAATGTATTTGCAAATGTATGCAAACTTAACTCCTTGTTTTTTAGCTCAGACTGTTACACAGGTTAATTTGGTTGTTTGCAGGCTGGGTGGCAAACTGAGCTGGAATTTTCTTTTGTTTTATTGACATGCATTGCCCTTTCATGTGTTCCTTGTTGTGAAGGCCAGTTATAGTTGGGGCAGTGGTCATTTGTTTGTGTAGCACCCTCCTAGGTAGGTGATAGATAATATATGTATGGCTCTGTTCTGCTTATCAGGAGAGCCTGATCTGTGAGTTAGCCTGTCCCATGTTTCCAGGTGTGACTTATTGAGTCTGGGAAGTCTCCCCACTGTATCCAATGAGGGATCTTGTTGGACAGTGGAGGAAACATAGCCAATAGCACACCAGAGTTTGACTGTCCCAGTGGGTGGGCATTAATGCAATACAGCCTGGGTTTAGGAATAAATCCAAAGGGGGCATGTGACAGGGCGTCTTTTTTGGTGGGAGCAAAGTCCACGGAGGAGGTGGACTGCTGTCTCTACTC
Source organism: Pelophylax lessonae (assembly GCF_965119305.1). NCBI lineage: Eukaryota > Metazoa > Chordata > Amphibia > Anura > Ranidae > Pelophylax > Pelophylax lessonae. Next base: position 208,737,722 of record NC_138776.1, on the reverse strand, counting down.
CTGCAGAGTGAGGAAGGTAGTACAGGCAGTCAGCCTAGGGACCAGGAGTGGAGTTGGGCTGCAGAGGATCCAGTGTGCTGACCAGTGGAGCTGTTGGGCAGAGGATTTTGAGAAAAACAGTAGTGTGAGTACCAAGGGATCTGCTTAGGGGCCTGCCTAAGAGAGGGGACCACTTCAGAGAAGTCAGGGGATCAAGGAGTGAGCTCACTCAGAGTGTTACAGTAAAGGGGTGCCGTGTAGTTAACCTTGAAGATTAGGAACAAAGGGGGTGCCAGGAAGGGCTCTGAAGTTGTTCAGCAGTACAGTTCAGTTGCTTCAGAGTAAGGATTGCTTCAGAGAATTACTTCAGTTCTGCATCACAGGGAGTGACAGACTGAAACCAACAGCCTAGCCGTGACTAGCTCAATGGCAGCGTTACTCAGCGTTACTCAGCGTTACTCAGCGTTACTCAGCGTTACTCAGCGTTACTCAGCGTTACTCAGCGTTACTCAGCGTTACTCAGCGTTACTCAGCGTTACTCAGCGTTACTCAGCATTACTCAGCGTTGCTCAGCGTTGCTCAGCGTTGCTCAGCGTTGCTCAGCGTTGCTCAGCATTACTCAGCTTTACTCAGCATTACTCAGCTTTACTCAGCATTACTCAGCATTACTCAGCATTAACCAGCGTTAACTGGCATTTACTCTAGTTGTCCCTACCTACTAATGGTAACTCAGGGGGACCCGTAACCAGCAGCTCCCTTGGGAATAGTGCTACATTTGTACTGTAGAAATACTGGTGAGGGGACGCACTGGACTTGGCTGCCATTGTGCTATATGCTGAGTGTCTAGTGCACCCCTGTGCCTTTTAAGGAGGGGAGGGCTCCTTCCAGGCTCACCTGCCCTCTGCCTATCCACTTTATTGCATGTGTTTTTACTATGGAGGCTTAGGACTGCAGATAATACTGGGTTTCCTTGTGCCTTTGCAGCTTACACATGTATTTGCAAATGTGTGCAAACTAGCCCCTGTTTTTGGCACAGACTGTTAGACAGTTAATTTGGTTAATTGCAGGCTGGCTGGTAAGTTAAGCTGGGAATTTTCTTTGGTTTTGTTTTACATAACTACTTTTTAGACTAATTCTTCTTGTGCTTGCTCTTGCCCTTTTTTTTTTTTTTTTTGTCCAGTTTATGCATTGATCTCGTGGCCACCCCCTTTCTCAAAAATGCACAACAAAGCATTCCCCACTCTTGAATCACAATTTTTTTTTTTTTTTTTACTGCCTCTATTTTTGCACTTATACTTTTTGGTGTTGATTAACGCCAATATTGATGCTGATGCCTAATTTGAAATGCTAAGTTAGGAGTTACTGGGTCACTTTTTAGAATTGGGTGACATCAGCACTGTTCTATTAGGGTGACATCAGAACAGTGATACCATTATGATGATAGCGCTGTTGTACTATTATGGGTGGGATTGGTTCTGTGATAACATTATGGTGACATTGGTACGGTGATAATAGTATAGTGACATCAGCACTATGATACCATTATAGTAACACTAGCACTGTGGTACCATGATTGTGAATTGGCACTCTGATATTGTAGTGACATCCACAAGTTACTAGGTTAACAAGGTTAAATATCCTGACCAGACCAATTGGCAGATCAGAGAATATCCTCATTGAATGTGTTAAAATTAATGAGACAGCAAATGGTTGACCCCTGGATGGTATTTAGAAGAGCAGCTCTTGTTCTGGTTGTTTTTGAAATTTTTAGGCGTATTTCCTTCGATATGACCTGCACTTTTTAATCAGTTCAGCCGTTTTCCTTATCTTAGCAATGATAGATTTGTCATATGGTGCTTAGTTTTCTGGAAGATTTGTTTCCAACAGCTGCAACAGGAAAATAAATGGCAATGTGGATGTGACATTCATTCTGTCAAACGGAGAGAAGATGGACATGATTAATATCCTTACCATAATAAAGCACCTGCATGACAAAGGGTTGATTTTTTTTTTTTTCTATTCAGTCATTATAAATGCATTTTTTTAAACTTTTCACTTGGCTGCAATGTGGGTAATGAATGCAGTTAAAGCTGAACTGTAGCCATCTATAAAATACAATAACATGGACTATATTTCTTTTCATGGTAACTTTTTTGAAGGCATTAGTTTCTTTTTAAGATATCATACCTGTGGCAATAGCTTACTGGAGATGCTGCTCCCCTGAACACAGCCTCTTGTGGTTTTAGATGTGATGTTGTTAGGCTGTGTTTGGAACTTTTTTTTAACAATCAAGTTTATTGAAAACATGAAGTACAATACAATTGTCGAAGTCTAAAGTAGCAAATGTACAAACGTGTCAAACAAGTAAGGAACAGTGGCTCCTGAAAGCCTTCGTAAAACAAATGAATTTTCAAGTGAAAGCAATCTGAATTAAGAAGAATTACAAAGGTAGGATGTAAAAAATAGTGCACGAGCGTATGAAAGACTCATGAAGTACGAACTTAACATTAAACAAAGTAAATAGTATCGAACCATGGTCAGGTTGCATATAAAAGCCGTGTTTTACCTAGCGAGACAAGAACTAAACATAAGCCCCGTACACACGTAGCGATTGTCGGCCGTAAATATTCAGGCGCCGGCCGATTGTAGGCTTGTTAGTATGATGCTTCCGACAGCCGACAGCGCATTTTCGGCCAAACAGAATCTGTCGTGCAGACTTTAAAATATTTGTTGGCCGTCACCAGAACGGCCGATTGTTCGCCAGTCAGTACAAATTTCGGCCGACAGACAGCAGATTAGCAAGACTGGGCATGCTCCAAAAAGAAAAAAGACAAGGAAAGTTAACCATCACATGACATCACTTCTGCAGTCGGCTGTTGTTGGCCGACAAAATTCGTGTGCAGTCTTTTGCAGTTTTCAACAGACAAGACAGCCCTGGACAAAAGACGGCCGATCGTTCGGTCGACGATCAGTACGTGTGTACGGGGCTATAGTCTGGGTACTCTTAGACAATACATGCAATAGATTTCAAGAAGTAGCTCTTGCCCATGGCAACAGGAGAAAGCTTCATGTGAACAATAAGATAATTGAAACAGTATGAAGAGTTAAGGGGGAACACGATAAGGGATCTTAGAGAGCAAGGAAAGGTCGAAGTAGGCAGCCGGTTCAGGGTGTTCCCAGGAAGAAAGAGGAATGTTGTGGGGAGTAGGGATGATCGAACTTTTGAAAAGTTTGGTTCGGCCAGAACATCCGAACTTCCCGAAAGTTCGGCCCGGATTTCAGAACCCCATTGAAATCAATGGGACCCGAACTTCGGTAATCAAAAAACACAATTTTTAAGCCCTAAAACCCAATGAATGCCCCTAAAAAGTGCCTAGGGTTCTGGGTCATGCCCCATTAACTATTAATCACACAAAAAAAAAGTTCTTAAAAATTGTCATTTTTGATAGAAAAGCCAACTATTGAAAAAAAAAAGAGATTTTTTGATTTTGACTTTGGATTTCAGATCTGGGGGGTCTAAAAAGTGTACATGTGAAGTTTCAGCTCTGTAGCATGTCCAGAACCAGAAAAAAAAAGGTTTGTTTGTATTAGAAAACTTTCAGCTCAGGGGGTTAGCTTCTCTCGGTTTTCACACCTTGCCGGTTTCAAAGCAGGCATTTTTTGGGGTTCTTTTGAGGCAGGCAAAACATCTGAACTTGTGTATAGTGGTATATATACACACATAATTATATGTATATAGACACCTAGCCATATATAGGTGTGATAGTAGCAGAAATATATTACTGTAAATTATTTCATTAGCGCAAGCATATATTTCTGCTACTATCACACCTATATATGTCTAGGGGTATATATATACAGACATATATGTGTATATATATACCCCCTATACACATGTTCAGATGTCATGTCTGACATCAAAAATGTCCTCCAAAAAAGCACTGGCAGTGGCAGCCCCTGCAGCATGAAAAATGCTTGGCTGGTGAGAAGCCATATTCCTGTCCCGTAGCAATTCATTTCTCTATAGCGGTCACCCTGCTATGGAAGGGTTTTGTCACCCTTCCATAGCAGTCACTGTCAGTTAACCCTACACTACACTACGGTCCGATTACACTTAACACTTTCCCTACAGAAACTAAATTTTTGAAGCTAACTTAAGTGTAAAGGAGCACTCTAACTACACTAGATATCCCTTTCCTCACACTAATAAATGCTAAATGACACTTTTAAAGTAAAATTAACAGAACTGCTTCCACTCTCTAACATGTCCAGTATAACAATGCTAGGAATATGGCGGGGGCGATCTTATATACTGGGGGGCGTATTCACTAATGATTGGTCTAGGGACCCCCTAGTCACTCCAATCACATTCCTAGCATTCTCCTGCCCCCTCAATTGGCTTTTGCTAATGGTTCTGGTCCAATCACGGGCTTTTAAAGCCCATTTCCTGAAGCATTGCATTTTTGTCGGTTCTGGTTGCCGAATTCCGAACTTTTTGGGCAAAAAGTTCTAAATTCGGCCGAACCTCGAACACCCAATGTTCAGGCCGAACCGATGGTGGACCCGAACCGTTTGATCATCCCTAGTGGGGAGGCGTAAAAAGTAATCCACACAGTCCAACATGAGAGGAATTTGGGAATTTTGTCGTTTGCCATAGCGCTAACCCTTTCCATCTCAAAAATTTCCTGGAGTTTCCTCAACCAATCAGAAAAAGTAGGGGCATTGCTGGATTTCCAGTGTAAGGGGATAAGTGATCTGGCCGCATTAATAAGGTGAATAAGCAAGGAGTTTTTGTATCTAATGAAGCGGTGTGGAGTGTAGGTGCAGTAAAGAGTTCAGGAGAGAAGGTGACTTCCTCGCCAACCATGGTTGAGCACAGTGTCTGAATTTGTTGCCAAAAGCTAGAGATGAGAAGGCAAGACCACCATATGTGGGTTATGGTGCCAGTTTCCCGACCGCATCTCCAACACATATCATCCGCATGTGGATTCCAGCGTTTGGTTTTATCAGGTGTATCATACCAATGTGAGAGAAGTTTATAGGCCGTTTATTGCATTTTCGTGCTCAAGGAACGTGTGTGAGAGTAGACGCGCTCTTTTCCATTGGGTATCAGAAATAGGAATGTTCAGCGAGGCACACCATCTTTGTGTTTGGAACTTAATGTAGAGCAGACCTGAAAACAGTGATCAGTTGTCTTTGATCACTCAGTTCTTGGTATAGAGCCGGCAGGGGACAACTGTGGCTTGCATCCATGCAGCAGCCATCCAGGTGAGTATGTATGTTTGCTTTTTAGAATCCTGCACGTCTCCTATAATACCAATCAGATGCTATGAAACTATTTTAACCCACAAGGGGGAAGCTGAGTCTGGTAGTGTTTAACTTTTTTTTCTTTTTGCTGAGGCAATGGGGTTGGTTTAGGTAAATAGGAGGTTCTCATTGAAATTGTCCCCAGAGCTTAGTGAATAAAGTATAACACTGCTGATTTTTATCATCTTATGTGGAAGAAAAAATTCTATTTTTTTTTTTTTTTTTTCCTTGCATGTGATTTGGGTATTCCTTGCTAAGTGAAATGTCCCCACATTCACTAAGCTCTAGTGCAAATTCTTTGCAAAGTGTAAAATCCATTGCAAAGTGAACAGCCTAAATCAAACAAAGGGACTTTAGCACAATTTGCCTGCAAACATTTCCTTGCTGCACTTCATGGGCTGTCGATATTAAAAATTGTGAGTCCTTTCGTGGAAAAAGTCCTGGAATTCACAAGTAATTTATTACTTTCACTGCATAAGTAGGCCTCAGTAATATAGCAATAACTGACTTACAATACAAAATTAAATATATATATAAAAACTTAGACACCAACTGTCAAGTCCAAATATCTTTGCGCTTTAGGAGGAGTCAGTCACTTGACTGCTATAGTATGGAAACACTGCTGCTACTTAAACAAATACTGGATAATATTTGGAAATACAGAAATGGAAAAGAAGTAGCGCATAAAATCACTATTAAATGACTTAAAGTGTAAAAAGCATGCTTGTCACAGATATTGCTTGATAAACACTCAAAAACATGTAGAGAAAAGCAATGTCCTTAAAAGTCCATAAATCCAGGAGTGCGTGAAGTATATAAATGGATCACCATCCACCACCAGGTGTCACACCGATAGATAGCAGAAATGGCAACTCACCAGAAAACGATGCTCAAGTGTTCTCACACCAGAGCAAACTGAGCAGGGATACCATACAGATGTAGGGAATACACGCATGGAAGACCAGAGTCACTTCACCACTGCCGCATAAAAGTATCCTTCACACACTCTCCTCAATGTAATGGTATTATGGAAAAAGAGAAGGGCTCCAAATAGTGAAGTACCGTCAAAACACTTGCTTTATTAAAACATAAAAATTTTGCACTCACATGTAAAAGCATATGGGTAGGCATTGAATAGCATGTCTCCGGTCAGAAAGGAAGCCTATCTCGTCCAGTGCACTGGGCTAACTCCACGCCAGCCCAGTCCCTTCCGGGTAGCTCCTCTGCCGTGTCCCGTGATGTCGGATGTGTCGTCAGGTCACGCCCCGACCGGTTTCGTTATGTCCGACTTCAACTGGAGGCGTGACCTGAACGACAACATCCGGCGTCTAAATAGCCCTGCTGGAACGCTCTGCGTCCAATCGGCAATGAGGTAAGTAAACCGGAAGTGAACCAGCACCCCGCATTGCGGAACTTCCGACATCAATAACAATAATAGGGAAAACCTGCCATATCATAAAGATTCACTTTGGCACTGAAATCTAAATAACAATACAGGTGCTATAATGTGGTGAAAAGGATAACATTGTTATTTCTTGGAGTTCTACCCCGTGCCGATATGGATCTGCAGAGCATTGCCAGTAACATTCTGCATAAAAAACAGGTAATCATGGTAAACATAAAAATATAAAAAATGCAACAACCATCTACATTGCACTGATCAATACCCCCATAGTGAAGGTTCCAATGCAATGTCTATTAGAAATGATAAAAAACATATAGAAAGCATATTTAAAAAATATATTTAAAAAAGCACACCACTGGAATCCAAAATATAGATTGAGACAAATCAATCGTACTCCAGTACCATTCTAAGGGTAAATGAAAGAGGCAAGATCATGAATCGCTAATATAGCAATTCAAGTCTAGCTCTATATTTAACCCCGTCGGTGCGAGGGCCTGGGTGAGGAAAATCCACTTAGTCTCACATTTGGATAATTCCCTCACCCAATTTGACCCCCGCCACGACGGGGTAACTCTCTCAATGCCCCAGAAGTGAAGGCTTCTAGGATCCCTCTGATGGAATTGACGGAAATGTGCGGGCACATTGTGGTCGCGATTTCCTTTCAAAATGTTGGTGATATGCTCACCTACTCTGACTTTTAGGGCCCGCTTAGTACGGCCAATATAAACTAAATTACAAGGACACATCAGTCCATAGACCACATGTGTGGTGTCACACGTAATTAAGCTTTTGATTTTGAAGGATTTATTGATAGCTCGAACCATGAAAGAGTCCCTCCTCTTGAAATTGGTCGGTGTAAATGAACAGGCTCTACATCTTCCACAGGTGAAAGACCCCTTCATGTTCGGAAAGAAGGAGACGTTGGGAGGGTCTAGTACTTTCTTTACAATTTGGTCACCAAAATTTGGGGCTCGCCTATATATAAACGATGGTTTAGCTGGTAAAGCTGAACATAATGTTCTATCCATCTGCAATATAGGCCAATGGTGTCTAAAGATTTCCTCTACCTTTTTGTAGTCATTAGAAAAGTCTGACAAGAAGCTCCATTGTTTAGGATCATCATCCAACCTAACAGGTTTAGCCGCAGGTCTTAGTGGTCTGGGGGCATTGCCTATTCTGGTGATTTCTTTATTTAAGGTGCTCTCATCATAACCTTTGGCCATAAACCTATCCCTCAAAACTGCTGCTTGTTCCATGTAATCATTTACGGAAGTGCAGTTCCGCCTGACTCGGGTGAACTGGCCCCTAGGAATATTCCTAAGCCAGTTAGGGTGGTGTCCACTTTGGATGGCCAAATAACTGTTCCTGTCTGTCATTTTGAAGTACACTTTCGTGGTTAATCTATTGCCTTCTCTCTTAATAGTGACATCCAGGAAATTAATTTCGTCAGGACTATGATGAAAATCCAACTTGATGTTATTGTGGTTGGTATTGAGGTGTTCCATAAAAGACATCAAATCCTCCTCTGCCCCTTGCCAGATGAAAATGATGTCATCAATGAAGCGCTTATATAGCCTGAGTTCATGCCGTACCTGGTTATAGACAAACTTGTCCTCCCACTCCGACATGAACAAATTTGCCAGGCTGGGGGCAAATTTGGCGCCCATGGCAACACCTGTTTTTTGACTATAGAACCTACTTTGATGCCAAAAATAGTTATGGCTTAGACAAAAGTCTAACGCCCTACCAATGAATACTTTCTGTTCTCGAGGAAGATCCTCCCTCTGGCTAAGTGCCCAATTTAAGGACAACAAAGCATCATCATGCTGGATGATGGTGTACAGGGACGACACATCGGCCGTCACTAGGAAGACCGGCGAGTCATCCCCAAGTACCACACCATCCAGCATGAGAAGAAGATCCGTGGTGTCCTTCAGAAAGGCCTTGGTTTGTACCACACTTTTCTGTAAAAATTGGTCCAAGTATTGGCCCAGTCTAGCACTGACTGAACCAATCCCATTCACAATTGGGCGTGGAGGAGGGTTGGTTGGGTCCTTATGGACCTTAGGTAACGTGTATAGAATCGGGATCCGGCACACACTCGGTGTTAGAAAGTTGCGTTCCTTCTTTGTCAGGACACCGTCCCTGAAACCCGATTCTACCAGACGTTTCAAATCATTTGCAAAGTCACCTGTCGGATCTTTTGATAATCTAGTGTAAGTTGTAGTGTCACTTAACATAGTTATGATTTGATCGTGATAGAATTGCTTGTCCATCACCACCACTCCTCCACCCTTGTCAGCTGGACGGATGATAATCTCTTTACGAGATTCTAGCGAATCTAGGCCTTCCTGTATATGTTTATACTTCTTGGTTATTTCAAACCCAGGTTCCAAGGCCTGCAGGTCGCGTAGGACTAGATTTTTAAATACTTCCACACAATGGTTGTTACTCACTGGTGGGTTAAAAGTGGATTTATTACGTAGACCACTGTTTATCATCCTTCCATTATTCCTATTGCTGATTGATGTGATGGGGTTGTTTAGAAAGTGTTTTTTCAAATTCACTTTTCTAATATACTTATGTACATCAATATAGGTATTAAATTTATTGATGGGCTTTTTTGGAGCGCATTTAAGCCCTTGGTCCAAAATATGGAGTTCACATTTATTTAGAGTTACACTGCTAATGTTGAATATCCCCTCATTTACCAGTCTCTCCTTCTTTTTTTGGAGCTGTATCCTCCTTCCGGCCCGTACTCCTCTTCGGGGCCTGTGTTCTCTCGATACAGTTGTCTCTCCGGTTGTGAGTATTGGGTGTTGTATGGTCGGCTCCGGCCCCTTACAATACAGTATATGACAGCATTCATTAAACATCCAAGGTAACACTGGAAGTAAGGACTGGAAAAGAGAATAAACGTATTAATTAAATCCAAACACTGAAGTGACAAAAGTTTTTAGATCTTTCTTTTCCACACAGGAAATTTTCAGTTTTTGTTCTGATGATGATCAGAAAAATCTTAATGCTGATGATACTTCTCATGCTGAAGTAGCTCCTGCTATTGCCTTGCCTTCAGGAAAAAAACACACATAGAAAAAAAAAACGTGCAAGTGCACCAAGGGTTTTTTTTTTTTTTTTTAAATCAAAATTTATTAAGAGTTTTTTCCCCAAGTACAAAATATAAACCAGTACAATGGCTTGTCATTAATACAATTCGTAAATAGAACAGAGTAACAAAAGAGGTACATAGGTTGTGCGGCTACAACAAATCAGATTGAGGGTTGGCATAATAAGAAAAGGCATTGTAGAGTGAACTATAAGTTGATAGAACATTGCTGAAAGGGTGAATAGTAGATAGGGGGTGTTGAACATATGGAGGTGTTAAGACATTACTTACAAGGTTTGACTAGTGCGCTATAAAAGTATTCTACAAGGGGGTGTTCAGATTGGGTGTGAATAAAGCATGGATGAATCATAAAGGTTCATGGCTCATGTCTCGGGTGTTTTTATTATGTTTGAGCCAAAGTTCCTATTGCTTTTGAAATGCTGGGATTTGGAGGTGTGCTTTCGCATACATAATGTATATTCCATCAAACTGTGATTGTTTGTTTAAGATTGTTTCTAAAATGGAGGAGGAATGAGGAGCTTTCCAGTTTCTGGCAATAGCCAAGTGGGCAGTGTGAAAATTGGGACCGTGTATTTAGATCTATACCCAATGGAACTATTTGTGGTGATAGAGAGAAAGCGATTGGTATAATAGAGAAGAGAAACTTCATAAGAGTGGACCAAAATCTAGGGAGCACTGGACATTTCCACCACATTTGTAGTGATGATCCCGGGTTTCCGCAGTGTCTCTAGCATGAGGAAGACTTGAGTCAGAGTGTGAGATTGTCTGATCATATTGTACGGGAAAGGACTGAGTGGAGTCGAAGGTGTTTGAAGAAGTCCTTGACGGTAATGGGTCAGCCATTGTGGAGATGCTAAAAGGAGTGCAGCAGAGAATCTCTGTGTAGGTCACCAACAGTGTAGATGCCAGCAGTGGGCCATTCGGAAAAAGAGGTCAGGTGACCTAATTTGCAATGTTGTGAGAGGTATGGAGGAAAGCAGGTAATGTGGTACACCTTTCGTATGTTGAAGGAGAGTTTTTTCCATGTTTTGACAGTAGCATTGACAGATTTGAGATAGGAGACAGGTAGTTTTTTTGGGTGGGGTTCCATCAGAGTTTAGTTGATCAAGGATGGCTGATTTGTAGTATGCTTGAATGTCTGTTGCACCCATTTTAAAGAGGAAACGGGTGTTCATAACTTACTGCGTTTTAAGTTGGGAAGGTTTCCCATTCCATATAAAAAATGGTTGATAGTTTGGAGTTTAAGTTGTGCTTGGAGTAGGGGGAGCGGGATAATCTGGTATGTATATATTATGTGCCATTGTAGATACATTTTGGACAGGGCGATTCTACCTGCCTATGAAGCCTGGATATGTTGAAGATCTGTATTGCTTTTTGGAGTTTTGAAATGAGATTGGGGAAGTTGAGTGATATTCATCGGGAGAAAGGGGGGATTTGCTGTATACCCAGATAAGAGAGACTAGAATTAGGGGTCTACGAGAAAGACGTGCAGGCCACAATGCTCTGTTTAGTGGCTTGGTCCAGGCCTATGTCCAGCATACTGGATTTGGAATAGTGGATTTTATAGAGAGAGGCCTTGCTGAATAGGTCTAAGGCAGTGGTTCTCAACTCCGGTCCTCAGGTCCGCTGGGGGAAGAATAAAGGGCCACAATGGTTTTCAGAATTATTCCAGAGAAGCCAAACTTCATGAGAACAGCTCTAAAATTATTCCAGTCAACTCTATCAAATGCCTTCTCTGCATCGAGGGAAATGAGCAGAGAAGGTGTTGAATGATGCTCGGTCCATTGTAGTAGATCAATGAATCTCCGTGTACTGTCTAATACTTGCCAGCTGCCAGCCACAAACCCCACTTGGTCAATATGTACTAAGTGCAGGATGATATTGGAGAGCCGTGTAGCCAAAAGTTTGGCATAGAGCTTTGTATCAGTATTCTGTAGAGAGATAGGTGTGTAGCTGGCAGGGTAATCGCACGGTTTGCTTGACTTTGAAATGGTGGCGATAGTGGCTTGCAGGGATTCCACTGGGACGGAGCCTGTAGTGGCAATATAATTAAAAGAGTGACATAAGTGTGTGGCGTGGAGTTTAGAAAATACTTTATAGTACTCATTGCTGACGCTGTCGGGCCCTGGTGCTTTATGAAGGGGTAGGGTGGCAAGAGCAGAATAAATTTCTGAAAGAGAAAAAGGGGGGATGAGAGGGATTTTATCTGTTCCTATTATAATGGGTGTAAGTATAGAACGTACAGGAACAACCGCTCAATGTCATCAGGAGAGCATGGTGGTATGGAGTCAGAGCTGGTCGGGTTGTACAATTTGGCATAAAAGCTGAAATGGTCCGTGATATCTTTTGGATTGGTGAGTCGGGTACCAAATTGATTAGTAAGGTTAGGAATTTTAGTGTGAGTTAGGTGGCGTTTAAGCTGTTTTGCCATATGGGCCCCGGGTTTGTTGTTTTGTGAGTAGAATACAGTCGTTTGAGATGGAAGTCAGTTGTCATGAAGGTGATCACTGAGGGCTTGCCTGGCTGTATGGAGTTCTGAGTCAAGGAGATGAGAGGGCTAGGGCTTGTTGGTTCACTCAAGCGTCCGTATGTGATCTAAAGGTTGATCTGAAGCAGCATTGGGCCTCCAATTTGATGAGCAGGCCTCTGATGTATGCCTTGTGGGCATTCCATACTACAGTGGAGTCATTGACTGACAAACCCAGTTTTGACCTTATCCAAAATTGAGCATTTTTCTTAGATCTGTTGTTGATACTCAAGGCCGGAGATGGAGGAGGTATTAAGTCTCTCTAGATTGTACCATTTTTGAGGGGCTGGAAAAAAAATAAGATTAAGGCGTGATCTAACCACATAAGTTTTATTTTAGTTTCTTGGACTAATTGCAGGGTGTACTTGTCAGTCAAAAACAATTCTTACAAGAGTATGCTTTTTGCACATGCAAGTAGAACGTGTAATCCCTTTCTGTATCATGGATGTATCTCCCCAAGGGTCATGCTAATCTTCTGAGTGTAGTAGGGAGGAGAGCATAGTGGCGCTTTATGAGCAGTGTTTGAGTTGGATCTAATTATTTGGTTGAAATCGCCACATATGATTAAGGGGCCCTGCTGGATAGGTTGCAGTTTTTTCATAATTGATTTATAGAAACCTCTTGGATTGGTATTGAGGGTGCAAATGTTGGCAATAGTCATGTTATGGTTACTGATGACAGCATTCAGAATTGTGTATCTGCCATCTGGGTCGATCTCAGTACGAGACCGAAGAGCGTACAGCAATCATAACCCCAGCTTTCTTTTTAGTGGAATTAGCAAAAAAAAGAGGCGGGTTTGCGGGAGGTGAAGTGGGTTCAATCAGAGTTATGAGCTAGAGCCTCCTTCCATATTAAATCCCTCTTGTATGGGGAGTTAAGACCTTTAGCGTTAATAGATGTGATAATGGACATGTTGAGTGGTAGCTAGTAGAAGGGGAGATGATAGGGATTACTCTTTCTAGAGTTGCACACAGACCAAAACAAAGAGAACGGATTTATGACCATACCAAACTGCAAGTAATGTAGTATAAATGTGATAAAATTACCAAAATTAACAATATCACACAGAACAAATTGTGAACAAAAATAAAACTAGGTGATGAAATGTGGGGGCCGGGGGTGGGGGGAGGGTTAGCGAAATATAAAGCGCAACTGGTGTCATGCCCACCTAGGAGAATCATGGAGTTAAGAGAGTGCAGTTACATTATGTTGGATATAACAAGGGTCACCTTGTAACTTAGAGGCATATGAAGGCAGACAAAATTAATGACGGAGGTATTGCGCTAGGGAACCTGGGCATACATAGAAGGCCATTGCTGGTGAGGATCAGGCTGAGGTGAAGTAATCAGGCCCGAATTTAGCAGACGCTGATGCCATCTTTAGGCATAAAGATATTGGTAGCTTGATTCTGGAAGGTCACCACTAATTTAGCAGAAAAGCCTCACTTGTACAGGACATTGTGATCTCCGAGGACCACAGTGACAGAGAATTCTCTGTGCTTTTGAGCTGTGGCGGGGGAGATATCCATGTACAGAGACATAGCTGAATAGGGAGCTGGTAGTGGAGATTTGAATCGAGATGCGGCCATAATCCATTCCTTAACTTAAAAAAAGTGTGCGCCAACACGTCTCGTGGGACAAATGCAGGAAGATGGTTAGATTTTGCATTTCAGTGAGCATGATAGATGATTATGTTGGTTTAGCTCAGTTGAGGATTCGGAATGAGTGTGAGGAAAAGCTGTTGAAGATAGGCGACCAGGCGTAATGGATTCTGGTATGCTTGCAGGAAATAGATTTTTTCAGTGTGGTTGTCATAAGCATCCGCCATTTCGTTGTAAACCATGGTGTGTTCAGCCACAAATTTTCTATGTCATCTGTGTTTTCCTCTACTTGGTGATTTCAGAACTGTAATGCGGTGATGGAGGACTGGAGCTCATTGCGAAGGTCTTTTTGTAGGGAGAGCAGCATGAGCTTCAGGGTGTGTTCAGATGCTGGCTGGTCAGTAGCAGGGAGAGCACCTAGGGAGTCTGAGTGAGTCTCCTCAGGGCCTGTGTCTGTAGGGGCATCCCAGTGCTGCTTCCTAATTCGAGGAGCTTTATTAGGGGAGAGTGCCAACGTTTGTGCTGCACGTGTATCTCTACCAGTGGGCAACAGCTGAGAAGAATCGTGGTCTTGTATTGAGCTGTCCATCTCCTCCAGGTTGCCAGCCTGTTCCCTTGAGCTGCCGGTGTCTGGGGAGGAGGTGTAGGGTGCCGCTCCGGCGCCATCTTTAACATGTTGCATGGCCAGCTGAGGGAAATAGTCTGTGAGGTGGCGTTACTTCTGGAGGTTGTTCTGCCATCTCCTGGAGATGCCGCCCGGGTGCCACTTGTATTTTCTGCCCTCCGGTATAGTAGGGGGGGCTGCTTCAAGGGAGTGCTCTAATCCTTGGTTTGTTCGGAGGCTGAGCGGAGCTGGATGTTCAGGCAGCCATCTCGCTCCATGTCCAGCCACTCCCCCCACTAAGAGGTCTTTTTATTAATTTCACCCAAACTTCGCACAACCTTCACACAAGATTCACACATTTTACAATTGAATATCTAGTTAAAAATTTGTTAATCTTGGATAATAGATAAAATTATAAATAACCGCGCTGAGCACTAGAAAATAAGCAGCAGCTGTAGTGGGAAAACACTATAAATGGAAATGGTAACATGAAGCTGCGCTATAACTGATATTAGCTGTATCACACTGACAAATAGCAAATGAACAATTGATAAATAATTAATAAAAAATGTCCAAACATATGGCACAGCCTGTGCCTAAAAGGTCCAGATAGGATAGTCCAAAATACAAAAGAGTCTAAAGTGCAATAAAGAGGAAATTAGTCCACCACCATAGATCACTCCTTCCGCCGTTAGTGAGGCATGCTGAAAATATGCTATGCGCTTACCAGATTGATAAGGAAATCAGCATCGTATGTAATATATGGACATCTTATGGGCACATCCCAATGCAGAGTTCCTCTCCTGACAGGATCTTTCAATGCACAGAGACCCGCAGTATCCAGCAAAAACCACACCAGCCACCTCGTCCGGATCGTCAATCAAGCAAAAAGGTATGCAAGAGAAGGGCCACAATAGTGTAGATTGCAGATACAATTTATTAAACCATAAAGAAATACACTCACATTTCGTAGTAAAATCAATAGCACTGTCAGCAAACAATTCAAAACTACCGCTGCCGCCCGACTTCCGGGTACACTGTGGTGACATCAGCACGCCCTACCACGGTGTATCCGGAAGTCGGGCGGCGGCGGTCGTTTTGAATTGTTTGCTGACAGTGCTATTGATTTTACTACGAAATGTGAGTGTATTTCTTTATGGTTTAATATCCATCCGTTTTTTAAAGCATTCTACTGAGCTAGCCAAAATCACCTCTGGAGGGAGTCTATTCCACATTTTAACTTTCTGAAAGTATTCCTTCAGTATTCATTCTTTTACAATCTTTTTTTTTTTTTTTTAATTTTTATTGAGTTTTCAAAAAGGTAACAAACAGGAGTATACGTTCAGTATTCCATTACAAAGCAATACGTTCAAACAAAGTGTCAACAAATTGTTGAAAATAACAATGTGGGTTTGAACAAGGGGAGGGGGGGGGGTCCGTCATCCCTAGAAGGGTAGGCAAAGTGGTGGTGGAGGGTGATTAGCCAAAGAAGAAGGCACATGTGATCACAAGAGTTAGTAGCTGTCTTATGAACCATAGCAAATATCAATATCCGCTGAACCCTTATTATTAACATTATAGGCACATAAATCGAAGAGAGATATATTTTGCTCACACAGGCACTAGGGTGTATAAGGGTGTATTACGTACACGTAGAAATCTTACCTCGTTTATAATATTGTTTGCAGTATGTGGATAAATGGGTCTGCATGGGAGTGTGCTAATGCATGCAACGTCAGGGAGGAGGGACCGAACAGGGAGGAGAGTCCGAGGGGGGGGGTGGGGAGGGAGGGTTGGGTGGTCATACACGAGCTGCCCTTAGGTCTCCAGCCCGTGTATGTGGTGGGGATGGGAAAATGGGGCGTAGGAAGAAGGATAGGGAGGAGATAAAGGGGGGGGGGGGGGGGGGAAAGGGGTCCCTTTCAATTACATATATGATACATTATGCAGATGTCCAGAAGTCCCAATGATAATCAAATTTTTTTCAGGGTCATATTATTTATGGCCAAAGATCGTTCATATCTGTGGTTTGTTTGTAACAGTGAAATCACTTCTTGCATGGTGGGTGGGGTGGTTGTTTTCCATTTGCGTAGGAAATAGTAGAGTAGCTATCAGTGTGTGTGTGATCCATGCATGGAAGCGGTGAGGGATATTATCGATTCCTAGGTGTAAGAGAGCTAAAGCCGAGTTAGGGGTTATGATTAGGGATGATCGAACTTTTGAAAAGTTCGGTTCGGCCAGAACATCCGAACTTCCCGAAAGTTTGGCCCGGATTTCAGAACCCCATTGAAATCAATGGGACCCGAACTTCGGTAATCAAAAAACACAATTTTTAAGCCCTAAAACCCAATAAATGCCCCTAAAAAGTCCCTAGGGTTCTGGGTCATGCCCCATTAACTATTAATCACACAAAAAAAAGTTCTTAAAAATTGTCATTTTTGATAAAAAAGCCAATTATTGGAAAAAAAAAAGAGAGATTTTTTTATTTTGACTTTGGATTTAGTATCTGGTGGGTCTAAAAAGTGTACATGTGAAGTTTCAGCTCTGTAGCATGTCCAGAACCATGAAAAAAAAATATACTTTTTCAGTAGAACAGGGATGTGGGACCGTCCTTTTACACCTATATGATCTTTTTTTTCTGGTTCTGGACTTGCTACAGAGCTGAAACTTCACAGGTACACCTTTTAGACCCCCCCAGACACAAAATCACACAGAAAAAAATCTTAAAAATTGTCATTTTTGATAAAAAAAAAGCCAATTATTGAAAAATAAAAAATAAAAAAAAAGATTTTTTGGATTTCGTATCTGGGGGGTCTAAAAAGTGTACATGTGAAGTTTCAGCTCTGTAGCATGTCCAGAACCATAAAAAAAGATTGTTTGTATTAGAACACTTTCAGCTCAGGGGGTTGGCTTCTCTTCTTGGTTTTCACACCTTGCCGGTTTAATAGCAGGCATTTTTTTGGGATCTTTGCAGTCAGGAAAAACATTTGAACTGGTGTATAGTGGTACTGTGCACAAGTTCAGATGTTTTGCCTGCCTCCAAAAACCCCCAAAAAATGCCAGCAAAAACACACCTGGGCATTTTTTTTTTTGACGCTAGCGTTTTTTTTGGCATTTTTTTGGGTTCTTTTGAGGCAGGCAAAACATCTGAACTTGTGTATAGTGGTATATATACACACATAATTATATGTATATAGACACCTAGCCATATATAGGTGTGATAGTAGCAGAAATATATTACTGTAAATGATTTCATTAGCACAAGCATATATTTCTGCTACTATCACACCTATATATGTCTAGGGGTATAAATACAGACATATATGTGTATATATACCCCCTATACACATGTTCAGATGTCATGTCTGTCATCAAACATGTCCTCAAAAAAGCACTGGCAGTGGCAGCCCCTGCAGCATGAAAAATGCTTGGCTGGTGAGAAGCCATATTCCTGTCCCGAAGCAACTCAGAGAAATGATCAGTTCTCTATAGCGGTCACCCTGCTATGGAAGGGTTTTGTCACCCTTCCATAGCAGTCACTGTCAGTTAACCCTACACTACACTACGGTCCCTTTACACTTAACACTTTCCCTACAGAAACTAAATTTTTGAAGCTAACTTAAGTGTAAAGGAGCACTCTAACTACACTAGATATCCCTTTCCTCACACTAAAAATAGCTAAATGGGCGTGGCCTGGAGCGGCATGAAGTAGGACGCTAGTGACTAGAGCTCCGCCGGCAGATCATCCTTTATTCCCGTTTATCCTGAACCCCGGGTGTCTCTTTCGGCTCCACGGCATCCTCCTTGTGCTCCAACTCCTGGGCGACATGTCGCCGCCAAAAAAACCCACGGACACCGTGGCTAAACTGGACAAATATCGCCGCCAGGAGAAGGAGGGCTCTTCCCAAGATGGCGCCGAGGCGGGAGCGGGAGGCAGCGTAGCGGCTGCAGACACAGTTCGTGTCTTGGATGCGATCTCGCTCTGCCAGACCTCCCTGACAGCCAAAATAGAGGAGGTTAAGGTCGACATCTCCCTGATCCGCCAGGACCAACAGAAGCTGCGAGACCGGGTCGACGAGGCTGAACACAGGATCAGCGGTGTGGAGGATTCCCTGCCCCCCCTGCAGCATGTCTCCGAGCGTCTCCAGCTTCAGGTGAGCCAGCTATTGCTCAAACAGGATGACATGGAGAATAGACTGAGACGATGTAATATCAGGTTGGTTGGTCTCCCGGAGGGGGCAGAGGGCAGAGACCCGGCGGATTTCCTAGAAAAGCTCTTGACCGATACGTATGGGCGGGAGGCCTTCTCCCCCACATTTACAGTGGAAAGGGCCCACCGTTTATCGGGGAAGCCCCCTCCACAGGGGGCGCCCCCCCGCACCTTTATTGCCAAGATGTTGAACTATAGAGACAGAGACACCATACTGCGTCTTAACAGGGAAAAGGGTAATATCCCTTTTGGAAACGTCCGGATTGCGATTTTTCCCGACTTCTCGGCCGAGGTGCAGAAGAAACGCAAGACCTTCCTTGAGGCCAAACGAAGACTACGAGTCAAGAACATAAAATATGCTATGTTGTTTCCGGCTCGGCTGCGAGTGGAGGGGGGTGACAGAGTTCATTTTTTCGATGACCCTGAGGCTGCCATAGCGTGGCTGGAGCGCCTGGACACTCGGAACTGAATTCTCCTCCCTGCCTCTTTCTCTGTTTCCTGTTGGTGACTGGATTGTTGGCACTTTTGCTTGCTTGGCAGCTTTTTCCCCTTTCAGGGGTTTACATCCTGTTTCCCAAGTAGGAAGGTGACTATGACTGTTCCAGCGCTGCCCTACAATCCTCCTTGCATCCTGCCCAGTCCACGATCCATCCCCTGGTCTGGAGGAGGACCGTGCAATTCTCCCGTGTGCCTTAGTATTTTTGAAATGTTTGAATATGTTGCTTTGTGTCTCTTCCTCCCCTTTTCTCTTAGTCTCGGTGAATGTGGTTTGTATCTGCCTTCTCCTCTATCTCCTTCTATGATTCCATGTGTGTCATTGCTTGCTGCTGCCCGTGAGGTTCTCTGGCCGGCGGGCCCTAGTCCTCTTCGCTTGTTTCTCTCTCTTACCAACCTCTCTTCTCTTCCCCTTTTTTCGGTTTCTGTTCTTTTTTCCCTTTTTCCCTTCCCGTTCTTGTCTGTTGTTTTCTGATCTTTGTCTCTGCTCCTGATTTTCTTTTCTCCTTACCCCTTTTCTTCCTCTCCCCTTACCCCTTTCCTCCCCCCCCTTTTTTTCTCCTTTTATTCTTTTATTTATTTATTTATTTATTTTTTTCTCTTCTCTTTCTCTCTTTCTCTTCCCTCTTTCTCTCTTGGTACTCCCTCTTTCTTTTTCTAGCTTTCCTACAATTGTGCATTTGCTACCCAGCGAAGTTTCGCCCGGGGGCTCTGTGTTAGGCGGAGCCGCGCACCAACCACCCCTTCTCTGTCTGTGTGGACAGTGGGGGCATATGCTCAGGCTGTTGTTTTCCTGGGCCAGACACTGGACCTGTTTTCCCCCTCATTTTTGTGCGGGGGTTTCTTTTTGTGGTCCTCATCTTCTCAAATTTTACAGGTCCAGACTCTGTTGTGGTTGGGTATGGGATTTGGAAGCCCGCACGTGTTTGGGTTGGTGCAGGGCAGGGTGGGGGGAATTGTTTTCTTTATTGTTCATAACTGACCAGTATCTGTGGGAACGTATATTGTTTACCATGTTTATTGTACCACGGCTATTTACAGTACCAATGGAACGACTATTTCTGGGCCTGGCCGAGGCCGCTCCCATACGACGCATTGTGCCTTTTATTATTGCGGGTCCTGCGGGACTCCCGGGGCTCCTGAACGGCTGGCTGATACCGAAATTCTATGGCCCAACTTAAATTTCTGACATGGAACGTCCGGGGCCTGGGTGATAGGATTAAACGCTCGGCGGTGTTTGCCTTTCTTAAAAGCCAGCGTGCTGATGTTGTGGTGTTGGTGGAGACCCACCTGGAAGGCAGGCTTCAGATGGCTCTCCGTCGCCCGTGGCTCGGCTGGACGTTCCACTCTATGTACACTTCCCATTCACGGGGGGTGGCTATTCTAGTGGCCAAGACTGTTCACTTCGAGCTCCGGGGGTCCCTGGTGGATCCTCAGGGTAGATATGTGTTTCTTTCTGTGCTGCTGTGCGGGGAGCCTTTTCTGTTGATGGCGTATTATGTGCCCCCCCCATTCTCGTGCACTGTCCTCATGGAGGGCCTAGATTATATGATGTCGAACCCCCACATACCTGTGCTCTGGTTAGGGGATTTCAATAATACCCTGAATCCCAGTTTGGACAGACTTCATACGGTGCCCCCGTCTTCTCCCTTACCTACCTCGACCAGATTTGCTAGACTGTTGACGGAATTTAATTTATTTGACACCTGGAGAGCTAAATACCCTGACAAGCTGGCCTACTCCTGTTATTCCTCTGCTCGTCAATCCATGTCTCGCATAGATTTTATCCTGGTATCCCCTTCCCTTCTCCCACGTCTGATGGACGCGGGGTTTGCGGCTCGTGGTGTGTCGGATCACTGTCCTTACTGGGTGAAGATTGGCTTTGGCCGTGACCGCCCTCCTCCGGCGTGGAGGCTGAACCCACATTGGCTTGGGCTTCTACCTGAGGAGGCGGATGTATCGTCGGTCTGGCGACGGTTTTTCGCGGAGAATGAGCATTCTGCCTCCCCGTCGGTGGTCTGGGAGACATTTAAGCTACATGCTAGATCCCACTTAACGCAGGAAATCAATAAGATCAAGGCTGCATCTTCAGAGAGTTATAATGAAGCCCTGCGCAACCTGGCTGCGGCAGAGCAGGCCTTTCAGGCGGCTCCAATGCCGGAGGGAGCCGCCCAGCTCAAGCTGGTGACTAGGGTGGTGGCACAGATGGAATACGAAAGGGCACGTAGGAAGCTGTTTTTTCAGAAGCAGAAACTGTTTGAGCACGGGAGCGTGCGGGTAAGCTGCTGGCTTATCTGGTACATTGCGAAGACAGGCCCCCGGTGGTGATTAAATTGAGCTCACCACAGGGTTCCTTGACCGCAGACCCCAGGCAGGTGGCAGATATGTTTAGGGTGTTCTTTCAGGATCTTTACACCTCTGTGGCCCCGGCGGATGATTCCCCCATGAATGCCTTTTTGGCCTCCATAGAGCTTCCCCGATTGTCGGCCGAGCAGGTGGAGTCTTTGGAGGCCCCGCTTACGGTGGAGGAGATCATGGAGGCCATATCGCAATTCTCGAGAGCCAAGTCGCCCGGCCTAGACGGTCTCCCAATTGAATTCTATGCAACTTACGCTGAAGACTTGGCTCCCCGCCTGTTGGCACTATTTACTGGTATCTTCGAGACCTCTACCCTGCCCCCGTCCATGGGAGAGGCGCTGGTGGTTCTACTACCTAAACCTGGTAAGGATCCGCAACGTCCAGAGTCCTATAGGCCCATATCCCTTCTCCAGGTGGACGTGAAAATTTTGGCCAAGCTTTTGTCCATTCGGGTTAACAAGGTCATCCTCTCCCTGATCCACACTGACCAGTCGGGCTTTATGCCCGGCAGGAACACTTCCTTCAATTTGCGAAGGCTATTTATGAATTTACAGGCCACGCATGACAATGTGGGAGCTAGAGTGGTGGTGTCCCTTGACACCGCCAAGGCTTTCGACTCGGTCGAGTGGGGGTTTCTTTGGCGATGCCTGGAGGGGTTTGGCTTTGGCCCCCATTTTGTCCGCTGGGTGCAGGTGCTGTACCAGGCCCCGGTGGCCAGAGTGTTGGCCAACGGCTGGACATCTGATCCTTTCCCCCTTAGCAGAGGGACGCGCCAGGGAGGCCCGCTGTCCCCGTTGTTAAACGCTCTAGTTGCGGAACCGCTGGCCATTGCTATCAGGACCCACCCGGATATAGGCGGCTTACGTGTAGAGCCCTTTGAGGAAAGAATTAGCATGTACGCGGACGACACGCTGTTGTTTCTTGCGGACCCGGAGGCTTCTCTCCATACTGCGCTGTCCCTGATCGGCCGCTATGGCCACTTTTCGGGCTTAAAAATCAACTGGGATAAGTCCCAAATCCTGCCCATTGACGACATCTCGTTGATTCCCCATAGCCTGGAGTTCCCCTTGTGTAGAGTGGACCGCATTAGGTATTTGGGAGTTCACGTCACAAAGAGGGCGTCTGATTATGTCCCGGACAACTTACTACCTCTCCTTACCATGGTCAAAACACGGACTCAAACTTGGGCCCGACTGCCACTGGGGGTTATGGGACGCATCAACCTCATAAAAATGGTGTTGCTTCCAAAACTACTCTATGTCTTGTGGCATTCCCCGATGTATCTTCCACTCCGATACTTTCTTCAGCTGGAATCTCTTCTTAAACCGTTTGTCTGGGGAACTTCCAGGCACAAGCTGTCCTGGCGGAAGCTGAAGAATGCTACCACTCTTGGAGGGATGGCTCTCCCGGATTTTAATTTATATTATATTGCAGCTCAGCTGTCTCATTTTTTCCATTTTAATTCATCTGATAGGGATAGATTCCTGGCGCTCCTTGCGCCGTCTCGGACCCATGCACTCCCAGATCCGCTGTCTGTCATTGTTTCGGGTGTTCAGGGAGCGGTTAACAGGGACAGCAGGACTTCAATGTTGTATCACTATCGGAGGCTGTGGGACGTGGTTTCGTGCAAGCTGTCCCTCCCGGGCCTTCACGAATATACCCCTTTGTGGTGTAATGCCTCCCTCCCTGAGTTCCTGACTGGTACCGGATGTGCATGTATGGGTCCGACACGGTGTCATTTTCTTGTCACATATCCTTGCTAATGGTACTATTAGGAGCTTTGGGTCCCTCTCAGACAGGTTCCATCTTCCCCCTTTATATGCGTTATCGTTACCTCCAACTAAGACATGCTTTCCAGGCACAATTTCCTCAGCCTCTGCCCGAACTTCCTCCTGTTCCTGTGCTGGAGGTGGTTAGTTGCTCGAACCCTAGTCACCTCATTTCAATTTTATATACTATGTTGCACGAGCCGGCATCCACTGTTCTGGCTTATGCTCCTAAGACTGGGTGGGAGGAGGACGTGGGAGATCTGGAGGATGACGAGTGGAGTGATGCCCTTGACACTTGTAAATTGGCTTCCCCTAAATTGTCCGACCGCCTCACGCAGATTTATATCCTTCATCGAGCATACCTTACCCCTATTCTGACGGCCAAATACAGACGGGACACCTCGGACGCCTGCCCTATGTGTAAACGGGAACGGGGAACCTTTTACCATTTGATTTGGAGCTGCCCGGAGGTTCAGGGATTCTGGGCACAGATAGTCAAATTCCTGCATGACACCATGGGCTCTCCCCTCTCACTGGTCCCCAAACCGTGTCTATTAGGAATTTTTCCTGATGTCAGCATGGATAAGTTTACTACTGTTTTCCTACATGAGACCCTGTTCTCTGCCCGAAAGCTGATTGCGAGAAGTTGGATGCGAGACCGACCTCCTACCTTTCATGACTGGCTGAGGGAGGTCAATGCTACTGTCCCGTACAAAAAACTTCTGTATACGCATCGTGGATGTCCCACAAAATTTACTAAGATATGGGACAGATGGGTTCGTGCCCCGGAGACATGTGCAGGTCCTCGTGTCCCACCCCCCCCTCCTACGTAATGCCATGGTCCATAGATCGTTCACAATGCTATTGATTTTCTCGCTTTACAAGGTCGTGTAGTTGTTCCACTTTGTTGTTACTTGTCTAAGATATTTTCAAGAATGTGCACTTGCTGTTATTACCTTCTGATGTTCACGCCTAGATGTTCTGATCATTGCTTGGCTAATTATTTGTGGATTACTGTAATACCCTGTTACTGTTATTTACATTCTTTTTTCTGTTCAATAAAGAACCGTTTGATTAAAAAAAAAAAAAATAGCTAAATGACACTTTGTAACACATTAGAACAGAACAGCATTCCACTCTCTTCCATGTCCCGTACAAGAATGCTAGGAATTTGGCGGGGGCGATCTTATATACTGGGGGGCGTATTCACTAATGATTGGTCTAGGGACCCCCTAGTCACTCCAATCACATTCCTAGCATTCTCCTGCTCCCTCAATTGGCTTTTGCTAATGGTTCTGGTCCAATCATGGGCTTTTAAAGCCCATTTTCTGAAGCATTTAATTTTGGTCGGTTCTGGTTGCTGAATTCTGAACTTTTTGGGCAAAAAGTTCTAAATTCGGCCGAACCTCAAACACCCAATGTTCGGGCCGAACCGATGGTGGACCCAAACCGTTCGATCATCCCTAGTTATGATACAACCGGTGTGTGTGGCGATATATTCAAAAACGTTATTCCATAGGCTTTTTAGAGATGG
This sequence comes from Pelophylax lessonae, assembly GCF_965119305.1. NCBI lineage: Eukaryota > Metazoa > Chordata > Amphibia > Anura > Ranidae > Pelophylax > Pelophylax lessonae. The sequence continues at coordinate 208,712,807 of NC_138776.1, read as the reverse complement.
GCACTCCCACAGGACATGCAGTAATGTTCCCGTATGTCCACAGTCCCTCCAGCAGAGGGGGTAATATGTCCGAGAGAATCCTGCTAAGCGGTAAGGAGTATAGTACCACCTGTTAGTAATTTTCATGGCCATTTCCCAGTGGGTAGCGCAATGAGTATGTTTTTGGACTGTCTGCAGGGCCAGTTTCCATTGTTTGATTGTGAACGCGGTACCCAGATCATTATCCCATTTGAACATAGGTGGAGTTTTCAAGAATGAGGTGTTATCTAAGAATATGTTGTAATAGCATGAAAGCCGCTTGGGGCTTTCAGAGCAGTCAGTAAGGGCTTCCCATATTTGCCTGTCTATTAAGATATCTTTTAGTGGGTGTTGGGTCAGAAAGTGATGTATAAGCGTGACATGGAAAAGTAGCGATGCGGGAAGGTTGTACATTCTCTGAAAGGTGGTGCTGTTTATCACAGTACTGCCTTTGAGAAATTGGGAAATGTGAGAGACTCCATATCTTTGAAAGGATTGCATGGGTAAGTCCGGGACATGTGAAGCTAGGAGTGTCAAGGGCAGATCAGTTTGGGGTAGAATATTGGTTTTGTAATGTGGAAGAGTGGGTTTCCTCCACGCTAGTAGGGAGGCTTGAATGGGGAGAGGAAAAGCCCTGAGGTCCCAGTGGAGCCATCTGTCCCCAAATAGGAACGAACGGAGATCCTTGGTGGGAGTCAGAGCTGATTCCAAATCCATCCAAAGAGGAGGAGAGGAGTTCTCCAGCCATAGTTTGGTTTGGGATAGGGCCATTGCCCAGTAATAAGAGGGGATATTTGGCAAACCTGCCCCGCCAGATTGTTTGCTTTTTTGCAGGGTAGAGGCTGCGCATCTTGCATGCTTACCTTCCCATAAGAATTGATGCAATTGTCTAGTGAATAGGGATAGATTGGTATATGAGAAGGGAACAGATAGATTCCTAAAAAGGTAGAGAATTTGGGGGAGAATTATCATTTTGTAAGCCGCTAGGTGCCCACACCAGGCCAGTTCAGATTTCTGTATGTACTTTAAAGTGGCATTCGTTTTTTTGAGTAGCTGTGTTATATTCGTGGAGAGTAGCATGTGGGGCTTGGGGGTGATGTCTATTCCCAGATATCGGATACTATCTTTAGTCCAGGGGATTGGGACAGTTTTTTGCAGGTGGCGGTTCTCTGTGGCATTCACACCCAAATCGAGGATCGAGGATTTCGTTGCATTAAGCTTATAGTAGGAGACAGCGCCGAAGGATGGCAGCGTCTCGTACGCTACTGGTAGTGAGTGCAGTGGATCAGTCAACATAAGGATGACATCATCCGCAAACAAATTAATTTTGTGGGTTGTGCCTGCCACAGAGAAACCCGAAATAGCGGGATTAGACCTGATGGATTCTGCCAGGGGTTCTATAACAAGATTGAACAGAGAGGGGGATAATGGGCATCCTTGCCTGGTCCCATTGGTTATGGGGAAAGGTTTTGAAAGGACACCTGAGGTGTTCACTTGTGCTGATGGGCTTGAGTATAGGGCGGAGACGGCTAATAGAATGGGTCCAGAGAATCCAAACTTTTGAAGGGTGGCATGCATATACCCCCAATGTACCCTATCAAAAGCCTTCTCCGCGTCTATAGTCAGCAGGATCGAAGGTGTATTATGGATGTTCGCATGGGAAACTATGTCTATAATCCTCCTGGTGGCATCAGCAGTGTGACGGCCCGGCATAAACCCCATTTGGTCACGCTTAATGAGTATAGGCAGTACAGTTTGGATTCTCTTGGCAATAATTTTTGCGAAGAGTTTGGCGTCCGAGTTTAGAAGGGAGATTGGTCGAAAATTTGCAGGGGTGACTGGGTCTTTTCCTGGTTTTGGGAGTGTGGAAATGTAAGCCTTAATCATGTCCTGCGGGAGAGAGCCTGTGGATACAGCTTTCGCAAAGACTGATTCTAAGTGGGGAGCCAATACGTGTGCAAATTGTTGATAATACTCGTTAATAAGCCCATCCGGGCCGGGTGATTTCCCTTTGGGCAATGATTTGATAACAGTTTCAATTTCTGTTGTTGTAATGGGGGCATTCAGGGCGTCTAACTGCGCTGGCGAGAGAGTGGGGAGTGTGAGCGGATCTAAGAATTGTTTGATGGTATGTGCTGTAGGTTGGCGTTCGCTGTGGCAATCTTTAAGGTTGTACAGCGCGGCATAGAAGTCAGCAAATGCGTCTGCGATGGCTTGAGGGTGTGTGACCTTTTGTGAGGTGGACGCGTTCATCAAGAAGGGGATACGTGTTTTGGCCTGTTTTTGTTTCACCCTGGAAGCTAAATGTTTACCCGTCTTATTGGCCTGTGTATAGTAAGATTGCCTGAGCCTGTTGAGAAGCCTGTCAGATTGTTCAATAAGTAACAGTCTAAGATCATGACGTAAACGATACAATTGAGATGATCTTACATCCGAGGGGGACCGTTTGTTCTCTACTTCAAGCAGGTTAATTTGGGACAAAAGGTTCTTCATTTTGGAGTTGCGCTGCCTCCTCGCCCTGGCTTGCTGTTGCATACACACTCCTCTAATGAAGGCTTTGTGGGCACACCACAGCACCCAGGGGTCCGAGACCGAGCCCGTATTAAATTCAAAGAATTCGTGGAGTTGCTTAGTGATACGAGTGGCTGATGCTTTGTCTTGTACGGTTCCGCTGTCACAACGCCATATAAAGGTCGAACGGACCGGCGCACCCTCCTCGATGATCAATTCAACCGCGGCATGGTCTGACCAAGTAATATCCGTGATCACCGAGGAGGAGGACCTCTCCAAGAGGAATAGATCAGTGATGAATGGGTCTATGCGAGAGTAGGAACGGTGTCTGTTGGGAAAAAAGGGTGTAGTCCCTCTCGGATGCATGTAAACATCTCCGCACATCAAACAATCGTGATACATTCAGCATGGAAGATAAGGATACAGGTCGGCCCCCGGATGGGCCCGTTGAGTCCAACCCGGGGTCGACAACCAAATTGAAGTCACCGGGGGCGTGGCCGGCTGGAGACAGAGATGGACGCTCTGTTCTAAGGCTCTGAGGTAGAGAGCGGGCAAAAGCGACAATACAGCCGACTTCACTACTTGCGGGTAATCTCGTGTGACAGCGCCGGTCTCTCCGATCCCCCGGGGCATGTCAGTGAAGCGAAAGGAAGACAGGACATCTCACAAACTGCCTATATGTTTCAGCCTGCGGATCGGCGGAGCCAAGATGGCGCCGGCGCCGCATCCTCCCCTCACGGCTCTGATCCCCCTCAGCCTTCCCTCACAGAGAATGCCAACTCGCAGCCCGGGATTTCCATAGAGATGGCAAATATCAATGAAGACTCACCACCTCATACTCCTACTACAGGGAGCCCGGCTCAGACACGGATGAGGATGGATCCCTCCCTGCCTGGACACTGTGAGGTGAGCCAGATGACACAGTACAATGGGCTGCAATCTCTTTAGCCTGATTCTATTGCCATGTATCCGACTGTTAATCAACCGGTCATGGATACCACACTCAAGGATATGATGTTATCACTGAGGAACACTCTGCAGTCAGATATGCTATCTTTTGTGCAGAAAATCAAGCATGAGGTCACTAACATGGGAGAGAGGATAACACTAGTCGAATCTAAAATGGATGCCTGTGCTGTAGCCGTCCATGACGTAAAGCAAACGCATGCAGAACATGACAAGGAACATACATGGCTTAAAGATAAGATTGCCGACTTAGAGGATAGATCTCGTCGGAACAATGTGAATATCAGGGGGATCCCTGAAGATGTACTCCCCCCAGATCTTTACACTTATGTCAGGAACATGATTAAATCACTTTTGCCTGAGCTTAAGAGTATTGAGCTTGTCATTGACAGGATTCATAGGCTGCCTAAGCCCTCACACCTGTCTGACACTGTTCCTAGAGATGTTATCCTCCAAATTCATTTTTTTCATGTTAAAAATCAATTAATGCAAAAGGCGAGAGCTTTAGGATCCCTGCCTGACCCATACGCCCACCTACAAATTTACGCTGACCTGTCACAGCACACTTTTACAAAAACGCAGACAGCTGAATAATGTCACCAAAGCCCTCAGGAATCACAAGATTGTATATCAATGGATCAATCCGGCCAAACTTTTAATCACCTACCAAAACACCAAATTCATGATATCCTCTGCTGACGAGGGGTTGCAACGTCTACGCAGTTGGGGAATTATCCCAGGATTCACTTCTCCTTTTGAGAATCCTGCGGGACCCAGACAGCCCACTACAACTCTCCAATTGCCACAACGTACCAACCGTAAACCCAATGTCAAATAATTGATACCTGTGGAGTCTTCCAACTACTTTGCCCGTTCTCTCACCTGATGGCCCTCGGCCGTACAAACTCTTTACCCCGCATTTTTCCTGCGCACAGTTGTGCTCCGGCAGGATACGTATTTTGTTTTTGTTCCTTATTTTGTGTTTTTACCTTGGTGGCTCTCACGTCGCTGTTTTTCAGCTACTTCAACGACTCAGCACCGCCGGTACTGCCACAGCGGCGCATCGTCCACAGTATTCCAGTTGTTTTGGATCAGTTCCCCTCTGCAATCTAAGGGCTACCAAGAGATCCTAACGGAACGCTAGTATCTCTGACCCTTCTAGCACTTGTTATCACAACCCTGACCATGACTATCAACTTTCTTTCCCTGAATGCTAACGGTTTGAACCATCCTGCAAAACGTTCTTCCTTATGGAAGCTAGCGATTGAATCGCAATGTGATATCTTGTGTGTATAAGAGACTCACTTCCCGGCATCTAACCCGCCCACATGCTCTCACAAAAATTTTTCCCAGATCTACTCTGCAAATGGACCTAGAAAGAAAAACGGTGTGCTTATTGCCATTAAAAACTCACTCAACTTTCAACTGGACTCCTGCACTGCGGACCCTGATGGTCGCTTCATCATACTACTATGCTCCATCAACAACAAACCTTACACCATAGTCACGGTGTATGCTCCCAACAATCATCAATTGAAATTCCTGCGGAAGCTGCACAAACGACTGGACCGTACTCTCTGAGGATCCATAATATGGTGTGGCGACTTCAATGTCACCCCAGACCCACGTCTCGACTCTACGACCCAGAGCACTAGGAGGAAGCTTGCACTTAACCCTTTCTTGCAATCTACCCAACTCTATGACGTTTGGAGATGTCACCATGTAGAAGAAAGAGACTTTACATTCTTCTCCCCGTGCCACAACTCCTATTCACGGATTGACCTCTTCTTGACAGACCAGTGGACCCTACAGTCAGTTTCGTCATCATCTATTCTTCCTTGCACATGGTCAGACCACGCTCCAATTTGCCTCAGTATTGAGACTGACCCTTTATCCTCTCCGGTTTCTCCATGGAGATTGAATACGACCATCCTACGCCAGGAGTCTGACCTGAAACTCCTGAGCTCTAAACTAGAGGAATTCTTTCAACTGAACAAGAACTCAGTCCCTGACCCATTCCATGTATGGGCATCTCACAAAGCCTATATGCGGGGACTCCTGATACAGCTGGGGGCCAGAATTAATAGGCAGCAAAGGCAGCAGCTTACGAGCATTCTAGAAGCTATCCAGTTGACGGATTCCTTAAACAAAAGTAATCCCAGTGCAGACCTCAAATCCAAACTTTTGAAATTGAGATTAGATCTCAGGTTGGCCCTTCTAGACAAATTTGAACAAACCCAGAAAAAACTTAAAATGCACTTCTATGTACACGGTAATAAAGCAGGTAAATTGTTAGCGAACTATATCAAAGGAAATAGGACCAAAACGACTATCCCACATCTTTTTACCACCCCACGTCCAAGCAAAAATTGATAGACCCCCAGGCCATTGCCAATGCGTTTAGCACCTACTATAGCTCCCTCTATAATCTGAAGGATGATCCTGCTCAAGTCCAACCTACTGACCAATCCATACAAGATTTCTTAGATACGGTACAATTACCCTCTCTATCTCCTGCACAACTGACTGTGCTCAATTCCCCTTTTACTGTTGACGAAATTCTCACCGTCATAAATGCACTACCTAATAACAAAGCCCCTGGCCCAGATGGGTTTGTTGGAGAATATTACAAACATTTCCAAACCGTTTTAGCACCTAATATGGTCACGATCTTTAACGCCGCTGCCTCCGCTGCCTCACTTCCATCCGAGATGCTATCTGCGTTAGTTATTGCATTGCCAAAGCCAGGGAAGGAACCATGTTATCCACAAAATTTTAGACCCATCTCCCTACTCAACCATGACACAAAAATTTATGCAAAGGTCATCGCGAACAGACTGGTACATATGCTCCCCTCCTTGATTCATCCCGACCAAACGGGTTTTGTTAAGGGCCGTCAAACTTCGGACGCGACCCGCCAGATGATTAATGTCATTCACTGCATAGGACGTCGGAGAGTGCCTTCTCTGCTTCTATCTTTAGATGCAGAGAAGGCATTCGATAGTCCACTGGCTCTACCTTCAAAAGACTCTCCATAAGTTTGGGTTTCATGGCCACATATTGTCGGCGATACTAGCACTTTATTCGAATCCCTCGGCTCGCGTGTATTGTTCCTCTATGCTGTCGGAACCCTACTGTATCTCTAATGGCACACGGCAGGGATGCCCCCTGTCACCGCTTATATTTAACTTAATGATTGAACCCCTAGCGGAATGTATTAGAGCCGACACGAGCATTACAGGTGTCACATTGGGTCAAATGGAGCATAAAATAAGCCTATTTGCGGATGACATTATCCTCATTCTATCTAATCCCAACTCTTCCCTGGCTTCGGTAACTAACTTAATGCATAACTTTAATGGTGTATCCTACTATAAGGTTAACACAGCAAAATCTTCTATATTGGCTTTGAATATATCTCCCTCTCTACAACATAGGTTGAATGCGCTGCACCCATTTTCCTGGGCCAAGGATTCTATCCCCTATTTAGGGATTCAGCTTACTGCATCTACACCCTCCTTATATCAAGCTAACTATTCCCCGATCCTGCAGTCCCTACCTATGGAACTATCCAACATTTCCAAATTGTATCTTACCTGGTCAGGGAGACTCGCGGCATTTAAAATGCTTAAGCTCCCGCAACTCCTTTATCTTTTCAGGACTATCCCCATTCCCCTGCCAAACTCCTTTTTTGCCTCACTGCACAAGATCATACGCGACTTTGTATGGAAGAACACTAGGCCTAGATGTGCACACTCTGTTCTGATAAGACATTGGTCGGTCGGTGGATCAGGATATATAGATTGCAGGGATTATTATCTTGCCTCCCTTCTATCACAACTCAAGAGCTGGTTCTATATGGACCCGACATGCCTATGGCATCCTCTTGAATCCCTTCAGGTACAGGGGCATGATCTTCTGGCATGGCTATATAGTGCGCCATGCGTTGCACTCAAAGACCAAGAATTGTCCCCCACTATAGTAGCCACGGCGCTCGCGTTCCGCCATCTCCTGTCTCTACCACAGTCAGACCATACATTTCGCACTATCCCTACGCCACTTTCCATTCTCCCTGTGCTGATCCCGGATTTATCTGTGCAATCCTGGCAATCCCTTGGTATTGGGCGGATTTCTGACCTCTATGTTGGAAACCTGCTGAAACCCTTCTCTTCCTTGCAGACGGAATTTTTGCTCCCTAAATCGGAGTACTTCAAGTACTTTCGCATATCTCACTGCTTACTGAGCATCCCGAGGGTTTCTGTCACCATAGCTGAAAAAGCGTGGCAATTCTATATGAATGTACATAACACACACAAGGGTATTACCTTATTTTATCAACTTCTGCACAACAAAAACTCCTTTCATAAAAGTCCGCAAATGTTGAAATGGGAGAGAGATCTAAACACATCCTTCACAGATTATCAATGGCAAACAGCCCTTTCTATGAGCTATCAAGCTACTCGCTCAGCTAATATATGGGAATTGATATGGAAAATCAATCTCAGATGGCACATCACACCATATTTGGCCCACAAATTCAACCCAGTGAATTCCCCCCTGTGTTGGAGAAACTGTGGGGGTTCGGGCACCTTACTTCACATCCTTTGGGGTTGTCCATGCTTGACCTCACTTTGGATGGAGGTTGCATCGCTAATTGAAACAGTCACTAACACCCCTTGTACACTCACACCGGAGTTAGCCCTTCTACATATAGAGAGACATAGAGTCCCCAAACGTCATCGTATCTTAATCATCCACATCTTGCTAGCCACTAAACTACTGATCGCCCGCAACTGGAAATCTGATGCACACATTTCCATTACCGGTGTGATCACGTTGGTTCATACACATGGATCCTATGAACGCACGTTTGCATATACTCAAGGCAGGGGCCCTCAATGTCATGCTCTCTGGTCCTCTTGGTTTGAATGGTATAACAGTCATTCTCTTTCAAGTGCTGATGTTTCGCATTAACATGTTGAGTTACCTACCTCTGTTGATTTTCATTTGCTGTATATGGGGGTTACCCCCTGGACCCTATGGCACAGACTGGTCCCATTTGGGGTGCCGGGACCTGGGGGGTCACCTCCACGACATTCTATCCATAAATCAATTCATTGCTGCGGGGGGAACCATAATTGCTTCTTTTTCATTGTTCTTCCTTTACGCTACCCCATGATGCTGTTCATTCATGTACGATGTTATTTATACTGCACACTGTGGTTCGATGCGGTAATTTCTTCTCAATTTATAATTTGTTACGATTTGTAATCTGTTTACACGATTTTGTCCTGTTATCTTAAGAAAATTGAATAAAAACCAATGAACATAAAAATTGAAGTCACCACATAACATGCCCATATTTGACTCGATCTATTTGTTTAAGCAATCTCCTCAGGAAACGTAGTTGGTGAGTGTTCGGAGCATATAACGCCACGATCGTCAAAGGGAGACCATTAACATCACAGGCAAGAACAATGTAACGGCCAGCAGGGTCAAGTATGGAGGATTTGTGGGAAAAAGTCAAAGTGTCATTCAGAGCTAGCATCACTCCTGCTTTTTTGCTTGGGCCATTCGCCAAAAAAACATGGGGAAAGTTTTTGTGCAGACACTTCGGATGGTTATTGGATTGAAAGTGCGTTTCCTGCACTGCTACAATATCTGCTTTACTGTCACGAATTTGGCCCAGATGGTTTAGGCCGTTAGCATTTATTGTCAGGCACTTCATGGTCATGTTTGGTTAAAGAAATAGTTCTCATTACGGTGAGCAGCTGTACACAAGAGGGAGCGCCCAGCACATGGGAGATCGATCGTCCCCACTCGGATGACGGAGAGTCAGTTAGAGGATGACTGGGGAAGATAATGGAGGAGAACAGGGGGTCAAACTTTAAGAAAGGGACTGTCACAGCAGTCCGAGGACAATGAAAAATGTCACAAAAATATATGAGGGCCATGTAAGGAGAACATCCTTGGGCCGGGAACACCATGGGGTCGTAAAACTGAGTACGGGGTATGCCCCATAGAAGGTATTATTTGGATTTCGCGGAGCGCTTGCTGGAGACCACCTGCCACGGTTCTTCCTGATACTCTGGTTGCGGTGTCCTGGAGGGACCTGGCTCAGAAGGGGGGATAATGTTCCAGGAGCGCAGAGCAGACAGTCCTTCCTCCAAAGTACGGATAGTGACTGTGGAATCTCCATGTGTGACAATGAGGGTAGCGGGGTATCGCCACTTGTGGGGTACGCTATGATTGTGCAAGGCCTTGGTGACTGTGGCCAAGTTGCGTCTGCTCTGCAAGGTGTGCCGAGACAGATCAGGCAGCAGTTGAAGTCTGCAGAATTCCGCAGGCAGTGAGGGGACGTTGCGGGTGGCACGCATAATTTGATCCTTGATATGGAAAAAATGGACTCTCAACAACGTGTCTCTTGGCAGCTCACCCGCTATAAAGGACGGTTTAGGAAGCCTGTGGATCCGATCAATTAGGAGATCTGACGCCGTTGCCGTGGGTAATAGCAAGCGAAAAAGGTTGACATGAGGTAGTAGCTGATCTGGAAGCACCGTCTCTGGTATGCCCCTAATCTTGATGTTGTTTCGTCTGGATCGGTCTTCCAGATCAGCCACTTTGTCTTTTAGCCACTGAATTTCTTCCCTTTGGGCATTAAAGGCATCCACCATATTATTGTGGGAAGAAGCCTGAGCTGACACTACTTGCTCAACACTGTCCACCCTGTGGCCTAGGGATTGCCCTTAGGATTTATATTGGTGCATGCATGCCATCATGTCTGCATGCATGGAGGTTTTCAAAGAGAGTAGCATATCTTTGAGGACAGATAGTGACACAGGCTTGTCTCTGGATGGAAAGGAGACAAAAGGATCAGAGAGAGGGTGGGATGCAGGTGCAGCAGCATGGGGGGACAAGGAGACAGTCATACTTGCGGTTGGAAGAGGTCTAGGAGGAGAGGCCGTTCTGGGCCTATTCTTTGCCGGGCTCCTGGAAGATGGAGAGAGAGGAGGCGATGGAGGTGAGGCAGACCCTGAGGATGTCCCGCTGTCTGGGTTTGCGATCATCCTGCCGGGATGAGCCGAGGATGGAGCCGGATTGTGCAGGGTGGATGTTGAGCTGTGATGGCGCGGTCCGCCGGGGCCTTGCTGGAGGAAGAATCCGCACAGCTTGTTGAGCTGACCGGGATCCTTTTTGCGGCGGGTCATCATTGTCCCGAGGTCCGGCGGTGTTTACCAATGCGGTAGCGGGGTGTCGATGGCGCTTCTGGGGTTATCTGTGCGGCGGTGTTCCTGATGCCCAGCGGAGCGGGACTATCACACGTCCATCCACTCCGCCGGAAGCCACGCCTCTCCCTTTTACAATCTTTATACCACAGTACTCCATTAATGATAAGGCTTACTCTCAAATCACCAATCAAGCCTGCAACCAAACAAGCCTTCAGCAACTTTAGCAACTTCTTAATTCTATAGAAAACACTGAAATTGGGTCTTTTAACCTAGTTTAGGCAGTAGAGATGGGTTTCGTGTTCGAGTCGAACACAGCCATTTGCCGAATGGTGAACAAATGACCCTCTTTCGTGGGAACTTTGAGTTCCTGCATTCATAATGCACTTTGCACTGGCAGTACATTGTGATTGGCCAAAGCATGGACTCTGCCCTCCATGCTTTGACCAAACAAATCATCTGTGCCATGATTAGCCAAAGGCAGGTAGGTGCCCTTAGCCAAATATGGGACAGGGACGGCTGTTAAACTCGCTACACTCTCCCTGAAGGATTTCCACTTATAAATCACCCGCTGGCCAAGGGATTCAAACCCACAACCTCTCAATTGAAAGCCTTGTATTCTACCACCTACGCCACTGTCAAGCCTGCTTAGAGTAAACACACTCACCCTGCCTAACTAACTAATATCTTGCCCTAGTTAGTTAGGCAGGGAGAGTGTATTCAGCCTAAGCAGGCTTGACGGTGGAGTAGGTGATAGAATACAAGGCTTGCAATTGAGAGGTTGTGGGTTCAAATCACTTGGCCAGTGGATGATTTATAAGTGGAATTCCTTAAGGGAGAGTGTAGTGAGTTTAACAGTGCAGTGTAGTATAGTTAATACATTTCTGGCATTGCTGGCAGGGAGAGAGTTTTTTGCATTTTACAGTTTGTTGAGATCAGAAGTGCAGTGTATACCACAAAGTTTTTTTTATATATAGGCACTTCAGTTTGTCAGTTTATGTCCGTATTACTGGAAAAAAATAAAACCAAAATAAAATGGTGTGGGGTTCCCCCTAGAATCCATACCAGACCATTATCCGTGCACACAGCCTGGCTTGCCAGGATGGAGTTGGGAGCGAGCGCCCCCCTCCTGAACCATACCAGGCCACATGCCCTCAACATGGTGGGGGTGGGTGCTTTGGGGCAGGGGGGCTATGCCCCCATATTGATGGGAACAGGGGTCTCTTTGCGACCACCGTGGGCTGTGGTTGTGGGGGTCTGCAGGGGGGAAGCTTATCAGAATCTGGAATCCCCCTTTAACAAGGGGGCCCCCCAGATCCCACCCCCCCCCTACCCATTTACCAGAAGTGTACAAAAAATCAAGACAAAAGTCCTTTATTAAAAAGTAAAAATAAAAAATAGTGTCCCCCGGTGATCACATCTCCTGCCAGCAACTGAAAAATAGAAAAAAAAAGAATCTCCTGATTCTCAAGACTCCTCCCGCACTAATGAGCTGTTTGAGTTTGACAGCTCTTTCACAGGGATCTGACATCACGAGCGCCCCATAATGCACTGCTCAGGTGCAGTGAATAAATTACATGACGTCAGTAATTTATTCTCTGCACTTCAGCAGTGCATTATGGGGCGCTCGTGACGTCTTTTTTTTTTTTTTTTTTTTCGGTTGCAAGCCGTGATCATTAGGGGGCACTATTTTTTTATTTTTAATTTTTAATAAAGGACTTGTCCAGAACTGGCTTTTGTCTTTATTTTTTGTACACTTTTTTTGGTGAATGGGTAGGGGTACCCAATATCCAGTCACATAGGGGGGGGGGGATCTGGGGGCCCCCATAGACTTTAATAGAGTTTGCATGTTCGCTAGAACATTTCTCCTGTTCAAGATGTTCTTGTGCGAACTGAACAGGGGGGTGTTTGGCTCATCACTATTAGGCAGCAATAATTTCCTTTGTAAATTGCACCAACACAAAGAACGTAGCATTTCATACACCATGGGTGTCATTTAAAGGCCTGCACAGGGGGTGTGGCTGGGCACACCCTAATCCCCCCCCCCCCCATGCAGCACAAATTCCCCCTGCGTGTATTTTTATAAAGCCCCCCCCCCCCCAACACGGCTCCTAAAAAAAAAAAAAAAAAAACTACAGACACCGTCCAGTGCCCAACTGACACCGTCGTCCATGTTTTAATATTTTTGAGGTGCACACCTATGATGTCATTGTCACCCAGTACCAAGCACAGAAAATGCTCAGTAGGGATGATCGAATGGTTCGGGTCCACCATCGGTTCGGCCTGAACATTGGGTGTTCGAGGTTCGGCCGAATTTAGAACTTTTTGCCCAAAAAGTTCAGAATTCAGCAACCAGAACCGACCAAAATGCAATGCTTAAGGAAATGGGCTTTAAAAGCCCATGATTGGACCAGAATAGCAAAAGCCAATTGAGGGGGCAGGAGAATGCTAGGAATGTGATTGGAGTGACTAGGGGGTCCCTAGACCAATCATTAGTGAATACGCCCCCCAGTATATAAGATCGCCCCCGCCAAATTCCTAGCATTCTTGTACGGGACATGGAAGAGAGTGGAATGCTGTTCTGTTCTAATGTGTTACAAAGTGTCATTTAGCTATTTTTAGTGTGAGGAAAGGGATATCTAGTGTAGTTAGAGTGCTCCTTTACACTTAAGTTAGCTTCAAAAATTTTGTTTCTATTGGGAAAGTGTTAAGTGTAAGGGGACCGTAGTGTAGTGTAGGGTTAACTGACAGTGATTGCTATGGAAGGGTGACAAAACCCTTCCATAGTAGGGTGACCGCTATAGAGAAATGATCATTTCTCTGAGTTGCTTTGGGACAGGAATATGGCTTCTCACCAGCCAAGCATTTTTCATGCTGCAGGGGCTGCCACTGCCAGTGCTTTTTTGAGGGCATGTTTGATGTCAGACATGACATCTGAACATGTGTATAGGGGGTATATATACACATATATGTCTGTATATATACCCCTAGACATATATAGGTGTGATAGTAGCAGAAATATATGCTTGTGCTAATGAAATCATTTACAGTAATATATTTCTGCTACTATCACACCTATATATGGCTAGGTGTCTATATACATATAATTATGTGTGTATATATACCACTATACACAAGTTCAGATGTTTTGCCTGCCTCACTGCCTCAAAAGAACCCCAAAAAATGCCAAAAAAACGCTAGCGTCAAAAAAAAAAATGCCCAGGTGTGTTTTTGCTGGCATTTTTTGGGGGGTTTTTGAGGCAGGCAAAACATCTGAACTTGTGTATAGTGGTGTATATACACACATACATATATTTATATACACACCTAGACATATATAGGTGTGATAGTAGCAGAAATATATGCTTGCGCTAATGAAATCATTTACAGTAATATATTTCTGCTACTATCACACCTATATATGGCTAGGTGTCTATATACATATAATTGTGTGTGTATATATACCACTATACACAAATTCAGATGTTTTGCCTGCCTCAAAAGAACCCCAAAAAATGCCAAAAAAAACGTTAGCGTCAAAAAAAAATGCCCAGGTGTGTTTTTGCTGGCATTTTTTGGGGGTTTTTGGAGGCAGGCAAAACATCTGAACTTGTGCACAGTACCACTATACACAAGTTCAGATGTTTTTCCTGATTGCAAAGATCCCAAAAAAATGCCTGCTTTGAAACCGGCAAGGTGTGAAAACCGAGAAGAGAAGCCAACCCCCTGAGCTGAAAGTGTTCTAATACAAACAATCCTTTTTTTTTTTATGGTTCTGGACATGCTACAGAGCTGAAACTTCACAGGTACACCTTTTAGACCCCCCAGATACGAAATCACACAAAAAAAGTTCTTAAATTGTCATTTTTGATAAAAAAGCCAATTATTGAAAAAAATCAAAAAAAAAGGAGATTTTTTGATTTTTACTTTGGATTTCAGATCTGGGGGATCTAAAAAGTGTACATGTAAAGTTTCAGCTCTGTAGCATGTCCAGAACCAGAAAAAAAAGATCATATAGGTGTAAAAGGAGGGTCCCACATCCCTGTTCTACTGAAAAATTATCTTTTTTTTTTTCATGGTTCTGGACATGCTACAGAGCTGAAACTTCACATGTACACTTTTTAGACCCCCCAGATACTAAATCCAAAGTCAAAATAAAAAAAAACTTTTTTTTTTTTTTTTTTTTTTTTTCAATAATTGGCTTTTTTTTATCAAAAATGACAATTTTTAAGAACTTTTTTTTGTGTGATTAATAGTTAATGGGGCATTACCCAGAACCCTAGGCACTTTTTAGGGGCATTTATTGGGTTTTACGGCTTAAAAATGGTGTTTTTTGATTACCGAAGTTCGGGTCCCATTGATTTCAATGGGGTTCTGAAATCTGGGCCGAACTTTAGGGAAGTTCGGATGTTCTGGCCGAACCGAACTTTTTAAAAGTTCGATCATCCCTAATGCTCAGTACCTGCTGGCAGCAGTTAGTGAGAAGTGATAATAAACCCATAGCTTTGTAAGCACTTTTGATGGATTTAATCACTTACTGACTAAGCAGCTTCTTTTCTTTTATTCCTTGCCTATGTTCCAGTTTAAGCTCATTCAATGCCCAATGCACTAGGTTTTCTGTTTCATGGAAACTCCTTTTTCTCACAGCATCATATGGAGCCACCTTTGTATGCAGGGACTGCAGTTGTACCTCCCTACACTATGTGCTTCAATATAAACTTACAGCTACATTGGTTAGGATGGCAAGACACTCCCCTGCTGCTTCTACCTTTTCCCCTCTCCCTTCTCCAAACTTTTAAACTACAGATTAAGGCAGACCACATATCACAATCAATCCATAACCTCTTTATAGCTCTCCATTTTACTTGTTTGCAATATTTTTTTTTGGAGGGGAGCAAGTACCTTTCTTTAACAGGTACTTGTTCCCATTTCTTTTTTTGCACAGAGCAGTCTGGATCCTCCTCTTTTCGAGTCACTCGTCTGCATTCTTGGTCCCTCCCTCCTGCCAAGTTCCCCCAGAGCATCCAGATTGCAATGGGAGCACCCAAGCAGGCTTGCTCCCAAACCGTGGCTCTGCTTATATTTTTGCATACAGAACAGGGGGTCAGCCCCACCCCCTCACTCTCTGCATTGGTTCACTGGCTGTGACTGACCACAGTGAGAGCCAATGACTCCCTCTACTGCCTCAGCCAATGAGGAGTGAGAGTCCTCAGAGAGCCAAGACATCCATGCACATCGCTGGATTGAGATAGGGCTCAGGTACATATTTTGGGTGGTTCTAGAGGGGATGCTGCACATAGAAGGTATTTTACCTGCATGCATAGAATGCATTAAGATATAAAAAAAAAAAACCTTAAGCCTTTAGAACCACTTTAACCCCAACCAGCATGTAGGTGGGGTGCAGCTTGGTCTTAGGTGGGGTGCAGCTTGGTCTGGCAGGAATAACACACTCTGTCCCAGTGCAGTGAAAGAACTTGTATTGAAATAATACAGAAACAATTCACATATGACTCGACATGAAGACAATCCAACTGGAAACAATCACATGTTGTGCAGCCTGAACTTTTAGCATCTGTAGCAAGGGGGAGAATGTGACCTTGGCCATCTTATGCCCAACAGGCAGGTGGCCAGAGAAGTTGCGAGCCCCAAGCTTTTCCTTCTTGTTGGGAACCACTAGTACTTGCTCTACTAGTTGGAGTACCTGTCCCTACTCTACCAACTTGTAAATGCGAACCAAACCTGGGAGCAAGGTTCTGACTGACCTAAGATGGCTGCCAGAGTCACATGGGGTGGCAGTGACCCAGTTAAGCATAGAGGAACTATATTCCTCTTGACTTCTTCTCCAACTGCATTGCCACTGCAGAAGAGTGCCACCTGCAGTAGAGAAAGTAGACTGCACCTGCCTACAAGCAGATCTAGCATATGTGCTGTAGGAAGCCAGCTGTGACTCATCAGGAAATGACCCCTGGTTCCAAATTCAAGATAGTGGCAAAGGAATCTAATGATGCTGATGACTTCAGGTGCTAGTAAGACAGTGCTGGACCTAATAATAGACTACCATGTCTTTCCACGTCATCAGAAGCTTCAGTATTTGTAGTGGTTGGCTTTTATTTTTTGCAAAAAAACAAGCAAAGTTACCCTCGAAGATCCGACCAGTATAAAATGGAATTTAGGAGATTTCTTTTTATTACCAGTCTGACACCATGCAACCGTTTCTGAAAGGACTTTTAAATACAACAAAACACAAATTTGATAATATCTGTTGTCATTTCAGATGATCCATGTGATAAGTCCTTCTAGTGAACTGAAAACATCTAAATTATAATGATTATCAAATATTGTATGGCAATGAAAACGCCACATGCGCTATGCTTAGAAAGTTGACCTAATTTACTGCTGTATATTGATTTCTATAAAAACCTTTTCAGGACTGTGCCTGGAACCCCCGATATAATAAAGGGAAGAAAAATCAGCTGGATGAAATATTCAGAGAGCCAAGGATTCCACATGAAAGACACTCAGCAAAAATAACATTCTAATGAATTGCATGGCAGTAAATTTGGCTCTCTTCAGGAGAGAGCTCCATTACTGCTCACATTAACAACCAAGAGGAAGAGAGAGGGATGCTTCTTAAATGGTTTTTAGTGCTGCGGTTCGAATATCATCAGCATTTTGGCTGGTCAAGAAAGGCTTTGTGGGAGACATGGTCACATAGGAGATAAAGGTCACTTCCTATGCATAATTATTTTAAAGGTGCAGTTTCCAGAATTGATAAATGAGCAAAACATAAAGCACCAAGAAATATGTCTAATTTTTGGATACATTTTTATGTTTTACATTGCAGGCACTGCAGAATGGGATGGTGCAATTATGAAAATTGTGACTTTTGCTGGATGATAAAAAAAAATCAATTTTTTACATGAACTGCAAAATAAATGTATGTATATATATATATATATATATATATATATATATATATATATATATATATATATATATATATATATATATATATATATATATATATATATATAATATATGAGAGAGAGAGAGATAAAAATGCATTTAACATTCATGCACACAAGTTGTGTAGCAGGGGCGAGAGACCCAATTCTACGTACGTGTACTTTGTTAAAATGGTATTTTGTGAAATTATAACACAATAATCAGCTATGCTTGCATTGGCAAAGTGTAAGTTTCAGCTTGTAAAGTATTCATGACAATAAAGTATACATTTAGCTATTTGTCTTTAACAGAGAATCGGAAACGCACAGGACAAAGATGTTCCTACATGCAGAGATATCCCAGGATCAATAAAAATTGATTTTGTGCCACTATCGTATTTAAACCTTTCACTGCTGGAGATAATCTTTCTACAGAGTGCTAGGGTTAAAATGGATTTTGTGTTTGGTTCATTCAGAAAGAGAAGTTAACAGTTTATCTTTTACAGCACCAAGGCAAATTCATTTAGGGTAACCAGACACGGCCGTATCATTGCAACTGATGGGACCGTTTTTAACATTATTTGAGACAGTTGGAGACAATAGGGCCATGCTGGCCTTGATTAGGGGACAGTCCAGCAATATTTATTGATATGAGAAGAACTGATCTTTAGATACAGAGGATTTTTTTCTGTTTAAAAAGATGGTGATCGCGTTTTTTCAGTTCACTGAGAGAGCATCATTAACAGCTGTTGGGTGTCTCACAAAGTAAATTTCAGCAAGTCCCAAGCGTTTAGCAATATATTAGAAAAGGGGCAGCTTTTTTGATGAGGCATATGCCTTTCTATGGCAAAGTCTATACAGTACAATTTAGATCAGAGAGCACATATTTAGAATTATTTTATTGAATTTAGATATGTGTAGACTAACCCCTAGAGGGAGCTCTCTGTTAAATCACTTTCTTGCTAAAAGCTGCACCATGGACAGATTGCTAAATGCACAAGTAAGCCATCATTTGTTGACCACATTTAAAGGCAGTGAAAACCATATTGTCAGCAGGCTCACACATCAGATGTTGGAAATCACTGACAAATGGAAAAAAATGTTTTCAGCATCAGGAATCCAGCACTTAATACTGATGAATACTGATGTTGTCCTTGAAGCTGGTCATACATGTTAAAATAAGTTACTTGGTTCCATGGGCGTCCGCAGAACTCTTTTCAGGGGGGGGGGGGGAGCACCATTTTAAGGTCACCCATGCTCCACCCCTTTTCAACAATGTCATGAAGGAGAAGGGCTTATTTATTATACTTATTTTGAGTATTTATTTTTAAAGGACAAACCGCAGCATTTATTTTTAAAGCATGTAACCTAAAAAAAAAACTGATCCTTTTCCCTTAAAGCATGGTAAACAGCACAGTGCTTGTGCTTTGTAGTTTGCCCCCCACCCCCCGTATAACCTCCCTGCCTCCCTCTTTCTCCCCCTCCTCTTTCTCCCCCTCCTCTTTCTCCCCCTCCTCTTTCTCCCCCTCCTCTTTCTCCCCCTCCTCTTTCTCCCCCTCCTCTTTCTACCCCTCCTCTTTCTCCCCCTCCTCTTTCTCCCCCTCCTCTTTCTCCCCCTCCTCTTTCTCCCCCTCCTCTTTCTCCCCCTCCTCTTTCTTCCCCTCCTCTTTCTCCCCCTCCCCTCTCCTCTCCCCCCTCCCCTCTCCTCTCCCCCCTCACCTCCCCTCTCCCCCCCTCACCTCCCCTCTCCCCCCCTCACCTCCCCTCTCCCCCCCCTCCTCTCCCCCTCCCCTCCAGACTGATGACAGTGAGGAATACTCAGCCCCACCCGCTGCAAGCAGCTGTCAAACGGGAAGAGAGGAGAGCAGAGCAGACGGGTCACGTGAGTGGCGCTGTGAGAGCTGGTAAAGAATGCCTTATTTTTTAAAAAATGCATACACATGATTATTAAACAGACCAGACAGGATGGTATAAAATGGCTTAACAACCACTTTAAAGGGGTAGTTTAGATTCAGGGGGGGGGGTGGGAATCTGCCCCCCCCCCCTGCCTCTACTTGAGAAAGCCCATGCTTGGTTCCCTGTCTATGCTAAATAGCAAGAATGGACAAATGTGCAGTGCTGGCCATTATATCCTGACAACCGACACTGGCTGGTATCCGAATATTAAAAACAGTGCCTGTATCCAGGCTCCTTGACAAAGGTTGATAGAAAAAGGAACTTTTGTCAAGCTGGGTGATGCAGAATACATTTTAAGCTTTTCAGCAGGAATCCGATTAAATTTGATCCATGTATGGGCAGCTTTAGGATTTCTAATGATTATATCCTACACTAAACACACACCTTGACCTAATACAACCCTAAATAAGTCCTGATGCTAATTAGCCCCCATTCTGCATATTTGCATCATCGCATTCTGCTAGCCTCTGCATGTTGACAGTAGGAATGGCCCGAATGTACCAGGCAGGTTCATAAGGGTTAGCACATGAGTAGATATCAGCTGATAGTACCATACATTGTTTGATAATCCCATGACATGACCATGACATTTGTTTAATAATCCCTTTTTCTCTGTCGCTCATTGACAAACGCAGACTTCTTGATTAATATCAGTAGGGATATACTGCCCCCTACAGGAGTAGGACACTAGGCAGGAAAAAGTTCTGGCCACACCTATGGGCAGTCCCAGGGGGTATATCCTCTCTCTCCCTGCATAGGATGTCAGTTTTTTTCTGCTTAGTCAGGAGTAAGGACCGAAGTTCCTTGCTGGGATCTCTGGTCCTGGCAAGCTTTTTTTTAGATAAATCTTTTTTTAGTTAGCTTTTTTTCTCCAGTTGTTCCTGTGAGATCTTCAAGCAATTATGCTGGATCTGGGCGACGGGCTGGATGTTGAGATCCAGTGGTCACCCCCGCCGGCCTACGAGCGCGCCTACGAACGACCCCCGCCTACCCCTGTTTTGTCTGATGCCTCAGACTCTGATTCTGAGCCGGTCGCTGCTGCTGCGGGTTCCTCCTTTAGGGTTGATGTTCCGCGCCCCGTCTCCTCTGACAGTGAGGATGACCTCCCTGCCTCTGCCATAGCACAGTACAAGGCACTGGTGGACTCACTGATATGTCAGTCCGGGAGACCCTAAAACTGGAGGTTGCATCAGTGGATGCAGTTCAGACGGAAGTTGCCTTTGGCACTCGCAAGCCCTCCAAGGTGGAAAAGGTGTTTCCCTTTCCTAAATGCTTTGATGATATTATTAAAGATGAGTGGGCCCATCCAAAACGACCCCCTGGGATGCCTAAACGGATTGCTAGGCGCTACCCGTTTGAAGAGTCCCTCCTTAAAAAATGGACGGTGCCACCTGCGGTGGATCCGCCGGTTTCCAAACTAAATAAGGCCACGGTTATCCCGGTGGAGGATTCCCCGTCCTTTCTGGATCCAGTTGACCGTAGGGCGGAATCTGTGTCCCGTTCCATATTCTCCCTGGCAGGGTCGGCCTTAAGGCCAGTGTTTACCATTGCTCTGGTTTCACAGACATTGACAGAATGGGCCAAGCTATTACGCCATGACCTGGAGGGGAGAAGTCTCCCTCCTGCCGTGCCGGAGTTGCTGGAGCAAATAGTGCAGGGGCTACAGTTTGTTTGTTTGACGCCGCACTGGACGCTACCCCATTGCTGGGGCGTGTGTCGATCTCGGTGGTGGTCCTTTGGCGCATGCTATGGTTAAAGTGCTGGTCGGCGGGTCAGGCTTCCAAAAAAGCATTGACTGATCTCCCCTTTCAGGGGGATCGCCTGTTTGGTGCTACCTTGGATGAGATTATTAAGGATCTCACTGGGGGCAAGAGCACCTTTCTACCACAGGCTAATAAGGGTAAGGAACCTCGTCGCAGACAGGGACCTTCCTTTACAGCTCACAAAATTTTTTTTCGCTCCTCTGGGGCGGGCGATAAGGCAAAGTCCTCCAAAGCTCCCCCCCCGGGGGGTTTCAAGAGACCCTGGTCTGGTAAGCAAAAATCCAGTCCTTCCAGACCTGAGGATAAGACCGCTTCAGCCTGAAGGTGCGCCCCCACCCAGATCAACGGTGGGGGGATATCTTCGCCAGTTCCCGGACCTGTGGCTCTACAGTATTCAAGACAAATGGGTTCACGAGGCCATACAGTCGGAACACAAGATCGAGTTGCGATCGCTTCTACCGGTGCTGTTCTTCCCTTCCAATATGCGACTGTCCCCGAATCTGGATGCAAATGGTGCCCATAGAGGGTGCCTATCTTCACGTTCCCATTTACGCAGGACACCAGCGGTATCTGTGCTTTGCGGTGGGAGCGGACCATTATCAGTTTGTGGCGTTACCCTTTGGTCTCGCCTCTGCTTTCCGGGTCTTCACAAAAGTTTGGGCCCCAGTCCTGGCGTTGTTGCGGCAGCGGGACATATCGGTCCTGGGCTACCTGGACGACCTCCTCTTCTGTGCGGAGTCTCCGCAGGCTCAGTGTCATATGCGGACTCTCCAAAAGGAGATTCTTCTCAAATGGAACTGGAATTCTGATTCCCTGGACAATCGGATCTGGCTGAGTGAGCGGACCAGGTAGTTTCTGGTTTGGGGGCCTCGGTCTCCGATGCTCAGTCAGGGGAAGCCCTTTTTTCCGAAAGTATCCAGGTTATCGATAAATGTGTTGGGACTGAAAGCGATCAGGTTTTGCCTGGTTCACCGGACCGAGCATCTTCAGGGCTGCTCGGTTCAGATTCAGTCGGACAATGCCACGGCCGTGGCCTATGTCAATCATCAAGGGGACACCAAGAGTGTTCTGGCGGCCGTGGAAGTGGCGGCAGGTTTTGGGCGGAACAGTTTGTTCCGGCTCTTTCTGCAGTTTACGTTCTGGGTGTGGAAAATTGACAGGCGGACTTTCTCAGCCGTCAGACCCTGGATCAAGGGGAATGGCCTCTTCAGACAGAGGTGTTTCACCAGTTGTGCCTTCATTGGGGCACCCCGGACGTGGATCTATTGGCATCTCGGCGCAACAGAAAGGTGCAGAGGGTTGTAGCCCGCGATCCTCTGGCGGACGCCGCAGACGCACTGAATACTCTGTGGGGGCAGTACAAGCTGCTGTATGCCTTTCCTCCTCTCAAGTTGTCACCGAAACTTCTTCACAGGATAGAGGAGGAGGGAATTCCAGTCATCCTTGTGACTCCGGATTGGCCTCATCGGGCCTGATATGCCGTCGTGGTCAGGCTGGTCGCAGACGCTCCTTGGCGACTTCCTCTCAGGGAGGATCTGCCATCTCAGGGACCGATCCTCCATCCTGCTTTACGATCGCTGGCTTTGACGACTTGGCTGTTGAGAGCCAGGTGCTGAAGGATGGGTTTGTCTGCTTCAGTTATCCCTACTCTGGTTAAAGTGAGGAAAGCGACTTCCAGAAAGGTCTATCATTGCACATGGAAGTCTTATATCGCGTGGTGTGAATCCCTTGGGTTTCCTCCACGTTCTTACTCAGTGGCTCGGATATTGGCTTTTCTGCAACGGGGGGTTGAGCAGAAACTGGCCTTGAGCACTATCAAGGGTCAGGTCTCAGCATTGGCAATCTGATTCCAGAGGCCACTGGCTACTCATTCCTTGGTGCGGAGTTTCATCCAGGGGGTGCGGCACCTGGCTCCTCTGGTGCGCGCGCCCTTGCCGCCCTGGGATCTTAATTTGGTGTTGTCGGTTCTCCAAAAGCCTCCCTTTGAAAATATTAGGGAGATTCCCTTGCTTACCTTATCCCAAAAGGTGGCCTTTTTGGTGGCCATCACTTCGGCACGCAGGGCGTCGGAACTGGCCGCGTTGTCCTGTCGTTCCCCATGTCTGGTGGTTCATAGGGATAAGGTGGTTCTTCGTCCGAATCCATCCTTCCTTCCTAAGGTGGTTTCCGATTTTTCACTTGAATGAGGATATTGTGTTTACCTTCCCTGTGTCCTTAGCCCAGTCATCCTCGGGAGTTTGCATTACACTCCTTGGATGTGGTTCGGCGATCAGGGTGTACTTGGCTACTACTGACTCTTTTCGTAAGGCTGATTCACTTTTTGTGATCACGGATGGCCCTAGAAAGGGGTTGCCTGCATCTGCCGCGACTATCTCCAGATGGATCAGACAGACGGTGGTACAGGCTTATTCTATTAAAGGCCTTCCGCCATCAGGTGTCGGTGCTTCAGGTTTGCAAGGCGGCTACCTGGTCGATGGTTCATACCTTTACAAAATTTTATAAAGTTGATGTGCTGGCATCAGCGGATGCCTCTTTTGGCCGCAAGGTTTTGAAGGCCGCTGTTTGAGGGGACCGTTGGTCTACCTCAGGGGTTTTTGTTTCTTTTTCAGTTAGGTCTCATCCCTTTGTTCGATGAGTCCTCGATGCTTCTGGTTGGCTCCGGTTGGGCCTTCTGGATTGGATTTTTATTTTTGTTATCCCACCCCTCATTTGTGGCACTGCTTTGGCACTCCTGTAGGGGGCAGTATATCCCTACTGATATTAATCAATATGCGTCTGTCAATGAGCGACAGAGAAAACTGGATTTTTGACTTACCGTAAAAGCCTTTTCTCTTAAGCTCATTGACAGACGCAGGACCCGCCCCTCTATTTTGAGTTGGGTTGGGTTGAATTCTCTGACACTGCTTTGTTACATAACTGACATCCTATGCAGGGAGAGAGAGGATATACCCCCTGGGACTGCCCATAGGTGTGGCCAGAACTTTTTCCTGCCTAGTGTCCTACTCCTGTAGGGGGCAGTATATCCCTACTGATATTAATCAAGAAGTCTGCGTCTGTCAATGAGCTTAAGAGAAAAGGATTTTACGGTAAGTCAAAAATCCAGTTATTAGCCTAGAAAAAGGATAATATCCTTTTTCTAGGCTAATAAAGGGAATATTAAACAAATGTCAGGGTCATGTCATGGGATTATCAAACAATGTATGGTAGGCACTGCCCTGGTGAACATGTACCAATGGAAAAAATAAAATAAAACTCCTTTTTGGCAGGGAGATATTTCAATAATGCTTTAAAGGCAATACCTTTTTAAATAACATGCCTGGGGATACCCTTTAACCTTACCATGGTAATGGCATCTGTGTGCATATATACCGGCGGCGTACACCAGCTCTCTAACCCTTAATAAAGTCACGTGATTGGGATACAACACATCGGGAGGAGCTGGGTGACCTTACTTCCGGTTGCGCCCAAGACCAGAAGTTTGGACTACTGAGCAACTGAATGCTGCGTGACTCTAATATTTGGTGCTATACAATAATTTAAATGTGAGTTACTATTTTTAATAAATTCTTTTTAAAAAGTACTACACCAGATGGTTTATTATTTTCTTTACATGTAATGATGGATTGAGGGGAATATTTGAGAGCTGCACATTGATCAGTTTGGAAGGAATATAACAAAAGCACATACATTTGCAGATCTATATGAATTTGCTGGTGGAGCACTGGATTTTATGGAATTAAGTGATTTATGTGGAAGCCGTTCACTAAACCTATTAACATTGTTTTACAGCAATGGAACTTTTGTTTCACTGAATCAGATTTTACATCACCGGGATTTGGTTCACTGCCCAGTAGGGCATTTGGACGTTTTCCTTTTTTTCAATATTTAATGAGATTTCTTAAATATATTTGAGCACGTTTGATGACATTTTAACTATATAGTCCTTATATTTTGATTTATTATACATTTGATTTTTTCTGACACATTACTATGTTTTGGAATGTGCTGTAGCACCACACATTTATTCTGGGAGAGGAGCTTTTCTAGGGGAGTACAGTCAAAACCCGAATGGGAGTCTGTGCAGTATTTATGGAGGAAGACTGCTAATTGAGTCGTGGAAAACACAGTGATAACTGAGAAGAGATTAATAGAGAATTAAGTAAGTCTTGTGGTACTATATAGTCAGGTTGGAAGTGGTGTAACTGGAGCCATTCTGTTCGGGACAGACCTGCTGCTGTAATGGTGTGAACTCCCAGGTCCAAAGAGAGGATTTTCAAAGATTGGTGTCAACGATCCAGGTCTATGAGTTGGGCCATGTGCTACTACAAGTCTGTCCCAAAGAGAAAAAAGGGGTTGGACAAAAAATGGAAGGGAGGAGGGTGGTGAGAATAAGGAATCCAAGGGAGGGACTGAGGATCCAATGGGGAAAGGTCATGATTGAGCTATAATACTTTTATGTGGTCCATGGTAAAAACCAATCCACTACCTGGTTCAAAACAGGCGCTCTATGATAAAGGTTAGGTCCCAGACCTCCTGTTGGTTTAAGTGTGTTAAGAACTGTCCATTTAAGGTGAGGACGACCTAATTCCCATATGAAGTTTAGGATCTGAGACTGCAGATGAGAAAATAAGTGGTTTAGGGGGGATTGGGGGGGGGGGGGTTGCACGCTATTGGGGATCGCACTGAATATATACAGTATATACAGAAAGCAGGGATGCACATTCATTTTCAAAGTTTTAACACAACTTAACCATGAGATCTTTCTGATTTCCACTGCTGCAAATCTTTGTAACATCTGTAAGGCTCCTAAGGTAGTTTACCTGGTATAGATCTGAAGGGATACTTTTCTCCTGAGGAAGATGATAGCCACATTAAGAGTCGGTTCACACTGGGGCGACACGACTCCTTACTACTTCGGGAGGCGACTTGTCAGTCCCGTGCACCACGACTTCGGAGCGACTTTCAGGGACTTCACATAATGGAAGTCTATGCAAGTCGCTCCGAAATAGTACAGGACCCTTTTTCTAAGTCGGAGCAACTTGTGTCGCTCCTATTAGAACCGGTCCTGTAGCGGTCAATGGACCGCGAGGGAGCGCGACTTGTCAGGCTGACAAGTCGCGCTAATGTGAACCAACTCTTAATTTTAAAAACAAATTACCACTCTCCCCTTATGCAAACCCAGCTACAATGGAAATTAATATTTCAGACTTTGATGCGTTGATTACTGGGAGCATGCATGGTCAATGGTACTCTAGAAGTTTTATCTCTACCTCTCTGAATTTGATAAAGCCCACTTGATTGCCATGTATCAAGGACGAGAGGTGAAGTTGTAGATTTGCACACCATAATGCAAACATTTTTGCATCTATATTGATGAGAGAAATTGGCCAAAAATCCCACAATTTGATAATAAGGGTAGTCTGAGCTTCCAACATTTGGGTAGGGAACAGGCAGGTTGGAGACACAGAATTGAAAGCTTTGAACCAAATAGGTGACAGATGGTCTCAGAGCACCTTACAAAATCTGGCTGTATAGCTGTTTTGGCCCAGAATATTTGTAGGGAAGATATCACTGATGCTAAATTATCAGAGGAAAATGGCAAATCAAATTCCTTAATTATATCAGAAGGTAATGTAGGAAGTGCCGTGGCATTGTCATAAGATTTGAATTCGTCTCAGAGTTGATCATTTGGGAGGTCTCCAAATCTCCCTTTTAACATTGAAAATTGCCAGGTAAAAGATGGGAAATGCAGAGAAAATTTTGCTAGGCTTATGGATGGGAGAACTTGAGTGCATATAAATAGTTGGAATGAACTTGGAGGCAGCTCTTTAATGTAGCTTGCAGGCCAACAAGGAGCCCCGTTTGCCTTACAACGTATACGGAGTACAGCGCAGGTGATCTCTCACCAATATGAATCCACAGTCTATTAGCTGGAGATGGTGGGTCCTTTGCATTAGATAGCTGAATAAGCATCTCTTTAGAACCAGAGGTCTTGTGGTTTGTTTCTAGGGTGAAAATAAGCTGCCAAAGAGATAGTATTTCCTTTAAAGATCTCTACTTTATATGGGCTCCGTGAGAAATAATATCCCTCCCAGGACACTTTTCAGTACCTCCCATTTCATTTATATAGCAAAAAAAAAAAAAAAGGTGATTAAATGCCACCAAAAGAAAGCGGCATTTGTGTGAAAACATTATCTAAATTTTATTTGTGAACAGTGTTGCATGACCGAGCTATTGCCGCTTAAATTAGTACAGTGCTAAATAGTAAAAGCCCTGCTTACGAAGGGGGTAACACCTTCCAGAGGTCGTGGTTGATCTATACCAGACTCTTATCTTAGACCAGGGTCTGATCAAGGTGTTCATGGGACCCCCCAAAAATATAGTGTGGGCTTTCCACACATACTTCCTACATAATAGACCCTTGCCCTTGATGAGGGTCTGGTATGGATGTCAAACAGAACCCTAGAAAGAAGAAAAAAAAAATCAAAAAAAGTTTAGCCCCCTACCCCTACCCATCCATTATTCCATACCAAACCTTAGGATCTGCGATAAATTTTAGGAGGGAAACTGACGCAAAAAAAAAAAAAAGCGTGGGGTCACTCTGAGCAATGCAGCCTGAAGGGCCAGGAAAAGAAGTGGTACAAGTGTATTGCTCACTGTGACAGGCTACCTTACAAGGAGGGACTCCATGGCAAAGCAGCTTGTCGCTATGTTGATAAGGACATGGGCCTCTTCCACACAACCCTGGCTTGGTGATTGTAGGTGTCCTGTGGGCAGGGGACCTATTGGTGTCTTGAAGTCTACTTTAACAATAAGAGGCCCCCAGCCACCGCTCCTACTAATACCCCTACTAATTCACACAAAAGAAAGCAAAAGTAAGTAAATAAACACACATTGCTTTAATAAAAAAAAGAAAAAATGTTCCACAATGTAAATTCATTGTCAGTCACATTATCAAGTAATGCAGTTCGATGTCAATCATGATGGATGCCTACCTAGCAACTAAATGAAAAAAACCTGTTGCCACTGACATGTCCGATCTTGCCATTTCATTGTTTTGAATGACATTTATTGGTACTTGCTACTAATGTAAAATAAAGGGTCTCCCATGTGGCCATAGTTGGTGAGTAATGTCATGCTAAGCTTGTGTCTGCTTACATAGCCGTGTATTCTTGATCAGTAAATGGGGCTGGGTGACATATCTGGCTGCTAAGGTTGCTTCCTTAGACTGCAAAGAAGCTGTCCCGTAAAGTAGAGGTACTATGGTTTCTATTGCTACTATATATGATGCTCCTAGCAAATAAGAAAAAAATATGACATTCAGACAGTTGCTAGCTTATCTGTACTGTTTGCAGTATATGACCTGCCACTAAAAGAAAGTGAACCTAAACACAGGATTTGTATGTTTATCAGAAGTAAAATGGTTGTAGTAATGTAGCCTAAAATGGCTAATTGCATAAAATATCAGGTTACAACCTAATTTGACATATGCCTCAATTTGAGTACTATTATGAATAATTGTCTATTTATGAAGTTGATAGAATTGCAACTCTGCTTGAAACTCAATAACAGTGCAACAGCATTGCCACACAAACACAGGAAGCCACATAGGGGGACTTTACTGGCTGGTGCCAACAGATTTGTGAGACTTTGCAGGGTGACTAAGAGAAAACTACGTGCAGATTAACTTTATATTGAAGTTTTTATAGTGCATATTTTTTTGGAGAGAGGCCATAGTTCTACTTTACTTTTTGCCCTGAAGTTTATCAGCTTTATACATACTGAATATAGTAATATTCCTACTGTGATGATCGGAAGGTCTAACAAACCCCAAACTGTGAAGACTTGTAATGTACACAATATCACCTTAATTTTTCCCAGAATTTTGAAGTCCGTAGTAAAAAGGGTCAGCTTTAAATCTCAGAGAAGGTAATATGTTTGACAAACCACAATTCGTTTTTTTTTTTAAGGACCAGTGCCATATCAGATTGGAATTACCCAGCCATTGATCTGAATACTGCATTGAAACAAGATCAGGCAATCTCCATTGAAGTAGTTTTCACTTTGACTGTTGTTTCTGCCTGTGTAGAACCCTCCTAGTTTAGAGTAGGTTGCTAGGTAAATTTAGTTAGCTCCTCTGTAATCAGTGGAGCAGGGGTTGCTTGCTTCGGGCTGTTCAGTGTCTCAGTCTGCTGTTTTGCTGTATTCCCCCATCTTCTAGAGAGTTCTGAAAGTATAGTGGGAGGGAGAGCAGAACAGGTTGCCTGAATATTTATGGATCTCTGGAACTCTGCACCTTGGTTGCCAAGCCTTGGAATGGGCCAGAGTCCAGCCTTCTGAAGGAGAAGACATGTCATCGGTAGGGTTGAGCGAACACCTAGATGTCCGTGTTCGACGGGTTCGGCCGAACTTTAAAAAAAAGTCCGGGTCCGTGTCCCGGACTTTTACCGAACTTTTCCCGGACACCGAACCCCATTGAAGTCAATGGGGACCCGAACTTTAAGGCACTAAAATGGCTCTAAAACACCAAAGGAAAGGGCTAGAGTGCTGCAAATGGCAGCAAAACGTAATTAAGAGCATGGCAAGTGCTCTGCAAACAAATGTGGATAGGGAAATAACTTAAAACAACAAAAAAAAAACAGAAAAATAAAACAATGTTCTTCTTCATCTCTGAAGGACGAGGCCCATATGGAGTAGGAGGGAGGTTGAGGTGGTGGTGGATGTGGCGGTGACATAGGCGTGCGCACAGGGTGCCTGGGCACACCCTAATCACCTAGGGCACATAGCATTGCCAGTGAGGAGATGGGAAAGATCTCCCTGGGACCTGCTCTGCTCTATTTCTCCTTGCCTACAGGTACATGGCCCCGATACATTACTCTCCCTGCTGGCAAACACATGCATGTGTATTTCAACTTTGGGGTGCACACCTTAATGCAATAGGCTGCGCACACCTATGGGCGGTGTAGGTGGAAGCGGCGGTGGAGGAGGACCAGGGCCGGATTAACAGCATCATGGGCTTGGTGCTGAGGATTTTGAAGGGCCTTAAGGGCCGTGCCTTGCCATGCACCCAGAGGAGGAAGGGTGCAGCCATGCATGCCTAATTCAACATGGGATGCTGTCTCTGAAGCCCATAAACACATCCATGCATCGCCAACTGTCCCTCCTTGTCCGGCCTTCACGCTGTGTGGGGAGGTTCTGAGGGTGCTGCCTGGGGAAGCGAGCATAGAAGCCAGACTTCTGTGTTTACAAGTGACAGAAGAGCGGTAACAGTGAATATGGCCAACCCGGGGCCTATATAAAAGGTAGGGGCCTGGAGCTGCAGCTCCAATAGCCCCTACATTAATCTGGCCCTGAGGAGGAGGACGAGGTAGCCAACACTGCTTCTTTTCAAAAATTTTAAATGAGGGTACACCCCAAAAGAGTGAGAAAGAGCAAAAATGGAACAATGGGTGGGTAAGGTCGGTATCCATTGCTATTCTGCATAAGGTACGGAAAAGTCCCGTGGGATCCATGCCTGGTTCATTTTAATGAACGTGAGCTTGTCCACATTGTCTCTGGACAGGCGGCTGCGCTTGTCTGTTATAACGCCCCCAGCCGTGCTAAATACCCGTTCAGATAATACACTGGCTGCAGGGCACGCCAGCACCTCCAAGGCGTAAAGGGCAAGCTCAAGCCATGTGCCCAATTTGGAGACCCAGAAGTTGAAGGGGGCAGACCCGTCATTCACTACATGTAGGCGTGTGCACACATACTGCTCCACCATGTTGGTAAAATGCTGCCTCCTGCTAAGACGTTCCATCTGAGCTGCTGGTGCTGCTGTTTGTTGTGGCGTGCTGACAAAGCTTTTCCACATTTCGGCCATGCTAACCCTGCCTTCTGAGGTGCTGGCGGTGCCCTGGTTGCGTTGGCGACCTCCTCCTCCTCCTCCTCTGCCTTGTGCTTCCACTGTGGCCCCGCTGTCAGATGGGAATGCCAGCAGCATGGCGTCTACCAGCGTGCGCTTGTACTCGCGCATCTTGCGATCGCGCTCCAGTGAGTGAATTAAGGACGGTACATTGTCCTTGTAACGGGGATCCAGCAGCGTGGCCACCCAGTAATCAGCACAAGTTAGAATGTGGGCAACTCGGCGGTCGTTGTGGAGACACTGCAGCATGTAATCGCTCATGTGTGCCAGGCTGCCCAGAGGCAACGAAAGGCTGTCCTCTGTGGGAGGTGTATCGTCCGTGTCCTCTGTATCCCCCCAGCCACGCACCAGTGATGGCCATGAGCTGGCCTGGGTGCCACCCTGCTGTGAACATGGTTCCATCTCCTCCTCCAGCTCCTCCTC
Organism: Pelophylax lessonae; assembly: GCF_965119305.1. Classification (NCBI taxonomy): domain Eukaryota; kingdom Metazoa; phylum Chordata; class Amphibia; order Anura; family Ranidae; genus Pelophylax; species Pelophylax lessonae. The sequence goes on along the minus strand of NC_138776.1, from coordinate 208,681,096 downwards.
CTCCTCATCCTCCTCATCCTCCAGAACTGTGCCCCTGCTGGACAATTGCGTCCCTGGCGTTTGCGTGTGCAGGAACCCACCCTCGGAGCCCCTTGCGAATGACTGCCCTGAATGCCTTGGAAATGTTACCTCTTCATCCTCCTCCTCCTCCTCATCCTGTGCCACATCCTCTTCCATCATCGCCCGAATTGTTTTTTCAAGGAGGCATAGAAGTGGGATAGTTAAGCTGAGAACGGCGTCATTGCCACTGGCCATGTTGGTGGAGTACTCAAAACAGCGCAACAAGGCACACAGGTCTCGCATGGAGGCCCAGTTAAATTAAATAGCGGAATAGAAAATATGATCCAAAAAAAGTGTATGTATATCACACGTACACAACCACACTGGGCCCCAATTACTATTGTTTGTACCCCTAAAAGGCTAGATGAGGAGTAGGGGGAGTATGGAACAGGCAGCACCCTCAAACCTTCAGAAGTATGAGATGAACCCCAACAACTTGGAAAGGTGGATCTCTCTCACACGTACCGACACAGACTATCCCGCAATTCAATTGATCCTCAAAGGTTTTTATTGAATAGCGGAATAGGAAATATGATCAAAAAAAGTGTATGTATCTCGCACGTACACAACCACACTAGGCCCCAATTACTATTGTTTGTACCCCTAAAAGGCTAGATGAGGAGTAGGGGGGGTATGGAACAGGCAGCACCCTCAAACCTTCAGAAGTATGAGATGAACCCCAACAACTTGGAAAGGTGGATCTCTCTCACACGTACCGACACAGACTATCCCCCAATTTAACTGATCCCCAAAGGTTTTTGATTAAATAGCGGAATAGAAAATATGATCCCAAAAAAGTGTATGTATATCACACGTACACAACCACACTGGGCCCCAATTACTATTGTTTGTACCCCTAAAAGGCTAGATGAGGAGTAGGGGGAGTATGGAACAGGCAGCACCCTCAAACCTTCAGAAGTATGAGATGAACCCCAACAACTTGGAAAGGTGGATCTCTCTCACACGTACCAACACAGACTATCCCCCAATTTAACTGATCCCCAAAGGTTTTTGATTAAATAGCGGAATAGAAAATATGATCCAAAAAAAGTGTATGTATATCACACGTACACAACCACACTAGGCCCCAATTACTATTGTTTGTACCCCTAAAAGGCTAGATGAGGAGTAGGGGGAGTATGGAACAGGCAGCACCCTCAAACCTTCAGAAGTATGAGATGAACCCCAACAACTTGGAAAGGTGGATCTCTCTCACACGTACCGACACAGACTATCCCGCAATTCAATTGATCCTCAAAGGTTTTTATTGAATAGCGGAATAGGAAATATGATCAAAAAAAGTGTATGTATCTCGCACGTACACAACCACACTAGGCCCCAATTACTATTGTTTGTACCCCTAAAAGGCTAGATGAGGAGTAGGGGGGGTATGGAACAGGCAGCACCCTCAAACCTTCAGAAGTATGAGATGAACCCCAACAACTTGGAAAGGTGGATCTCTCTCACACGTACCGACACAGACTATCCCCCAATTTAACTGATCCCCAAAGGTTTTTGATTAAATAGCGGAATAGAAAATATGATCCCAAAAAAGTGTATGTATATCACACGTACACAACCACACTGGGCCCCAATTACTATTGTTTGTACCCCTAAAAGGCTAGATGAGGAGTAGGGGGAGTATGGAACAGGCAGCACCCTCAAACCTTCAGAAGTATGAGATGAACCCCAACAACTTGGAAAGGTGGATCTCTCTCACACGTACCGACACAGACTATCCCGCAATTCAATTGATCCTCAAAGGTTTTTATTGAATAGCGGAATAGGAAATATGATCAAAAAAAGTGTATGTATCTCGCACGTACACAACCACACTAGGCCCCAATTACTATTGTTTGTACCCCTAAAAGGCTAGATGAGGAGTAGGGGGGGTATGGAACAGGCAGCACCCTCAAACCTTCAGAAGTATGAGATGAACCCCAACAACTTGGAAAGGTGGATCTCTCTCACACGTACCGACACAGACTATCCCCCAATTTAACTGATCCCCAAAGGTTTTTGATTAAATAGCGGAATAGAAAATATGATCCCAAAAAAGTGTATGTATATCACACGTACACAACCACACTGGGCCCCAATTACTATTGTTTGTACCCCTAAAAGGCTAGATGAGGAGTAGGGGGAGTATGGAACAGGCAGCACCCTCAAACCTTCAGAAGTATGAGATGAACCCCAACAACTTGGAAAGGTGGATCTCTCTCACACGTACCAACACAGACTATCCCCCAATTTAACTGATCCCCAAAGGTTTTTGATTAAATAGCGGAATAGAAAATATGATCCAAAAAAAGTGTATGTATATCACACGTACACAACCACACTAGGCCCCAATTACTATTGTTTGTACCCCTAAAAGGCTAGATGAGGAGTAGGGGGAGTATGGAACAGGCAGCACCCTCAAACCTTCAGAAGTATGAGATGAACCCCAACAACTTGGAAAGGTGGATCTCTCTCACACGTACCGACACAGACTATCCCGCAATTCAATTGATCCTCAAAGGTTTTTATTGAATAGCGGAATAGGAAATATGATCAAAAAAAGTGTATGTATCTCGCACGTACACAACCACACTAGGCCCCAATTACTATTGTTTGTACCCCTAAAAGGCTAGATGAGGAGTAGGGGGGGTATGGAACAGGCAGCACCCTCAAACCTTCAGAAGTATGAGATGAACCCCAACAACTTGGAAAGGTGGATCTCTCTCACACGTACCGACACAGACTATCCCCCAATTTAACTGATCCCCAAAGGTTTTTGATTAAATAGCGGAATAGAAAATATGATCCCAAAAAAGTGTATGTATATCACACGTACACAACCACACTGGGCCCCAATTACTATTGTTTGTACCCCTAAAAGGCTAGATGAGGAGTAGGGGGAGTATGGAACAGGCAGCACCCTCAAACCTTCAGAAGTATGAGATGAACCCCAACAACTTGGAAAGGTGGATCTCTCTCACACGTACCAACACAGACTATCCCCAAAGGTTTTTGATTAAATAGCGGAATAGAAAATATGATCCAAAAAAAGTGTATGTATATCACACGTACACAACCACACTAGGCCCCAATTACTATTGTTTGTACCCCTAAAAGGCTAGGAGTAGGGGGAGTATGGAACAGGCAGCACCCTCAAACCTTCAGAAGTATGAGATGAACCCCAACAACTTGGAAAGGTGGATCTCTCTCACACGTACCAACACAGACTATCCCCCAATTTAACTGATCCCCAAAGGTTTTTGATTAAATAGCGGAATAGAAAATATGATCCCAAAAAAGTGTATGTATATCACACGTACACAACCACACTAGGCCCCAATTACTATTGTTTGTACCCCTAAAAGGCTAGGAGTAGGGGGAGTATGGAACAGGCAGCACCCTCAAACCTTCAGAAGTATGAGATGAACCCCAACAACTTGGAAAGGTGGATCTCTCTCACACGTACCAACACAGACTATCCCCCAATTTAACTGATCCCCAAAGGTTTTTGATTAAATAGCGGAATAGAAAATATGATCCCAAAAAAGTGTATGTATATCACACGTACACAACCACACTGGGCCCCAATTACTATTGTTTGTACCCCTAAAAGGCTAGGAGTAGGGGGAGTATGGAACAGGCAGCACCCTCAAACCTTCAGAAGTATGAGATGAACCCCAACAACTTGGAAAGGTGGATCTCTCTCACACGTACCAACACAGACTATCCCCCAATTTAACTGATCCCCAAAGGTTTTTGATTAAATAGCGGAATAGAAAATATGATCCCAAAAAAGTGTATGTATATCACACGTACACAACCACACTAGGCCCCAATTACTATTGTTTGTACCCCTAAAAGGCTAGATGAGGAGTAGGGGGAGTATGGAACAGGCAGCACCCTCAAACCTTCAGAAGTATGAGATTGTGTTCACTGTACCCCACAAAGATTGAGTTCACTGCACCCCACAATGATTGTGTTCACTGCACCTCACAAAGATTGTGTTCACTGTACCCCCCAAAGATTGTGTTCACTGTACCCCCCAAAGATTGTGTTCACTGCACCCCACAAAGATTGTGTTCACTGCACCCCAAAAAGATTGTGTTCACTGCACCCCAAAAAGGATGTTGTTCACTGCACCCCAAAAAGGATGTTGTTCACTCCACCCCAAAAATTGTGTTCACTGCACCCCACAAAGATTGTGTTCACTGCACCCCAAAAAGATTGTGTTCACTGCACCCCAAAAATGATTTTGTTCACTGCACCCCAAAAAGGATTTTGTTCACTGCACCCCAAAAAGGATGTTGTTCACTCCACCCCAAAAAGATTGTGTTCACTGCACCCCACAAAGGATTTTGTTCACTGCACCCCAAAAAGATTGTGTTCACTGCACCCCAAAAAGGATGTTGTTCACTGCACCCCAAAAAGGATTTTGTTCACTGCACCCCAAAAAGATTGTGTTCACTGCACCCCACAAAGGATTTTGTTCACTGCACCCCACAAAGATTGTGTTCACTGCACACCAAAAAGGATTGTGTTCACTGCACCCCAAAAAGATTTTGTTCACTGCACCCCAAAAAGATTGTGTTCACTGCAGCCCAAAAAGATTGTGTTCACTGCAGCCCAAAAAGATTGTGTTCACTGCAGCCCAAAAAGATTGTGTTCACTGCAGCCCAAAAAGATTGTGTTCACTGCAGCTCACACACAGAAAAATGGATGTGGATCACTGACACCTGCCTATCTCCAATCCCACACCACACAGCAATATCGATTGTAGTTTGTAGAACACAGTTTCCCTAAAATTCAGCAGACTCTGTCCCTAACAGGATTGAGAAGAGATCGTAGATCAGGATTGAGTGCAGATTCACCCCACCCCCCACACAGCAATATCGATTGTAGTTTGTAGAAGACACTGACCCTATAATTCAGCAGACTCTATCCCTAAAATGCCTACAACTCGCCCTGCCTAAACACTCCGACCTGTCCCTCAATTCTATCCGGACACAAATGGTTTTTTCCTGCCTATCTTTCCCTAATCAGCAGCCAGCACGTTGATGTGTGCTCTGTCCCTGAATCTAAGCAGCATAATGACGCCGCTGCGGCTGCCTCGAACTTATAAAGACTTGGTCACATGCTTCAGACGGCCAATCACAGCTACTGAGACATTTGCAGGCATGGCTGGGATGGCTTAAGGCACACCAGTTAAACGATTGTTGATTGGCTGTTGAAAGCCCGCCATGAAAAGAGCGCCAAAGCATGCAAAACCCGGAAATAAAACGACCGAACACGGATTTTTACCCGAACATACAGTAAAGTGTCCGTGTCCGTGTTCGGGTACAAAAAATCCAATTATTCGGTACGAACACGAATAATACAGTCCGTGTTCGCTCAACACTAGTCATCGGCACACCAAGGATTCCTTAAAAGGGTCCAAAGCTTTATTCCGTGGTCACATGATAAATTTATAGCAACATTTCAGAGCCACGCAGGGCCCCTTTATCAGGCAAGTGAAGCCCTCTGAAGGAAACCCCTGTGCTGGGGGCTCTGCCCTGAGACAGAGGCAGAGAAGAAGCCTGGGGAGTCCTTACTTTTGGAGGACATCAAGGTCCCAGCTAGGCTTAGCTGGGGGCCCTACCAGAGAGAAAGGGAGCATGGATAGAAGCAAGGAGGACAAGAGTGAGAAAGCTCCACTATTCTGGGACTGAGTATTTGATCCTGCTACATAGAGGAGAAGTAATTTTGGGGTTATTCAAATTATAAATCCAGTGCTTTGTGCAGCCAGGAGTTGTGCAAAATAACCTAGAGTTGGAAACCCATCAATTTACCAGTTTAAAAAAAGTTTGATTTGCTTGTGTCCTTAACCAAACTGTCAAACCATCAAATGGCTGATGCCCTAACTTAACACATGTGCAACACCATGGCAGTTGCAGTTCAAGTAGAAACAACCTCATTGGATAGAGTTTAATTCAGCTATAAGGCTGTCAACAGATCTGCCTCTACAAACTCAGCAGTGCCTAAAAATGGAGAGCGACTGAACATGTGCAGAGCAGGGTGAGACAGTGTATTACTGGAACTGGAACAGTATAGGGACTTTTTTTATGTTTTACATGGCTATACCTGCAAAAGGGGACAGCTTGAAGTGATCTAGCAGGACTTCATTTTCTGACTAAAGTTCCACTTTATTTTCTTATCTGGATTACAACAAATCCCAATGACCCGTAAACACGATCAGAAAATTGTACGAAAAATACCACTTTCAAAGGGTTTGTACAATAATCTGATCATTCGTATACAGCTTTCGAGAGCAATTCATGCAAAATTATCCAATGGGGCAAGCACAAAAAATGTTTCTGGTATGATGCCAGATCATACAATTTTCATTTTAATTAGTACAGCTAACCCTAACCCCTAACCCTAAATCCTAAATAACCAGGAGAAAATATAGTCAGCCTACAGTTGTGCTTACAATTTGCACAAAACAGCCAGAAACCTAGCAGTCATGTTCTACAGTTTGTGAAATCCCATGCTCCCATCCAAGTTCCTGTTCCATAAAAACCCTAAAAAGAAACTTTTAGACCGATTCTTAAACCATTGGAAGAATGCCAAAAATGTTGTGTGCCTAGCTGTACATACTGCGAGTGGGGGAAAATAGGCCCAATTGCCAGCTGCACCTGCGGGGGTAGTGCTACACCGGTTTTGGAATATATTTAAAGTGAATACCAAATAGGTTCTGCTCTGTTTTCTTTTTTTTTCATTACGTTAAAAATAGTCATTAGCCGCGAAAGTAGGTAATTTATGATGGCTATAACCCATTCTTATGAACACATTAAATACAGCAATTCAAGTAGAGAGGAGAAGCAGCCTGAGCTATGTTTTACTAGTGTAATTTCATTATAATTCTTTTTGGTTGCTTCTGGTTACTATTCTTTGGCCTTGCTACATCTTTTTAGAGATCGGTGAACATGCCCTGGTTTGATTTGCGGGGGTTGAAATATGAAAAATGGAACCTTAGCAGAAAAATCCATTAATTTCTTTGGGGGAGGGGGGATGTAAAATCTTGATACTTTTGCTCATTTGAATGACTTGTAGTGGCCCTCTGACTTGGTCTGCAGATCTAATCCCAGGTTCTGATCACTCACTGAAGCAAGAAGCCCGGCACTGGGTATTTTCAGACAGATGCATAAAATCTCACTCTGTCCTCAGACAGTAACCAGTATGGCAGTATGTCTTTTTGGTTTTTCGTTGTTTTCATTGTTTTGTAAAAATGGGACAGGGAACAGCTCTCTTGTGGGCGCCGTGACAGCCAGTAGCTGGCTGCTAAAATTTTCATTTCATTAGTTTCATTATGCTGTTTCTGTAGGGGTGCGTGTTGGATGGGCCACTTGAGACATCTGGGCCCTCTACAACTGTATTGGCTGTCCCCCCCCACTGAAAGCAGCCCTGCTCACTGTGACCCAGGCAGTCTGAACCCCTCCACTCAGCTTCAGCTGATCTCTGAATGAGTTCTAAGATAATCCCCTCTGAGTGTTGCCCTGATTGTTTCTGTGACTTTTAAGAGTGATCCATTGGCTCTTTATTGAGCAAGAATCCTCCAGCACTACTTCTAAGCCTTGGAAGGTTTAACCGCATTTCCAGGCTGGATCACTCTCTCAGCAGGCAAAACGACCCTGCTACTCTCTCTGCCTTTATATACACTTGTCAGCCCCCAGCCGGACATTTTTTCTCGACTAGGCATTGGCTGTAGTTGTAATCAGGGCCAGCTCAGACTCTGCCCTCTCCCCTTACTATGTTTCCAGAAGATTCTGAAAAGACAGGGGGAGAAAGACCAGCCTGCCTTTACAGAACTCAAAATAGGCAAAAGACCATCAGGTCTCCACTTCGAACATCAGAGCCAAAAACTAAATTTGCCTCACTTCTAGCACCTGACCTATGAGGGTGCTACAGACTGATGGGCAAGCTATTGTCAAAAAGGATGGGAGCTGGGCACTTCCATTGAGGAGCATTTAACGTAGGGAAAACATTTTTCTGAAAATTCCAAAATATTTGGACTATGCCTTTTTTAAAGCTGTATGTGGTGTTCCTGAACCATACCATTTTTTTAATGGACTGTATCAGTGACGCCATATTCTGGCATCACCTATTTTGTATGTGTAATTGATTTTTTAATTTTACATTTTTAGTTTGTTTTGGCTACCTGACTTTTATTCAGCAGTAACAGGGATAATTGACCAATGGAAATAGCGGTCCCAACTGATCCAAAAGTTATAGAATTTTTTTTCTTTTATATATTTTTTCCTTTTAAAAGTTTAAAGCTCCCAACTTTGTACAAAACCATTTAATAGCATAGTAAGTAAGCTTCTTTGTTCAGAGAACTTCACTTTTAAAAGTTTTAATAAAATGTTCAAACAAAGGCACAAAAACACTTCAGAATCACAACCCCACATTCCCTGAACCCCCACCCATCCACATTTCTACTATTATTCCCAAAGAATTCAAAATCTAGGCTTCAAGGATACATTTTGTAGAAAATGGCTAAAATCCAGGACTGTATGCAAACACTTGAATAGAAAGGGTCAGGACAGGTCTTATCTTGCAAACACAATTATTTGGGAAACAATAGCCACAAATAAATTCACTACCTTGAGAGATAACTGCCTCAAATATTTTCTGTTTCAATATTTTTTGAAAATTTTTCATGACAAAGGTGAAAGATCATAATAGACACAATGGTATTGGTCAATTACAGAAACCAACAATAGTCCACAATGCAAGTGGAATGTGCTACAAACAAATAGGAACAGCAGTTGTAGCATACAGTGCACAGACCAAAACATTGAAAAAGGGTAGCAAAAACCTTTCATTTAAATAAGAAATGGGTGTATAAATTGCAGGCATTGTCCAGCTGAGAGGAAAAAGTCCCAAGCATGAATTTCCACATTCCTATTAAAGTAGTTGTAAACCTCAGTCATGAAATCTGAGAAAAGCGCATATATCTGTAGTGTTGACTTCTCTCTTTCCAAAGTTCTAAGTGTCATTTCTCACTGGTGCTTGGTTCCTCTATTATCAGCCTGAGTCGCTTCTCTTTAATAGCTTTTATTGGGTTTCTTGGAGTTAGTCTGAGTCACTTCTGAGAAGTTTTCCCAACGCATTAGATACAAACTGTGTTGGGGAGGGAGTTCAGCACACAGCTTGTCTATTCACAACACCGTTCTTCTGCTGTGTGAAGGGGGGCATGTTCCTTCCCTCCAATCAGCTCTCACACACTGTAATTGCAGCCTATCAATCCCCTCCTCTGAGATACTAACAGATGAAAAATAATTTTAACACTTTTCTGCCCTTTTGAAGGGTTCTTGGGATGAAAACGCTGTAGATAAGCAAGAAAATTATATGTAGGAGGATTTGTTTCGCCTGGGTTTCATCTCGTCATCTCATCTGAGACTGTTTACTTTACTAGGTATATGTAAGGGTTTACAACCACTTTAAGGCGCAAAAGAAACAAAATCAGCCAGAAAACCACCAGAGAAATGGGAGTATGGTATCTCACTCAAAGAAGGTAGAGATAGCAGTAAAGAAAATAAAGAGAAGGGGGAAAAAACATAGAAGAGAAGAAAAAAGTAAAGAGGGGGTTAGGAGGGAGGTAAAAGATGGGAAGAACTGTGGCCCGCCCGCCCGCCCATCCATCCTCTCAAAAACCACCGTCACAAGAAGGTTTGAGATACTGTGTTGTATCCTTGGATTCCAAGCCATCTTGAATTGTGAGGAGGTGTCTCATATAGTATGCTAATCAGCTTTTCTTCAGTCATAATCTAAGTAAGCTTACTCTTCATCAATGCCAATTCGACGTGTCATTTTTTTTCCAAGCAATGGCTATCTTGGCGGTATGTGGCGTGCTCCACCTCGAAACGTCCGCCTTACGCATATCGTAAGTTGTGACATCATCAGAGGCGTAGTTTTGCGGTGTGAGCACGCATAATATAGCCTGACGCCCGGAAGTGACATACTAGGAAGTAGTCACCTCTCTGCGTTCCGCCCATTGCAAAGTCATGACCGAGCGTACGGAAGTGACATAACAGGAAACAGTCACTTCATGCGTTCCACCCATTGATGACGCTAACCTATAGCAAAACCGGTCGGGTGATCTAGACGTGACGAGACCACGCCCCCAACAAGCCGGCTCCTTAGACACTAACAGCGAGGGAGATGTTCGTTCGTTTCCAGCGTACCTGTAACTTTTAGATGCCTTGAATTCACATCGCAAATGTGAGTGTTTTTATCTGCCTTTTATCATTAATAAATGCCTTATATACGGAGTTACACTATGTCCCTGTCCTAATTTATTTCCTACTATGTGGACATCGCCATTGAGAGTTTAAAGGAGACATCCTGTGGCCATCCTTGGCATTACACTCATGCTTTCTGTGGTCTACTCATTAATTTGAGAGACCTACCCGTTCTGGTAAGCAGCCATCTGTTTTCCCTGGGTGATTTGCACATCGGTGTCTATTATATTTTCACAAGGAATTGTGTGGATGCACTTTTTGGGACCCTGTGGCACACCTTCTTGGATTTTCTTCTAATTTTTGTATGGACTTTATTGGGATTGAATTTTATTAATATCCTTATCTTTTCACTTCATTATAATTTGCACTTGATGATTTATGTTTATTTAATTATTGATTTACATTGGTGATATTCACATCTTTAAGGAACAACCGATTAATTTCTTGTTACCTTTTCCTCACACACACATTGAGTGGTATATAATTTTTTGTATTATATATTTCTTGTATATATATTTTTTTTGGTGATTTCAGTATTCACTATATTTTAGCGCAGCACATTTCCGTTCAATGTTCCACCCATTGCAATGCCATAACCCAGTGGTTCTCAATTCCGGTCCTCGGGACCCACTAACAGGCCCGATTTTAAGTATTACCTTGGGGGATGCAGACTAGAATACCACAATCACTGAGCAGCAAATGAGATCACCTGTGATGTAATTTAGTTATCTTGCAAACCTGGCCTGTTGGTGGGTCCCGAGGACCGGAGTTGAGAACCACTGCCATAACCAAGCGGGCAGGAAACAACAAAGCTGGTTATGGCGTTGCATGTTTTTAAATTCCATGCTGATTTTATGATGTTATCCATGTAAGTGCAATACTTTAAATAAACGTCATATGTCCTTTATGTACTTCACTATTGGCTGTCCTTCTGTCTTTTCCTGAGCCTACCCACCATAGACAGTGATATGGGATCCTGTGAATACATCATTTATTGGGAACAATGAAGTCTTTTTCTTACTGGGGAATGAGATCAGGAACTACCAATTACGTCAAGTGTTGATTTCTTTGTGCCTGTTTGACCGCTCTGTGAAAAGAGGGTCAAAACTTCTGGTAAGAAGCCACGAGTCTGAGCACGGGGTGTGAATAGTTTCTTCTGTCATCCACTGGTGATTGGCTGATTGGGATCTGGTCCCTTCCTCTCTCTGCTGTTTTATTTTTTGAAAAGACTTTGTCTTGATATATATTTTCCTATATATGTTTGGCGCAGCTCCTAGTTTATTTATTATCTTGTATGGGCCTGTTATCATCCTTTAGAGCTAGCTGCCTTCTGTGCATATATTTTATGTGTGTTTTCTGTCTGGAGCGCAAATATTTTTCTGTTTTTGAATAGTTTAAAAATGTCTCTCTGATCGTATATATCTTCCCATATATTTATGTATTTTTTTTAAGGTTTATAATTATGTTTTTTATGTAGAATTTAATTTGTTTTTATATGTTCTGTCTACTCGTATGCTTTTTATTTATATATAATGTAATTTGAATGTTTTTTTTTTTTTATGATTGGTATAGCTCGTGTAAATCTATTTTTTGACCGCAAGATGGCACTGCGTTACGAGGTGTATTAGTATTTACGTATGTAAATCAATTGGATTAAGTGATTTGAAATTAATACTATAGTATAATTCATATTTTGTTTTCCATTGGCGGGGAATACTTCTTGGCTTTTGCTTTGATGAGTTGTTTTTCCCTTTGCTGTTTATTTATGTACTGGAGTTAGGGATTGTTATTATTCTGGTTTGTATGGTCGTTGCGCCCACCGAAGCATACTGGTAAGTTTGCTCCAATGATGAGGAGGGAGGGGGATAATGAGGTACTTGGGTGCCTGAGAGAATAGAGGAGGAAAGTGAGTAGGAGGCAGAACATTCCTAATAGGGCAGTATGTACTCCAGGGGCCGGCTTACGGGCAACCACCCTATTGCATCACACCACAGCGCTCCACAGGTGCAGGGCACTGCGCTAACTCCCCATTGACTTCCAAATGTTTGTTGGTGTGGGCTTTCTTCTACACATGTGCAGCAAACCGCAGCGTTGCGGTTTGCAATCCCTGAGGGCAGGGTGACAAAAAAATGCCCAAAAAAATGCCTGCGCCAAAAAAAAAAAACGCCCAGGTGTGTTTTTGCAGCAGGCGTTTTTTTGGGCATTTTTTGGGGGTCTTTGGAGGCAGGCAAAACATCTGAACTTCTGTATAGGAGTATATATATATATATATATATATATATATATATATATATATATATATATATATATATATATATATATATATATATATATATATATAGTGTTCTGCTCCTTTCACACCTATATATGTGCAGGTGTATATATACAGACGTGTGTGTATATACACCCCTATACACATGTTCAGATGTCATGCCTGACTCCAAACATGTCCTCAAAAAATCCCTATAAATGCCTTCAGCCAAAAAGCAGCCTGACCGGTGAGCAGCCATATCAGTGCTCTGAAAGTGACCTAAGAGAAAAGATCTTTTCTCTATAGCGGTCACCCTGATATGGAAGGGTTTTGTCATCCTGCCATAGCAGTCACAGTCAGTTAACCCTACACTACACTACGGTCCCCTTACACTTAACACTTTCCCTACAGAAACTGAATAATTAAAGCTAACTATAGTGGAAAATAGCACCCTAACTACACTAGATATCCCTTTCCTCACACTAATAATTGCTAAATGACACTTTGTAGCAGAAGTAACAGAAATGCTTCCACTCTCTTCCATGTCCCTGTATAACAATGCTAGGAATTTGGCGGGGGCTATCTTATATACTGGGGGGGGGGGTATTCACTAATGATTGGCCTATGGACCCCCTAGTCACTCCAATCACATTGCTAGCATTCTCCTGCCCCCTCAATTGGCTTTTACTGATGGTTCTGGTCCAGTCACTGGCTTTTAAAGCCCATTTCCAGAACCATTGCATTTTGGTCGGTTCTGGTTGCCGAATTCCGAACTTTTTCAGCAAAAGGTTCTAAATTCGGCCGAACCTCGAACAGATGGTTGACCCGAACCGTTCGATCATCCCTAGTTCACATTACTGCTGACTCATGGTCCAGCAGGCATGGTCATGGACGTTACATTTCCCTCACAGCACACTGGGTAACTCTGCTGGCAGCTGGGAAGGATGCAGGACAGGGTTCAATGCTGTGGAGCTTGTTTGGCCACCATGCCTCCAAAACATTGGTGGTGATTCTGCCACATCTGTCTGCACCACCCCCTCCTCTTCTTCTTCTTCTTCATCTTTAGCCTCTTCTGCAGAATTGTCCTCTGAAACAGCAGTGCTTCCTAAGCGTTCAAGGGGCTACGCAAGCAGTCAGGCTTAAAGATGTCATGCAGTGCTTCAGTTGGTCTGTCAAGGGGACAGCAGCAGCACCGGGTCAAAGACTGTCAGCTCTGCAGGGGCAGGCTCAGAAGTGGTTGACGCCATGGCAGCTTGAGCCAGGAATAGTTGTATGCGACAATGGCATCAGCCTTATCTCCGCCCTCTGACAGGGACACTTGACACATGTTTCATGCTTGGTACATGTCCTTTGGTGGTGCAGCATTTCTTGAACAGGTACCCGGGCTTACAATATCCTTTGAGGAAGGCCAGAAAAGTCTCACAATGCCAGTACTCAGCAGGCTGACATTCAACAGGAATTCAACCTGCCCACCAACCGCCTCATTTGTGACATGCCCACCAGGTGGAACTCCACATTGCCAATGCTGCAGTGGCTGCACACGCAGCAGAGGGCCATCAGTGAGTACCTGTGTGAGTATGGCACAAGAACAGGCTCAGGCGAGCTTGCCTTCTTTTTGCCATGCCAGTGACTGCTGATAAAGAATTAATGTACTGTCCTGTCACCATTTGAGGAGACCACAAGGATGGTGAGCCGCGACAATGCATGCATCAGTGACACTGTCCCTCTAGTCTTCCTACTGGAGCTCACGCTTCATGGAATCATGGACAGGGCATTTGAGGCAGAACAGCGGGAGAATGAGGACCTAATTTCTTCACAAGGCCCCCTTTATGCAGATAAAATTCCTGTGGGGCCACTACACACACAGGAGGAAGAGGAGGAGGATGATTGTGGCAACATGGGTGTAGAGGATGAACTACAGCCGTCTTCAAGGGATGGTTTTCATTCCCCAGAAACCCCAGGAGTTGTACGTGGCTGGGGAGAGGTTGCTCCTTACAATGTCATTCTTTTTTTTGTAATAACCTTTCATTGAAGTTCACCTCTGTACAACGAAGGAAATGATAAGCAGAGATGCAATGATTAACAATGAATACAACGTAAGGAATGTGCTCTACATATAATGACCAGTACTTTGAGGAACTCTGTATAGGATAATACAAATACATAATACAATTGGGTGAAAACCTTATCTCTAATGAGGGGGGAAGTGAGGAGGGTAACCTGGAGAGTGGGTCAGGGGACAAGGGGGGGAAAGCTTGGATGTGATAAAGGGAGTGGTGAGAGGGAGGGTGGGGGGATGAGGATGGAGCGAGGTTGGTAGAGAGGATGGAAGGAGGGAAAAGGATCAATACACCAGTACATGTGAATTGTAGCAGTAGCATGTCCTCAATGAAGCTGAACTTAGACTCTCATGTCATTTACCATAGAACCAGAGACACAGTAGTAAGCGTATATACCAGGAAGAAGGATATAGGCTAAGCAGAGAGATTTGGCATTGCTGGTATGCGCAAGTCCGTCGGGATAGTAGTTAGAGCTTAGGTCTTTTCAAGTGAGGAAACTCCATCCGTGACGGGCATGCAGGCCCATTTGTGTATGAAACGTATCTGAGATTGTTGGGAGTCCAGGGAGAGTCCTACTGATTCTGTTACTTTTAACCCTCCTCTTATGTTAGAATTCCGTTACTATCCATGATGTTTAGGGTCAGTTTTGACCCGTGTTTTAAATCAGCCATAAAATACCCTCTGAATAATTATTTATCATCAAATTTGTTTCTTACCTCTTGGTTACCTTGTTAGGCTTCTTTATCCTTGAAAAGATTGGTTTTAATATTTTTGGTGTGACCCCTA
The DNA here is from genome assembly GCF_965119305.1 of Pelophylax lessonae. Lineage (NCBI taxonomy): Eukaryota > Metazoa > Chordata > Amphibia > Anura > Ranidae > Pelophylax > Pelophylax lessonae. Next base: position 208,665,659 of record NC_138776.1, on the reverse strand, counting down.
GACCTTTCTTTTGATAGCATACCTCTCATTTTCAAATTTAAAAAATGGTAAAATAAAGTCAGCAACTCTGAAATTAATTTGTCCTATGTTTCTTCACTTTATTTAGAGAAGCAGACAAGCAGGAAAAGAGATAGGCCCCTCCCTAACTACAGCTCACAGGGTTGAGAGGTGATTGGCTGTCAGTGTTACTAAGCAGAGAGAGTGTTTATGATTTCAGTTTTGGCACTTATTAGTGTCCTAAAATCCTATATTATAACTGGGTCAGAATTGACCCTAACACCATGAACGTCTTAATTTTCACCACAGTATTTTATAATTTAGTGAAAAGGATTATTTTTCTATTACATTGTTTGTTTAGAGGTTCCTGACAAAGTAAAAAAATCTTGATGCAATAAACAAATTTATGTGATACTTATAGACATTCAAAACCTGAAAACAGGTCAGTTCTGACCCTAACACAAGAGGAGGGTTAATGTGTAAATATGTGGACAATTCGATGATAGTGGGTGGGGAAGTGTCCATCCAGTGTCGCAGTATGTGTCTGTGGGCTGACATCAGGCTCATTATTACCCACTGCTTGTGCTGTAGCAAGGGTTTCTGAGATTGCCTTGGCAAGTTGAGATCCTTTGGGTGCAATCAAGTAAAGAGCAGAGGGTATATGTCTTTGGGTAATAAGATTCCTGTCAGTCTGGCTATATAGCGCAATGTTTTATCCCAGAATGAGGAGATCAAAGGACATTGCCAAAGCTTGTGAAGGAGAGACGGATAGTGCGTCTGGCATAAGGTGCAGTAGTGATGAGTCGTGCCTTTGGACCATCGGATATGCGGGATGTACGCTCCATGGATAATCTTGAACTGTTGTTCTCTACAGTTTAGGAGCTCGGGACACCCGGACGGCGCGAGGTTCACGGCGTGGAGCCTGGACACGGACTCCCGAAGGGTACCCTCCTCCTATTTTTTGACTTGACATGCGGATGTTTGTTGAAGAACATGCGAGTTGTATACCTATTTTATATATGCAATAAAGCCTTTTAAAAACGGTATCACACTAGTGGGATTTTGCTTCTCTCCCCCTATGCTGCCGAGCCTTAATGGTTTTAGTTGGAGTGGTATCCGGTCTGGGTGTGCGGATCTAAGACTAATCCTTCAGGCTCTTATTGCTCAGGCACGAGAGTGTTTTGGGCCACAGCATCTGGTGAGTGGGCATTTCTCCTCCCCCCTTGGAGCACGGTGGTGGTGGTGACCCTTTGAAAGCTACACCTGTTTATCAAACCATCCCAGGATATATGTTGAAGAATCATGGACTGATTGTTATCAATATTATTTCCCTGATGCTTCTGTGACAAAACATACATTTATGGCACTAACGTCTGGTTAAGTTTTGCGCTACTGGTCCATTTATCGAGATTCCTTGCTTATCCAGTCTAACATCCCCTCAACAGACATACAACATTATAAATTCTGGTATTTGGCAGGTCAATGCCCCCATCTCGCTTGGACATATGTAATTTGCTAAGTGGAATTCTAGATCTTTTTCCTTTCCAGATGAAGTATGACACCGCTTTTGTGCAATCTGTTCACATCTGAGTGTTCAAGAAGAAGAGGAATTGTTTGAAGAGGGTATAGCAATTTGGGGAAAGTGGCCATCTTATATAAGTGACACCTGCCAAAGAAGGATAATGTCAGTTTAGCCCATGTCTGTAGTTCTGCTATCATTTTGTCTATAACTGGTGTGAAGTTCAAGTGGTATATTGAGGAAGGGAAACGCCCTATTTTGACCCCTAGGTAGGTGATATTGCTAGTGGCTATGCACAAGGTGGAGGAGGAACCCCAGGAGGGTGCACGGGTAGTGTTCAGGGTAAGGATTTTGCTTTTGTTTAAATTTTTACGGAGACATGAACACAGACAATAGTCGGCGAACATGTCTTGGATTAGCAGAAGATCATGTTTTGGGTCTGATGTAAAAATTAGAACGTCGTCTGCGAACATAGCCGTGCGTAGTTCCTCTGATCCCACCTTGATACCCCTAATCTCTGGGTGCGCCAACATGAATCTAGAGAGGGGTTCCAAGGCCAAATTAAACAGCATAGGTTAAAGAAGGCACCTCTGAAGCGTCCCCTTGAAAAATCAGAAGGAAGCGGAGATATGGCCCACTATCCCTACCTGCACCGCCGGTGAGGCATATATCGTTCTGATCAAATGTAAAAAGAGCCCGAGAAGCCAAAATGGGAGAGCACTCGATCTAGCCATTGAATATTGACATTGTCAAAAGCCTTTTTGGCATCTAAAGTAATTATCGCAGCGTCTCTGTTCGGGTCAGCTTTTGACATTTCGAGCGCGATTAGTACTTTTCTGATATTTGACGTCGCTGATCTACCTTTCGTGAATCCTGACTGGGCTGGAAGTATAAGTGATGGCATGATGGGTGCCAATCTGTCCACCATCAATTTGGAGAGCAGCTTGGAGTCCACATTGAGCAGGGATATCGGCTTATAAGAGCTTGGGTCAAGGGGGTCCTTACCTTTTTTATATATTCATTTTATGTGAGCTTGATAACCCATCTGGAGATATGAGTGACCTGCGAGAATATAATTGAAAACCGACTGTAGTGTGGGGGCCACCGAGTCCGCAGCCATCTTATAAAATTCTGGGGTGTACCCGTCTGGGCCGGGGGATTTGATTGCTTTTTGAACTTAAGTTGGTTCAATTGGTTCTGGGTGATTGATGGGAGGTAAACTGAGGAGAGCCATTTCGTGGCTGCCGCCTCGTTGATGGGTTCCTGGCTATATAACGTTCTGTAAAATTGTGCGAAGACCCGATTAACATCCTTGGGGGTTTCTGCCAACTGGCCATTTGCGTCTCTAAGGGTAGGTACGTGTGTAGGTTGAGAAAGGGCCCCTACTTAGAGAAGCCATTAACTTGCCTGGTTTATTACCAAAGGAATGGAATTTCCAATCCTGTTGAGATTTGAACAGGCGTTCTCGTGTCTCAGCCCACCCATCAGTCTGCCTTGGCAATCCGCCAGCGGTCTCTGTTTTCGATAGAGTTATTTTGATTAAGTTTGGATTTTGCCTCCTGTAGAGAGGAGCTGGCAGCCAAAAAAGCTTTAGCCACATTTTTTTTATATGCCGAAGCATAGGAGATAATACGTCCCCTGAGGACTGCATTACCAGTCTCCCAGAGGAGGGTAGGAGAGATGGTTGGCGTTGCGTTATGACTGACAAAATCAGACCAGACATCCTTGACGAGTGAGGAGACCCCGGGATCCTTGGCCAGGTAAGAGGGGAAACGCCATTGTTTGATGGATGGTGGTGTCATATATAGGGTGAGGGTTACCGAGACGGGAACATGATCCGATATAGCTATATCGTGTATCTGTGGAAAAACAATGCATGGGAGTAGTTTGTCATTTGAAAACATGTAATCTATCCTGGTAAGCGTGTGGTGAGGGTGTGAGAAAAAGGAGTATTCCTTGCCTCCTGGGTTTTGGAGTCTCCATATATCCAATAGATGTACACTTTCTGCAAAGTTTTGCAATAGGGAAGAGTGACACGTTTGTTTAGTGGGCTGGGTACTGGTTGCGGAGGATCTATCCTCTACTGCAGGGGTCCTCAAACTATGGCCCTCCAGCTGTTGCAGAACTACACATCCCATGAGGCATTGTAAAACTCTGACATTCACATACATGACTTGGCATGATGGGAATTGTAGTTCCTGAACAACTGGAGGGCCATAGTTTGAAGACCCCTGCTCTACTGGATGCTTTCGTTGGTTAAAGTCCCCGGCAACCAGTAGCGGTAGGTGTAAATAAGGGGCTAATTTTTGAGTTATGGTTTGAAAGAACGAAGCAGAGGGCATGTTGGGAGCGTAGATCCCTGCCAATGTCCACTCCTGTTGTGCAGTAGTGAGATGGATTATTGACATTCGGCCTGCTTCATCAATGGTAGAGGACTGTAGCGTGGAAGGGAGATTTTTATGTAGGAGTATCAGAACACCTGCCTTTCCCTTAACTGCTGGGGATCCAAAGACTTGGCCCACCCACAATTTTTTCATGCGGTGGAAGTCCTTTGCTTCCAAGTGAGTTTCCTGCAAAACTGTGATGTCCGCTCTCAGATGCTTTAGGTGTCTGAGAACTGCCACCTGCTTGTTAGGTGACCTAAGGCCCTTGACATTCCATGAAAATACTCTCATGTAGGGTTATAAATGCACGTTGCCGGTTATCAGTAACCATAAGTGTCTTTAGATAGTTGAGAAAGATCAGCGTGTGGGAGAGAGAGCTGGTGAAGCCTGGTGCGTGGCCGCTTACTACTGGTGAGGTTGGTGAAAGAAACAGGAAAAATAGTAGCCCAACATGGGCATGGGAAAGAAAAGGAGGAAAACAAAACTTTTGAAGCCTAGACTTCTCTTTTTTCCACATGCGAGACCACAAACGTGTCCTGTAGGCTGACATCCACTGCAAGTTAAGAGCAGTATGCGATTGACTGACGTAGCGATGAGCTATGCAGGAGGTCAAATGGTAAACAAATTGCCGTCAGACTCCAACAAAGTGCCAAGGCCGCACACTAGGGGTGCATGTTATAAATCCTGTAACATTAAAAACATATGAAAACCAGAACAATACCAACATATTAAGGATTGCAAGTAATTAAGACATCATTAAGGTGTATCACCTACAACTGTCAATGTTCAGGTCAAACAACGTATGTAAGTGTAACCTGACTAGTCGTAGTGTCCGGTGGCTCAAAAGTCGCTCCACTTGCCGGCTCCAGAGGAGAGGTATAGTAGGGCAAAAACAGGATGATCACTCTTCATGGGTAGAAAGATGAATGGCATAGTTTGAACCGAAGGAGCGCTGATCAGTGTGGCCCGTGACGGAAAGAGGGGCCGTTTACTCGTTGCATTTTTGCCGGCTCATTCCTGGGGCTCCGCTGTTCCCTAGCGCCTTGGGGGCGTTGGGGTGATGGGGTAGAGGGAGGATCCAAGACGATGTTAAAATGGCGATGTAAAAATTGGCTGGCTTCCTCTGGATTGGTAAAAGATTTCTGCTCACCAGACAAGTCCGTGAGACGTAAAGTGGCTGGATATGCCAGGGTGAACTTGATGGACTTATGGTACAGGGCCTGAAAAATTGGTTGGAAGGCCTTTCTGCGCCTGGATACTTCCTGTGGATGATCGGCGAACACTAAAAGTATTTGGCCATCAATTTGGAGAGATTTTGAATTGCGGAAAGATTTAAGGATATTTTGTCTGTCCATGTAGTTAAGGTACCGCACTATAACAGGACGGGGAGTGCATTTCTCATTTGAGGGGGCCCCCAGGCAATGTGCACGTTTAACGGTGCAGACGGTCTGGATCCCCATGGCCGCAGGGAGGCGAGTTGTTGCTACCTTAAAGAGAGTCAGCGCTGAATGATTCTGGGAGCCCAATGATCCGGAGGTTGTTCCTCCTAGATCTGTTCTCTAGGTCATCCATCTTGTCTAATAGATACTACTGAGTCTGCCTGGCTTGCTGATCCATGGAGAAAGACCCCTGCAGCTCATCCTCTATGTCAGACATCCTGTGTTCAAGTTCTGTAAGTCTGTGATTGTGTTCCCCCATCTCCTTCTTAATTTGGGCAATCCCCTGGAATATGGCCTTATCCACAGCTTCCGTTATAGTGGGAGATAATAATGCAGCCACTGCTTAAATAATGCAGCCACTGCTTAAGCCAAGGAGGCTTTTTGAGTGTCAGGTAGTGGATAATGCGACTGACCGTATGCTGCCACGTTGGGCGGAAGGGCGGAGTCTGCCATATCTGCTTCATTGGAGGCCGCAGATGAAGCAGCGGTATTGATTTGCGGGTTCGCCGGGACAAGTAACGATCCATGGCCATCTGGACCCCGAGGTGTTATTGGGTGAGTCTCTGCGTCGGAGGCCTCTGTGGGACTGTGTACGCCGGTTATTGTGCTGATTATGACCGAAGCCGCCGTCCTGCGCTGCTACCTACATCTGTGCCGGAACCGGAAGTCGACAATGCCATTCTTAGTGACCCAGAGGACTCAAAATCTCATGCCTCCTCAGTTATGCTGCATGGGCTCCCTGATGCTGCAAAGCCTGCGAAAGTACCTGAGGATTTGTGGTATCAAGGAGAGGGATCATTACTGGTTGGCATTTGCAACCCTTCTTGATCCATGTTACAAGGGTAAAGTTGCAGAGCTTATCCCGCCTTCACAGAGGATGAAACCTCTTGAAGATGCTTTGAAGAAAAATGTGTGAACACCTTTCCAGACACTGGGAGGTTACTATTTCCTGGACAGTGTGTTTCTGAGGCTTTGTTCCGTCAAGGGAGGAGAAGTAGAGAAGGCGGCTGGCTGATCGATGCCTTTAAACAATTCTTTAGTCCTCTGCGCCCAGGGCTGTTAGATTTAAGCAACCATCATCAGCGTCTGCAGCATATGGTGCAGGATTATCTAGGGGCAAGAGCAGACTTGGAGTCCTTTCCAACTGAGCATCCACTGGGTTAATGGGTCTTGAAGATGTAGCACTGGTCAGAACTTGCTCAAATGCATTTAAGCTATTGGCCTGTCCTGCTTTCATTGTGGTTTACTGAATGGACATTTAGTGCTGCTGGGGGTTTTGTGATGGATAAGAGTGCTTCTGTCTACAGACTGTGTTGACCGGCTGACATTTTATCAAAATCAGTCCTAGATCAACAGCAGTTATTAAGCCCCTGATGCTGATGTGACTTATTGAATTTTGCTAGCAATCTGGGATCCTATGAAGATGCCTATGCTGCCCATCCTATTCCTGATTATGCTAGCTTCTTACCCCTAGCTTCCAACAATGTTTTTGGTTTTACGGCACCACCAACACCCAGGCCCAATTTTTCTGTGTAAATTTCAATTTTTGTTTCAAATTTTTAACAGGGCCCTTTCCTGTGCCCAGCAAGAGTAACTGTGAGGGGTTACAGTGTTCAGACATCACCAACACCCAAGACCCAATTTTTCTGCACCTGTATGATTAGTAGATGTAATTTCAATTTTTGTTTCGAATTTTTAACAGCAGGGCCCATTCCTGCACCCAGCAAAAGTAACTATGAGGGGTTACAGTGTTCAGGTACCACTAGGGATGGGTGAACGGTTTGAGCCGAGCATAAGTTTGGCTAAACATCGCCCATTTAGGTACTCGACTAACACCTGAACTTTCTTGGCACTTAGCGGGATGTTTGCCCACCGAGTGCACAGTCAAAAGGTTAAGGCTTCCCTGCTGAGAGCTGAATTAAAAAAAAAAATTGTAAAAAGAAAATGTAAATTTAAAAAAAAATGGGGTAATAACAGCTTGGGGGACCATTTTGTGTCTTGTATGGCTTTTAAGGACCCCCAAAGCACCTTGTTCCCATGTTGATGGGGATGAGGGCCTCTTCCCGACAACCCTGGGCTGTGGTTGTGGGGGTCTGCAGGTCGGGGGTCTTATCACAATCTGGAAGCCCTTTTTAACAAGAGGGCCCCCAGTTTCTGACCCCCTTCCCCATGTAAATGGGCATCAGGTACATCATACCCCTATCCATTCACCAAAAAAAGTGTACAAAAAAATGCACACAAGACAGTTTTTGACAAATCCTTTATTTAAAAAAAAAAATGTGTCCCCAGATGTAAATCCATTGTCAATCTTGCCGCACCCGCCGATACGCTCTCAGTGAAAGTTTTTTCTGCGGACTGCCTATTTCCATTTTGACAGTTCTTGTGTAGGGAATGGGCAGGGCCCCCTGCACCAAAGCAACCACCCCCCCATGTTGAGGGCATGTGATCTGGTATGGTTCAGGAGGGGAAGGGCGCTCGTTCCTCCCCTCCCTTTTCCTGACCTGCCATGCTGCATGCTCAGATAGGGGGCTGGTATGGATTTTTTGGGGGACCCTACACCACTTTATTTTTTTTAATTTTAGCGTGGGGTTACCCTTAAAATCCATACCAGACCCAAAGGGCCTGGTTGGACTGGGAGTGGACCCTACGCCACCAATACATTACAGCCGCGAGCACGTTTTAAATTACATTTTTTCCCTTAGAAATGTCAGTATTGCAGCAAGATCTTTAAATTTTTTAGTTTTATTGTTTTACTTAAGGCATTATTAAAATCACTGCTTCTGTAAAAACGATTGTTTTAAAAGATTTTTTTGCATTGATGCATGTCCCCCAGGGCAGTACCCGGGTCCCCATACACGTTTTATGGCAATAACTTGCATATAACCCTTTAAAATGAGGACTTTTGATTTTTCATGTTCGTGCCCCATACACTTAGAGTTTGAATGTTCGCTAGACCTTTTTCCCTGTTAGAGATGTTCTGGTGCAAACCGAACAGGGGGGTGTGCAGCCCATCACTAATGTGGATGTATAGCACATCCACTCTGAGATAGAAAAGGCAGATGTGTCGCTAGGTGGTGCAATCTTAACACTGGACCTGCTTGCCCCTACTATCTCTGCATGCAGAACCTCTGCCTCTCACTTTAGGCCTGTCTGACCTTTTTAATAAAGGGGATTTCTTAAATTTAATGTCAGTATTGGAAATAGGGGAAATAAATCTGGTGCTTTGAGAAACACTGCTACTAGTATGCAGTAATGTGCTACAAACAAAGGTCATCTTTGCCAGCAACAAGTGTACACTGCGGACCCCGAAATAAAAAAAAAAAGTTCCTAGCAAAATAAAATATACCTTCCCCCTAAAACAAAAACCATGAAATACTAAACCTGAACCCATTAAAAAAAAAAAAAAGTAAACCTACAATAAGGAATAAAAACAACAAAAATCACACCAACAATTACATAAAAAAAAGCTGCAGGGAAGAAGAGGACAGCAGCTAAACAGCAGCTTTAATTATTGGTGACACACACAAAAAGGTATTCCTAAAAAACGATTTGGGTCTCTGGACTGTGCCTACAGGGCGAGTACACAAGAACAATTATGGCGCTTTTCCACTGCATGGAACCGTACCGGTTCGGCACGCTTTTGTGCTTTTCCACTGCTGGTACCTCATGGTATAGGGTCGGAACGGTTCGGTACGGTATAGGTTTGCTTTTCCACTGCATGGAACCGAACAGTACGGTATGGCTCTGAAAAAACAGTACCTACTCGATTGTGGTTCCAACAGGTACCAAACTGGTACCATATCCCACAATCCTTTTGCATGCAGTCACTACTAGCCACTGATTGGTCAGAGAATCCCACCCACCCCGTTGTTATACCACCCACTTAACTTTAGTACTACTTTAGTGGAAAAGCAAACCTATACCGTACCGTACCGAACCGTTCCGACACTATACCATGCGGTACCAGCAGTGGAAAAGCAAACCGGGCCAAGCAGGGCCGAGTAGAGCCGAGCCGGTACTTGCAGTGGAAAAGTGCCATTAGACACCACACTGAAATTCATAAACACATGACAAATAGCTGCTGGAAACCCCCCATTTTATAGTAAGAGGGCTGCCACAGAACACCGTTCCTATTTGCCACTGTAACCTTGCTGACCACAGTTGAAAGATTAGGCAGTGCATTGTGGTAACAGAATTTGGTTCAGCAAATTTCCAGGATGTCAAATTCTGATTCTGCTGGATCTGTCACAAGCCCAAACTTTCCTTGCATTGTTTAAAGAACCAATCCCCTGGTGTTATAGTAACCAGTCTTATAGCAAACCTAAAGCCATAATTGAAGCTACCAGTTACTCAAGTCCAGGATTAAAGTGGTGAATGAAGATAGGGCAGATGTTAGAATTATAGTTGCTATCCAGAGAAATGTATGCCCATCTATGGCCTGAGTAACAATTTGCAGCATAACAGATGCTTGCCCTTGGTAAAGTAAAAGATATTTCATTGACACTTTACATCTCTAACATCACTATTACATTCTATTGCCATGAATTTTTTATGACATTAAAATATATGTTGCTGTTTCATTTAATGCTTTCTGCATTCAAATGGCTATGCATCTTTGTATACGGCAGACTACGACAGTCTCAAACTACTCACTTATTGTTTTTTGTAATAAATACAAAGCACACAACATTGCCTTTCATTTAACATATTATATAACAATTTAAAAGGCTAATTGCTCAAATAAAGCAAGGCAGATGCATTGTTTCTTTGCTGAATGCAACATTAATCATCCTGGCTCTCTGTTTGTGCACCCTGTGGCTTACAGAGTTATTATTAAAATAATTACTGAATTGTTACAGTTTTAAATAATTTCAGCACACGTAGAACAACAACAGCAGCAGTCGGTGACCTTGACAGCGCGGCGGCTCAGGGCTCTGAAAAATGAATCATATACATTGCATGCAAATCCCTTGACTCCTCCTTGACTTGCTGATATCCAGGAGTCACCTTAATGCTGACATTGTCTATGAGGTTTTATTTATTGACTTACGCCTCTTGCAAAGATCTCTGTTTTCTAAATTGAGTGTATGCTGTCATAATCATCCCGGCACTTGGTGGTTTGTAAAGACAGATATATTTTGTCATGGCGGTAAGCTCAATTTACCATAATTATTCCATTTTATTTCTTTCTTCTCAACGCTGAATGCCTTGTGGGCATTTTGTAAAGTTTAACCCAATAACCCGGCATGGCCATTTTGCCAAGATTTGCATACCATCTGTCATTGTTTTCCTGGAGGCTCCATGCCTTCGTGTGGGAAGAAAACCCTTTTCTGCTGCGTAATATAATAGTAGAAAATACATACACACTACTTGGTAAAAATAACTCAGTTCAAAAGAACATACTGAATTCCAATCAGTCTTTAAACCTGAAGTCAGTTTGAGGCATTAGTATAAACATTTAGGAGATCTTCTTGTCTTTTAAATAATATATTCAGTGTAGAAACCCTGCAGAGTATATTATCATTTCATGGTGGCCCAGGAGGCTGAAACGCCGTTACTAAAGTTTCATTTGACCTACAGCTTACCCAAAAATTCCCACGTCGTCTGAATATATTTTCAATGGAATATGAATGTAATTGTCACACATTTATACCCCATGCTATTTATTAGTATAGCTTTTGATGCTGAACTTTCTCACAAGGTCTGACCCCTAACCTTCACCTTTTAAACCAACTTCAAAACTTTCTGGGCCCTTAAACCTAAGTTCCAAAATTGATACTTAAATTAGTCACTAACCTAATCCAATCTCAATTTTAAAATTTACACCAATCTAACCCAATCTCAATTTTTAACACTAACCATAAACCCAATTCCTAATGGACCCTGATCTATAATACTACTTTTGGTGGCAAAGGTGTCCTTTTACAAATCCCTTTTATTATTGTATTGAGATCTTGTATCAATATTAATTAGTTTGAAACTTTTATGAAAAGTCCTCACTAAGTGCCGGTTCACACTTCCGCATGTGCGGCGATCGCATGTAATATCGGAGCGCACTGCTCCTTCATTACATGCGATCAGATGTGCAGTGCGAATTCAGCCATACACTTTGTATGGCTAAATTCGCACTGCACCAGCACAAAAGTCGCACATGAGGCATTTTTTCAGCCGCATCAGGATCGGATTGCACAGTGGTTCACACTTTTGCGATCCGATCCTGTGCGAACTGTCAGATCGCACTGCGATATGCGATCAAACTTGGGGTGTTGTTAACATTTCATTGACACCCCCAGCGTATCGCATATGGCAGTGTGAACTGCCAGATGTGCAGATGCGATGTGGAACAGGCTGCAAATTCGCAGCCTTCCCGCATCGCACAAGTGTGACCCGGCACTCACTGTTACACATTCTCTTTTATTTGTGCCTTATACATCATCTCCCAAACACTGCAGCTAACAATGGGAGGATTTCAGCAACAAACAGGGTATCTAGGTCTAGGCTTGGTTAGCTAACAGGTTTAATAATAGTATAAAAGGGCTGCCAGTGTGAAGTAAATGTTGCTTGTTCTAAGTTTTGACCAACTCAATAATTGTTTAGTGGAGTAGAACCTCTGGCATTAGCGGGGAGTATTACATTTAACAGCTGTATTACTAAACTGCTAAATGGGACAGCTTCCCATCTGGCTGGTAGTTAGGAAGCCACCAGCCTCCTAACAACCACCATGAATCACCCCTGCCTGTCCTATTCCACTGTCAAAAGGGGAATTCCTGGTTGACAGCAGAATGTAAACAAAGGGGTGGAGATGTTGTAAAAATTGTAATGGCATAGGGTTTCCTTAAATATGATAGATCCTTCAGGTCTGGTAAAAAATGTAACTGTAATCCCTTAGGAAAAAAACAAGAAGAAAAAAACATGGCTAGCAGGGTGCATTAGCCCCAAATCCATACCAGACTCTGATCTGCACATGAAGCCTGGCTGGTCAGGAAAGAGGACTACAAGCTTGGCTTGGGAAGCTAGGTATGTAATGAGCAGTGACTATGCTGATAGCCACACCTCATGCAACAACATCTCATTCCAATGTAGAGCAGGCAGGCACAACCTAATGGAAGGTAACACTGCTATGAATTTAGGAGCAGTGCCATAGCATGGTTACTGTATCACAGGTTGCTGCATGAGGTGGACTTTTATTGGCAGGCCCAACAGGTATTTGTAAGACTTCGAAGGGGGCTAAGGGAAAACAGTAAGTGCAGATGCACATACTTTAATAATTTTTTTTTTTTTTTTTTGTACACCAAACTGAATTCACAGAAGGTTTTAAGATACAATTTCACATGTTGAAAACAACAAACTGAAAAGTGAATATGAATATTACATTTGCCCAGAAATGTAAAAAAAAATTTAAAGGGTGTACTATTTGATTTGGCCCAAGCTGAACAAGGTGAACTAGGAGGTATGGATAGGTCTTATACTGCAGGCCTTTGTCGTTAAGTAAAATATTTTAAAGCATTTTTACATTTAAAAAATTGAATGTTTCTTAACTTTTTCTTTTTTACTTTCAATAAATTTTTATTAGTTTTCAAAACAGTACAACAAGAATCATGAAGGTATACATAGTCGCAATCACAATGTTTCCAACAAAACACATTGAATTAGAATTTCAGAACTCAGTCATCTACAAAGGAAAGAAGGTTTATCATCTCAAAAGTAAACGTTAACAAGCTATAACTATTCAAGTTGTTTCTCCAGTGGTTGTACTCGTGTTCCGGTTGACCCAGCCCCTGTCACGGGGCGGGGGTAAAATATTTGCTAGTGGTCCATATGTGCCAAGTAGAGTGGAATTTGGTTCCACCGTGAATCGAGTAGGCGTAGGCCTTCTCCATAGTGTATTGAAAATTAACCATCCTGATAACTTCTAGGTGGGATGGGGATGTGGTCTGCCTCCAATGTTTGGCAATTAGTGTCCTGGCCGCTACCAGGATGTGGAAGCATACTGTTCTCATATTTAAGGGTATATTATGTATTCCCAAGTTTAGTAATGCCATGTCCATATTGGGTTTGGTAAGTATGCCCGTAGTGGTCGAAAGCACCTCAAACACCCTACTCCTAAAGCTGGTTAAGCTTTTACATTTCCAAAAAATATGGGAGATGGTGCCTGTTTGGTCACAATTGCGCCAGCAAAGCGGGCTTTGGGAACTGAAGAATTTAGACAGGCGATACGGTGTGAGGTACCATCTGGTTAGAAGTTTCTGCATTTGTTCCCAGTGGTTTACGCATCGGGAGGCCGTGAAGGAGGTGTGGATCGCCGTTTTCCACTGGTATTCGGAGTAGGGTGTCTGAAGCTCACTCTCCCACTTGATCATGTGTGTTGTTTTATGGAAAGTGTTTTTGCGCCCCAAAAGGTTGTATATGAGGGAGATGCCTTTAATTGGGGCCACTTTTTCTTTTTTAAATATGTCAGCTTTTAAATAAACGGGGGTGACCAGCACTATGGAGTTGTATAAGTAATGTATGAAGATTAACAGGTGTAAGCTGCCAACAACCGAACCCCTGGGGGTTAAGGATGAAATACGTGCAAAGAGGTTGAAACAGCGCTACCTTTTAAGTGATTAAGTACCATGTGGATAGTGTGCCAACATAAAATGGTGATACTCAAAAACTATTAGAAATAATATATTTAATATATTTGCTTCCAAACTAAGGTGCACTAGTGACTTGTGGTAGAACAAGAATAACCAATTTTTTATCCTGGACCCAAAACAAGGTGCAATAATAAAGTGCTAAGTGCTGTGCAATGGATAAACCAAAATAATGGACAAACAGTGATTTTATTCCAAAAAATAAATTTTATACAGTGCAATTTACTAGTGATAAAATGTGCTTGGTGAAAATAAAATGACCAAATAAATAAAAAAATTCCTCCTTGGAATCAAAGTGCTTGTGTAATCAAATAAATAAGGAGAGTTTCCACTTAGTGAAAAGATCAAGTAAAGAAAAAATTCTTATAAGTGAAAGAATGGGGTTGCATCCACCAGTGTAGGCACTAGGTGTCGCACCTCACATACGACCTGTTTGCCACGGGATAGGATTTTCCAGGGGTTCCTCCGGTGGAATAGGCGTTGGCAAGCTGTTAATTCCTCAAAGAGAAAGAGGAAACACCATGGTGCCGTATACAATGTAATTTCAAAAATGGAGAAAAATTGTAACTCACGGAGTAGGCTGTCCAAGATCAGTTGGTGTAGCCGGGAAGCTTCCGCGGCCCAGGCTCCAAATACCAGAAGTGACGTTATGATGTATTAGACTCCACCCTACGCATTTCGTCAGAGGACGTCTGCTGTCAGCTTTTAGTCTATTTTATATTGTACATACCCACTTGCCGACCGCCCGCCGCAGATATACTGCGGCAGGCTGCTCAAACCGACATACCTGCACAGTGGATCGTGGGAGCGTTCCTGGGGGCGAGGCAGCGGGGATGCCGATCCATGGGGCCGCTGGCCGCGATTGCTGCCAGGCACCCGCGATTTCTTCCTGCTAAGAAAGAACGACGGGCTGCTGTTTTAAACATAGCAGACTGTTATCTCTGAAATGATCACAGAGCGCCTGTGATCCTCCTATATAGGATCACAGGTCTCTGTGTTCATTTCACAAGTCCCTCCCCCATACAGTTAGAAAACCCTCCCCTAGGCTCACACGTAACCCTTTGATCACACCTGGGTTAACCCCTTCCCTGCCAATGTCATTATTGCAGGAACAGTGCATATTTTTAGCACTGATTACTGTAGTAATATCACTGGTCCCCCCAAAAGTGTCAAAAAGGTCAGTTAGGGATCCGATCTGTCCACCCCAATATCACAGTCCCGCTAAAAATCACAGATCGCCGCCATTACTAATAATAAATAAATAAATAAAAATGACATAAACCTTTCCACTAGTTTGTAGATGCGATAACTTTTGAGCAAACCAATCAAAATATGCTTATTGGGATTTTTATTTTGCCAAAAATATGTAGAAGAATACAAATTGGACTAAAATGATGAAGAAAATTGATTTTTATTTAATTTATTTTTTGGGGGGGCGGGGGGAGATGTTGTATTGCAGAAAGTGAATAATATTGTTTCTCTGTCGCTCATTGACAGACGTAGTTATCCTTGATTAATATCAACTCGGGTTATACTGCCCTCTACAGGAGTAGGACTAGACAGGAAAGAAAATGTTCTGGCCACACCTTAGGGGTAGTCCCAGAGGGTATATCCTCTCTCTCTCTGCTACAGCAAATCAGTTTTTTTTCTGTCTAGTTAGGAGTAAGGACCTAGATTCCTTGCTAGGATCTTCGGTCCTGGCAAGATTTTTTTAGAAATACTTTTTTTAGGCAGCTTTTCTTCTCCACTGTTCCTGTGAGATCTTCAAGCCAGTACGCTGAAAACTGGGCGACGGGCTGGATGTTGAGATCCAGTGGTCACCCCAGTTCAGCCTACGAGCGCATGCAGGCCATAGCTCCGCGCTGGGTCGGCCGCGACATAGTCCCACTGGACGGGGACTGACCCTGCGAGTTAAACGTCTTGCCTGGACGCCGATGACCAGTTGCAAACAGTCATGGCGTCCGTAATGGTCGACAGCCCCCCCACCCCGGTGGAGAGGGGTTCTGTCAGGAGTTGGCGCCCGCCTGGTTCCGGTATGGTGAGTAGAATGTTCCCTCTCTCCCCCTGTCGGGTTTGTTGGTGGATGCGGGCCCCTCTCTGGGATGGTCGGACACTCAGTTTCTGGGTCCCCCCTCTATCCTATAACAGGTCACAGATCCCCCAATTTGAGTGTGATTTTGTGAATAAGAAACAAGGAGGCTTGGTTTGGGAGCTGACTATCTAAAGTCACTATAGGGCTGTAAGGGTGACTGAAGTCAGTGGCAGACTACTAAAAGGCATTACTATTGAGGTATAGAGGTATCCTACCTGTCAGTGTGTATACAGGCCGATGCCTATGCCTGAGTTACTGCATCCGTAGGTCGCCATCCCTCCAGAGAGCCGGTCACTTCCACAGGCCGCACAGCCTCCCGCAGGCCGCACAGGCCGAGCGCACACTCCCGCAGGCCGCACAGGCCGAGCGCACACTCCCGCAGGCCGCACAGGCCGAGGACACCTCCCGCAGGCCGCACAGGCCGAGCACACACTCCCGCAGGCCGCTGCTACCTTGCAAGCCACCGCTATCCTACACAGGCCGCCGCCATTTTCCTGCAGATCGCACGAGGCCGCCATATTGGCGTAGCCTCGTGTCTCCAGCATGGGGGCGGCCATGTTTGAGGTGACCAAACACCTCGAGGAGCTATCGGGAGGCGCCGGAAGGCGTGTAAAGGGGCGGAGCCGCCTCCTTTTACCCGGGAAAGCAAAGCCAAAGACTTCCTGTCTGTAACAGACAGTGCTGGAACAGGTTGTATTGAAACTTCTGAGCATCAAGTGGTGAGCCTTGGGGTCTCTCTCTCTCTCTCTCTCTCTCTCTCTCTCTCTCTCTCTGTAGGGGTCCAGAAGCAGGTAACACTGAGGGGCGCTACTGCGCTGGGGGACTAAGAAAAAAAAAAAAAAGTTTTATTTTTTTTTTATTGCAATTATTTTTTTGCCGGCAAGTGTCCTGCATAATCATGGACCCTGCCGCACATGTATCCCCACCTGATCCCCTCGAGGTGGCTGCAGGACCCTCCAGTGTCTCACAGAGTATGGATGCATTTACAGCAGTTTTGGAGTCTTTGGTATCCCGGGTGGAGATGGCCTATCAGGGACGGGGGTCAAGGAAGCGACCCCCGCCTACCCCTATTTCATCTGATACTTCAGATTCAGATTCTGAGATGGTCATTGCAGCTGCAGGTCCCTCTGCAAGGGCTGTTGTCTCAGATAATGTTCCCTCAGATAGTGAGGAGGACGGTTCTACCTCCACCATAACACAAGAGGAAGCATTGGTGGACGCACTAGTTGTGTCCGTCCGGGAAACCTTAAGACTTGAGGTTACACCGGCAGAGATAACCGAGATGGAAATTCCTTTTGGTACTAGCAAGCGTACCAAGATGGCGAAGGTGTTTCCCTTACCCAAATGTTTTGGTAGTAAGATTAAAGAAGAATGGGATCATCCGAAACGAATCTTTTCGGTGTCCAAACGCATTGCTAGACGCTATCCGTTTGAGGAATCCCTCATTAAAAAAATGGACGGCACCACCAGTGGTGGATCCATCGATTTCCAGACTAAATAAAGCCACTGTTATCCCGTTGGAGGACGCCCCGTCCTTTAAGGATCCGGTGGATCGAAAGGTGGAAGCGGAATCCCGCAATGTCTTTTCCCTGATAGGGTCAACCTTTAGACCGGTAGTTGCCATTGGTTTAGTTTCACAAACATTGACAGAATGGGCGAAAATGTTACGCCATGACTTAAAGGGGAGAAGTATCCCCAAGGCAGCGTCTGATTTGATGGAGCAAATTATACAAGGACTACAGTTCGTATGTGACGCAGCATTGGATGCCACTCCCTTGTTAGCACATGCATCCATGTCAGCAGTAGTACTCAGACGTGTGTTGTGGTTAAAAAGTTGGGCGGCGGATCAAGGTTCCAAAAAAGCTTTGGCGAATCTCCCTTTTAAGGGGGATCGCCTGTTTGGGGCCACCCTAGATGAGATCATAAAGGATGTCACTGGGGGTAAGAGCACTTTTTTGCCGCAGACTGCTAAAGCTAAAGGACCTCGTAACAGGCGAGGACCTTTCTTCTCCGCTCATAAAAGGTTTGTTCGCTCCGCTGGGGCAAGCGTGAAGGGCAAAGCCCCTTCAAGAGGTTTCAAAAGACGCTGGTCGGGTAAACAAAAGGCCGACTCAGCCAAACCTGAAGATGAGGCTAATACAGCCTGAAGGTGCACCCCCACCCAGCTCAGGGGTGGGGGGATGTCTTCACCGGTGTTCAGATCCAGGGCTTTCCTGAATCCCGGACTAAGGGGTTCAGGAGATCATGATACGATCAGGATACAAGATCGAGTGTCGATCACTTCTACCGGTGCGATTCTTCCCTTCCAACATTTATATGCTACAAGGAGCGGTAATTCCCGTTCCTTGAGCAGAACGTTTTCTTTACCTTTTCCAAAGATCATTCCCAGTTCCCTCCAGGAATCGGATCCGGTTGAGCGAGTGGACCAGGGAGTCTCTGGTCCGGTGACTTCAGTCTCTAATGCTCAGCCAGGAAGAGTCATCACTTCCGATAGGAATTGAGTTTCTGATAAATGTGTGGGAACTGAGAGTGATCAGACTTGGTCTGATTGCCTGGACCAAGCAGCTCTAGGGCAGCCTGGTTCGGATCCAGTCAGACTATGTCATGGTGAGGACTTGGGTCGATCACCAAGGATTTTACAAGCTGTGTCTTCAGTAGGGCATCCCGGAGGTGGATCTGTTGGCATATCGGCTCAACAGGAAGGCGCGGAGGTTGGTAACTCGCGCCCGCGATCCTCTAGCGGACGCAGCAAACGTGCTGAACGCCCCGTAGGGGCAGTATCAGCTATTATATGTCTTCCCTCCTCTCAAGTTGCTGCTGAGATTTCTCCGCAGGATAGAGGTGGAAGGAACTCCAGTTATCCTGGAAATTCCGGGCTGGCCTCGTCAAGCCGGGTGCGCCGACTTGGGCAGGCTAGTCGCGGACGCTCCAGGGAGACTTCTTCTCAGGGAGAATCTGAGGTCTCAAGGACCGATCTTCCATCGTGCTTTACAGTTGCTGGTTTTAATGGCCTGGCCATTGAGACCCAGGTACTGAAGGACAGAGGATTGTCAGCTTCAGTTATTCCTACTCTAATTAAAGCAAGGAAAGCGACTTCCAGCAAAGTCTATTATCGCACATGGAAGACTTATATTGCGTGGTGTGAATCTTTGGGATTTCCCCCACGTACCTATTGGTGACCCGAATTTTGGCTTTTCTGCAAAAGGGGGTTGAGCAGAAACTATCCTTGAGCACCATCAAGGGTCAGGTTTCAGCGTTAGCAATCTTCTTTCAGAAGCCGCTGGCTACTCATTCCTTGGTGCGGAATTTCATCCAGGGAGTGCGGCACTTGGCTCCGCCAGTGCGCACGCCCTTACCGCCCTGGGATCTTAATTTGGTTTTGTCGGTTCTGCAGAAACCTCCCTTTGAAAATATCAGGGAGATTCCCTTGCTTACATTATCCCAGAAGGTTGCCTTCTTGGCGGCTATCACTTCTGCACGCAGGGTGTCAGAACTGGCTGCATTATCATGCCATTCCCCATATCTAGTGGTTCATAGGGATAATGTAGTTCTTCATCCGAAGCCATCCTTTTTTCCTAAGGTGGTTTCAGATTTTCATCTGAAAGAAGATATTGTGCTACCTTCCTTGTGTCCTAAGCCCAATCATCCTCGGGAATGTGCGTTGCATTCCTTGGATGTAGTTCGGGCAATCAGGGTGTACCTGAAGACTACAGAATCGTTCCGTAAAACGGATTCACTTTTTGTGATCACGGATGGCCCCAGAAAGGGGTTGCCTGCATCTGCCGCGACTATCTCCAAATGGATTAGACAGACGGTGGTACAGGCTTATACTATTAAGGGTCGGAATCCTCCGTTCCCTGTTAAGGCGCACCCCACTCGAGCGCTCAGTACTTCCTGGGCCTACCGCCATCAGGCGTCAGTGGTCCAGGTGTGCAAGGCGGCTACCTGGTCGTCGGTTCATACCTTTACAAAATTTTATAAAGTTGATGTGATGGCATCGGCGGATGCCTCATTTGGCCGCAAGTTTTGCAGGCCGCAATTTGAGGAGACCGGTGGTCTACCTCGAGGGTTTTTTTTCCGTTGGATTTTCAGTTGTCTCATCCTTTGATTGATGAGCCTTTAAAACTTCTAGTTGGCACCGGTTGGGCCTTCTAGATTGGATTTTGATTTCCATTTTCCCACCCCTCATTTGTGGCACTGCTTTGGGACGTCCAGAGTTGATATTAATCAAGGAGGACTACGTCTGTCAATGAGCGACAGAGAAAAATGGATTTTTGTAAGATCTTACCGTAAAATCCTTTTCTCTTAAGCTCATTGACAGACATAGTACCAGCCTCTCTGTTTTCTGAGTTGGGTTGGGTTAAATTCTCTAAACACTGCTTTGTGACATAACTGATTTGCTGTAGCAGAGAGAGAGAGGATATACCCTCTGGGACTGCCCCTAAGGTGTGGCCAGAACGTTTTCTTTCCTGTCTAGTCCTACTCCTGTAGAGGGCAGTATAACCCGAGTTGATATTAATCAAGGAGGACTACGTCTGTCAATGAGCTTAAGAGAAAAGGATTTTACGGTAAGATCTTACAAAAATCCATTTTTTTTTTTTCAGGATTGTCGCTCGGTTTGCTTATAGCGCAAAAAATAAAAAAATGACACAGGTGATCAAATACCATCAAAAGAAAGCTCTATTTGTGGGGAAAAAAAAGGACATAAATTTTTATTAGGTACAATATCGCACGATAGCGCAATTGTCCGTTAAAGTAACATAGTGCCGAATGGCAAAAAATGTCCTGGTCATTAAGGGGGCAAATCCTTCCAGTCCAGAAATGGTTAATTTGGTTGGATACCCTTGCTGCCCATAGCGCCTGACATCTTGTCTAGTTGCATCAATCAAAGGCCAGCAATCTCCCTCCCTAACCTCTATAAAAATTCCTTCATGTTTTCACTTGACTTCATGTACTTTCTGGTATTTCAAAATGCAAAAGTGGGTGCACACAGCACAGTTTGCATGTGAAAATGTTTACTGGTAAACTTTGTTACATTACTGGACACAGCTTTCATTGTATCTGTGCCTGTGAAAACCACCTTGATCATGTAGAAATGTGCAAAATTTTTTAAAGTATGCAAACTTTTGTGCTTTGCAGTTAAGTTTACTTAGGGAGTTAGAATACCAGTAGAAATACTCAGTCATTTCTTTGCTTAGAGTATGTATTTAAAAATGTACTTCCAGTGCAGACAAATGCTATAATGTCATTTCTGGGTAAAACTTTATAACCAACATGCTTATTTTATGTAAATTATCTCATAGCAGACTGTTGTGGTTTAAGGTTTATAAGAAATTTCACAATATTTTAAAAATCTTTGTTTTGTACCATAATAGACTCTTGCAGCCTATAATTTTTTTTCATGCATAAACATTAATCTGGAATATTTATTTCCATTTCATTTGGTGTAGAATGTCGGCTTTGGCGGAAATCAAAAAGTGTGTATCAGAAGTGCCACTTCTAGTATTGCTTAAATATGTCCATTAATTAAATCAACATTTTTGGAAATGTTTCTATTACGTTTGCTGTTATTTAATATTCATATTGCTGTTTTGGACTAGGAATTTTAATTGCCTTAATTTCCTATTCTGCCTACCTTTCACAAATCTAACCTCTTAGATCATATGGGCCCCTGTCATCCTCTGTCAGACCTTTTGGAATTGTACTGGATATCTTAGAAACGTACGTAGAGATGGAGCCTGAAGGTGCACATTACAGCCATAAAATTCAAGGAACAGGACAGGAAGGGAGGGTGATCGTTACACAGCTTGACTGGATTTGCATATAATAAGCAGTATTCGTGATGCATAAATCAATGCCTGATTGCATAATAAACCTAGTGGAGGCTGAAATAGAGGATAACAGAGTAAAAAAGTATTCACAACACAGCTGCTACATAAAGAGGAGGAAGAGTTGCGCAGTGGGCCAGTGACCTCATGAACTCAGGGAAAAGGTCCTATACTCCCCAACACTTTTAAACACCATTAACGTATGAGCCGGGGTTTACTATGTACACCGTGGTGTGTGTCAGATACATTTTAAGCACACTTATTATTAGAGATCCACTAGTTGTGTATAAATGTTGAAAATTAGTAGAAATGCTTTTCATTTATGACTAAAAACTGAAAACAAACTAAAATATTTCTTCAGATTTTTATGACACTTTGACTTCCAATAAAATATTTTAATTGTCAAAACGATACCCTCTTTAGCCAATTACATACAGTATATAATACATAAAAAGCATGCCTACCTCCATATAATTTAATTTTTGCAGGCTGCAAACTCACATTATTTCCACTAACATAATGCCATCAGGAACCTGGCTGTAATCTTCTTTTACAGTGGGGTGTCAATTAACATAATCTTCTTTCAGCTGTGAATAAACATACGAGGTTGATACTTCACAACTTAATATACTTTTAACTGTTGCATTTAGTAGGCATTTTTCAAGGTATTTTTAGTTGTGTGATTACTTTTATTGAAAATGTAATTTTATAACCAATTGCTTTGCTTTTATTTATTAATTTACATTTTTTTATACTGTATGAAAAAAAGTAGGGATTTATTTCTAGCAGCCTTGCTTTGTTTTTTTGTTTTACTTTCCTTTTTGACCGTTTTCTTGCAGAACATTCGACAAAGGGATGATCTGTGTTACACCACCCATCAGTGCCTCTTTTGAAGAGGCATGTGTCAGTGATGGATACAGAATCCTGTCTATTTGGTTAGCTGGCCAACCTCTGGTGAGTTTGCTATCAATGGGTAGGGACTCGTTTTGACAAAACAGGTAGAGGTTTTTCAGCCCTTCCCCTGCCGTGAAATGGGGGGATGCTAGATCAGACTATGTGCTTGGACCTTATGCATATATTTGCCATAATCACCGGTGACATCGTCGGAGGAGGACCGGAGGAAGAAGAAGAACCGAGGGCAAAAGAGCGGAAGATTGGACAGCAGAAGAGCGGACAGCAAAAGAGCAGAAGACAAGAAGAGCAGAAGACAAGAAGAGCGGAGAGGAAGAAGACCAGAGCGGAGAAGTCCGGATGAAGATTTTTAATAAACTTTCCAAAACGTCTCCTGTCGTTATTTACATACACTGCCTTTTATGGGGTGAATGGGTAGGGGTACAGTGTACCCCATATCCATTCACATAGGGAGGGGGTCCGGGATCTGGGGGGCTTGTTCAATGAGCCCCCTGCCCGCAGACCCCCACAACCACCGACTAGGGTTGTGGTGATGAGGCCCTTGTCCCCATCAACATGGGGGAAAGGTGCTTTGAGGTGGGGGGTGCAGAGCCCCCCCTGCCCCAAAGCACCAACACCCCCCCATGTTGAGGGCATGTGGCCTGGTATGATCCGGGGGGGGCGTTCGCTCATCCCCTCCCCCTTCCTGCACTACCGGGCTGCGTGCTCGGATAAGGGTCTGGTATGGATTTTGGGGGGACCCCATGCCGTAAAAACGGCTTGGGGCTACCCTCAAATTCCATACCAGACCCGAAGGGCCTGGTTTGGAACCTGGGGGGACCCCCACGCAGTTTTTTTTTCCCATTTTTGGTGTGGAATTCCCCCTCAAGATTCTCACAGTGCAAGTCACGCCGCAAGTCAGGTCATCCTGATCCGACTTGCGGTGCGACTTCCATTCAAATCAATAGGCTCCCATAGGGAACCATTGATTTTGAATGGAAGAAAAAAAAAACGTATAACGTGGCTGAACGTACTTCATCACGTTCGGTCGCGTTCGGTCACACGTTCGAATGCAAATAATTGCGTTCCAAAAAACGTCCCTGAACTCAACTGCCTCTAAATGGCTGTAAACGACCCTGTGTACATGGACAGATAAGATAACATGCAGGTGGGTTTAGGGGCTTCTGAAAAAAACGCCCAACTGCTCCTAAATGGCCATTTACAACGTCCCGTGTACATGGAGCCTAACTGGATTGAGGACCTGATGCTAGAGCCTAGATTTAGAGGATATCTTCTCTGTTTGAGAAGGCAGGTCATATGGGCCTCAGACGATTTTTTGCTAGGGTCAATACTGGAACAAAGTAACCTGAACCTTTTGTTTTCTTGGGCTGATGTGCAACAAAAGATATTCTTTGTAATGCTTTTGGATGCTGAGACCCACCTGACAACTGCTAGTTGTCTAGTTGTCTTACACTCTGTGTAAGTTTTCAGGCCTTCCACCTTCTTTGTTCTCCTGTACTACCAAGTCTAGTAAATCTTTTAAAAGTACCTTTAAGTGTGGGCCAACTTCCTCAAAAGCAAGTAAGTGTGGTGTTTCCAGTAGACTGGGATTTTCACAGGGGAATTTCCTGTTGTAACCACAAACCCCTTTAAATGGAGGCACTTCAAACTTAAGGGCATCGGGTCAAAAGTGTCCAGGCTCCCACTTAGTGTAGGCTCAAGATCCACTATTACTGTTGCTGCTATAACATGGAAATGTAATGGCTGCAAGATGAGGTGCATCTGACATGACACTACCCCCCACCCCGAACCACAATTGCACAAATAAAAAGAAATGTATAGATGTTTAACAACTAATCAGTATCTTGCTATGCCTGCTATCACTCTTAGTGCAGGTTAAAAAAGAAACCTACTACATACCTGGCTACAACAGGAAACACTCATGCTTTCTTACTTCTAGATTTTATAATCCGTTTGTTTTGCAGTAGGGATTCAATTCTTACCATGTATGGACACAATTTTCAACTTCACTTAAAACTTCGACCCCATTGTAAAGACCTTTTCTTGCCCATGAAGATTAACATTTCAGCTGACTGCTTATCATTGTGTGATTGTATCTCTTAACAATTTCTGTACAATGCTAGAAATACTACATTGAACTTTGCAATAACTTTAGAGCTTTTTCACACTGAGGCACTTATAAACTTCCAATAAAACACTGAGCGCATTTCGTGCGCTTTTCAGGTGCTTTTTGGGTGCTTTTGAAGAGCTTTTCCGGCACTTCATATTCATTTCAATGGAGAGGGGAAATTTTGAGGAGCTTTTTTTAGCATTTCACCTTCCGCCAGTGCACCGCAACAGTGTGAAAGCATTCATTAAAATCAATGAGAATATGTTTTCGTGAGCTTTCCAGGCACTTTTTTTTAGCTCCAAAGTGCTTGAAAAGCGCCTTAATATGAAAGGGGTCTTACTGTCATCTTGTACAGTGGCCACTCTAATTTATCCCAAAGGTGTTCTATCGGTCAGGACTGTGGAGTTATTTTTCAGGGTTTAGGCTTGGTCTCTTTATTCCAATGAAGGGAACTCTTAAGGTGTCAGCATACCAAGAAAATGTTGTTTGAACAGTCTGTGGATGGCCTTTTCCTGTTCCAACATAACTACACACCAGTGCAAAAAGCAAAGTCCATAAAGACCTGGATGAGCGAGTTAATGGTGGAGGAACTTAAATGACCTGCACAGAGCCCTGACCTCAACCCAATAGAACAAATTTGGGGTGAATTAGAGCGCAGACTGCGAGCCAGGCCCTCTCTCCAACATTGGTGTCTGACCTCACAAATGCGCATGAGCATTTGTGAAAGGTGAGCCAACTAAATACTGAACCCTACAGACTAAGACTGGGATGCCATTAAAGTTCATGTGAGTGAAAAGGCAGGCGTCCCAATACTTTTGGCAATATAGTGTGTGTGTGTGTGTGTGTGTGTGTGTGTGTGTGTGTAAAAAAAGAAAAAAAAAATATATATATGTGTGTGTGTGTGTATATATATATATATATATATATATATATATATATCTCACACAACGTATACTCTTTATAGCTTTTTTTGTAGATCAAAATTTGTCATGATCTCTTACAATGTGCAATTGTCTCAAAATGTCAGGATAATAGACTTGTGACCTACTGTATTAGTTTGGCTGCTGGTATGGACTTAGTAGGGTGCAAGGGGTTTCCTGTATTGTAATCTGCAGCCACAAGCTCAGTAGTGACTACACATCCTGCAATGGCAATTATGTACATCTGGGGATATTTCTGACATCTGCTTGTTGAAGTAAAAAGTCATAACATTAAATTCTGTTTTGTAGAAATATGTCAAGAGGTGCTTGAGTGAAACAGCATATTATGTTTTGCAGAAATATTAACAGATGCTTGCCCATTTACAGTATTGCAAAGTGCAAGTTTCTCTTGAAAGAACACGGCCTATCTGCTAAAATTTAGGTTTGCCCACCTTCCCTGCTGTTTTGTTGTTCAGTTGAAGCTGGGAGTTCAGACCCCTTGTAAGCTCAGTGTCAGCTGTCACACAGGAATCCAAGCTTCCTACCATCCCTGCCATAACAGTGGTTAAACCTGGAATTTGGGTGGGGGGCAGAGAAAATGCATCTCAGCTGTGCCAAACTGCTCCCACTATGCTGCCCAGACAGTGACTGGGGGAGTAAATATTCAGCGACTGTGATGCTTTGTATTGTGGCGCAGCAAAAACGATCCCTGCTGTCACAATAAGTAGGCAGTACCATCCACTGAACATCACCTGTTGTATTGAATATGGGCACCTTGCCACTGTGTTCAATGCAAGTGGTTGTAGTGGGCTAGTGTGTGGTTTAGTGGGTAAAACTGGTGGTGAGAGGGCAACACAACACCTTCATTGCCTGTAAAATGCCCTCTAGAAATCTATCCAAACATAGGTGGCTCTTCATAGGGCAAGGCTAGTGTAAACTGTAAAGTAAAGGCAGTTTGGGACTTTAAATGAGACACAAGCCGGGTAAAGCAATGTGTCTCTATCCCTGTGATGGAAATTTAAGGAAAAAAGGTTGGGACTTTGAATGAGGTGTGTGAGAACAACCGGCCCTAATAAACAATACCTACTGACCAGTCTGCTAATGGATAGACGAGGGACAGGTGGGCATTAATGGCTGGCCTTAATATGTATTGCAAAATAATTGTAAATACAATATACTGGCTATGTGATAGCCATGGGGTCAATCCTAAGAATGACTGGCTGAGGAGCACACACCTCCATCCCTGATTATATGTAAAGTAAAGGCAGTTTGGGACTTTAAATGAGACACAAGTCGGGTAAAGCAATGCGTCTCCATCCATGTGATGGAAATTAAGGAAAAAAGGTTGGGACTTTGAGATGCTTGAGAACAACCGGCCCTAATAAACAATACCTACCGACCAGTCTGCTAACAAACCAAATCCATGGCTATCACATAGCCAGTATATTGTATTTACTTATCATTTTGTAATACATATTAAGGCCAGTCATAGATGGGGGCAGGTTGTGGGAGGCTTGGGCTACCTCCATGCCCACCTGTCCATCTATCCATTAGCTAGCATGTGCTCCCACTGTGGAGACACCCATGAATTAGTAGTGTTAAGACAAGTTATACAGGGTGCAGTGAAAGGGGCCATGCAGCTTACACATGCGTTTGCAAATGTCACCTGGATGTCCTTGTTCGGCGGGTTCGGCCGAACTTGAAAAAAAAGTCCGGGTCTGTGACCTTTTCCGAACTTTACCCGGACACCGAACCCCATTGAAGTCAATGGGGACCCGAACTTTCAGGCACTAAAATGGCTCTAAAAAACCAATGGAAAGGGCTAGAGTGCTGCAAATGGCAGCAAAATGTAGTTAAGAGCATGGCAAGTGCTCTTAAAAAAATTCCCCTTTTAAATTTGTAATTTTTAAATAGCAGATTAGAACAGCACTCTGTAGTAAAATATAGCTGAACGCAACAGACTGATAAAAATATTTTTTTTTCTCCCTCCTCCTCCTCCTCCTCCTCCTCCTCCTCCTCAGTGGGCTCAAGTGAGGGCAAAAATATCGTTCACTGCACCACCCCCCACACAGCAAAATCGATGTAGATCGCTAACAGACGATTGTTCTGTCCTGTGTCTCCTAATCTCTCCCTGCCTACACTCCGACCTGTCCCTGCATTCTTTTCGGGCACAATGTTGTTTTTCCCTGTCTGTCCCTAATCAGCAGCAGCCAGCACCGTTATGTGTGCTCTCTCTCTACACTACAGCAGACTGACGCACAGCGTGCTGTGTCTCTAGCTTATAAAGACCTGGGTCACATGCTTCAGCTGGCCAATCACAGCCATGCCATTAGTAGGCATGGCTGTGATGGCTTCTATGGCACACCAGTTAAACGCTTGATGATTGGCTGTTGAAAGCCCGCCATTAAAACCGCGCCATTACATACAGGAAATAAAATTACCGAACACTGATTTTAAACCCGGGTAACAAAAATCCAATTATCCGATACGGACCCAAATAATACAGTCCGTGTTCGCTCAACACTAGTGTTAACTAAACCCCTGTTTTTAACCTACATTGTTGAACAGGTTGATTCGGTTTGTTAGCAGACTGGTCGGTTGGTATTGTTTATTAGGGCCGGTTGTTCTCACGCAGCTCATTCAAAGTCCAAACCTTTTTTCCTTTTTTCCATAATGCTATTGTTAATTAGGCCTATGTTTTGCCTGGTGTGTGTTGTCTGCTTGCTTGTGCAATACATAATGTGGTGACAAAGGATAGGCTTTAACGCGCACACACTGCCCATGTGTGTCAATGGCCGAGACGGCTTTCTGTACTGAGAGGATTGTGATAATCATA
The DNA here is from genome assembly GCF_965119305.1 of Pelophylax lessonae. Classification (NCBI taxonomy): domain Eukaryota; kingdom Metazoa; phylum Chordata; class Amphibia; order Anura; family Ranidae; genus Pelophylax; species Pelophylax lessonae. The sequence continues at coordinate 208,636,986 of NC_138776.1, read as the reverse complement.
GTTTCATAATAGGTAAGGTTGAATAAAGACACCAGCCCATCCAGTTTAACCTGTGTAGGTGTATGTGTGTCAATTGTCGATAATCATTTCTCATATCCCTGTATGTTGTGTTCACTCGGTAGCACATCCAAGAGTCTTTAAAATGATGAACACTCCCCGCTGACACCACCAGTTGTGGAAGTGAGTTCCACATCCTTATCGCCCTGACAGTGAAAAACTCCCTATGCAGCTTAAGGTTAAACTGCTTCTCTACCAGTCTCATAAATCTACTGTGCTTCCTCAAACTCTGAGCATTTAAGGTTGCTGCTGTAGAATACCAAAGCAAAGGTTTAATTCCTGTTCATTGGAAAAACATAAAAGTCCTCTATTGAGGACTGGATTAAACAAATTTATTTTGTCAAAGAAGCTGAGGAATGCATATGTGCTTGCCAGGATAGATATGACAGGTTTAATCAAAAGTTGAAGATGTGGAAGAGTTTTATCTGAGAGAACGATGGAACTAAACAAAGGATGACTTGAGTTGATAGATGCAGGAACATCAATATTAATCGAAGACATACCAGGATTTGTTTTTGTATTTGTATATAGAAAAGGCTTTCCGAGCTCTATATCTCTTTTCCCTCTTGTTTTTTTTTCCTTCCTCTCATCCACTTGTTTTTGTAGTCCAATGAATATAGTGTGAATATTACATACAAGTTGAGATGGGAGGGAATAGGGTCGTCCTGTGTGGGGGATTTTGGAATGATCTTGTATGGAGGTATGTGTTTTTGGTACATATGTAATGGAAAACAAAAAATAAAAAGAATAAAAAAAAGCCTGGACATCCAAAATGAGAAATCTAAATGAAATTGCAATGCTAATATCAATAATGAACAATAAATAATATAAATATGCAAACCATGAAAAATGTGCAAGTGAGTGCACTTTAACCACTTAACACCAAATCGCGTACATGTATGTCATTTAGCTTTAAGTGGTTGTTCCCGGAATGATGCTAAAGGCATCATCCCAATATTGTTTTTTAAAGCTGGAGGGCAGCTTTTTTGTAAAGGCCATCTGAGTCGCAGCAAGCCCAGAATTGAAGCTGGTCATTCCACTGGCTTACCACAGAGCTTTTGGAGGACCAGAAGGTACTTCATGATCTTTGTGGTACAGGAAACAGGACACAACCTCACTTCTGGTTTCCTAGATGTAAACAGAGCCATTTTTTTATTAAATAAACTTTTAAGTTCAATAGTTTTTATTGAGTTTGCAAGAAAGATAACATAAAATAACTTTCAAACACATAATCAAACTGTAAGGTTACATATGAATCAACTCTCAATATAACGAAGGAAACACAGTTTTGGCAGTCCCAAACAATGATAAATCCAGGCTGCGGAAAGGCTCAACAGAGGAGTGCGTTATCAGCAACAATACTCATAGAGGCAAATAGTGTTATTCAGGGTGATGTCTAAACAGGGGCATGGGCCAGTTCACCTGGGGCACCCCAAAAGGGAACATGCTGTGCCCCATGGAGAAGTGGCAGGAGGAGGCATAGATACATCAGACCGGACATCAGCCCCTAGAGTTCCTGTAAGGTAGGAGATATCTAAAACGTGTACAATCCATAGAAGAAACATTCATGAACCGAAACTACCAAAAAGACAGAGTTGATTAGTCGCTAATCAGACCGTGACAAACTGTGATGATAAACAAAAGGAAAGCGAAAATCACACAAGTAAACTATAAGAAAAGGAAGAAGAGCGAGGAGGAGAAGAGGGTGGAAAAGTGAGAAAGCGGAGGAGGAAAGGGAAGAATCCAAAGAGAAGATGATCCTATGGTCCGAACCCACCGAGGAAAAAAGCATCCGCCGCCAGCAAGTCCTTTCTCGTAGACCTAGATCAGAGCGCGATGAGGACGAATGCTGCCCAGGGTTCCCATATAGATTCAAATTTTTCTGTGGAGTCTTCCAAAATGCTAAGCATCTTCTCCTGGGTCATGATCCAGGAGATTTTGCGTTTTGCGGAAATGAAAGAAACAGTGGGTTGTTTCCATTCTTCAGCAATGGTAAGTTTAGCCCCTAGAAAAATATATGAAATAAGGGCTTGTGTGCTCTTAGGAACTTGAGGAATAAGATGGCAAAGGAGGGCGTATGTTGGAGATTGCGCTATCCGCACCCCCGTGACTCGCACTGTGCGAAAAATTTTATTCCAGAAGTTACGGAGTCTGGGGCACTCCCAGAAAACCTGAACGTGAGTGCCCAAAAGGCCGCAGCCCCTGAAACATACAGGGGGGGAGTTGGCGAAGATCACCGCCAGGCGAGCAGGTACCATATACCATCGCATAAGGACTTTTAAATTGGCCTCCATGAGACACACAATGTGGAGCCCGCGAGTGGCTCTCGCATTGCAAGTGTGCCATACCGCTGGATCCCAGGCTATATGTAGGTCCTGCTCCCATTTCATCATATATGAAGTCTTGACAGCTGTGTCTATCAGGGATGCATATATAAGCAAAATTCCCCCCTTGACATCCTGTATTCTAGAGCACCACCGTTCATAAGGAGTGACCGATAGGGGATCCCTGGATCTATATCTGATCCTAGTAAGGAAATGTGAGATCTGAGAAAATCGAAATCCTTCTGCAGGTGGCATTCCCAGCGTATTCCGGCAATGTGATTATGTAAAAGGACCCTTTGCATCAAAGAAATGTCCGATCCTGTAGAGACCCTTGTCCGTCCACCATTTGAAAGCTTTGATATCATTCCCTGGGGGGAAATCGGGATTATTGAAGATATGCTGGAGGGGACCCCAGGGTGAGGTAACTGTATTTGTTTTGTGTACTGAGTCACAGAGTGTAAAGGAATGCGAGAGAGTAGGAGCCAGTATCGGAGGCCGCGAGGAAGGTGGTTGCCAAAGCAGAAAATCAATAGTATGGAGAGGGACTGCCTGTCTCTCCATATAAACCCAATCCGGCTTAACTCCCTTAGCATAAATGATAGAGAAGTGAGCTTATTGGGCCGCTTGATAGTATTTTCATATGTCTGGGACTCCGAGTCCACCTTGCCTACGAGACCTGAGGAGTGTGCTTTTGTTCAGTCTATGACCTTTCTTACCCCAAATAAATCTTATGATGTGTTGTTGGAGGGAAGCCAATTGTGACTTCACCACTGGAATAGGGAGAGCTCGGAAGTAATACAGTAAGCGTGGGAGTAAGGTCATTTTGACCGCATTGATTCTGCCGAGCCAAGACAATCGGAATTTGGACCATTCTGTCAAATCTGCTTTTAGTTTCCTATACAATGGAGCGTAATTGGTCGCGTGTAGCTCAGAAATGGAAGCTGTAATGTGCACTCCCAGGTATGGGATCGAGTCAGAATGCCACGAGAAAGGGAAATGATCCCGGAAGCGAGCAACCAAAGGGGGTGGGAGGTTGATGTTTAAAGCTAGTGATTTGTTCATATTGATTCTCAGTCCGGAAACAGAGCCGAAGTTGTTGAGGAGGGACAAGATGTTGGGAAGTGAAATAAGTGGGGAGGTGACGAACAAAAGTATGTCGTCCGCGAATAGTGCATATTTGTGAGTGGTATGGCCACATTGTATACCGTGAATGTCAGGGTGAAGGCAAATAGCCACGGCCAGCGATTCAAGAGCTATGGCAAATATGAGGGGGGACAGGGGACATCCCTGCCTGGTCCCTCTGTGAATTGTGAAGGGTTCTCTTTATACTTTTGTCTCCTATTACACACCTAACAAGGGGCAGGCGGCCTTTTTCTCTAAAATGCTTCAGACTCTTTCCCCACACTTTGAAGGTAGACTCATCCTGGGAGGTGACTCCAACTTAGCGTTTGACAACACCCTGGACAAATCGGGAAAGGGCCCCCACCATTTGCGGAGGCCCTCTAAACAAAGTTTGAGAGTTGCACGTCTCATCCACTCACTGGGTTTGGTGGATATTTGGCGGGAACTGAATCCCTCCACCAGGGAACGGATCATAGGATGCTGGAAAATAGAAAAAAAGAGTATCAGAGAAAGAAAAGGGAAAGTAGGGGAGAGAAAGGAAACAGAAGAACACACAGGACCAAGGCCCTGCATAAAGTTAGAGCGGCCTAGGCGAAACCCAGGCCCTCCATCCAAAGACGCGAAGGCACCCTATTCCCGATAGGGTGCTGCCCTGTAGGGTTCTGGAGAGACTACCGTCCAGAAGCCAACAGGTGTTAGCGCAATAAGACCCCTCCAGACCAGGAGCCCCAGACCGGAAAACTAAGTAGTTAGTAAAAGAAACCCTAACATAATGCTTTGCAGAAGCTTAAAAATAAATTAGTAGTACTAAAAATAAGTAATGATAACCAAAAACAATAAAAAAAAGGGGGGTACAGCGGGGGAAAGGAGGGATAGTGGAAAGGAACGGGTGGGGAGGGGGATGAGGAGGGTGTAGGGCTCAATTGAGGGAGGGAACTTCTGCCACTACGGCTGAGAGAAGAATACAAAAATGACCAACAGCCCCAGCATAGAAGGGGGGACCTGACCGGCCCAAAACCAAAATAATGGCCGGTAAACAAAATAAGGGGGAATGCACAGTCACATACACTTAGGAAAGGAAAACATTTTTGTTGTAAGTAGGCATAGTGAAGATATTGTGCGGCAAATAAAAAAACTACAAAAACAATAGAAAAAAAAAAGGGGGGGGGGAGAGGTCTAAGTTCGTCAAAAATGAAAGAAGGGGCCATATACGACCCATCTCGGGTGAAGACTCTGGATCTTCATCAGCAAGAAAAAGAAAACTTCCATGGGACACCAGAGGAATCAGGGAGGCTTGACATCACGGTGGCGTTTCGTCTGCGGTTTGTTCCAGACCGATGACAGTGCACTAATCGGTGGAGGTCGCTTGGAGGATTCCCGTCTTGTAGCGGACGAAGTGGGGGAGGGGTCCCTGGATAGGAGCCCCAGTTGAAGAAGGAGCCATTCACCTTCCTGTAGGCTGGAGAAGCCATGTGTTTTGTTCTGGAAGTGAAAATTAAGTCTGAAGGGGAAGGACCACCAATATTTCAGCGATTTAGCCGAGAGCGCCAGTGTAAGCGGTTTCAGGGATCTTCGGCGCTGTATGGTCATGGGGGAGAGGTCAGCAAAAAGTTTAATTTAATGGCCATGGATGAATAGAGCCTCCTTGCCCCTGCACTTCTTCATTAGATCCTCCTTAACCCCGTAAAAGTGTGTCTTAACTATAACGTCTCTGGGTAGGCCATCCTTACGGGGTGGTTGCAGGGCCCTATGTGCTCAGTTGAGTTCCAAACGGTGATCAGGGATGTCCGGTAAGATGTCTTTAATAAAAGCTTTGACTGTGTCTGGAATTTTTGTGATGGTTTCAGGGATCCCCCTGATTCTGAAATTAAGGCGTCTGCTCCGATTTTCAAGATCATCCAATTTAGTTAGTGCTGTGTCCAATTGATCTTGTAATGTCTGGTTGCACGCGGTATTTTGATTGGCTCTCGCTACCGTGTGGCCCATAACCTTCTCGATAGCCTCAATCCTGGTGCCAATATTTTGAAGTTCGGCTTTGATGGAGCCTGTGATCTGTGAGGCATTTTGGGCAAGTCCATTTGCTAGCATCTCTGAGAACTTGGTCATCAAGAGGGAAAGATCAGGGAAGTGCCCTGGGGAGCTGAGGCCTAGATGGTGCTGCAGAGCCTGGGCCTCGGGTGAATGCAGTCCCGGGATCCCTGGGGCCTACTCCACGGTCCTGCTAATAAGGGATTCCGTGCATGCAGTCGAGGCATATGGGGGTTGTGGGTGGTATGCGGTGTGGATGGGGAGAGCCAGGGGTCTGGTGAGACTGGTGATAAGTCTGTAATGTGTTCCATGACGTCCCCTACCTCCCCTTCTCTGCCGGTCTCTGAGAAGAAGGAAAGCGCGGTCGCCACCTTGGCCGGGTCCCGCTCTGGAGTAAAGAATCGGAGGCGGCGGGATACGGCTCCCCGGTGACCCGCGGACATGCAGCAAGGGACCGCTAGGAGGAGGAACGCCCGGTGCGCTAGATTGCGGGGCAAAGCTGTTGTTACAGCCGGTCTGGGGTCTGCTTCAATCCGGAGAGGCGCGGAGCTCCCTGACTAAACCGCTATGTCGGAGCTGCCGCGCATGCGCACTCTGTAAATAAACTTTTATATATATAATATACGAAAACTCTATTTGCTACTTAGTTCGTTTTAGGCACCTTAAAAGTCCCACAATCCCTCCATGCATTTTTAGAGGCATTTTTAAATGGGCAAAACATCTGAACACAACGATCTTGTGATCAGATGCTTTTAGGGCAGAGTAGAGGTCATAAAGAGTACCTGTCACTGTCTATTGCTGCTATTGCTGTTAAAAGGCGTGTTTTAAATTCCTTATAACCGCAGTCAAAGTGAAAAAAAAAGATAAAAAAAAAAAATTAAAGCACCCCCATCCTCCCTGCCTGTGTAGTTCCTATTTCAAAGTGAAATAGACGTTGATACATAGTGGACCGTGCTGGGGCCGCCATCCTGGACCACTCGGTGGATGTTCTCGCTGCATCTATCCTTGATCTACCTGGGGCCTAGATCCTGAATCGTTCCTGTATGAGTCGACTACCTTCAGGAGCCTTAGGAGGTTTCGGCCACTCCAGCCGGCACCATACCCCTGACATACCCGTGCAAGTTGGGCAGTCTTACAGGTCTATTTTGTGCCCTATTGACTAGTAGGGGATGCCTGCCCAACAGCAAGCTACTTTCCTACAGGCTATTTGAATATCCTTGGGATGTCGTGATTTAGTACACATACTGAGTGAATACAGAATTACTTATTTGGTACCCATTTTGATAATTTTGACTGCGTTTATGCATCATAATAATCAGCTATACTTCCCGTGACCTAAGCTACACCTTTTGGGCTTAATGGATTAAGGATTGTTATCCTAAAATATCCCCCCACCTCCATTACACACACCCCTTTTTCCCTTGGGGTGTTATTTGGCACGCATTTGGAATTTCGCCCTTGTGTCTGCCCCGTGACCACAGGCATCGGCATCTACTGAACAGAAAACAGTGCTTCTGCACACTGTGCTACCAATATCGTTACATTGAATTGTTTCAGCCTTCATATAAACTCCTGAAGAAGCGCTAATCGCGCAAAACATGTAGAGTTTGCCTATGACCGGAATATAGTACCAAAATACAGAGCCTCCCTAATCTTACCGCCGATGGATTTTGTCCCAACGTTCTATCTTGCTATACCAGGAATAGCCCTATGGAACTTTCAGTCTTTATAGTTCCATATACGGTATATCTTGTTCATAAAGGTGGTTATAGAGGCTATGGTTATTTAGGTTATATATGCCTTTTAAAGATGCCCTTCTTTTGATATTTAATTAATTTGTTTTGATGTTTTTTCATGTCTTGCACTTGTGGTGACACACATACGTATATATGTTTTTTAATAATTTCTAATAAAATATTCTAAATTTTATGACTTAACTGTCTGGTTGTCAGTGCCAATAAAGTCCATTTGCTCTCACTCCTCCCATACATATCTTGAATAGGACGTGGCACGTATTACTTTGAGTGTCCACAGCGTCATCCTGTGTTGACACCAGCCTTCTTTGATACCTTCAGGATTGGCGAGTGGGCATATGCCCAAATCCCCTGCTTGTCAATAATATAAAGCACATGGACACAGCATGCAGACACCATAACCTGGAATACAGAGCAACTTGACACATTTACTATACCCATTACTCACTCCCTGTCTGATTCTCCCTTTTCAACCTTCTTGAGCTTCATTGTGCCAGCGAAGACTGCCACTATCCCATTATCTGCACGGTGTGAGCTGGCCCAAATGCCACTAGTGTTTGTTTCCCTCCTAGGAGTATTTCCCTGCAGGCCCACCCTATCCTATTGACAGTTCTTTCCTCCACCCCTGAACTGTCTGGGCACATTCAATTGATTGGTGTCTACTATTGTACATGATCATGGGTTATTATTCATTGATGACAGTCTTAAGTGCTGTCCCAGGGTTTGGCTGACTGGTACCTCTTAATGCACCGAGCACTTATTTTTTCAATACAGAAAGTCTGTTAAATTCAGTTACATTCTGTCTGTGGTTCATTTAAAGGAGTATACATCATGCCAGAACCTAGAGTGTCAGAAGGGCTGGGAAGTTCCTGGGTCAGGGCAGCACGTGAGGACAAGCAGCATCTAGCGGCCCTTTCAGGGGGTAGTGCTACAAGTGTAAAGACCCTATTAAAGGGATGCTGGGCATTGGTGGGGAAACTTGTGAGTAGTGATGGGCTCAGGCATGTTTGGGATCTTAGTCCCAGCCCACCTGAGCAATCCCACCAGGAAGCCGACCCTGCAAACCCCAAGTCATAGGCAGTGAGACATTTCCTGGTCTGTGCAGCTGTGGACTGGGAAATGCCTCACTGCCTATGATTGGCGGGATTGCTCAGGTGTGTTGGGACTACGATCCTGAACACACCTGAGCCCATCACTACTTGTAAAGGTCTGTTTGCACTGAAGAGGTTTAGTGTGTGGGTAGCAGTCTGCTTTGGGCTGCAGTGATGTGCAGCAGGGAGTGCTGTGATGCTCATTTTTTAATTTTTTTTTGTAAACTCTATGTGAAGTGTACATCATTTATGTCATCACACAGCAGCGCAGTGCATTGCCCCCTTCTGTGTGGTGACATGTGGTACCATCCAGTGAGGTGTGATATTATGCAGACATGCTGCATAATATTGCACCTCACTGCACCACACCTGGGAGCTGTATTGTAGTGCAAGCTGGGCACATAGAATTTTTTTTTTCTCTTTCATCCACCGAAGGACGTAGCTGCTGCTTTAAATCATAGACAGATGGGTAATAAGCCCCTCCCACTAGGAGTGACCAGGTAGAGCCAAAGGCTTTGACATGCCCAGGGGGGTGGGGTCCCTGGGTATTACCCCTGGCCTCACCGTTGCATCTGCAGTTTTAGCTGCCAGGTCTTAGGAGTGGCCAAACAGCTCCCTGCTGGGACCTTTTTGTCCTAGCTCTGTTTGAAACTTTCCTGTTTTGTTTGGCGGCGAACAGGTCTACGTCCGCCTTTAAGACATTTAAAAGTTTGTGGCTCGGTCCAGAGATCCTCTGGCCGACGCAGTAGACACCCTGGTGGCTCCCTGGAGACCAGTACGGGCTAATTTATGCGTTTTCCTCCGCTGAAACTTTTATCTTGCCTGCTACGCAGGGTCGAGTTGGAGAGGAATCCGTTAATTCTGGTGGCTCCTGGTTGGCCCCGGAGATCCTGGTACGCCGACGTGATTCGGCGAAAGGTCGCAGGTCCGTGGACTCTTCCTCTGTGGGAAGATCTTCTATCTCCCGGTCCGATCTTCCATCCTGCTTTACAGTCGCTGGCTTTAATGGCTTGGCTGTTGAGAGCAAGGTGTTAAAGGACAGGGGTTTGTCCGATTCTGTGATCCCTACCTTACTCAAGGCTAGGAAGTCCACTTCTCTGAAGATTTATCATCGTATGTGGAAAGCGTACATTGCTTGGTGTGAATCGCTGCATCCTAGATCCTTTGCTATCAGCAGGATCCTGACCTTTCTACAGAAAGGGGTTGACCAACGTTTGGCGTTGGGCACTCTTAAGTGCCAGATCTCGGCCTTGGGTGTGTACTTCCAATGCCCTTTGGCTATGCAAGTTGATTTGTACGTTTCTTCAGGGGGTTCGCCATTTGGGCTCCCCCCAGGAGTTCTCCGTTACCTCTTTGGGACCTTAATTTGGTTCTATCAGTTCTTCAGAAATCTCCTTTCGAGAACATAAGACACATTTACTTGCTCGCCCTATCGCAGAAAGTTGCCTTTTTGGTGGCTATCACCTCTGCACGCAGGGTTTCTGAACTAGCAACGCTATCTTGCCGCTCTCCTTATCTGGTAATACACAGGGATAAGGTAGTGTTATGGCCTAATCTGTCATTTCTTCATAAGGTGGTTTCAGATTTCCATCTGAACGAAGACATAGTGCTTCTGTCACTCTGGCCGAAACCTCCACATCCTAAGGAAATTGCCTTCCATTGCTTCAATGTGGTTCAGATGATATGGGTGTATCTGGAGACTACTGAGTTCTTTCGTAAGTCTGTGGCGACCATCTCTAGATAGATCAGACAGACGGTGGTGAAGGCGTATTCTCTTAAGGACAAGGTTCTTAAGAGTCACGCCTCACTCTACGTGGGCGTTAAGTGCCTCTTGGGCTTTCTGCCATCAGGCGTCAGTGATGCAGGTTTGCAAGGCGGCCACTTGGTCGTCTGTACATATGTTCACCAAGTTTTACAGAGCGGATGTGTTCGCATCCTCGGATGCGTCCTTTGACCACAAGGTTTTGCAGACCACCATTTAAGGAGTAGTCTACTTTTCCTTCTCCTTTATGGTTTTGCTACAATTGAGCCCCAGTTGTTGCTTGTTGGGCTTTATGTTGTATAGCTGGCTGTTAGCCGTGGAAATGGCATAATTTTAAGTTTGCACATTCCCCACCCCTGAGTGATTACTGCTTTTGGAAGTCCGATCCATCTATGATCCATCTATGATTTAAAGCAGCAGCTACGTTCTTCAGTTGATGAAAGAGAAAATGGGATTTTTGCTTTCTGTAAGACAGACATAGCTCCCACCCCTCTTTTTGTCTGACGAGTTGGAATTTGGTTATTATTCACTGCTTGCAACTAAACTGAAAATGCAACGGTGAGGCCAGGGGTAATAACCCAGGATCCCCGCCCCCCTGGGCGTGTCAAAGCCTTTTGGCTCTACCTGGTCACTCCTAGTGGGAGGGGCTTATTACCCATCCGTCTATGATTTAAAGCAGCAGCTATGTCAATCGGTGGATGAAAAAGAAATGGATTTTACGGTAACTAAAAAATCCCATTTTTTTTTATTATGCCCTAGTAGTGACTGACGTTTTTCCAGTGCAGAAAAACACCAGTCACTGTTCTAGTGTGAATGAGTTCCTATAATTAGTTTGCCTAACTAGCATATTGTCAGCCATCCTCAGTGTATTTCACCTGTCCCTGAATTGCTATCTGGGCATCTAACTAATTCAGCAAGATTGTAAGAGCCCATTCACACTAGCACGACTTTTCGTTGTGTCGCCCCAGGTCACTTGACATAACAAAAGCAATGTTAATCAATCAGTGCCATCTTAATTGGCACTACTGAAGTCGCTCCGACTTCAGAAAAGGGTCCTGTACTACTTTGAGGCGACCTGTGATCAGACTTGTCCCATATACTTCAATGGGAGTCGCCTCCTTATCTTAATTGACACGACTTGTTATCAGACTTTTCAGGAAGAAGAAAGATTAGCCAGGCATTCCCCACAGACAAAGTCGCCTGTCTCTTCAAAGTAGTGCACAAGTCTCTTCCAAGTCTCTTCCAAGTCTCTTCCAAGTCTCTTCCAAGTCTCTTCCAAGTCTCTTCCAAGTCTCTTCCAAGTCTCTTCCAAGTCTCTTCCAAGTCTCTTCCAAGTCTCTTCCAAGTCTCTTCCAAGTCTCTTCCAAGTCTCTAAACAAGTCTCTTCCAAGTCTCTAAACAAGTCTCTAAAAGTCACGGGGCGACTTTCTGGTCGCGGTAGTGTGAACCGGCTCTAAAGGAAAGAGCTGGAAGGGAGAGAGAAGGGAGGGGTCAGCGTCAAGTCTCAGTGCTCACTCACTGAGGATGCCAGACCAAAAAGAGGCATCATTCATGCAGCCATATAGTATTTCTGCTGGCTGTAGTGCTGAACATTGGGATTAGAGTGTGGGTGGGCCAACATAGGGGAAAAAGGGTGGGGGAGGAGGAGCAGATCCAGCCTCTCTCCTCTCCCATTTGCACAGTATGAGAGCCGACCATACCTAAATTTATGGACTGTTTCTTCTGTCCCACAGACATCTATAGACATATGCTGTTTTTTACAAACGGTCTGTAAATTTACAGAAGGTTGACAACACTGACTTGGCAGCACATAAGTCATATACAACAAATGTATAAAATATATAATTTCTGATGGATTAAAAAGATTTTGGACAGTAATGGTTTACCTTGATCACACACAAAGGTAATTCATTGTCATTGGTTTGTATCTAGTTGAACCTACTGTATATAAATAAGTCCCTTACATTGTGTAACAAGCATACGCTGTATAATTGGGACTGGCTTTCTTTTGTACTGTACTTTTTCACAGTTATGAACACAGCAGAGAATAATCTTTCAGTGAAAAGACCCTTAGTAGCAAATCTCCCCCAACTAATCATTGTGACAGCAGGGGACCTCTTGAACAAGGAAAAGGAAGGATTATTATTATTAGGTGTGGGGCTAGGGTTTTCCATTCATCATGTTTGTTCAGTGCGATTCGCTGTAAATGGAATTCTGGAGAAGGAACTAAGTTTGTGCGAGTTAAATATTTTGGATAACAAAATAAGCCGAGTAATAGGAGAGAGAGGGCAGATTTTATTTCTCCACAACTAAAAAAGAAATATGCAGCTAATTATATTATCAACATTGCCAGCCGAGTTTTGATTGGCAAAATATGATGAAACTGTTAATCAGTTTTACTGTGGGCTGGATATACTGGAGGTAAGCGTGAGAGAATTGCATTTCAGATGCAAGGCAGAGTAATTTTTCATACTGCTGACAGCAACCTTTACACAGTTAATCATGTCACATAGAAGTTAAGAAACAAGATGAACAAAAAATCTCATAGGGATGCAGTGTGTTTTTAGGTACACGCTTTCACAATGCATTACCTTACCAGGTACAGTAAATAAAACACATATTGCCTTTACTCAGATACTAATGGACTGCACTGAAATGGATGCAGAAAAAAAAAAAAAAAAGTTTTGTTTCTTACTAATGCACACAATTTAGTTAAGATGTGTAAATCCATCATCCTAGAAGATTAAACTTTTATAAATTGTTATTAACCAGTTTTGGACCGGAAGGATTTGCCCCCTTAATGACCAGGCCATTTTTTGCTATTCGGCACTGCTTTATTTTAACGGAAAAAAATAGTGCAGCGGTTTCGACACTGTACCCAAACAAAATTGATGTATTTTTTTCCCCACAAATAGAGCATTCTTTTGGTGGTATTTGATCACCCCTGCAATTTTTATTTTTTGCACTATAAACAAAAAAAGAGCGACAATTCTGAAAAAAATATATATATATTTCACGTTCTGCTATATAACATTCCCCAAAAAAAAAATGTTTTTAAATGAAATGTTTTCATTATTTTAGGCCAACTTGTTTTCTGCTACATATTTTTGGTAAAAAAAAATAGCAATAAGCGTATTTTGATTAGTTTTCTCAAAAGTTATCCGGTCTACAGACTATGGGAAAGATTTGTCATTTTTTTTTTTTGTTAACTAGTAATGGCGGTGATCTGTGATTTTTAGCAGGACTGCGACATTGCGGTGGACAGATGGGACCCCTAACTGACATTTTTTGCACTTTTGGGGGGACCAGTGACGTTACTATAGTAATCAGTGCTAAATAATATGCACGATTACTGTAATAATGACATTGGCAGGAAAGGGGTTAACACAGTGGGTGATCAAGGGGTTAAATGTAAGCCTATGGGAGTGTTTCTAACTGTGGGGTGATGGGCTTTTAAAATGATTGGAGAGACCTGTGATCCTATATAGAAGGATCACAGGTGCTCTGTGATCATTCCAGAGAGAAGAACCATTCTTCTTTTTCAGCGGGGAGTGATCGCGGGTGGCCAGCGGCAATCGGAGCCACTGGCCCTGAGCATCGGAGTCCCCGCTGCCGAGTGGGGGTGGGAGCACGCCGGCCCCCTAGCAGCAGCCACGCGACCGACGTAGGGTTACATTGGTTCTCGCAGGAGGGGCTGCCTGCCGCAGTAAAACTGCGTTGGGCGGTCCTTAAGTGGTTAGTACAGTTAACGTGGAACTAAACACTCTCTTATCCATTACAGTCAAAGAAGCTGCCATCTTAGCCTATGTTTGATCTGCAGCTGACACGGTGCTGCACATGTGATAGGTTGCAACATCAGCTATTTAATGGCTTGACAGCTTGAAGTGGAGATTCGGCCTGGAGGGGGGGGGCAATTAAAAGTCAGCAGCTACGAATACTGTAGCTGCTGACTTTTAATAGAAGGATACTTACCTGTCCAGGGAGCCCGTGATGTCAGCACCTGAAGTAGACAAGTCCATCAGCTCTGGGTGCAGGTGTCAGCATCTTTACTAAAGGCCCGTACACACGTACCGATCATCGGCAGACAAGCGTCGGCCGACGAACGATCTGCCGATTGTACGCTTGTTAGTATGATGCCTCCGACAGCCGTCAGCGCACATTCTGCCGACAAGAATCTGTCATGCAAGCATTAAAATTTTTGTATGCCGACACCAGAACGGCCGATTGTTCGCCAGTCAGTACAGAATTCGGCCGACAGACCGCAGATTTGCAAGACTGGGCATGCTCAGAAAAGAAAAAACACAGGGAAAGTTAACCATTACATGACATCACTTCTGCAGTCGGCTGTAGTCGGCGGACAAAATTCTTGTGCTGTCTTTGCACTTTTCAACAGACACCGACAGCCTGGGGACAAAAGACGGCCGATCGTTCGCTGACGATCGGTACGTGTGTACGGGCCTTGAGGGAAACACGAAGTGAAGCCTTGCGCGCTTAGACGGAAATGGGAGTGGGTACCTGTTTTTGACATATATCCGCTCCCCCCGTAAGGTGCCAAATGTGGCACTGGAGGGGGGGGCGGGGGTAGCAGTAAAGCTGAGCTTCCAATTTTGGGTGGAACTCTGCTTTAAAGTTTTACTAACCACTTCCATTCCACTAGCCACGCCATATGACATCCTGCGCTTTGAGTGGCGATATCTGAATAATGCCTGAAGCTACAGGCATCATTCATATATCATTTTTCATTCCAGGATACCCAAGATCAGTTGGAAACTGCATTGTCCAAAATAGATGAACTTGAAAACCATTCATGATGATGCAACTTCAGAGTCAGAGGACTCCCTCAATCAGTGAAGAAGTTACCATGCAATTCATTCCTTCATCAAAGACTTAATCCCAGACATCCCAAAACACTGTTTGGAATTGGACAGAGTGCACAGAGCCTTGCAACCAAAGCGATCTGATGGTCTACCGAGAGACAGTATAGTTAAACCCCACTTTTACTCTGTCAAGGAAGAGGTGATGAAATTGTCCAGGAATTCAGATGGGCTCACTATTCAGCTACATCGGGTCCAGGTCTTTGCGGACCTCTCCCCCTTTATTGTACAAAGACGTCCCTCTCTGAAACCCCTCCTTCAAGTTCTGGCTCCACCGCCAGGGGTCCCTCATCTGCCAAAAGGGCTTTTTCTCCTAGTCCATCTACTTCGGTTTGGCAGAAACTGCATCCGAAGAGGCCAAGGGACTCTAATCCAAATTACTTCCTCAGGGAGATTGAAAGACAATTGGATCCAGTTTTGCACTGGAACTGATCTTTTAGACCGCTTTCCTCTCCCCACGATTAATGCTAGCTTTTAGCATGAGTTTGCCTCTTTGTTTTCTGGGGAACTCCTCCAAAGGGGGAGGAGATTGAGAGGGACCTGGAATTTTTATTCCCCAATATTTGACGAGTTCAAAGTCTAATATGTCATAAAGTTTTCAAGGTTTTTCCTATACCTTCCCTTACTTATGCTTGAAAATATTTGTTGTTAAGATACAGCTGGGATGTCATCCAAGGTGGCTCCTAGGCTTCTCCCCTTCGGTGGGACGAACTGTGAGACCCACTATATTCACTGGATACATTACTCTACACAATATTATGATTGACCCTGTGCAGTTAACCCTTTGATGCTCCAGACGGGTAACAAAGAAACCTTTGCAGTCTTATTGCTTGACATTTGTTCAGGCCCTATTCCCTTCATGTTTTAAGGAACATTGCTCTGTTTATTTGAAGTTATCTATTATATCACTGTCTTCAGTGGGTGAGATATTTTTCTATTTTGACTTGTCCAAATCTCTGATCCATGGCTAATTCTAAACCTTTCAATATGATCATGCTGATTATATCCCACAATGTACAGGGTCTTAATTCCCCAGTAAAATGGTGGAAATTGTTTCAATTATGTCATACCCTAAAGAAAGATGTTGTTCTCCTACAGGAAACTCCTTTCCCAATCTCTTACAACCCTAGAGCTTCCCCCAATTTTACTTAGCTAATGCAGTAAACAAGACACGTGAAGTAGCAATTTTTCTTTTCCAAATATTTACATTTCTCCCCTTCCATAATATTTAGGGACCCGAAAGGTCATTACCCGTTGGTGGTACATAGCATCGATGGAAAGATCTATACATTTGTTTCCTATTACACCCCAAATAAAGGCCAAGTGGGATTTTTAAAACCATGACACAAACACTGTAGCCCTATTTACAGGGCACCATCATAGGAGACTTCAATATAGCATTTGATCTCTCATTGGATAAATCAATTAAGGGGATCCCAAAATCAAAACGCCCCCCCAAACAAAGCCTAAAAATAGCGAAGGTTCTTCACTCCCTTGGCATGATCGATATCTGGAGGGAATTAAACCCCCATGTCAGGGACTACACGCACTTCTCGGCCCCACATCGCACGTACGTCAGAATAGACCATATTTTCGTTAGATCTATCTCTATTCCCCTAGCCATAACATCCAAAATTTGAGACACACGTTCCTATCAAACCACTCCAAGCTGACACTTTCCTTCCGACAGTTTTTATGGGATGAAGGCCCATTCAAATGGCATCTCAATGAGGCCCTCCTGAGTGACCCTTTACAATGCACAATAGGGATAGACTCATATGGTTTTTTCAGGGCCGATACCGATATTTTGGTCACAAAGTATCAGTATCGGCCGATATGGGCAGATATTTTGTACATTTAAAGTTTTGAAAAATAAAGACAATTCTTGACACAAATATGGTACTGAACATGATAATGTTTGTTTTATTAACATTAAAGGCTCCTTCTTCACACCTTACCTGCATAAAAACTGATAGGAAAACCGCACAATTTTCACTTGCAGGTACATCCGTTTCACATCATGTGAACGAACGAGTCCTAGAAGAGTAGACAACTGTGAAAAAAGTGCTGGGAAAATAACTAAAGGCTTCCCAAAACAAAATTTACATAAACTGCTGCAGTAGTGCACTCAATGTCTGCAATTAAATCTAGTAGCTTCAGTGCAAAAGACTGTGGACTGGACACTACCGTGTTTCCCCCAAAAATAAGCCCGGGTCTTATATTAATTTTGGCACCAAAAGACACAGTAGGGCTTGTTTTCGGGGTAGGTCTTTTAGCTGTAAAGTGCTGTGTAATGTGCTGTCTTCCCTTCCCTCCCTGCCTGTCAGGAATCCCGTGTGAACCTAGTTTAATGTAATTAAAATCCTAGAATCCACTATTAGTGTTGAGATTATGTTCAGTGTGTATTTTTGTGATAGAATAGTGGGAAATACCTTCATTACATCGCTGTTCCAGGCTCAGCTAATCTCCCGCTCTGCTGTTTACTCCTCTGATAGCTGTCAGAGGAGGATCTCAGCCCCTCCCCTCTGCAGTGTACACATAAGTACCGGGAATTAGATTAGACTAGTGTAAAATACCATTCGTTACATCAACACTCCGGGCTCCACTAATCTCCCACTCTGCTGTCTTTCTCTTCTCCCCCACTGATAGCTGGGGGTCACGGAAGGGCCGAGCAGCGATGTAACAAAGGTATTTCTCACTATTCTAATCGAATACCCGGCACTTCTGTGTACACTGCAGAAGGGAGGTGCTGAGATCCTCCTCTGACAGCTATGAGAGGAGAAAGACAGCAAAGCTGGGAATCAGCTGAGCGCCAATATAACTAAGGTATTTCACACTATTAGATTACAAAAACACACACTGGACATTATGTAAAATCCTAGCATCCACTTTATTAGTGTTTTATATACACTAATATTACATACACTAATATCGGTAATATCGTCAAGTTCTGGGGCCAATACTGATATATTGATAAAAGTGAATATCGGCCCTCCGATAATCGGCTTTGCCAATAATCGGTCGATCCCTAATGCACAATCCTAGAAAAAGCCCTTAAGGAATATCTTACAGACAAAGACAATAAAAGCGCTTCTCCAACAACACTTTGGGCAGCCCACAAAGCAGTGCTGAGAGGGAAAGTCATTCAAATTTCTTCCCAACTGAAACGTGAACGCAGAGCTGAAATCCGGAAACTGAATAAGGAATTCCTTGATCTGTGCAATTGTCACAACGGTAACCCTACCTCTTCAACCCTGGCTCAGCTAGACTTTGCCAAGGTGAAATTAAATCTAGTTCTGACTACAGCAGCAGAAAAGCACATTAGATGGACTGGTGCTAAATTCTACTCACAGAAGGACAAGATAGGCTCTAAATAGGCCAACAAACTATGCCCTAGACCGCAAAACTTATCCTTCCCCAAAATTCACACTTCATCAGGGGACTTAACCCTATCCATATCATGCAAACCTTTCAGACTTTCTATTCTAATTTGTATGACTTGCAATCTTCTCTTACCCCACATAAATTGGAGACTTTTATTAGGGATCTCCCCCTACCCAAAATCACACAAACACAAAGGGATAGCCTCGATAAACACCAGAGGAGATATTTGAGGCCATTCAATCTCTAACCAGGCTCAGTGCCTGGGCTTGACGGTTTTTCGGTCGCTGATTATAATAAATTTGGCCCCTCCTTATCCCCCTATATGGCTCGATTTTTTTTTTTTTTTTTTTTTTTTTAACTCCCTTGAGATGGAAACCTCCATCCTCCCAAGATGGAAACCCCCTGGACAGTGACTTAAACTCAGCATATATCTCTGTTATTCCCAAGCCTGGGAAAGATGTAAGTGATGTTAGTAACTATCGTCCAATATCACTTATTAATGACCTCAAACTTATGACGAAAATTCTTTCATTGAGACTGTCGAGCTTTAAAGCTAAATATATTCACAAGGACCAGGTGGGTTTCATCCCTGGGAGGCAGGGCACAGATGAAGTTAGGAGAGCCAAAGATATAATTTTGTTGTTAGACTCTTATTGGGATGGGAGTGCCCCACAGGAAAGCTTTCTTTTGTCCATTCACCTCTAGAAGGCCTTAGATTCTATCTCTTGGCCCTACCTTTTTGAAATACTAGGAAGATGGGGTTTCGGCTTTAAATTATTGGGAATAATTATCTGTCTCTTTTCTCTGCTCTGAAATCACAGGTCCATTTGATGGGTCATTATTCTAACTTATTTGACATAAAAAAAGGGACCAGCCAGGGCTGTCCCTTTTTTATCTCCTTTAATTTTCACAATAGTTTTTTGAAACCTTAGCAATTGCCATTAGATCGCATCCTGATATTAAGAGAGTCTTGTGTGGTCCCCAGGAACATAAATGGATGTTGTTCACTGACAATCTACTGCTCTTTATCACATCCCCCTGATCTCCACCCCTAATGTATTTCAACTGCTCCAAGACTTTGGTTCTATCTCAGGCTTAAAAGTAAATGTCTCCAAGTCTGTAGCACTGACCATCTTGGTTCCTCTGCAGCTAGTAGACCAGTTGAGGAACCACTTACCCTTCTCCTGGTCCTCTGACCCCATTCCCTATTTGGGAATTATTCTACCCTACAAGATTGACAAACTGTTCTGTTAATTACCCCCCCATGTTCCAGAAACTAGAGGAGGATTTAAAACAATGGGCAAAATGTGATTTATCCTGGCTGGGACGCCTCAACACAAAATTACTCTTCTCCCATGTCTTCTGTACCTCTTCATGTCCCTCCCCATTCCAATTAAGAAAACGCTACTTCTCAATTGAAAATCATCCGCTTTGTCTGGGGGATGAAGGGTTACCGCTGCCCTAAAGAAGTCCTCTACCGACTGAAAAGTCAAGGGGGGCTGGGCCTACCAAATTTATGGTGGTACTATCAGCCTGTGCAATTAGCTCAAATCTCCACAGTATACTCTAGGGGTCCCAAACCTGTTTGGATTGCTATGGAAAGACAGGCAGATCCCCTGCACATTATAGACGTTCTGCTCTGGAACTCTTCTAAACTGAGACCACAGTCCTCACCTCCACCCTGTCTCACTCCCTGGCATTGTGTGATGCTCCTATATAAGCAAGCTTCTTTAATCTCTAGTACCAAACCACTCTCCCACCTGTTAAATAACACTTTATTTCCCCCTGGTTTGAATATACAAGCATTTTGTTAGTGGCTCAACGAAGGACTCTTCAGAATAGGAAACTTCTTTAAATCAATGGGTCCCATTTCTTTATGATACTGTATGAGTAAACTCGAAATCCATCCCATTGAGAAATTTAGACTGTCCCAGATTTCGCACTTCCTACACTCTATCTGGCTAGGCAAACCTGACCACCCCCCCCAAACTTACAACCTATGAACAATGGTGTTCCAAAATTATGGATCAGAGGGGAGGCATCTCTATCTATTTTGCCCTGGCAGACAAGGCAGATAAACTATTTTATGCTCAGTTCTGGGAACCTGATTTGGATATACAGTGGGACCCGGGCGAGTGGTTCCAGTCACTCCAATGCTCCTACAAAGGTATCATGAACATATCTTTAATAGAAGCAAATGTTAAAATACTCACTATATGGTATTATGTTGCCCTCGGATTAGCCAGGATCTACCCAGATGCTTCTCCCCTGTGCTTCAGAGGTGTAATCTAGTTGCTCCATGTTTCACGCATGGTGGTATTGCCCCCGCATTAGAGGCTAATGGAACAAATATGTCCACTTAATATGGAAAGTTACTGGGGTTGTTGTTCTCAGGATCCCACTTAGCCCTCTTGAACCACAGGGCAGATAACCACAGGTAGATTTTGATAGCCAAACACAAGGTTTTTTTTTAACACTAGAGTGGTTCTTTGAAACCTCTTTTCTCTGTCGCTCATTGACAGACGTAGTCCTCCTTGATTAATATCAACTCTGGTTATACTGCCCTCTACAGGAGTAGGACTAGACAGGAAAGAAAACGTTCTGGCCACACCCTAGGGACAGTCCCAGAGGGTATATCCTCTCACTTCCTGCTACAGCAAATCAGTTTTTTTCTGTCTAGTTAGGAGTAAGGACCTAGATTCCTTGCTAGGATCTTCGGTCCTGGCAGGATTTTTTTTTTTTTTTTTTAGAAATACTTTTTTAAACAGCTTTTTTTCTCCAGTGTTCCTGTGAGATCTTCAAGCAAGCACGCTGAAACTGGGCGACGGGCTGGATGTTGAGATCCAGTGGTCACCCCAGTTCAGCCTACGAGCGCGTGCAGGCCATAGCTCCGCGCTGGGTCGGCCGCCGACTGACCTTGCAAGTTAAACGTCTCGCCTGGACGCCAGCAGAGTCACGGCGTCCACATTGGTCGACAGCCCCCCCACTCCGGTGGAGAGGGGTTCTGTCAGGAGTTGGCGCCCGCCTGGTTCCAGTATGGTGAGTAGAATGTTCCCCCTCTCCCTCTGTCGGGTTTGTTGGGGACGCGGGCCCCTCTCTGGGATGGTCGGACACCTGGGTCTCCCCTCTATCTATAACAGGTCACAGATCCCCCAATTTGAGTGTGATTTTGTGAATAGAAACCAGGAGGCTTGGTTTGGGAGCTGACTATCTAAAGTCTCTATATGACTGTAAGGGTGACTGAAGTCAGTGGCAGACTACTAAAAGGCATTATTATTGAGGTATAGAGGTATCCTACCTGTCATAGTGTGTACACAGGCCGATCGCCATCCCTCCAGAAAGCCGGTCATTTCCACAGGCCGCACAGCCTCCCGCAGGCCGAGGACACCTCCCGCAGGCCGAGGCACTCCCGCAGGCCGCACAGGCCGAATGCACACCTCCCGCAGGCCGCTGCTAGCCACCGCTATCCTGCACAGGCCGCCGCCATTTTCCTGCAGATCGCATGAGGCCGCCATATTGGCGTAGCCTCGTGTCTCCAGCATTGGGGCGGCCATGTTTGAGGTGACCAAACACCTCGTGGAGTAATTGGGAGGCGCCGGAAGGCGTGTAAAGGGGCGGAGCCACCTCCTTGGCCCGGGAAAGCAAGCCAAAGACTTCCTGTCTGTAACAGACAGTGCTGGAAGCAGGTTGATAAGAAACTTCTGTGCATCAGGTGAGCCTTGGGGTCTCTCTCTCTCTCTCTCTCTCTCTCTTTCTGAGGGGTCCAAGCAGGTAGACTGAGGGGCGCTATTGCGCTGGGGGTCTAAGTAAAAAAAAAAAAAAGTTTTTTTCTTGCAATAAATTTTTTTGTGTTTGGCAAGTGTCTTGTTACATGAACCCTGCCACTCATGTATCCCCACCTGATCCCCTCGGGGTGGCCGCAGGACCCTCCAGTACCCCACTTGTGATGATGCATTATCAGCAGTTTTGAAGTCTTTGGTATCCCAGGTGGAGGTAGCGTGTCAGGGACGGGGGTCAAGAAGAGCGACCCCTGCCTACCCCTATGTCATCTGATACTTCAGATACAGATTCTGAGCTGGTCATTGCAGTCCCTTTTCTGGGGTTGTTGTCTCAGGTACGGTCTCCTCAGACAGTGAGGAGGACGCTTCTGCCTCCGCCATAGCACAAGAAGCGTTGGTGGAAGCACTAGTTGTGTCTGTCCGGGAAACCTTAAATCTTGAGGTTACACCCGCAGAGGTAGCTGAAACTCATATTCCTTTTTTGGTACTAGCAAGCCTACCAAAATGGTGAAGGGTTTCCCTTGCCCAAATGGGGTCTTCCGTAAACGAGCCCCTTCTATTTCCAAACGCATTGCTAGGCGCTATCATTTTGAGGAATCCCTCATTACAAAGATGGACGGTACCACCAATAGTGGACTCACCGATTTCCAGACTAAATAAAGCCACTGTTATCTTGTTGGATTGACAGAATGGGCCCCACCCCTCTCTAGGGTGGGGGGGACGTCTTCACCGGTTTCCGGATCCAGGGCTTTCCAGAATCCCGGATAAAGGTGTTCGCAAGGTTATATGGTTGGGATACAAGATCACTTCCACCGGTGCGATTCTTCCCTTCCAATATTCGACATCCCCGGGTCGCTTAAAAAGCTTTGCGGGGAACAGCTTGATGCAACAAGCAGTGGTAGTTCCCATTCCTTGGAGGAGTTCTAGTCGAACCTGTTCACAATGCCCAGGAAAGAGGACAAGGTGCGTCCAATTCTGGTCTTGGGAGAGATGGAGTCCATCCGAACAGTGGTGGCCTCCCTGCATCAGGGGGATTTCCTGGCGTCCATAGACATTTAGGATGCCTATCTTCATATCCCCATCTTCGCAGGACATCAGCATTTTCTTTGCTTTTCCCAAAGATCATCCCTGGTTCCCACCAGGAGACTGAACTATCTGGGCCTAATTTTGGATACATCCTTGGCAAGAGTGTTTCTCCAGGCGGAGAAACTCCAGAAGATTCAGTCAATGATTCGGATGTTGCTGTCCGTCAACTGGCTGGGATTGATGGTCGCCTCCTTAGAGGCAGTACCGTTTGCCCAGTCTCATACCCGAATTCTCCAAAGAGGACATTCTTCTCATATGGAATCCTGATTCCCTGGACAATCGGATCCGATTGAGCGAGCAGACCAGGGAGGCTCTGGTCTGGTGGCTTCGGTCTCTGATGCTCAGCCAGGGGAAGTAATTTCTTCTGATAAATTCCAGGTTACCGATAAAGGTGTTGGAACTGAGAGCGATCAGACTTTGTCTGATTTACTGGACCGAGCAGCTCCAGGGCAGTCCGGTTCGGATCCAATCGGACTATGCCACGGTCATGACTTATGTCAATCACCAAGGGGCACCAAGAGTGCCCTGGCGGCCATAGAAGTGGCCAACATTCTTTATTGGGGGAACAGTTGTTCTAGTTCTCTCCGCGATATTTATCACGGGGGTGGACAGGCAGATTATTTCAGCAGTCAGATTCTGGATCAAGAGGAATAGTCTCTTCATCCAGAGGTATTTCACCAGCTGTCCCTTCATTGGGGCACCCCGGATATGGATCTGTTGGCAGGTTGGCTCAACAGGGCTCGCGCCCGCGATCCTCTGGCGGACGCAGCAGACGCGCTGAGCGCCCCGTAGGGGAAGTATCCGCTACTGTATGTCTTCCCCCCTCTCAAGTTACTGCTGGAAATTCCGGGCTGGCCTCGTCAAGCCGGGTACGCCGACTTGGGCAGACTTGGAGACTTCTTCTCAGGGAGGATCTGCGGTCTCAAGGATCTTCCATCGTGCTTTACAGTCGCTGGTTTTAACGGCCTGGCCATTGAGACCCAGGTACTGAAGGACAGGGGATGGTCAACTTCAGTTATTCCTACTCTAATTAAAGCAAGGAAAGCGACTTCTAGCAAAGTCTATTATCGCACATGGAAGACTTATATCGCGTGGTGTGAATCTTTGGGATTTCCCCCACGTACCTATTCGGTGACCCGAATCTTGGCTTTCTGCAAAAGGGGGTTGAGCAGAAACTATCCTTGAGCACCATCAAGGGCCAGGTTTCAGCATTAGCAATCTTCTTTCAGAAGCCGCTGGCTACTCATTCCTTGGTGCGGAATTTCATTCAGGGGGTGCGGCACTTGGCTCCGCCAGTGCGCGCACCCTTACCGCCCTGGGATCTTAATTTGGTTTTGTCGGTTCTGCAGAAACCTCCCTAGGAAATATCAGGAAGATTCCCTTGCTTACATTATCCCAGAAGGTGGCCTTCTTGGTGGCTATCACTTCTGCACGCAGGGTGTCAGAACTGGCTGCATTATCATGCCATTCCCCATATCTAGTGGTTCGTAGGGATAAGGTAGTTCTTCATCCGAAGCCATCCTTTCTTCCTAAGGTGGTTTCAGATTTTCATCTGAATAAAGATATTGTGCTACCTTCCTTGTGTCCTCAGCCCAATCATCCTCGGGAATATGCGTTGCATTCCTTGGATGTAGTTCGGGCAATCAGGGTATACCTGAAGACTACGGAATCATTCCGTAAGACGGATTCACTTTTTGTGATCACGGATGGCCCCAGAAAGGGGTTGCCTGCATCTGCCGCGACTATCTCCAAATGGATCAGACAGACGGTGGTACAGGCTTATTCTATTAAGGGTCGGAATCCTCCATTCCCTGTTAAGGCGCACTCCACTCGAGCGCTCAGTACTTCCTGGGCCTACCGCCATCAGGCGTCAGTGGTCCAGGTGTGCAAGGAGGCTACCTGGTCATCGGTGCATACCTTTTACAAAATTTTATAAAGTTGATGTGATGGCATCGGCGGATGCCTCATTTGGCTCAAGGTTTTGCAGGCCGCAATTTGAGGAGACCAGTGGTCTACCTCGAGGGTTTGTTGGGTTTTTTCACTTGGGTCTCATCTTTTTGCTCGATGAGTCCTTGATGCTTCTGGTTGGCTCCGGTTGGGCCTTCTGGATTTTGATTTCTGTTATCCCACCCCTCATTTGTGGCACTGCTTTGGGACGTCCCGAGTTGATATTATTCAAGGAGGACTACGTCTGTCAATGAGCGACAGAGAAAAATGGATTTTTGTAAAATCTTACCGTAAAATCTTTTTCTCTTAAGCTCATTGACAGACGTAGTACCCGCCCCTCTGTTTTTGAGTTGGGTTGGGTTAAATTCTCTAAACACTGCTTTGTGACATAACTGATTTGCTGTAGCAGGAAGTGAGAGGATATACCCTCTGGGACTGCCCCTAGGGTGTGGCCAGAGCATTTTCTTT
The DNA here is from genome assembly GCF_965119305.1 of Pelophylax lessonae. Classification (NCBI taxonomy): domain Eukaryota; kingdom Metazoa; phylum Chordata; class Amphibia; order Anura; family Ranidae; genus Pelophylax; species Pelophylax lessonae. The sequence continues at coordinate 208,611,310 of NC_138776.1, read as the reverse complement.
CCTGTCTAGTCCTACTCCTGTAGAGGGCAGTATAACCAGAGTTGATATTAATCAAGGAGGACTACGTCTGTCAATGAGCTTAAGAGAAAAGGATTTTACGGTAAGATTTTACAAAAATCCATTTTTCCCTCTCTGTATGATACTAGTGGCTCTGGCTTTGACATTAGCTAGACCGATGGCTCTAGACGAGGGCAGAAGGGGGAGAAGCCTTCCAGGTCTCCAGACACCCTTGATGGGGTTTCCACATCCACAGTTTGATCCCATGGGGGGTGGCGTGCCTGACTCCCACCAGGTTGGAGGAGCCCTGGCGATGCTTCCTTACCCTAGCCAAGGATATCCTGGGCCTTCTACGACAATAGGCTTAGAGGGTGTAAGAAGCTTTTGCTACTTGTTGTGATTATACTCTGTCTCCATATAATTACACAAACAACTCTAAAGGGTTTTGATTATTTGTATTGTACTTGTTCATTTATACCTTTGGGCCTTTCAGGCTAATTTGTTATCTGTATGTCCTGTTTATTACAATATTTAATAAACCTATTGAAAAGAAATACCCAAAAAAAAACAAATAAAAAAAAAAGTTGTAATGACTACCATTTTATTCCCTAGGGTCTCTGCTAAATATATATATATATATATATATATATATATATATATATATATATATATATATATATATATATATATAATGTTTGGGGGTTCTGCATAGTTTTCTAGCAAAAAAAATGATTATTTATACATGTAAGAGCAGATTGCCAGAATTGGCCCGGTATAGAAGTCGCTAAACCCACAACAGTAAAATCAATCAGTATATGCATATCCCTGTGGAACCTAAGCATCCGGTGCATTGTGCAAAAAGATTGTTTGATGCTATATGCACAGATCCTCCTCTTCTTCCACTGACTTCAAAACTGGTCCTGATCACACAGAGTCTATAGAGTCAGGCTGCACATGCTCAGTTTGGTGTTTATTGCTAGAGAGTTTTTTTTTTCTTGGGAGAGTAAATGTGATCAGCACAGGGCCAATCAGCACTGTCCAGACAGATAGTCAGGGGTCCTGCATCCTGATAGTACAGCTCAGTGCAGTATGAATACTCCTCCTACAAGCTAACTAGTTACTTATGGAAGTCAAAAGACTGCTATATATCACTGATAAGAAAATATATTTAGCAGTTTATATTTACTTAAATGATTGCATTTCGATGTTCTGTGTACATTAAACGGATGGGTTTAGTTGCCTAAAGTGGAACTTTAGTTAAATATGTCCTGCTAGATCCTTTCATGCTGGCCCCTTTTGCAGGTATAGCTATCTAAAAGATTAAAAAAGTGCCTTTGACCACTGGGCTTGCCCCTTGTCCAGGATTGTGGACTGGCATGCACACTCCGCTCCCAAGGACTGGGTGAACCTTGAAAACGCCATTTCAGCGCTCCCGACACACCATCTCCCCTGGCTCAAACCTTCTTCTACCCCCAAAACTTGCCTCTTGCATCCCTTGACTGGGGCCACCTTGAGGATTTTCAGAACTGTCTGTAGTAAATTGGAGCTATCCCCGAAGCTCAGCCCACTAACTTCATTACACTCTAACCCTGACTTTCCATCTGGCCTGGTATACCTCTCTCCTGACGGCTCGTCTGCTGGGTTGCCATATAGAGATGCTCACTTTTTCTCTGCATCCCATATTATGACTCATAGGGAATTGCTACAAAAGGATCCAAATGCAGACATCCCATTTTTCAATTTCCTCCAAATAAGACATTTTCTATCCAGCACCTAGGGACTATCGGAGTGGTTAGGGGCCCTCACTCCCTTCGAGACACTGTGCAACACTTCAGGTACGCAGCGACATTTGATTTCTTCTATTTACTCTATGCTCTTTGATTTTAATACTTTGCAATCCTCCGCTCTGTGTCTCCGTTGGGGGAGGGACTTGGCCCTGGACCTCTCAGAGGAAGATTGGTCTTGCATTTATTATCGTATTCACAAAGGTTCCATGAACGTATTCGCCCAGGAGAAAGGCGTTAAAATATATACCAAATGGTACAGAACCCCTGACATATTGAACAAGATTTCTACAGAGATCTCGCCGAACTGTTGGAGATGCTCGCAACACCGAGGTACTCTATTGCACATTTGGTGGGAGTGCCCTCTCATCCAATCGTTCTGGCAGGAAGTGCATTCACACATTTCTCACATCACCTTCACTCCAGGTTTTTCCCCAGCTCAATATTTGCTACATCACACCTCCTTGCCCCATTTCCATTATAAGAAATCACCAACTCTAAACCTCATTAATGCCGCCAAAATGTGTATCCCCTGTCACTGGCTTTCCACCACCCCTCCTTCTGTTGCAGAGTGGTTTAAAAGAGTACAACGGGTGGCAGATGTGGAAGACCTCATATCCCAAACCAATAACTCCTTTGGTAAATTTTATAGCATCTGGGCCCCATGGTTGGAATTTACGAAGTCGCCTACTTACCGTGCATTGCTCTCATAGTCAACCATTATCCTTCCCCACACATTTGACTCGCTGAGTACATTATGAACCCCACATGACCGGGTTCCCGAGAACTGATCGGAGGCTATCCCCCCCCTTTTTTTCCCTCCCCCCCCTCTTTATTCTTGCCCCAGCATTCTTTGTTTACCCTAAATGTCAGCTTGCCTCTATATAGGTAACATGTGATGGTTCCTGGCCATTTTCCTAATTTTTGGTATGTTTTTCTATACTGACTGGTGGCTTCTTTCTGGCCTCCAGCACAGTTTGTTCCCCATTGGGGGTGTCGGGGTCCAGACAAGGGTCACAGACTAATTCAATATAAGCTGTCAATGCCTTGGCTTTCATATAATGCCGTGTTAACCTTTTTGAATATTTATGATTACTTCTTGTCTTTTTATTTTGATTCTTCACGTCATTATATACATAAAGGATGCCTTAATAATCTTCGTATATGTGTTCTACATGGCCATGTAATGTTTACAGTGTTTGTTTGCTCATTTTGGCAATGTCCACATTGTTACAGTTTTTGTATTCTGTGTTGAATTTCAATAAAATGTTAAAAAAAAAAAAAAAGTGCCTTTGGTGTTTAAAGTTCAGTAATACACTGTCTCACCCTGCTCTGCACATGCTCAGTTGCACTATATTTTTAGGCACTTATGAATTTGTAGAGGCCAATTTGCTGACCGCTTTAAAATGGGATTAAAGTGGCTCTAAATGCTCAAGGTTTTTTACCTTCATGCATTCTGTGTATGAAGGTAAAAAAACCTTTGGTGTCCAGAACCTCCCCCCAGTTCTCCTAATACTTGAGCCTGATCATCCTCCAGCAATGTGCACGAGAGCCTCAGCTCTCCGAGGGCTCTCCCTCCTTATTGTCTGAGAAAGCAGCAGGAGCCTGAGGAAAGAGAGGAGGTGGGGCTGAGCCATCATAGAAGTTTATGGGAAAGCGCAGCTAACCCTCAGCAAACTCGTAGGTTAGCTGCTTGTAGGCAGGGGCAGTCTCTTTTCATCACTGTGGGTGGCGCTCAACCACAGCAGCATTGCAGTTGGAGGGGAAGTCAGGGGGGAACTTGGTTCCTTTATGGTTTCCTGGGTCAATAGGGAAGCGATATGATTGGATGCTGTAACCCAACGTGATTCTTGCAGCCATTTTGGGTCAGGCCTATTTAAAAACACTGGCTCCCAGGCTTGGTACACATTTTGCATGTGCGTAGTGTAGGGACAGATTGACCGTCTGACATAGACAGTGATTAGTGGCCAAGAAAGGTTCCAGGTGAGAAGGGAAAAGGATAGGGATACGCCATCCTTCCTGGAGACCTCCCCATTTAGATACAGACCAATCAGGTAACATTCCACCCCTGAAGACAGATGCTGTCAGCACATCTGAGACCTGCTCTGCTACACACCGCAGATAAATTCTGTGTGTGATCACCGCCCTATGGGTTCTCTTAATGAACAAACTCAGGAAAATCCCTAAAGTTTAAGGATATGCACTAATAAAGCTAGTGCTTTATTTAAGGTCCTGTAGTGGTAGTAGATTCATATTGTGTAGTAGAGATGTGGGGTCAATAATTATTTTAGAAATCTTATTTGAGTAGGATTGTTCACATTTGTCACAGAAAGTTCAGCCATAATAAATTATATCAATAACAATTTAGACTTAGTACCTTCAGTACCCCACCCATCAGCATTCTAATGAAAAAATGTTCAAGACAATTTTGCTGAAACTCCTTTACTTATTTCATATTCTCCCAATCCTCATCCCCTTCTAAGCTCCCAAATCCTTTTAAATTCATCTGAGCAGAAAAAAGCCACACATTTTAAGACCTACTATGTTTATACTTAAGAGAAGGTCTAGGAGTCCCTAACGTTAGTGAATTTTCACTCCCATGGTCCCAGACCTACATTTATAACCCCTTGATGAATCACACACAGCCTGGGACTCCAGGAAGTATTCCAACAACTTCATTTCACCCCACTTATCTCATCTCCTTCTTAGCAACCCAACATTCCCTCCGGGTTTAGAATCCCCTACTGCATTTCACTGGTGGATTTCACACAACTTTCATTGCATCTCCTTCATCACCGGTCGCTCTGTATACACCTGGGTAAAAATCAGAAAAAGATACCAAGCTTCATCCACTGAAATTTTTCGGGTTCCTTCAAATTAGGCACTTGTAAACTACTACAATTATAGTAGCCTAGAACACCTTTTCCGAGATTTCTCTGTCACCTAATTTTGGGAATGTTCCCTGCTGGGATATGTAATTCCTATGTGGTCGTCATGCTTCATGCTCTCAAGATTTTGGACGCAGGTCTTTAAATTGTTAAAAACATTGCTAACCTGCCCCTTTTTCTAGGGACCCTTGGTATATCCTTTTGCATTTAAAGACTCCAGGCCCCCTGAGATCCTAATTTAAGCTGGAGTGGCTACATATGTTTTACTAGCGGAAAAAAAAACATTGCAAACTCTTGGAAACCGCTCTTGGGTAACTAAAAATAAAAAAAGGACCAATAGCGAAGTTTAAAAGGGACTGGGTGTTAGAATAGGTTAATCGCTTCCTGCCCCTCCACTGTACATAAAGAGCCAGACAGGACAAGTGTCATTCTGGGAGGGCATTACCCGTACATCCTCCCAGTTTGGAAGTTAGCGTTCATCCTTAGGCTGCACAGTGATCACAGTAAATCGTAGTAAATGATGGCTGTTATTCATGATGCTATTGTTTACTACTGTGATTGGTTACAGCGATCACATGGTACAGGGCCTATCACAGTAGTACTCAATAGCTGTATAAATGCAGACAAACCGTGTCAAAGGTGATTGCTTACTCAACAATAATATACATACTGTCACCAGATCAGAGTGCAGTGTAACTATAGTGGCATTGTACTGCTGTGGCGGTCAGTGCCAAGACATGGCTAGGATTTTGTTTTTGGAATTATTTTTTTTTTTTTACTTTTCCGTTTACCACACTGTACAGCATTTGTAAATAGACTTTTAATCAGCACAAATTAACACACAACTGTTTGCCACTATTCCATTAAACTGGTATCTGTGCCTGAAAGTGGGCTCACCCCAGGAAGCTTTGTATTTCCTACCTATCCTCAGCTCACACTACTAATAGTGTCCTTAATCACTGCCGCACCAGACATACTGTCCCTAATCACCACAACTTCAGTGTTCCTGATTACCGCCACACCAATTACAGTGTCCCTGAGAACTGCCACACCAGTCATATTATCCCTAATCACCACCACAACAGTCGGTGTTCCTGATTACAGCTACACCAGCCCCGTGTCCCTAATCGCTGTCACACCAGTGCTAGTATCACTATAAGGACTTGTTCACATGTAAGATGGTCTCTAAAGAGCCATTTGTTTGGATTGCATTTCAGAGAGCTTTTGACAGGCAGGGAAAAGGCATTGCATCACCTCCTCCCTCATTTTACCCCTTGGACCTTGCACAAACACCCCCATTCACTTGGGTTGCGATCAACCGGCAAACATGCGGTATAATTCATGCCACAGGTGCAGCATGTGTACATCCCTAGCCACTGCCTCTGCAGCTAAAGGAAATAGGGATGGGGGGGTGGTGGTAAAATGACATCTCAACCATGAAGTTTTAACACCCCCAAACAAAGATAAAATACATCCAAAAGAAAAAAAAAAAATTCTCACCACACATACATACTCCCAACACATGCCCATATATCTGTTCCTAAATCTAATAAAATATAAAATACCTTTTTTATTTATTTAAAAAACGGTAAAAATGTAAAAAAAAATCCTAAAATTCTGTACCTGGTTGATTTATAGACAACCTCACGTATGAATAAGCCCTAAAAGTGCAGCCAGTCACAATTCTCCAATCGCCACCACAACAGCCACAAACTAGTGTAGCTAGAATCAGTGTTCCTGGTTACCACCACACTACACCATTGCAGAAAGCAACATTTTTTTTTTTTTTTACCACTGGCACACCAGTTGCATGTCACCACACCAATGTAAGTCAGCAGCAGTATTTCTGATCACCATCGCACTAGTGCAGTGTTACCTCCTGCCTGCCAGCTGTACTCTTTATTTTCCATGTTTCTGCCTGCTAACAGATCCCTTTTCTGTTTGCTAACCATGTCTGTGTCTGCTGCCTGAACTGACCCATCTGCACATCCAACTGACTATGTTCCTGTGAGGCACCAGTCCTAGCCAACCTCTGTGAACAATTGCACTCCTGATACCATAGGAACTCTTTCGTTCTTTTATTCTTCTGCCTCCTGAACTTCCTGGTCATTGAACATTGCATTCCTGGTGGTAGTCACATACATGTAGGCTAGGCTTGCTCAGCTTGTAGAAACTTGGAGTGCTATAGGTGACGCTACACTAAGCCAGCCTTTCTCAACCAGTGTGCTGCGGCACACAGGTGTGCCGCCAGAGGTCCTCAGGTGTGCAGCGGGATTATGGGAGAGAAGGGCTGTCAGATGACCCCGATCACCTACCAAACTACATCGGCACTGTGAAGGAGCTGTGCTCTCTGCTTCCCCCTACAGTGCAGTACCCGGCTGAATGAGGAAAGGTACTGTGCTAAACCTTTTAAATGTGTGTGTGGAGTGAAGAAATGTCATGAGCACACCAAGGATTCTTGGAAAGCATCCAAAGCTTCATTCCATAGTCACATAATAGATACGTAGCAACGCTTCAGAGCTACGCAGGGCCCCTTCATCGGGCAAGCTATGTATGTGTCTACATGTGCATATGTATGTGTGTTACTTTTGTGTGTGTGTGTGTCTACATGTGCTGCTCCTCTGAAAAGCAATCCATTCACAGATTGCTTTTCAGAGGCATTCGCCAAGCGGTAAAGAGGCAATATGTTGCCTCCTCACCATCTGTTTTAAGCCCGTAAATGCAGCATCACTACACGCAAACGTGCTATGCACATAGTTGAGGGGTAGTTGCAGTGCAGCCCCATTCACCCTGGGTATACCTCCATCTGCAGCCACAGCATGTGTACACCCCCGGCTTCTCCCTCTGCAGCTAAAGGGGGAGAAGTTGTGGCTGCAACCATGTTGTTTTACTGCCCCTCCAACCTGACGTGTAAAAGCCCTTGGTGCACATCTGTTCATTTCAAAGGGCTTCCCTACCCACCGAAATGCAGGGAAAGAAGTCCCCGACCCTTTTTTTTTTTTTTTTAATTAGAAAAAAAAATATTTAATATTTTCATTTTCCCCAAAAATGCTGTCAAATTACAACTTCCAAAAATCACCTTGCCTCTTACTAAATACTTTTGACTGTACACTTCCCTAAAAAGGCAGTCAGATCGATCTATCTATCTATCTATCTATCTATCTATCTATCTATCTATCTATCTATCTATCTATCTATCTATCTATCTATCTATCTATCTATCTATCTATCTATCTATCTATCTATCTATCTACTGTATGTCTTCTTTCATTTATCTAATCCCGAAAACATAAAAAAAAAAAGAAGAAAAAAACTGATTTAATGCCACCAAAAAAGCTGTCTCAAAAATTTAATTTAAAGCGCAACTCCACTTTTGAGAAAAAAAAAAAACATTCCCCTCTGGGTGATCTCTCTACATTACTAGGATTTTAACATCCTTTGTTGCAGATTCCTACCTTTTTGTTGTTCTGAATAGATCATTCTTTGTTCCTCTGTGGCTCTGTACTGAGTGGTTTCATAATCATCTATCAGCTTAGGCAGCTGCAGGACACTAATGAGGAGAGCTGCTGGCCCTGCATCCCTTCAGACGTATTCCTTTTGGGATTATTTAACCAAAAATGACAATGCCAGAAATCTGACTTGTATCCTAGGCAGACTTCTGGGAAAATTGGTGAACCAATCACACAGGCATGATGATGTTTCTGGGGTATGGTCAGTATACATTCTGTGTACAGAACAGCTCCAGGTAGCCATATTGCATTGCATTTTCAAAAAATTACAGCAGCTGCAGATTGAAAAGGAAAGATCATTTTTAATAAAATTCAATTACAATATAATTTGTCGCAATTGTTTACGCTATATTATTTTTTCTTTGCTGATTTATTTCCCCACAAAAATGGAGTTACTCTTTAAATTTAATTTGGGTGCTCCATTGACACACAGTGTGGTGTGGCTTAGCCCCACCTCATGCTCCCCCTCATTACTAGATTTGTCTTAGGTTTAGCTGAACAAAGCATGTTCTAACAGACCCAAAGCATGCTCCAACAGACCCAAAGCATGCTCCAACAGACCCAAAGCATGCTCCAACAGACCCAAAGCATGCTCCAACAGACCCAAAGCATGCTCCAACAGACCCAATGGTCTTTCCTCGATATCCTGAGGAAATGGCTCTGACTGTTCTCACTGAGTCCAGTAAAGGTGGTAGAGAAAGAGCAGCAGCCTGGCTGTCAGGCTCAGTGCTTGAATAAGATCAGGCTTAGGCAAGTATTTGGGGACTGTGGGGAAGTAGATTATAGAAGGGTTTTTATCCTAATGCAATACCTTACTTTTACAACCACCCTATTGTGTAGCGACATGTTGTGATTTATTTTATTTTTTTATATTGTGGCAGTGTGGTCTCTGTGGACATGTTTCTGTTTGTGCTGAATGCTACATTTTTGTATTTTAGTTTTGTAGATGTTCTTGTAAATTACTGCATGTTATTATTACTATTTGTACTTGTCCTGTTTTGTTTAATTCATAGATAAGTCGTTAGGTCTTTATTTGTCTAGTTATTTCTTTGATTCTTTTAATCAATACAGATAACTCCTATTCAACTGGCTGTGCCTGTAAGTGATTGTTCATGTTTAGATAAAACAACTTTTGTGTGCTGTGTTGTGGTTGCAGGGGCAAAGAATAGAAAGAAGTGCTGCAATAAACCATGAGAGTGTAAAGCTGATTGTGCGGTCAACCTTCAGTACTGCCGACTGGAAACAGAAGGGATTCTTTCACAAAGGAGAACTGGGAGGGGGTGTGAACACTTAGAGGGAAAGTAAAAAAAAGGAGTTGAGAGTATATTCCATTAGGGTGTAAAGCTCAATGGGTACGAGATGTCCCCATTGCTCTTTACTTTTACTAAAATACAGAGCAAAATAGAAGAATAACTCTGTGTACGGTATTAGAGAGGCCATCTTACTTCTGCCAAGGATGCTGATAAATGACATGTGAAAGCCTAATCCCGGAGACAAAGTGAAAGAATGTATGTATTATATTACAGTATATAGGATATACATTGTATGACAGGATACCAAAATTCAATCCTAGTGGCTGTGCGTTCAGTTTCCAAGAAATAAAGGGGAGGGTGGCATGGCAGGGTCTTTAGCACTCTACTGCTTTAATTTCCCAATGGTATATCAGTTTTTCAGTATACAGCTGAGCAGAGCTTATGTCACCGAATGCCCTGTAAGCACCTCATTTAGTTTGCACAATCAAGTCCTCCTATAGTCAGCATATGCCGATTTCAGGCATTGCACTGACTTTCAATTAAGTTATGTAATTCAAAGCAGTAGGTCTGCCTTAGAATAAGGTTCCAAACAATAGAGATCACTCACTATGTTCTGTATACAGAGATCCTTAAACACTCCTCCTAACCCTTTTAATTTGTTGAGGTGTGTCTCACTTTTACAGGGGGGGTCCAGGTGTGTCTCCAATTTACTTTTATTTTCCCCATACAACTTTTAAATGCTCCCCCTGCAACACCTTTATTAAAAAAAAATGTAGGCATCAGATCCAGAATGTATTTTACTTGCTCCAAAATGGTAGTAAGGGCATTGTAGTAGAAAAGGGAGCACAAGCAAGATCCTCTTCTATAGCCCCAAAGTGTACAATTAGTTCCCATCAACCTCACTGCTTACAGGTACTAATTATAGCCTATACAGTTGGGCCATGTGTGCGAATAATAGCAGAGTACCTCAGAACTTTCATTCCTAAACTGCACTTCATTTTCAATATTACCTGGCTGGGCAGTATTCAGTCCATTCTGGATCTAAGGTCTGATTAATTTTACTCTAAAAGTGTAGCAAAGGCTTGGGGAGCCTCTTTGATTTGTAAACAACTCTTAAACGTCTTCTTTAATTCTGAACAAAACCCAGAAAATAACATTACTTGCACTTGTTTCGATCCATGTAACTAAGCTTGGGATTTTCCGGGAACAAAGCATCGGGATTCGTTCTGTGAAACTGTGAAGTGTAACTTGAAAGTGCCAACAGTACAATCTGTTAGGATCCAATACCATACAGATGTCATAATTATGAGAGCGTTTCTTGCTTCTCTTGCATAATTCTTACTTTTTATCTTAGTATGGTAATATGTTAAGGATATCTCAGAAGCTTCCTCCCAGGGATAGTGGAATATGGAAAGGTAAAATGTTTTAAACGATCCCAGCAATGTGAGTTTATTTTATAAATGTGCTTTTGAATATGAAGGTGAGATCTCTGTTTGATTTTTCTTTTCTCCTACTATGACTTAAGCCTAGTACACACGCAATGAATTTCCGCCGATTGGTTGTCCATCTTTTGTCCAGAGTGGTGTTTTGTTGGTTGGAATGTGCCTAGACTGCACACGAATTTTCCCGCGCGACAAAATTCTACTTCAGAAGTGATGTCGTTTTGGTTTGCTTTCTTTGTGTTCTTTCTTCTCTGAGCATGCCCAGTCTTGCTCATAAGATTTTTCCCTATCGAAATCTGTACTGACTGCACGAAAATCGAACTTGTTTTGACGGAGGACAAAAATTTTATAGCCTGCACACCAGGTTTTTTTCAGCCGAAAAGTCGGAGTCGGTTGTCGGAAGCATCATACTAGCAAGCCGAAAATCGGCAGATCGGTCGTCGGACGAAAATTCCCGTCCGAATTTCGACTCGTGTGTACGGGGCTTTAGTCTCCACAATCGCTGAATACAGAATCAGCATTTCCAGCCTTCCTTTGGAGCACTCCCCCATTGGAAGAAACAGTGCAACTGAATGTGGTCTGAAAGTTGCATGCCAAATTTGTTAAATTGTAAAAGGAGACACTGGTCAATGGACACAAAATGTGTACTTTGCCATTATGTTTGGTGTATGCTTTTAGACCTGGCATTTGGGGAACACTTGCCAGGTGTAGCAAGTGCCTACCAAAGGCTCTCCTTTCAAGTGGACCTTTCAATAACGTTTCTTGTCTGCATGAATAAATTCTGTATCATTGTTACAAAAGCTGCACCTTTACATCTGCTACTAAAAGTAGACCCTTAGATACCAACAAATCTGCATTAATAAATTCTGTACCAAAATACAGGTACAGTGCACACCTTAAGAAAATCTCTACCTTTTATTAAAGAGCTCCAGGCAGCCTTTTCTGGGCTGTTATGTCATCCACCTTTTGCAGGCATTTCTTAAGGTCGATAAAACTCCCATATCTCTCTCCTTCGCTCTCTAATCCCACTCCTGCTTCACTGGCTAGAGAAAAGATGTGCCAAGTCATTAAATCATCCTTTTTTTTTTTTTTGCATCCTTTATTTTCCAAAACAAAAATGTTTTATAGAGTTTTATAACATGTAGAGGCGAAAAACTCCCAAAATGAAAATAAAGTATAGACCACCCTGAAAGTGAGTGTTCAAAACAGACATACTGTACAATCATAGAAAAAGGAACCTTATATACAGTAATTTGTGAAAGCACTGGTAGCATGGTACAGTTGTAGCACCATCTAGCTAGTGTGCTAGGTGTATATAGTTTAGTGTAGGTACAGTAAATTTTGGTTTAGCTGAGAGCCAGGCCTAGGTTAAATCTGGGCCACGGTTGCCTTCATTTGTATGCTGGAACCTTAGAGAAGATTCTAGATGTAAACGTTGGAAGCTAGGAGGGGCTGTATGGCATATTTATGAGGTCCCTGACCAATCCCCAGCAGAAAGGGGTTGGAAAAGAGCTGGCACCTCAAAAATAAACATGAATTATGGCAGCAGGGGCAGTTGGGTGGATGATGGAGATAGAGTAATGAGGAGGCTGCAGGGTGCCCCCTAGTATGAGGGGGTGACATTGGGCCTGGGGCTCGGGTGCTGGAGGGACCATCTACAACACACAGAGGAATCCTTCCTAGAGGAACAAGAGCAAGAAAAGGACAGCAGGAGCAGATCAGCACATCTATGAGATCTCCTGAGAGTCAGCCAGGAGGGGTGACAGGGCCTAAATAGGTGGTGCTGGGAGCAGTGACCACAGAGAGGAAGTGCTGAAGCTGTATAACCCGATCTGTTCTCTAAGTATAGGGGCTGAGAGTCGCTGCCTGTAATGGGCCTTTGATACAAAACCACAACAGGGTGACATAGCTGAGTTCTGCTGATAGAAGAACAGGAGCGATTTATAGAAGAAGCTGTCCCTGAAGTTTGAAATCAAATGGGCATCCTATAAACTCCCATCCCTTTCCAACTTTATTACCCTCAATAAAACAAAAAAACAAAGTCACTGGCTGTTCTCTGACTCTGGTATGCCTGGCTATGCAGGGTTGGGAAACCCTTTCTACCTGCGGCTCCTTATTAGGTGTCCAACAACCCAATTTTCCATGACCTTTCAGGCTTTTGGGTCAATCTTTCAAAATGTGCAGCTCTACAAATTGTCATATTTGGGTATTAAATTACCATTATTATTTGCACCTGGTATCACGCTAACTATCCACCAGTGTTCTCTTTGCATCAGGAACCTATTGAAATCTCTTTACTAGGTAGGGTTATGGAGATCAAAATGTCAGTCTTATCTAAACTCCTGTTCTTTTTCATAGTGTTACCAATTTGTTTTCTAATCCTACCAAAGAAACTATTCAATCTGCAGTTAATAGTTTTATCTGGATGGATAAGAGGCCCGGATTTTGGAAATTGTTGCTTTGTAGACCCAAAGCTCAGGGGGCATTGGGTTTTCCCATTTTGGGGGTAAACTTATCAGCAAGATTAGCACAATGGCTCACTACACCTGCCCATATACCATGGCTCAAATTTTAAACATACTTGATTGACCCTTCTTACTTACCAAGGGTGCTTTGGTCTAAGGCTGTTCACCCTAAAAATGTATCTCCTCTTAATGCAACTATATGCCAATGATTGCATTTATGTTCCTGATGTAGCATCCTACAAGGTAGGTGCTAGGTAAAGTATAGTGAGCCTTGTCTGCTTAAAAGCAGGGCCATGATTTTCAGCTGGGCTGTCATGTCTCCCAGGTGTGGCTGTTGGGACTGCGGAAACTCCCCACTGTACTTAATGAGAGGGTTCTCATTGGACAGTTGCAGAGATGTATAGTAACGAAGTAGAACTACTTAAGTACTGTACTTAAGTACCGAAATGCGGTATCTGTACTTTCCTAGAGTAGAATTTTTTTCTCCTACTTCTACTTTTACTTCACTACATTTTTTCGATGATTTCGATACTTCTACTCAAGTATTTTTTTTTTGTGCTGCATAGTTACTCGTTACTTTTAAAAAAATTACCACTGCCAGAACAGTAGATGGCAGGTTGCATAAAGCTCAAAAAAATGTGTATAATGTCATTTGTAAATCAGCGCATACAAAAATAAAGGCTGTGTATAATAAAAGCTGCTATACCAAATCTTTCCAATAAAAAGAAAATATGAAACAAACAAATAAATGGTGCTACAGCGCTTAAAGTGCATCAAGAAACTACGAACAAACACAGGTTAATCATTTGAATAAATCATTTGAAATAATAAAAACAATATGATGTTCATACTTTTGACTTCTTTCTTTAATAACTACATAACACAGTACTTGTACTTCTACTTTCAGTACTTGAGTAGAAATTTTTTTCCAAAACTACTGGTACTTTTTACTTTTAGTACTTAAGTAGCAAATTTTTTGAAAAAACTACTTGCAATACTTAAGTAAAAAAAATGTTGAATACTTTAGTACTTCTACTTAAGTAACTTTTTCTGTGAGCACTTCCACTTCTACTCAAGTAATTTTTTGATCTAGCACTTGTACTTTTACTCAAGTAGAAATTTCGAGTACTTTATACAAGTCTGGACAGTTGGAGGAAACCCATCCAATGGTGCACTCAGGCCTGTATTTACTCCAGCAAGACAGATTCTGCTATCAGTGGATGAAATAGTGCCCCAAGGGCTGGATTAAAAGCCGGGCCACAGTTTTTTGACCACTGATCTAGAACAAACTTTTTGCTCCTGGTGGACAACAATTTGGTCTCTTTAACCACTTGCCTACTGGACACTTAAACCCCCTTCCTGCCCAGGCCAATTCTCAGCTTTCAGCGCTATCTTATTTTGAATGGCGATTGCGCGGTCATGGAACACCGTACCCAAATGAAATTTTTATAATTTTTTTCAAACAAATAGAGCTTTCTTTTGGTGATATTTAATTACTAATGGGTTTTTTATTTTTTGCTTAACAAAAAAAAGAAAATCTGAAAATTTTGAAAAAAATGTTTTTGTTTGGTATAAAATTATGCAAACAGGTAATTTTTCTAATTCATTGATGTGCACTGATGAGGCTGCACTGATGGGCACTGGTAGGTGGAACTAAAGGGCACTGATTTGTGACACTGATGGGTGGCACTGTTGGGCAATGATAGGATCTGGTAGGTGACACTGATAGGCGGCACTGATTGGCACGTCTAGGTGGCACTGACCTGCACTGGTATGTGGCAATGTTGGGCACAGTTGCTCTTCTTTGGGACCGATGTCCCTCTGACAGCGTGAGGGGAACAAAAAAGCTGATTGCCCGCTGCTGTTTACATGACGTGATCAGCTGTCCTTGGCTGGCAGCTGATCACTTGGTAAGGGGCCGGGACTGGCCCTTACTCCGATCTGTGATCAGCTGAGTATCATGGACTCGCTGATCACAGAGTGAGCCACGCACGCTCCGCAGGCAGCTCATGCACGGGAGGATGTACACGGATGCCCTCCCGGCAATTAAAGTCTGCGCTGTAGCTGTCTTTTGGCTATAGCGCGAGTTAAACTTACTAATAGTTGATTCACATTTTTGTTCCTTTTCTCAGATTCATCAACACTTAATGTTTCAAATACCAACAAACTTGACACTTTTATAATACCTATTAAACATTGGCCCCCCACTAAACCCTTTACTACTTTCAAACGGATCTGCTTTTCTTCTCCTAGGAACAGGGGTGCAATCTCAACACTTAATAGTTACCTTAACAGCCTCTAACTCCCAGATTAATCTTCCCCATTAGCCTAATGGAAAGAAAAAGCTGAATCGGAATTATTCACCTTAGATTTATTCGATTTGCTCTTAAATCTCCATAAATGTAGATGTTCCATTGTGGTTCAGGAAACAGCCATAAAGGAAAAAGCCAAACTTCATACAAAAATTCCTTCTGTTCCCGGCAATTGTTTTAGAGGATGCCCTGATCTTGGAACCCTCATTCTCATTTTTTGGAGCTGTACAAAATGACTCCCATTGTAGCAACAAGCAGGAAGGAAAACTCAACAAATTGCAGACTCCCTAATCACCCTAATGCATCCAATAGGTTGTGTTTGCTTCTATTCCCAATGTGCTCCCACCCCTATGCATCCCGTGAAAGGTTACTACGCTGCTTGTTTAGTACCAGTGATGCTTTAATTTGTTTGGGCTACCAATGGGTGAGATGTGCCTGCCACTCTGTTCATACTTCATACTCTTGTGGTGTTGGTGTGCTGGTTCACTCGCTATTAGAATTTGAAGTGTTTACTCGAGTGGTGGATGGAGAGGGCGGGTATTTCTTTTTTTCACTGCAAAATATTTGACATCACTTTGTACTTACTGTAGTGTATATTCCACCCCAGTTCTCCACCGGGGTTCTTAGAGAACTTGTTCTCTTTTTGTTGGACAAAGCAGATGGGCCTCTGTTGATAGTGGGGGTTTTCAATGGTTATGTGTCCGGATTTGGGTAAGCATTCTTCAGATGTTACAGGCTCTCATTATGTTGGCACTACCTTACATAGGTTTATACAGGATGTGAGGTGACTAGATGTCTGGCGTTGCAGGAACCCTGGCACTTGTCAGTTTTCCTGCTTCTCCAAAACTTACATGTCACTGTCTAGGATTGATCTATGTCACAGGTTCCCATCATGCCTCTGCCATTAGGAGTCATGCTTGCAACTGTCAGCCTTGCAATACCTCATGGGACTTGCCTTGCAATACCTCATGTGACTTGTAGTTCCGCAACAGCTGGAGGGCCGCAAGTTAGACATCCATGATACTATGTTTATCCTCTAGCCGTTTTGTACATCTCCAAACTGTTGTATACTACGGGGCTGTGTGGGACCACTCCACCCTGGTGGTGGGGCTCACGGCTAGACCTCACACTAATCTCCTTTAGGCTGCTAGGAAATTTCAACCCATTCTGGTGGAACCTATTTCCTGATCATACTTCTACTAAAGCCCGTATTGTTGCAAATTTCGCTGATGATGATGACCTCCCTGATCCCTTAATCAGATAGGAAATGCTTCCTTCGGGGCCTTTTTATATCCAAAATTAAAGTGGCGCAAAACTCCACCAGGGACACAGATGCGGGTGGCTCAAAAAGTGCATGAATTGGAGGGTATGTACGTTATGGACCCTTCTACTTCCACCAAAGGGGTTTGGTTGCTGGCCCTGGTCCTTAACCAACTTTTCACCTCTGCAGCGGAACATTGTTCCACAAATAGGCCTACCATGAGGAGGGGGAGCAAATGGCCCAGCTCCGAGATTGTGACAGCACACTCATCACTGCTATTTTCACCCATGATGGTAGATTAGCTGACTTCTAAGTGGAAATTATGGTTGAACTGTTTTGGTTTTTTCGGACCTTTAAAAGGCCGAAGGTGTTTGGCCCACCCGGCTCTCCCTCACTCAATTTTTGGATCATATGGACCATCCACAGTTGTCCGTCCCATAAGCAGATTTAGATTCCTAGATTCCCCAATTAGTGGGGGTAATTTTAGCTGCTATTGCTTCCTTCCCTAATTGCAAAGCCCCGGGTGAGGATGGCATACCCATTGAGGCATACACATTGTATGAAGAGGCACTTAAGAGTTGATGTGAAAATTCCTTGCAAAATTGTGGCCAATAGACTGAACAAATTTATCACCAACAATATTTATTCAGACTAATCGGGTCCCAGAAGTCTACTGCCCTTAATATCCGGAGGCTTTATGTCAATATGTAAACCCCAGCTGATAACATGGGGGGTCAGGCGCTTCTCTTTTAAGATAACATCAAGGCGTTCAACAGTATGGAGTGGCAGTGCCTCTGGTTGACAGTGGATTGCTTTGGTTTTGGGGACAAGTTGGTTTCCTCGGTGAGGCTGCTATATCATGTTCCTGTTTCATCCATTCAGGTAGGAGGCCGGCACTCCCCAAAGTTTCAACTGGGCAAGGGGATGAGACGGGATTGCCCCCCCCCCCCTCTATTTGCCCTCATTATAGAAGCTCTAAGGCTATGATATGGGCAAACACTAATATTGTGGGTTTCTAATATGTAATTCCAATTCTTGTACTTGCATAGTTACATAGTGTGGTTGAAATAATACAAGTTTATCTAGTTCAAATAAGAATCATACTTGCACAATTCGCTAGTGGGCATACCCCTGTGGTATTTTTTGCATAGTTCATTTTACCTTTCATGCTTGGCTTTGGAAAGGCAATCTCTCAGAATGAAATTAGACCAACTACAACATCCCAAGGATAGAGGGGGTGTTGCACTTTCTTACTCCTGGCTATATTACCTACCATTCAATTACAAAATGATTTTGGGGCACTTTTGGATACCGTGGGTGACTCCTCCCCCCCCCTCCCTCATCCACATTATCTATAATGTGTTACCATAATAAATCTTGGGACATACGAGGTAGGTTAGGCTCTCTTGCTTTTAGTACATCAAATAGGCTATACTCTACCCATTCCTTGTTACAGAAGGTCTGGTTTAAGGTGAACTATGTACAGGGAGTCACTGGATTCACCACCTACAGTCCTATATGCAACAATGCTACCTACCCTGAATTGCAAAAGCTAACTTATCTGGGGCTGTGGATACAATTGGGGATTACTCACCTTAGGCAAAATTTTGTAATGGGGTTCTCCTTCCATTCCCAGAGCTGTACTCCAGATATAACCTTCACCCTCACTATGCAATTTTATTATCTCAAACTCCAACATGCTATTCGGACTCTGGGTCCAGCAGTGGACTGGCACCTCTCCCCCACCCCTGTGTTTTAATGTTGTCCAGGCAATCAGGGAGACCAAAGGGTTCATCTCCCAGCTTTATATTGTCGTCTGAGCAAATTATACACCTCCAAAAATATTTTTGAATGGGAGTCCTAATATACCCTCTCAGTGCTAAAGTAGTCAACACTGCTCATTGTGGTCTTAATCACTTGGTATGACATTGCCCCAAGTTACATTGTTACTGGGTGGACACTGTGAATAATAATATGGTGCTTCAAACCACTATACACCTGGAATCTAAATACTATATCTTATGTTTTTTAGATAACTATGACCTAACTGAATCTCAAAGGGCAGCCATTCAAAGGGTAGAAAGCTTGTTCTGCAACATTGGAAATCCAACCAAGCCCCAAATTATAGAGAGTGGCTTAATCACATGAGGGACACACTTTACTTGAAAAAAAAAAAAAGACTATTTACCAGCACAAGGGCTGCCCAGGAAAAATTTTAAACTGGGGGGGGGGTGGCGAATGGCTGACAGTACCAAGTTTATCGCCACTAGACCTTGTTATAGATCTAATTTTCTCATACCTTATCTTCTGGTGTTTTGTATTTGGCTTCTGTATCATCTTTTATTATCTTGTGAAATGCAAATGCCCCTAGTATTGTTTAATTTTTTTCTGTCGGGCTCCTGTTTTTTTTTTTTTTATACCTGTTCTACTTGGTGGATGCTGATTGTACAGCTGCAATGTGTACATGCTTAGTGTATTTGCACTATGTGTTGACTCTAGAACCACCGTGTTATAAAGAAATCTCCATGTTTATTACAAGCTATTTTTCTTTTTGGTAAATATTTTTTCCTGTTATGAAAAAAAAAATTGCAAGAGTTTCATTTATGCGATTATTGGCTGCCAGGAAGATTGCTTGGTAGCAGTAGTACACTCCATGCTCCTGTCATTTTGGCAGCTGAGTAGTGGAACAGTTGTGGTGACTATAAAATGTTAAAGTTGTGCTACTCCATCTAACAGGCTGGAAAAAAACGCAGAGGCAGGCAATATGCTATCCATTTTCCTGAGTTTGGGGATGCCTGTTCTAGAATTTTAGGTATAAAAAAAAGAATGCCACGATAAAGTATGTTGCTATGGAAATGTAAGCCTTGTTAGAATTTGTGGAATTTTAGGCATTTCTTCTTTTATATTTACTGTTGAATTTCTTATATTCTTGAAAAAATGAATACGCTATTTGCAGCGTCTCTCCTGGATACTAAATACTGAAGTGTGACTTCCAGTGGTGACAAGTGCTGCACTGTAAATCAGAGATTGTAATGAACTTCCAAGAAACCTGTGATTATATCTTCTCTGATATAGATTGAACAAATTGCTTCTTTGTGGCGTGTTTCAATGTTTTACCTCCGCAATCTCAGTTTACAGGTAGATTGTTAATTAAGACTTCTCGGTAGAAGAAGTTTCATAAGTGCTTTACAGAATGTCCTTATAAGCTTCACAATATTTATGAAATGGGGTTATATATTAATTATGCAGCGTAGCGTACATCTGCATTAACATAAAGCAACCAGTCAGGTTTACACTTTGGATCAATAAATGCGGTTGTGGTTAACAAAGGCAAAGTTCTATGAAAGCCAAAGAGCAATTGCAGGCAATAAGTGATACCAGTCAGTGAGCTGGTAATGCCATCCAGCAAACACTGAAACTGTGAATAAAACCGCACTTCGGCTTGCATTTGGACAGAGAACCCTTATCATGCTTTTACTGCAATCTGCATCTTTTTTGGACAGATTTACCTTACTTCATGTTAGCACATGAACAAAACACCTAGTTTCATATATTGGGGAATGGCTGGAACATCTGTCACGTTATCACCAAGATGTGCTTTAACTGCAGACTTTCAGCTTTAATTTGAGGGTATTTACACCCAAATCAGGTGAACGGTGTAGGAATTACAACAGTTTGTATATGTGCCTCCCACTTTTTAAGGGACCAAAAGCAATGGGGCAGATTAACAAGCATAAATCAAACTTTCACTTTGTAATACTTGGTTGCAAATCCCTTGCAGTCAATTACAGCCTGAAGTCTGAAACGCATAGACATCACCAGACGCTGGGTTTCATTCCTGGTGATGCTCTGCCAGGCCTCTACTGCAACTGTCTTCAGTTCCTGCTTGTTCTTGGGGCATTTTCCCTTCAGTTTTGTCTTCAGCAAGTGAAATGCATGCTCAATCGGATTCAGGTCAGGTGAATGACTTGGCCATTGCAAAACATTCCACTTCTTTCCCTTAAAAAACTCTTTGGTTGCTTTCGCAATATGCTTTCGGTCATTGTCCATCTGCACTGTGAAACGCCGTCCAATGAGTTCTGAAGCATTTGGCTGAATATGAGTAGATAGTATTGCCTGAAACACTTCAGAATTCATCCTGCTGCTTTTTTCAGCAGTCACATCGTCAATAAATACAAGAGGACCAGTTCCATTGGCAACCATACATGCCCACACCATGACACCCCCACCACCATGCTTCACTGCTGAGGTGGTATGCTTTGGATCATCATGAGCAGTTCCTTTCCTTCTCCATACTCTTCTGTTCCCATCACTCTGGTACAAGTTTATCTTGGTCTCATCTGTCCATAGGATGATGTTCCAGAACTGTGAAGGCTTTTTTAGATGTTGTTTGGCAAACTCTAATCTGGCCTTCCTGTTTTTGAGGCTCACCAATGGTTTACATCTTGTGGTGAACCCTCTGTATTCACTCTGGTGAAGTCTTCTCTTGATTTTTGACTTTGGCACACATACACCTACCTCCTGGAGAGTGTTCTTGATCTGGCCAACTGTTGTGAAGGGTGTTTTCTTCACCAGGGAAATAATTCTTCGGTCATCCACCACAGTTTTCCATGGTCTTCCGGGTCTTTTGGTGTTGCTGAGCTCACCGGTGTGTTCTTTCTTTTTAAGGATGTTCCAAACAGTTGATTTGGCCACACCTAATGTTTTTGCTATCTCTCTGATGGTTTGGTTTGTTTTGCTTTTTTTTTTTTTTTAGCCTAATGATCGCTTGCTTCACTGATAGTGGCAGCTCTTTGGATCTCATATTAAGAGTTGACAGCAATAGATTCCAAATGCAAATAGCACACTTGAAATTAACACTGGACCTTTTATCTGCTCCCTGTAAATGGGATAATTAGGGAATAACGCACACCTGGCCATGGAACCGCTGAGCAGCCAATTGCCCCATTACTTTTGGTCCCTTAAAAGTGGGAGGCACATATACAAACTGTTTTAATTCCTACACCTTCCACCTTATTTGGATGTAAATACCCTCAAATTAAAGCTGCAAGTCTGCAGTTAAAGCATATCTTGTTTGTGTCATTTCAAATCCATTGTGGTGGTGTATAGAGCCAAAAAGATTAGAATTGTGTCGATGTCCCAATATTTATGGACCTGGCTGTATCTCTATATACGTGTGTGTATGTATATACAAGCAGTCGGGGAAAATAATTTTATCCCCTGCAGGTTTTGTAAGTTTGCCCACATACAAAGAAATAAAGGGTTTATCATTTTTATCCTAGGTGCATTTTAAATGATAGAGACACAATATCAACCAAAAATCCATAAAAAAACACAATAGAAATGTTTTATAAATTGAGTTGCAGTTCAGTGAGGAAAATAAGTATTTGATCCCCATGCAAACATGAGTTTGTACTTGGTAAAGAAACCCTTGTTGGCAAGCACAGAGGTAAGACGTTTCTTGAAGTTGGTTACCAGGTTTGCACACATCTCCACAAGTATTTTAGTCAACTCTTTTTTAACAGATCTACTCCATGACCTTATTGTGCTTCTTCTTGAGCCACTCCTTTGTTGCCTTGGCAGTATGTTGTGGGTCATTGTCATGCTGAAGGCCCATCCATGACCCATCAATACATAGCCATACATACATGACCAATATATATACATATACACTATATTACGAAAAGTATTGCAACGCCTGCCTTTATATGCACATGGTATATGCACATGGACTTTAATGGCATCCCAGTCTTAGTCCGTAGGGTTCAATATTGCGTTATCCCACCCTTTACAGCTATGCACATGGAAGGATCACTATGGCACATGGAAGGCAGAAATGAATGATCATTAAGGCCCATGGAAGGCAGGAACAATCACTGTGTCACATGGAAGGCAGAGAGGTTTACCAAGGCACGTGGAAGGCAGTTAGAAAGGAAGGATCACTAAGGCACATGGAAGGGAGAGAAAAAGAGGTGAGTTCAGTCAGGCTTTTACCCGAGGCTAGCTGTTCTCCCAAAGCTCAGGCAGTGACATTTGTGTGTGCTGCTTAAAAATATCCACCCACACAACCTCTTTACAGCCACAGGATTGGCTGTATGTCAGGGTTTGTGGGCAGAGACAGGGGGACACGTGGAGTAGGTGGAGCAGGTTTTTAGACCCCCCTCTTCTACTCTGTAGAGCTGGCAGGCAGACGAGTCAGTGGGTGGGTGGGGGGACTGTGCAGGGCACACTGACAGGCAGCATCAAGTGCTGGAACTTGGGACATTGGGAGGTATGCTCTTTTTTTTTTTTTTAGCCAGCCAGGCTGCATTCCTGGAAAAGGGTCTGGTATGGATCTTGCAGTCCCAATAAAATTGCACACTAGATGATAAAGGTCCAGTGTAGATTTTCAGAGAGACCTCGTGTCAATTTTTTACAAACCAAAGCAGGCTGGGGAAGGAACTGTCATTTAGTGGCAATAGATTTTTTTTTTTTTTTTTAAAGTCACTTTTGTAGGAATACATCATACAGGTTCACAACGTAACATGCATGTTTAAAGTTATACTAAAGATTTTCATTTTTTTATTTTAAATTAAAAAGGAGTTAATACCTGCTCTGTGTAATGTTTACACAGGTCACTTTCCTCCTCTTCCAGCATTTAAATTTTGTTGCGGTCAGCTTCTCCCTCTTTCGGGTGCCTCCTGTAGCAAATTGGTGCTAAGGAGACACTCGTGTGTGCATGTTCCCAAGCTTGGCTGTGTGCATCCAAAGACAAACACACAGCACGGGTAAACCATGCACCCACTCCCTCATCAGAGGAGTTTGACTGACAGCAGCAGGAGCCAATTGCTCTGTTGTCCTCTTCATTTCCTGTTTTCACAGGAGAAACAGAGGGAGTAGTGAGAAAGCTGGAGACAGCACCGTCGTGGTGATATAAAGGCCAGCTACGTGTTTAGAGACTGGGGGGTAAGACAAGTACTAGTGCATTTTTTACCTTAATGCAGATAATGCAAAAAAATAATAAATCGGATTTTAGAATCACTTTAAGGGTCCATGTACACGGGACGCTGGAAATGGTCGTTTAGGAGCAGTTGGGCGTTTTTTTCAGAAGCCCCTGAACCCATCTACATGTTATCTTATCTGTCCATGTACACCAGGTCGTTTACAGTCATTTGCAGGCAGTTGTGTTCAGGGACTTTTTTTAGAACGCAATTATTTGCGTTCGAACGTGTGTTTCCCGGCGTTTCAAACGCACAAACGCGTCCGAACGCGATGACCCGCGTTTAGCGTTCGCGTTTTTCCATTTTAAAGGGGAATAATTTTTTTGACCTCTAGAAACGCTTCTAAACGCAAACGCCGCTAAACGCCCGCTAAACGCGGGTACAAATGCGACCGAACGGACTTTTCAAACATCCTAAAAATTCCAGCATTTAAAGGGACTTTTAACAACGTCCCGTGTACATGGAGCCTAAAGCATCCCCCAACCAGGTTATTTAAACAAATTTTGTATTTGTAATGTTTCCCTTTCAGATGAAAGACCCACTCTCCACTGAACAATGCTAGGAAAACAAAATGTTTTTGCATTGGCACATGTCCCCTGGTGTGACAGTATTTAGATTCCCATACCCTCTTATGCCAAAAACTTATTAATTAATGGGCTAAAATCTCAGCACACAGGAATACCCTTCCTGTGCGTTTCCTGGCGTGAACCCACCCTAGGTGATTAGAGACTACTACTGCTGCTGCTACTACTACTATGCATGATAATAATAAAAATATTTACATTTGATAAAAATAAAAACATGCTAAAAGGCCTTATTTACAAAAATGTAGAAATTGTTATTTTTCTAAATGTAAAAAATGTCACCAACGGAGAGCATACATGTTTGTTTCCAATTGTAAAAGTGCAGTTCATTCAGACAGAATGCAAGGATACTTTACCTGCTCACCTTGCAGTGAAGGTTGTGAAGGAATGTTTAGCAGCATCCTTGTCAGATATGTCACACTGTTTTAAAGCATTTTTAATTAGGTTTTTGAAAGGTGTGCTACTTTTACTTCCATATAGTCCTTAATAATGAAATGAGCTTGAAAGACGCTGTTAAATGTCAGAAGCTTGAAATGTTCTGTATTCAGGGGAGCTTGCACACACGGACATTTATTTGACCTAAATTTCACATCTTTACCAGCAGCACACATATTGTCTATGCTGTTGCATGAGGTATAAGAAGCAAAAAAAATAAAATAAAACTAAGGTGCCAAACTGGGTTCCAGATAATGAGGCTGGAAAAAGCTTCCCCTTCACTTATGTGAGACTTTTTGTAGAAAAATAATGTCCCAGAACCCAAAACAGTTATAAAACCAACTTCAGTTTTTAGGAAAAATATTAAATTGCCTGGCAAGATTAAAATAAAATACAGCTTTTGTATAGGTTACAGTAGTAACCTTCTTTCTGGCAGACATTTGGTTTTTTACCAGTACCCTTCCAGGTCCAATAAAGCCCAGCATTAGCCCAAGTTGCCATGGACATGCCTCCCTAAGGGTGTGATATCAATCAGTGTGGGCTCACAGTGTAGTGCAGGACAGTTATCTGTAGCAATAAGGGCTGCTGATGGCAGATAAGAAATGGAAGGGCCTGGAAGACATTTGGAATTGAAGTGTTTTCTGTATGTAGCACTACTCCCTTGGGAGCTGCTGGTTACGGGTTCCGCTGGGATACCATTAGCAACAACATAGTTTGACATTTTCCCAAATGTTTTCGCTGAGTCTGGAAACCATCCAGTAGCTTTGGTTTTTGTGTTTTAATTTGGAACTTGGATAGGAGAAGGGAATAAGTGGGATACTCCAACTTGAATAAACTATGCACAATTGGCTGGGACGACTTGAAAATACTGAGTAACGCTAGTCACGGCTAGGCCGCTGCTTCACTTTGCCCTTTGCTGTGAAGTATAAGTGAATGAGCTTTCTGAGGTAATCTCTACTGTACTGCTGAACAACTTAAGGGCCCTTCCTAGCACACCCTTTGTTCCTAATCTTCAGGGTCAACTACATGGCACTAGGGATCAACCGATTATCGGCAAAGCCGATATATCGAGGGGCGATATGCACTTTCCCTGATATATCGGAATCTGCCTTTTGATTTACAGATATGTAATGACAACCGATGTGGCTAAAAAGCCGATTGGCCGTCATTCCAAGGAGAGGGAGAGGACGTCCCCTCCCGCCGCCTAACGCGGCTTGCTCTGGTCTGCTGTCCCACCGGGAGACCCGGCATCCTACCTTCACCGCCGCCGTCTGACCGGGTCTCCATCTGCACTGCCACCGTCTGACCGAGTCTCCATTTCTTTGAATTTGACGCAGCCGAGTACCCGGAAGTGATGTCATCCGGGTACTGGCGCCGCTGAATTCAAAATCTTACAGCATTCAAACTTGGCGTTTTGAATGCTTTAAGTGCAAAGGAGGGGTTTGGGGTCTTTTAGGCCCCCATATCCCTCCACCACAGTACCTGTAGACATAAAAAAAAAAATGTCTGAAAATATCGGCAGATATCAGCCGATACCGATATCCGATGACCAAAATATCGATATCGAAAGTAAAAAAACAATATTGGTCGATCACTACATGGCACCCCTTTACTGATACACTTCATGTGTGAGCGAGCTTCTTGATTCCCTGACTTCTCTGGAGTGGTCCCCTCAGGTAGGCAGAACCTTAGGCAAATCCTCTTGTACTCACAATACTGTTGACAGCCATACACCTGATGTGCTACTGGTTAGGTTTTCTCCACTGTCCAACAAGCTCCCTCATTGGACACAGTGGGGACACTCCCCCCAGACCCAGTAAATCACACCTGGAAACATGTGACAGGCAAAACTAACAAATCTGGCTCTCCTGATAAGCAGAAGGAACCACATGATGCTTTTTCCTAGTCAAATAAAAAAGAGAGAACAGAGCAGCGCCACCTAAGTGTAGTATTAAAACATTGTCTCCGAGACAGAGACAATGCCTGACGAACAGGCACGCATGCCCCGAACGCTAGCACCGCCCCGCTTCCGCCGGATGTGATGAGGGAGAAGCTGTTATGCCGACAGGACACCAGGAAGTGCCAGAAGCCACTGACACAGCCAGGACCCAGGGCTGTCTACACCTCTCCTGCCTCCCCTGCAGCGGATCAGATGACTTGCTGTAAAGCCTGCTTTCCTATCACTCATGTGAGTGCATTACCTTTTATGCCAATAAAGGATTGTTTTAATACTACACTCAGGTGGCGCTGCCCTGTTTTCTCTTTTTTTATTTGTCTACCATGCACAGAGTCCCCTCCTAACTCTGATAGAACCGGCAGCCACCCAGCCATCCATCTCTACATAGACTCTACTCCATGCACTTTGTATCTATATACACCTGAAACATTTATCATTA
Source organism: Pelophylax lessonae (assembly GCF_965119305.1). Lineage (NCBI taxonomy): Eukaryota > Metazoa > Chordata > Amphibia > Anura > Ranidae > Pelophylax > Pelophylax lessonae. The sequence goes on along the minus strand of NC_138776.1, from coordinate 208,584,004 downwards.
TTGTGTTTATCAATATTTTTTGATTCTCCATATCTGCTTTTATATCTATTGTTTACATTAATTTTTATAATTCTCCCCTCACACTGTGGGTTTAATAACGCTGGTCCAGCATCTGTTATATATTTCTGCTTTTTCCTAGTACCTACCTAGGAGGGTGCTACATGTATATATGGTCATGTACAGGGAGAGGAGCGCTTCAGGAAAGGAGAGGCTGATGAGGGCTGGATGGTTGAGAAAACATGGAGTTGGACTGTAAACAATTAAAACCGAATGCCAGATAAATGCATAGTTGAAATATGTGCTGTTCATGAACAATTTTACCTAGTTAATTTTAATTCAACTTCTCCTGAGATTCACAAACCCTTGCCTAGGATGGTGACAAAACTAATTGCAATTTAGCACTTTCCTGTGCCTTAGAACAGCTTTTGTTTTGATATACTTGGAATGTATTTAGCGGACTTAGTCCCCGTTCACATTAGGTCGCTCAGACTTAGGGGGCGACCTGTTAGACTTCGGCGCGACTTGCACAGACTTCACATAATGGAAGTCAATGCAAGTCGCCTCCAGGTCGCCCCCAAGTAGTACAGGACCCTTTTTCTAAGTCGGTCGCTCCTATTAGAACGGCTCCTGTACTACACAGTGGGAGCGACGGTGCACGACTTGTCAGGCTGACCAAGTCGCCTGACAAGTCGTACCAGTGTGAATGGACTCTTAAACTGAAAGTTTGTTTAGGTTTGTTTAAAGCATAACTCCACTTTCATGGGGGGGGGGAACAAATAAAGAAAAAAATAATATAGCGTATACAACTGCGACACAAGTCATATTGTTGTTCAAGGTTATTAAAAATGACCTTTCCTTTTCAATCTGAATCCGCTGTAGTTTTCTGAAAATGCAATGCAATATGGATACCTGGAGTTGTTTTGTACACAAAATGTGTACTAAAGACACCCCAGGAAAATAATTTACTGCTTGTGTTATGGCTCACCGATTTTTCCAGAAGTCTGCACAAAGTCAGATTTCAGGCACCCCCTGCAACAAAAATGTAATTTTTGGTGAGATACTCCCAATAAGAACACGTCTAAAGGGATGCAGGCCCAGCAGATTTTCCTCATTAGTGCTCTGCAGGTGCTGCAGCTGATTGATAATTATGAAGCCACTCTCATTAGACCCACTCAGTACAGGGGCACAGAGGAATAAGCAGTGATTTTTTTTATTTTTTTTAGAATACCAAAAGGTAGGAATCTGCAATAAAGTTTGTTATAATCCTTGCAATGTTCATGGATCACCCAGAGTGGAATGCTTTTTTTCTCAATAAAAGTGGAATTGCGCTTTAAAGTTTTACATACTTTGGGGTTGATTTAAGAAAGGCAGATGACCGGTTTTATTTGAAAGGGAATTTGTGCCTTCACAGGAATATTTCCTTAGCTTAGTGAATACGGTGTAAATTCACTTTGCAGAGAACATCCAATTATGTGCAAGGAAAAAAACAACCCATTATATTTGATTCCACCCGATTGGAACATGGAAGTGAGCAGAACTTAACCTTACTCACTAAGCCAAGAAAATATTATCTTGAAAAGCGCAAATTCACTTTCAAAGTGAACATCCTATTTGCCTTTAGTATATCTCTTTAAGTCACTAACTTATAAACAAGCATCCAAATCAGGAACTCTAACAAACAAATTGATTTAGTAACATGGTGGAGGCAGTTACCTGCAAAGTGAATGCCAATGCTGCACAGGGAATGCTGGTAATTAAGGTGAACCTATGTTAATTTTGCATACCCAATCACGTTAAAGGGAAAAAAAAAAAAAAAAAATTTTTTGCTAGTACATGACTCGATATTCAAAGTGAACATAGGTTCACCTCATTTACGAACATCCACTTTGCTAAATAAAATGCTCTACCTCTCTGTCTTGAACTTCATTTGATCTATACTTGTTCAGACAATTGACTCCATGCTGAAGCCAGAAGATTAGCAAAATAGCCAGGAAACAAGCAATTTTAGGAGGTCATCCATGCTTGTCCTCTTCTCTTGTAAGAGTTTTTATTGAAATTAGACAAGTATATATTACCCATTTTTGTACTAAAAATGTTAAAATGTATTGTAATGTAACTGGTTACCAAATATATTTCTGATTTATAAAAGTCAGTGTGGAAAAGAGCAAATTTAGTGGATAAAGAAAGTGACTCAGAGCAGTTTGCTTTGGGATATTAAAACCTTCTGTAATGATACTGGCTGAAAGTACATTGGATTTTCAATAACCAGCACAACCCAGTGAGATCATTCTATTTCATCCTCACAAGTGGGTTTTTCTTTTTTCTTTTCTTTTCACAGTGGGATTAATTCCCTGGTTCAAATGTTCTCTTAATTAATTCTAATAATTACAGTTGGTCATACCATTTCTCGTAATTAAGTGTCCAAGCCACTTCCGAATTAAATTAACAATTTGGATATCAGTATGCCTATTACTAAAGCATTAGAAATGCTTACCACCAATATGTTAGGATGTCTTTCAGGGCTGCTATTTATGCAATACCTAAAAGCTTAACTTTGACTCAATGCCCTTGGCTCCTTGTTGTTCCTATCTGCCAGTCCAAATTGTGACAACTAGTCCCCTGAAGCCTCCTTCTCTCCAGTCTCTGTTCAGTCCTATCAACACCCCTCTTACCAATGTCCTCACATAATTTCAGGCTATTGCTGGTCCTGCATTGTACTTGACAGACCATTTTTATCTTTATCAGCTGGAAAAGGGTCTGTGTGTGTGTGTGTGTGTGTGTGTGTGTGTATATATATTTATTTTCATGACTATGAAAATTGTAGAGTCACCTGAAATGGTTTTCACTTCACAGGTGTGCCCGGTCAGGTTTAATAAGTGTGATTTCTTGCCTTATAAATGGGGTTGGGACCATCAGTTGTGTTGTGCAGAAGTCAGGTGGATACACAGCTGATAGTCCTACTGAATAGACTGTTAGCTGCTTTTTTCTTGCCATAATACAAATTCTAAGTACAGGAAAAGGAGTGGCCATCATTACTTTAAGAAATGAAGGTCAGTCAGCCTGAAAAATTGGGAAAACTTTGAGAGTGCAGTCACAAAAACCATCCAGCAATACAAAGAAACTGGCTCACATGCGGACCGCCCCAGGAAAGGAAGACCCAAGAGTCACCTCTGCTGCGGAGGATAAGTTCATCCGAGTCACCAGCCTCAGAAATTGCAGGTTAACAGCAGCTCAGATTAGAGACCAGGTCAATGGCACACGGAGTTCTAGCAGCAGACAAATCTCTAGAACAACTGTTAAGAGGAGACTGTGTGAATCAAGCCTTCATGGTAGAATATCTGCTAGGAAACCACTGCTAAAGAAAGGTAACAAGCAGAAGAGACTTGTTTAGGCTAAAGAACACAAGGAATGGACATTAGACCAGTGGAAATCTGTGCTTTGGTCTGATGAGTCCAAATTTGAGAACTTTGGTTCCAACCACTGTGTCTTTGTGCGACGCAGAAAAGGTGAACGGATGGACTCTACATGCCTGGTTCCCACCGTGAAGCATGGAGGAGGAGGTGTGATGGTGTGGGGGTGCTTTGTTGGTGACACTGTTGGGGATTTATTCAAAATTGAAGGCATATTGAACCAGCATTTCTACCACAGCATCTTGCGGTGGCATGCTATTCCATCCGGTTTGCGTTTAGTTGGACCATAATTAATTTTTCAACAGGACAATGTCCCCAAACACACCTCCAGGCTGTGTAAGGGCTATTTGACCAAGAAGAAGAGTGATGGGGTGCTGCGCCAGATGACCTGGCCTCCAAAGTCCCCGGACCTGAACCCAATCGAGATGGTTTGGGGTGAGCTGGACCGCAGAGTGAAGGCAAAAGGGCCAAAAATTGCTAAGCATCCCTGGGAACTCCTTCAAGACTGTTGGAAGACCATTTCAGGTGACTACCTCTTGAAGCTCATCAAGAGAATGCCAAGAGTGTGCAAAGCAGTAATCAAAGCAAAAGGTGGCTACTTTGAAGAACCTAGAATATGACATATTTCCAGTTGTTTCACACTTTTTTGTTATGTATATAATTCCACATGTGTTAATTCATAGTCATGAAAATATAGAAAAATCTTTGAATGAGAAGGTGTATCCAAACTTTTGGTCTGTAATAAATAAATATATATATATATATATATATATATATATATATTAATATTTAAAACAAACATGTTACACTTACCTAGTTAGCAATGGTTCATAAAAGGCTGCTTGCTATGGGGGCACCACTCATGTAGGCTCACTCCCAAGCTGCACTTTGTGTGTCCATTGACATACTCCGACAGTGAGGTGGGAGCGCGGCCATGTTGTGCTGTGATTGACTGCCGCAGGAGCTGATGGATGCCACTGCTGCCTCTGAGGAGGGAGGGAGCCATTGCTCTTGGGCACAGTGCTGGATCGAGATCAAATTCAGGTAAGTATATGGGGGAGGGGGGAGTGTAGGTGGGAGCTGCGTTCAGAAGGTTTTTTTACCTTAATGCAGAGAATGCATCAAAGCGTAACTCCACTTTTGTTGAGAAAAGAAAAACATCCCCTCTAGGTGATCTGTTTACATTACAAGGATTTTAACAAACTTTGTTCCTACCTTTTGTTCTGAAGATATTCCTCTGTGTTCCTCTATGCTCATGTGGGAAAATGAATCTAAAGGGAGTGGTTTTTAGAATTATCAATCAGCTGTGGCACCTGCAGGGCACTAATGAGGATAGCTGCATGGTCTGCATCCCTTTGGATCTATTCCTATTTGCAGTATCTCAGCAAGCTTGGCTGGACATATCAAAATACCCACCTAATCTCCTTCACTTCGAGCTTGCCAGCAAAAGGGATGTGGTGTGCAAAACAGAAGGAGAAATAAGAGTCGGAGGGGGGGGGGGTGGAGGGGTGCCAAGACTGGTTGGGGGCTTAGGTACAGAAGCTAATGGTGTTGGCATGTAGGATGGGGGGAGTTCTAGTGGGTTGGAATTGTCAGGTCTGGAGCAGTGGGTAGGGAATTTAAAACCTGGCTCATACATTTCACCGGGCCAAAATGTGTTAAACTATGCTACTACTAAATATATGCAGACTAGAGAATAGTTTAGTATTTCTCTGGACAATAGATGTATTTATTAACAACATATATTGACCAAGGTGATGATCTACTTTGAAGATCTGGTATATATATTTCAAGTGGATACTGAATTGCATATTGATCTGATGTATAAAGCATTTATTAAATAGGCTCATTTAGTAGCACATGCTTCCACAATAAATTTACACTGATCATACATAATATTTTCAAACTAAAAGTGCTGATTGTATACATAAGCACAAATTCCAGCACCAGTATGAGATGATGAATTTGTAACTTTTTCTTCAACAAGTCTCTCTCTGTACCGTCCGTCGCCTAGTCATTTGTATGCAAGATTTCATACCCAAAGGGAATATAAAGACTTATTAATTGCATGCATTTTGACAGCTACTGTAATGGATTGGTAACATCTGTGGTTTTCATAAAGATGCTCATCTCATTAAACAACACAGTAAACTTAATTCAGGCAATAATGGCCTAACGTGGATTATACACAGGGACAGCATGTTTAGTTCATGGAACAGGTAAGAAAAATTGTGATTCTTAAAGCTGAACTCCAGGCGGACTTAAAAGGCACCAATAAATGCAATTGTGTGAAAAGATCATTGTGTATTCTAAAATGCTGCTGGTGTAAATATCTGAATAGTTCTTAAGATCAGCCTTCTATAATTCCCTGTGGAATGGGATTTAGACTTGGAGAGGGAGGGGGACACTTGAAGCCAATCAGGATTTTCTTCTCTTCCGATAGGAAACATTATAAAAGAGGAAAGAACAGACTACTGACTAATGTGTTAGACTGGGTTCACACTGTTTGTGGAGCGGCTCACAGCAGGGGTCCAGTGCATCCTTGCTCACCATTTCAGGTCCGAATTTGGACCTAAAACGGACCAGGAAACGGTGCTATCTTAAGAGCATTATAGGCCCCCGGGCAATGCAGTGCACTGGGGCCCTGCCTACACAATCACCTACGAGAATAAAAATGCTAATTATCAATGAGGCTATATTTGTACCTTCAACAAAATCAGTGTTTAAACATGAACACAATTAATTTGGGCATCAATTGTATTCAAAATAAAAGTGACATGCAGATGTTTTTGCTTTTTGTTTTGTTTCTGAACATACAAAGACAATATTCATTTCTGTACATAAAAAAAATTTAGTACTTACCTTTTCTGTCTTTCTTTCGTTTCTGCCATGCTGGCTTCCACTTTAGGCTTCTACAGCAGTGCCCCCGCCCTTGCGGCTTGTGCTGTGGTTGTCCTGGTGTGTGCCTGTCTCCCGGAAGACCTTGGAAAAAGACAGGCACTCTTGCTGCTGTGGGCACCTCTCTATGGCCTGATTAACCTGACAGCAGTGCAGGACTAATGACCGCTTTCAAGTTCGGCGGCTGGGTCCAGTGAACACACACACGGACAGGAGTCAGACTTGACTGTCCTGTCTTTGCCTGCCGAGGGGGCAGACAGGCATTCCTGCAGTTGTGGGCTCCCCTTCCACAGTGAAAGTGGCCTGACAGCAGTGCAGGGCCGATAGGTGCTTGCCACCTGCTAAGTTAGGCAGCGGGATGCACACGGGAGTCGAGATTCGGACATCCCAGCCTGCAAAAATTCATTTCAGGAAGGAACAATCTAACCACCATGACCACTTAAGTGATTTGAAGTGGTCATGGTGGTAAGGGTCAGAAACACTGCACATGCTGGGATATTTACAATTATGTGATTTGGGCTAGTTGCACCCCTTGCACATGTGACTTGGGCAGCCAGAAAATGTCATGTCCTTGTTCATAAAATTATGAACAACATGACATTTCAATTTGATAGAACACAGCTAGCTAATAAAAAATCTATTGCAACAATTTACACATGCTAATGCATATATCTCTTCTACTTATTTTGAAGACTGCTGGTGGATACTGCTGGCAGTTACTGTTAATGGGTGCTGATGGTGGCTGGTACTGCTGGCGAGTAATGCTGGTGGGTAATGCTGCCTCCTCTCAGACAAAAAGTGTGACAGGAGTGGTGCTGGAGGAAGCATGCAGCTGCGGTAGAGAGTAGAGCCGATGCTTCCTGTATGGCTCCTGTCACAGTATTTGATCTCACCCTGCCTGTGACAGGAGGCGGAACTACACAGGAAGCATTGGTTCCATTCTTCACTGACACAGTTGACACTGCAGCTGCCAGCTGGGACATCACGCGGCACTTGGGAGCTGCAGGCCAAATGCAGGAGACTTGGGATGGACTAATACTTGGCAGGGGCTAGGTCGCTGGACAGGTGGGGCCCCCGGGCAACTGCCCAGCGTGCCCATGCAGTAAGGTGGCCCTGCAAGGAGACCAATCTGCAAACCGCTCTGCAGCCATCCCGGAGCTGTGTGAACAAGCTCCATTAAGAGATGCAATGCTTATCTATTTTTAGGCTTCTTCGTTTTTCTGCTAGTAACACACTTCTTTACCTAGGGTGACAATGCTCACTCGCTGTACTGCATCTACGGAGAAATAGCATTGTCAGTCTAGACTGTTCTCGTTATTTGGATTACAAACAGGTTTGAAAGCTAATAACAATGTTTGAGACTTCAGTTCAGTCCACAGAAAGTTACAAGAATGCAATATTTCTGACAAGATCAACAGATCTTTTCTTATATTTGCATACCACACTGAGTATTGTCAAGTTGCACTATATTACATTTGGGTTCTTGATTTTAGATCTAATTTAAGGCTAAATTGTGGGAATTCAGCCACTTTGTAAACACTGCAAGTCCAAGCAGCCCCATGACATCTCCTAAACTTATGTCTGTTGTTTATAGCTGGCAGGTTTATGGTTCTGACAAAACATACACTGACACTTGAGAGCAGCACACAGCACAGCTATGCCGGCCCCTCCCCTCTGCTGCCTATTCAAACTGGCCTTTTAATTTTGTGATCGAGTTTGCATAATACAAAGGCTTCTGTGACTGGGCAGGAGAAGGGGAGGGGCAGGCATGGCAAGGCAAGATGTTTAGATTGGAAGCATTAGCGTCTGGCTCCCGGATATACTGGATAGATGTCTTCCGGGAGTGCAATAAAACAATCATATGTAAACAATAGAGATAAGTCCAGGAGATGTAATTTACATTTCCTGGACTTAACTCATAGTGTGCCTTCACTTTTTACAAAGGAGATTAACTCATTGGATTCAGATTTACCTGTCCAGTCAAGTAGTTGATGCATGCTCTTGATCAATCTGTTTTTGTTCAGTGGAGGTCTTGGACCCCATCGTGCTAGTAAGAATGTTTGAGTTACTAGACTGATGGCACAGAATTGCAAATCCTTTGGCAAGTAAAACACTTTCTAGGTATGTATTTTAACTGTGTATTTAGCCACTTGCCTGGCATTCAGGTTTATTCTACAATGCCGTAAGAAACCTAGCTAAGTAATTTTTTCTTTATCAAACTCAAATAGCCAAAAATGAAACCAAGCAATAACGATGAGTGAAATTGAGAGTTTTCACTTTACTGACATTTCAACAAAATCTGCCATTTCAGTTTAATACATTTGAGTCATTGAGAAATGCAATATGTAGGAGGTTTTTAAGTGTGCAATGGGCTTTAAATTGCCCTTGAGGGTCAGGGAAACTCTTAAGAATCCCGACTTGTTCCTGCTTCTAAACCTGCACATTGTTGACTGGAAATAGAATGTTAGATATTAAGGAATAGAGTAGCCTAAATCTGAACCTTAACCTTTTTTTAAAAAAATATAAAAATGTGGAATCATTTTTTTTCAACTTTTAGGAGAAAAGCAGTTGGTTTATCAACAAATCTCTGTGATCATTAAGCCAGCGCTGGCTGACATAAGATTTTTTTGCTATAGAAAATTAGCCATATTTTGTTAATGTTATGGAAGCTGTTCTTACTGTCTGAGTTCACAAACCTACTTTGCAATGATTATATTTCAACTATCACTAATGTGAACTTTGTATTCATGAATTCCCTCTCTCTACAACCTCCACCAAGACCACTCCACCCACAACCCACAGAAAGGGCTATCAAAGAATTGACCTGCTGTCTCTAAATTCTTCCCAAAGAGATTCACTCTCTCAGCCAATTACTGATACAGAAGTTCTTTAAGTAATTAAAACTTTGCCTTCTCACAAGTCTCCAGGTGAAGATGGCTTTACAAAGTTTACAAGCACTTTGCTAACATCAGGGGTGGAAGTACAGGGGTCGCAGGGGTCGCCATGGCGACCGGGCCCCATGCTGCAGGGGGTCTGAGAGGGCCCCCTGTATGTATAGAGATGGAGTGGCAAGCGCAGCTGAGACCGGAGCTCCCCGATAAATCGGCACTGAAGGAGCTGGTCTCCCATAGGAAAGTGAAAGCAGAGTGTGTGCTGTGCTCTCTGCCTCCCCCTACAGTGCAATACCCGCTGGCAGGAAGTTACAGGAAGGTACAGTCCTCTCTGCCATTTTTTAAAAAGGCTTTCTGTATGTGTGTGTACTGTATGTGTACTGTATGTGTACTGTAGGTGTGTGTACTGTATGTGTACTGTGTGTGTGTGTACTGTATGTGTGTGTACTGTGTGTGTACTGTGTGTGTACTGTAGGTGTGTGTACTGTATGTGTGTGTACTGTATGTGTACTGTGTGTGTACTGTATGTATGTGTACGGTATGTGTACTGTGTGTACTGTATGTGTGTTTACTGTGTGTGTACTGTATGTGTGTGTGTGTACTGTATGTGTGTGTACTGTGTGTGTACTGTGTGTGTACTGTATGTGTGTGTGTGTGTACTGTGTGTGTACTGTGTGTACTGTATGTGTGTGTACTGTGTGTGTGTGTAGTGTATGTGTACTGTGTGTGTACTGTATGTGTGTGTACTGTGTGTACTGTATGTGTGTACTGTGTGTGTACTGTGTGTGTACTGTACGTGTACTGTATGTGTGTACTGTATGTGTGTACTGTATGTGTACTGTATGTGTGTAGTGTGTGTACTGTATGTGTGTGTACTGTGTGTGTACTGTATGTGTACTGTATGTGTGTGTACTGTGTGTACTGTATGTATGTGTACTGTGTGTGTACTGTATGTTTACTGTATGTGTGTGTACTGTATGTGTACTGTGTGTGTACGGTATGTGTACTGTGTGTGTACGGTATGTGTACTGTGTGTGTACGGTATGTGTACTGTGTGTGTACTGTATGTGTGTGTGTACTGTATGTGTGTGTACTGTATGTGTGTGTACTGTATGTGTGTGTACTGTGTGTGTGTGTGTGTGTGTGTACTGTGTGTGTGTGTACTGTGTGTGTGTGTACTGTGTGTGTACTGTGTGTGTACTGTACGTGTGTGTACTGTGTGTGTACTGTATGTGTGTGTACTGTGTGTGTACTGTATGTGTGTGTGTACTGTGTGTGTGCATTGTATGTATGTGTGTACTGTGTGTGTGCATTGTATGTATGTGTGTATTGTATGTATGTGTGTATGTGTGTGTATTGTATGTGTGTGTGTACTGTATGTCCTGCCCAGGCCATTTTTCAGCTTTTAGCGCTGTTGCATTTTGAATGACAATTGCGCGGTCATGCAACACTGTACCTAAACCAAATTTATGTCCTTTTCCCCCCACAAATAGAGCTTTCTTTTGGTGGTATTTGATCACCGCAAGGCTTTTTCTTTTTTGCTAAACAAAAATAAAAAATTTGAAAAAAAAGTTTTTCGTTTGTTATACAATTTTGTAAGTAAATACGTTTTTTCCTGCACTGATGAGGAGGCACTGATGAGGAGGCACTGATGAGGAGGCACTGATGAGGAGGCACTGATGAGGCGGCACTGATGAGGCGGCACTGATGAGGAGGCACTGATGGGGTGGCACTGATGGGGTGGCACTGATAGGTAGCACTGATATGCAGCATTGGTGGGCACTGATGGGTGGCACTGATGGGCACTGAGGTGGCACTGATGGGCACTAATGGGAACTGATAGACGGCACTGATGGGCGGCACTAATGGGCACTGGTGGGCGGCTCTGATAGATGGCAATGATGGGCACTGGTGGGCAGCACTGATAGGGAGGGCACTGGCGCCCTGAGCCCTGATTGCCATCCCTGGTGGCCATAGTGGGCATCCCTGGGGTCATGGGTGGGCATCCCTGGTGGTTCTAGTGGCACCCTCCCCCCCGAGGGTCTACACTGGTAATCAATGATCTGATTACCAGTGTCGACCCCCCCCCCCCCCCCCGTCAGAGGAGCCGACGATCGGTGCTCCTTTACTTGTGCCTGTCAGGCACCTACTGAGGAAAGCCTATCAATGGCTCTTCCTGTTTACTATGTGACCAGCCGTGATTGGACACGGCTGGTCACATGGTAAAGAGCCTACGTCAGTAGGCTCTTTACCGAGATCGGAGATGCAGGGAGGCAGACTTGACACCTCGCATCACTGATCGCCCGGGGGGCGCGCAGAGCGCATTATCGTGCCGCCATCATATGACGTCCTGTCAGGATAATGCAACCACATTCCCGCCGTCATTCTGCTATAGGGCAGGCGGGATGTTACATAGTTAAATAGTTACATAGTAGGTGAGGTTGAATAAAGACAATAGTCCATCCAGTTCAACCTGTGTAGGCGTATGTGGCTGTAATCATCTCACATACCCCTGAATGTCCTGATCCTTGAGATGCACGTCCAATAGTCTTTTGGAAGCCACCATACTACCCACAGAAACCACCTCTTGTGGTAGAGAATTCCACAATCTTGTAGCCCTAACAGTAAAGAACCCCCCACGTTGCCTGAGGTTAAAACGCTTCTCCTCTAATCGCATTGTATGCCCCCGAGTCCTCATGCAATCCCTTCGATTAACAGCTTTTTTTCTAAGCTGAGATCCCCATTGAGATATTTAAAAATTGCTATCATGTCCCCCCTCAGGTGTCTCTTCTCCAGGGAGAATAAATCAAGCGATTGCAGACCCTCCTCATAATCAAGGTCCTCCAATCCCCTAATTAGTTTAGTTGCCCTTCTCTGGACTTTCTCCAGCTCCAACACATCCCTTCTGAGGACTGGCGACCAGAACTGGACAGAATACTCCAGATGCGGTCGGACCAGAGTTTTATAAAGTGGAAGGATTATAGTCTTATCTCTGGAATACATCCCTTTCTTTATGCATGCTAATATTCTGCTAGCTTTGGCAGCTGCCGCTTGACATTGCATGCTGTTGTCTAGTCTATCATCAACCAAGACTCCCAGATCTTTCTCCATTTTTGATTCCCCCAAGGGTTCCCCTCCTAACGTGTATTATGCTTTTATGTTTATAGTCCCCAAGTGCAAAACCTTACACTTCTCTACGTTAAACCTCATTTGCCAAGTCGTTGCCCACTCCGTTATTTTGTCCAGGTCATCCTGTAGGATATCTGCTTCATGCTGTGCAGTTATTGCTCTGCCCAATTTTGTGTCATCTGCAAAAACTGCTATTGAACTACTGACCCCGACCTCAATACTGTTTATGAATAAATTGAACAAGGTTGGACCCAGGACTGAGCCGTGGGGCACCCCGCTTACTACCTCAGACCAGTCTGAGTATGCAATGTTTATTACCACCCTTTGGACACGCCCTTTTAGCCAAGGATGTGGTTAAGATGGACCAACTGTATGTTCTGTACGACGTCATTAAATCATTTTTCTTCTCTGTATTTGTTAAAACCTAATAAAAAGTATTGGAACTTAATTGTACAACTGTAATAATTTCTTTACCATTCAAAAAACATTTTTGATTTAAAAAAAAATAAAAAATCTGGAGATTGTTTTATAAGTAAAATCAGTAATTTTGGGGGAAATTAAGTTAATTTCAGCAAAATCACTATCTGAGATATACTGTAGTATTGTCTCAGAAATAGTTGCTCTATGTTTCTTCTCTTTTGCTGGCTTTACACTTAAATCATGCATTTTTTTTATGCTCAAATGTGAAAAAAAAAACAGCAGCACTCATTGATATTTGGATACTGCTTACCAGAGATGAAGACTAGAGTTGAGCGAACACCTGGACGTTCGGGTTCGGCCAAACTTGAAAAAAAAAGTCCGGGTTCGTGACCCGGACTTAACCTGAACTTTGTCCCGATCCCGAACCCCCGAACCCATTGAAGTCAACGGAGACCCGAACTTTTGAGCACTAAAATGCCTCTAAAACAAACATGGAAAGGGCTAGAGGGCTGCAAATTGCATCAAAATCATCTTAAGAGCATGGCAAGTGCTCTGCAAACAAATTTGGATAGGGAAAAAACTTAAAAGAACATAAACAGAAAAATAAAAAATAATCATCTTGAATGATGTAGGAGGAGGACGAGGCCCATATCGAGTAGGAGGTTCAGGTGGTGGAGGATATGGCGGTGGAGGAGGAGGAGGACGACGAGGCCCATATGGAGTAGGAGGTTGAGGTGGCGGTGGAGGAGGACGAGGTAGCCAACACTGGTTTTTGTTTTTAATTTGATTTCTTTTTAAATTAGGATACATCCAAAAAGAGTGAGAAAGATGAAAAAATACAACAATGGCTGGGTAAGGCCGGTATACATGTCTATTCTGCACAAGGTACTGTGGGATCCATGCCTGGTTCATTTTAATGAACGTGAGCTTGTCCACATTGGCTATGGACAGGCGGCTGCGCTTGTCTGTGATAACGCCCCCAGTCGTGCTAAATACACGTTCAAATAGTACACTGGCTGCAGGGCAGGCCAGCACCTCCAAGGTGTAAAGGGCAAGCTCAGGCCATGTGCCCAATTTGGAGACCCAAAAGTTGAAGGGGGCAAACCCGTCATTCAGTACGTCTAGGCGTGTGCACACATACTGCTCCACCATGTTATTGCTGGGCAGTGGTGCTGCTGGTGGAGCTCCTGTTGCAAGGAGAGGAAGTGGTCGATCTGTGGCAGCTACACGCACAAGTGAAACACCTTTCTCAGCTGCGAGTAGGCGACAGAACCTTATTGCAGTATTTGGCAGGGCCTAATGCGCCTCTGCAAATGTTGAGGCCAGAACAAGTTCAGGCGATAGATGGTAGATTGGGTTGCTGACAGTGCCTCCAGTTCCTTCACACTGTCTCCCACCCAGTTTTCTGCTGAAAGGTAAGAGTTGGCACCTGCAGTCGATGTCCATCAATATTTCACCTCACCCCCTTGCAAATCAGTCAAGCAGTCTGAGCCCCAAGTCATGCAGCAGTCTCCTTCTTTTTGATGACTCTGTGACCATGGTTTCCCAGGGCCATCCATCTAGCCCTGCCCCAGAAGTGGAAGAGATTGAGTGCACCTATGCCCAACCACTTATGTCTCAAGAAAGATGAGTACATGGGAGGACCAAGGCAGCATGTCTCGGATGATGACAAAACACAGGTGCCAACTGCTGCGGAATTCCGACAAGGGTTGCAGGGGTGAAGACTGGGTGGAAGATGATGTGGAGGATGTGGAATGAACGTCATGCAGGTGACCTGAGTAGTTTGGAGGAAGAGGCGGTGGTCGCACAGAGCCACCAGCACAGCAGAAGAGGGAGCAGGGTGCAAAAGCGGAGCGGCCGTGCCCTAGACACTGTCTGCTACTGCCCAACGCAGCAAGGGACCGAGCACACCAAAGCCAGCTCAAAGAAGTTCCCTAGCATGGCAGTTCTTCAGACAATGTGATGATGACAGGACACAAGTGGTTTGCACGCTGTGCAATCAGAGCCTGAAGTGAGGCATAAACCTTCTCAACCTAAGCACAACCTGCATGACCAGGCATCTAAGTGCAAATCACGAGCTGCAGTCAAGTACACACCTCAAAAACCAAGAAAGGTCTCTGGCTCCTCCTGCTTCCTCTTCTGCTGCTGCAGTCTCGGCCTCTTCATCCACCTCTGTAGTGAGACCGGCACCTGCCACCCCACAAAGAGAGGATCTGCCACCAACACCACCACCTGGGTCACCAACCACCATCTCCACAATGTCCCGTGGAAGCGTTCAGTTTTCTATCTCCCAAACACTGGAGCCGAAGAGGAAGTACCCCCCCCCTACCCACCCGCGATCCCTGGCCCTGAATGCCAGGATTTCAAAATTCCTGGCCTTTGAAATGCTGTCATTCCGTCTTGTGGAGACGCAGAGTTTTAAAAGCCTGGTGGTGGTGGCTGTCCCACAGTACGTCCTGCCCAGCCGCCACTACTTTTCCAGGTAAGCCATCCCTTCCCTGCACAACCAAGTGGGTGACAAAATCAGGTGTGCACTGCGCAATGCCATCTGTGGCAAGGTCCACCTAACTACGGATACGTGGACCAGTAAGCACGTTCAGGGACGTTATATCTCCCTAACAGCACTCTGGGTAAATGCAGTGGTGGCTGGGCCTGAGGCGGATAGCAGTTTGGCGCATTGTCCTTCCACCACCGAGGATTGCAGTGCACTTCAGTTTGCCTCCTGTTCCTAACTCCTCCTACTCCGCTTCCTCATCCTCTACCGCCTCCTCATCCAGTCAGCGTAACACCTTCACCACCAACTTCAGCACAGCCAGGGGTAAACGACAGCAGGCAGTTTTTCTCTGTTTGGGAGAAAAACAACACACCTCGCAGGAGTTGTGGAGGGGCATTGAACAGCAGACCGATGAGTGGTTGGTGCCAGTGAGCCTCAAGTCTGACCTGGTGGTGTCTCGATAATGGGCAAGCTCTGGGCTCGTAGCAGCTTTGGGCCTAACCAGTTTGACACACATCCCTTGCCTGGCGCATGTGCTGAATTTAGTGGTGCAGAGGTTCCTTAGAAATTACCCCGATATGTCAGAGCTGATGTAGAAAGTGCAGGCTGTCTGTGTGCACTTTCGGCATTCTCACCCTGCTGCTGCTCGCCTGTCAGCGCTGCAGCGTAACTTAAGCCTTCCCGCTCACCGCCTCATATTTGACGTGCCCACAAGGTGGAACTCCACCTTGCACATGCTGGCCAGACTGTGCGAGCAGCAGCAGGCCATAGTGGAGTTTGAGCTGCAGCACGCACGCATGAGTCCCTCTGCGGAACAGCACCACTTCACCACCAGTAACTGGGCCTCCTCGAGACCTGTGTGCCTTGTTGCGCTGTAACATATGCATACTAGGCCGCAATGTAATATTTTTTCCCTAAATGGTTGTTTATTGAATAGCGGACTAGAACAACAGTATACAACGGGTGTATCTCACACGTACAGATACAGACTAAGCCGCAATTTAATATCTTTCTGTCCCCTAAATAGTTTTTTTTTATTGCAAGGCGCAATACAACAGTACGCAATGGGTGTATCTCACTGTAACATATGCAGACAGGGCCGCAATCAACTTTTTTTGTCCCCTAAATAGTTTTTTTTTATTGCAAGGCGCAATAGAACAGTATGCAATGGGTGTATGTCACTGTAACATATGCGGACAGGGCAGCAATAAACTCTTTTGCCCCTAAATGGTTTTTTTATTGCATGGCGCAATACAACAGTACGGAATGGGTGTATTTTTGTCCCCTAAATAGTTTTTTTTTTATTGCAAGGCGCAATTCAACAGTACGGAATGGGTGTATGTCACTGTAACATATGCAGACAGGGCAGCAATAAACTCTTTTGGTCCCCAAAATAGTTTTAGTTGCAAGGCGCAATACAACAGTACGCAATGGGTGTATCTCACTGTAACACATGCGGACAGGGCCACAATAAACTTTTTTGCCCCTAAATGGTTTTTTTATTGCACGGCGCAATACAACAGTACGCAATGGGTGTAGGTCACTGTAACATATGCAGACAGGGCCGACAATCAACTTTTTTTGTACCCTAAATCGTTTTTTTTTTTATTGCAAGGCGCAATTCAACAGTATGCAATGGATGTATGTCACTGTAACGTATGCGGACAGGGCAGCAATCAACTCTTTTGTCCCCTAAATAGTTTTTTTTATTGCACGGCGCAATACAACAGTATGCAATGGGTGTATCTCACTGTAATGTATGAATGAAAAACTGAAAATTTTTTTTACCCTAAATACTGTAAAATTATTTTCCCCTCACATTGGTGCTTTTTGAAGAGGAGGTTAGAAAAGCAATGTCTGTCTGTCATACGGTCTTTAAAGTTAAATATGAAGGAAAAAATGTTTTTTCTTTTTTAAATGCAGATTAAGCACACACATATGCACTGAGGTTGCATGAAATGTGCAGCACCGCACACCAAACAGACTGATGAAATTTTTTTGCTTCTCCCTTCTCCTCCTCACTTGGCTCAGGTCAGGGCATAAAGATCATTCTACTGCACCCCCACACAATACAATCAATGTAGATCGCTGTCTGATTAAAGCAGATTGTTCCTATCTATGCTTTCCCTACAAGCAATCTCTCCAGCCTCGCCCTATAGTAAAGTCCTATCTGTCCCCCAGCAGCAGCAGTCAGGAACCTCTCCCTACAGTAGTATTAGCAGAGTGCTTTGCGGCGCTTTGTGACTCCAGCTTATATAGAGTCTGGGTCACATGCTGCACTGGCCTATCACAGCCATGCCATTACTAGACATGGCTGTGATGGCTTCAAGGGCACACTAGTTAAACGCTTGCTGATTGGCTGTTGAAAGCGCGCCATTAAAACCACGCCAAAATATTAAAATAATGTTACCGAACAATGGACAGTACCCGAACATACAGTGAAATGTCCAGGTCCGGGTACTGAATACCCAAAAGTCTGGTACAAACACGAACAATACAGTCCGGGTTCGCTCAACCCTAATGAAGACCTCAAAGCATAGGAGGTCTAGTAGCGCTTAAAGTGGTTGTAAACCCACTTTGTTGACATTTACCTATAGGTAAGCCTAGATTAAGGCTTACCTATAGGTGCTATAAATATCTCCTAAACATGCACTATTTAGGAGATATTTACAGTGCATGCAGCCGATGACGTCATCGGCGCATGCGCTCTGAAGGAACGGCCACCTGTGCCGTTCCTTCAGAGTCCAGTGCCATGGCTGGAGGAGGCGAGCCAGGAAGCAGAACATGACGGCCGTCCTGTCGGCACTGCGGGGGCTTGGTTTTTAGGTAAGTACTTCATAATGAGCTAGTATGCAATGCATACTAGCTCATTATGCCTTGTCTTTACAGGTTTTTTTTTCATTGGTTTACTTCCTCTTTAATACCATCAGGGTATAACATTGGTAACCCAGGTAGAGCTCTCCTGCTCAGGAACTCCAATACCATTAGATCCAGTAACATTCAGCATATAGATAGCTTAGTGGTGAGCTCATAACACCTGATTATTTGAGAGGAGCTGCTACTGTATACCAGTCTCTTTTTAGTATTATGTGAGCACCTTTCTTGTTTTAAACATTATTGATCCTTTTTTTCCTATATGCTGGCTGTTACTGGCTCTATTAGTATTGAAGTCCCTAAGTGGGAGAGATCTAAACATGTTACCAATGGTATTAAGCACTACTAGACCTCCTATGCTTTGAGGTCTTAATCTCTGGCAAGCAGTACATGTGTCAGAAGGTGGTAGAGCACTATAGCACTTGCACAGAAGGAACTTGTTGCTGCTGTTTTTGTGTACTTTGCTTAATTGTTTACACCATATTTGATTGCTTTGTTTATTCACAATAGTGTATGACTATTTTGTGGATCATCTGTTTTTCACTTTGTAAATAGTCACTCATAATTGGTGTTCAATAGTTTTGTAATATAATTTGCACTTGTAACTATTATAGATGTAAAGGGACAGAGCAACACATTTATACTTTTATGCATTTTTTATAGTATCATTGACTTGAGGTTATGTAGTTACATAGTTGCATACATAGCGAGGTTGAAAAAAAGACACCAGTCTATCCAGTTCAACCTATGATGAGTGTGTGTATAAGGGTTTATGTCAATAATACATCATATACCCCTGTGTGTTGTGGTGTTTAATGTGCCCGACGTACCCGCTTGTTGGCTCCTGCTGTGTCCAAGCACAGCAGAAGTGGGTCGCCAGCGGCAAACACTCCCCAGAACCCCTGTACAGGTACGTGATTTTACGCAGGAGGGCAGCCCTGCGTGGGGCGATCCTTAGGAGGTTAAACAAGCTGAAGTTAGAAGCTTGATTCATGGTGATTCGGCGAGATAGTGAGCACCTGCAGATTGGGGACACCAATACCTATATACTTAGACATCATGGCAAAAGAACACCTTGAATGAAATGAGTTGGAGCGTGGCATTTGACATTTACGTCTCGCTCTGAGTGATTCCGGGTTGATAGCAGCAACCTCTGTGAGTTTACTGTTTTATTTTTTTCACTTGTGTATTTTACTCCTGGAATAAACCATACTAGACTAAAAAATACTTCTGGGCTTTGGGTAAGCTTATTTATTCCCAGTGGGATCCCAATATGAACAATTGCCGATTCCCTTGACTGTGATTTTCAGAGCGAATTCCATATGTGTTTTGAGGTTTATTTGCTGCTGAAACTGCACCTGCTATATTTAGTGAGTTTACATTGGTGGCAGTACATTTGTTTAGACACCATTGCCTTGTTGTCTGCTTACTGGATTGATGACTAGAGATGGCCTTGCGGATCACCCGGCGGTCGGTTCACGGCAAATTTTGCTTGTTCGCAAATTTGCGAAAAGGCAGACTTTTGCCGATGTTCTCGGCGGTCATATTGGTTTACATTGGGGAGAACTTTGACCCATGACACAGCCGTCAGGTGGAACGGGACAGCCAATTGAAACATTTCAGCACATGGACATGCCCCTACCTTATAAATAGACCAGAGCTGTCGGCCATTTCACATTCTGCTTTTTGTCAGCGAAGGGAGAGGTCTGCTGTGTTCATCAGGGAGAGATTGCCAGTGACACAAATAGCTCTGTGAAGATCCACAAAAGTCATTTTAAGGGCTGCTATTTGGTATAGGTGTGCAGTGCACTATATAGGGGTGTAATCCACGTATAATATACTTTGTAATATAGAAAGCATATTATAGTGGATTTGTATTGTGCACTGTGCAGCATTGTGACTGGTGTGTTTAGCGTTGCTGCAGTAATACTAAAAACAGTGACCAAAGCACTTTTTTAATGTATTATAACTGGTGTGATAGACCAGTGCCCCCCCCCCCAATACCACACATTGAAGTGGGGTGTTATTTAACAGTATACTTTTCTAAGGGTGTATTGTAGTCCTGCAAAAATTCTGCTTCTTTTGCTGCATTAACCGTGCTACACACAGTGACAACAGTTACTGGCCAATTATTTGTAGAACTGTTGTAATAAACCTGTGGCCCCCCCAATACCACAGATTCAAGCGGGGTGTTATCTGAGTATACTTTTATAAGTGTATTTGTGTCCTGCAACAATCTTGCCTCTTTTGCTGTGTTAACTTTGGTACACACAGTGCCAAACTCTCTGGCCAATTTTTTGAACAACTGGTGTGATAAACCAGTGGCCCCCCAATACCACATATTGAAGTGGGGTGTTATTTAACAGTATACTTTTCTCAGAGTGTGTTTTAGTCCTGCAAAAATTTGGCCTCTTTTGCTGTCTGCTACACACAGTAACAACAGTTACTGGCCAATTATTTGTAGAACTGGTGTGATAAACTTGTGGCCCCCCCAATACCACAGATTGAAGCGGGGTGTTGTATACCTTTTCCAGATATACTGCGATTCTCTAGAGACTTTTATCACAGGGAAATTTAAAAAAATGACAGGCAGAGGAAGAGGCAGGCCCTTCCGCAGGGGTAGTAGGGGTAGGGCAGAAGCAGTAAGCCGGAGCCAAAGTGTGAAGTTTCAGAAGGTGCGTTTGATTACGTCAAAGGACGCACCAGACTTGGTTGAGTGGCTCACTCAGCCTTCCTCTTCTGCACCCACCTCATCCTCTCTATCTGCACCCTCTTCACTCTCTGCTTTGTGCACCCCCAAAGACACCACCACCACCACCTACCCTCCGCTTGAATCACTGGAATTATTTTCCGATCCATCACAAGACATTTGAGATGCGCAGCCATTCTTGGCATCGGATCAGGAAGAGGAGGTAGCAACAGCTGCCACTCAGCAGTCTGACGACAGTACCCAGATCAGCCCAAGGAGGTTGGTCCCCGCTGTATCTGCCTACTCCGAGATCTCGAATGTTGGTGGTGGGGAAGGTGACGTGGATGAGGACGTGTTTATGGACGTCACGTGGGTGGCCACAAGAGAGAAAGAGTAGGGGAGTTCAGAGGGAGAGACGGACCAGCAGATAGGGAGGAGAAGCAGGTGGAACTTGCATTGCACAAGAGGTACAAAGCAGACTGCAAATGTATCAGGAGCGAGCCATTAACCATGTACACATCTGGCGCTCCCAGGACACCGGCACATGGCTCCACAGTGTGGGCTTTTTTTAATGTGTCCATTGCTGACAACAGTGTTTCCATCTGCAGCCTTTGCAGTCAACGCATAAGTCGCGGTAAGCCCAACACTCACCTAGGGACGGCCGCCTTAAGAAGGCACCTGAAATCCCATCACGGAGCCCAGTGGGAGCAACACCGTCAGAACCCACACTCCAGGCTCTCACCGTCCAGCCTCTTCTCCTCCTCTCTCCTCACATTTGTCCTCCACTCCACCTTCCATGATGCCGTCGTCACGTTGTTTTGGAAAAAGGCAGGCTTCTGTGGCCCAAATGTTGGAGCGTAAAAAAATGATGAAGCCGGATATCTCTCTGCCCAACATTTGACTGCTGGCTTGTCGGAACTGATAGTCCGCCAACTACTGCTATATCAACTGGTGGACTTGGAGGCTTTTCGTAAATTTGTGGCCATTGGAACACCACAATGGAAAGTCCCAGGCAGGAAATTTCTCACAGAAGGGCATTCCAGAGCTGTATGGTACACAGTGTTGGTGCCAAGATGCATCCGACCACAGACACATGGTCTAGCAAACACGGGCAGGGAAGGTATATCACTTTTACTGCCCACTGGGTGAACCTTCTGATGGCCGTCAAGCATGTAACCCGTGGCACCCGTGTAGATTTGGTTGTACTGCCACGGATTGCATGCAGGCCTGCCTCTTCTCCTCCTCCTCCTCCATCCTCCCTCTCCTCCTCCATCCTCCCTCTCCTCCTCGGCTGACTCCTCCTTTTCCGCTGCTACCGTCTCTTCTGCTGCGCCGCCCAAGATCCCCAGAACCTATTCCACATGCCAGGTGAGACATTGCCATGCTGTGCTGCGTCTGTTGTGCCTGGAAGCCAAGAGCCACACTGGTCCTGCACTCCTTTCAGCTTTGCATTCACAGGCAGATCAGTGGCTGACACCGCTCAATTTGACAGTTGGTAAAGTGGTGTGCGACAACGGTGCCAATCTGCTGAGTGCACTGAAACAGGGCAAAATAACACACATGCAATGCATGGCACACATCCTGGACTTGGTCGTGCAGCGATCCGTTGCAAAATACCCTGGGGTCCAGGACGTCTTGCGGTAGGCCAGGAAAATCTCGGGCCATTTCAGAAGATCTTACACAGC
Organism: Pelophylax lessonae; assembly: GCF_965119305.1. Classification (NCBI taxonomy): domain Eukaryota; kingdom Metazoa; phylum Chordata; class Amphibia; order Anura; family Ranidae; genus Pelophylax; species Pelophylax lessonae. Next base: position 208,561,514 of record NC_138776.1, on the reverse strand, counting down.
CATGGCTCACCTTGCTGACATTCAGCTGCGACACAACCTGCCCGTCAGGCGTCTTATTTGTGACTGCCCGACGCGATGGAACTCTATGTTGCATATGCTTGATAGGCTGCTCCAGCAGAAACGTGCAGTTAACGACTACCTTTACGAACTCTGCGGCAGGACAGGTTCTGGGGAGCTTGGGTTTTTTTCACCTTGCCAGTGGCTGCTCATGCGGGACGCATGCAGACTTCTGCGATGAGATTCGATGAGATCACCAAACTGGTCAGTCACAGCCAGGGTGCTATCAGGGACATTGTACCTTACGCCTTCTTTCTGGAGCATGCATTTGCGTTGTGTCATTGATCGAGCCGTTGAGGAGCAGGAAGATGAGGAAGTCGCAATGTTGGATGAATTCCCAGTGGGTGCTACTCCATCTGAGACAAGTCAGCAACAGGAGTCTGAAGAGGAGTCAGAGGAGGATGGTGCGGGGCAGATGAGGAGGAGCAAGAAGAGCATGCTTTAAACCTTTCTGGGATCCCTGGTGTTATCCGTGGATGGGTGGAGGGGAACGAGGACGACATTATCCTGGATGATGAGCTGGAGCCAGGCCACTACACCGCTTCCAGTTTAGTGCAAATGGGGGCCTTCATGCTCCAGTGTTTTAAGGGGGACCCCTGTATAAAAAGCATAAAGGGCAAGGACCAGTACTGGGTGGCAATGTACTTAGACCCCCGGTACAAACAAAATATGGCGGAAATGTTACCAGCATCACAGAGGGCGGTCAGAATGCAGCACTTCCAGGCCTTGCTGCGAGAAATGCTGCATTCTGCTTTTGTGTGTGCTGGCAGAGGAATTTCCAGTCACAGAGAGACAGTTGCGGGTAGCAATCCAACAGCGCCTACAAGAAGAGGGCGGTTTGAAGATGTCTTGGTCACTTCAGATATGAGATCCTTCTTTTAGCCGAACCATCGACAGCTGTACTCCGGATCTAGCATCAGGGAACGCCTAGACCGGCAGGTGTTCAACTACATCGGGATAACGGCCGATGTGGACGCTCTGAGAAGTGATGAACCCCTGGACTACTGGGTGGGCAGGCTTGACCTCTGGCCAGAGCTTGCACAATTTGCAATAGAACTGTTGGCTTGCCCACCTGTCCAGTGACCCGTCCGAAATGACGTTCAGCACAGAAGGGGGATCGTGACCGATAAACGCACTCGCCTAGCTCATGACAGTGTAGGCTACCTCACATTTATAAAAATGAATGAGGCATGGATCTCTGAGGAATTCAACACATGTGATCAGTAGACCATGTTTCATTGAAATTCCTCATGACAGGCCACAAAAATCCCCCAGACCGCCATACACCCGCAACAATTCCTGGTCCTTGTCTTCCCTAAATACAGCGGCATAAAAGGCATTTCATGTCCATTGAATGCCTAATTTTTGTGGCCTTTCATGGCCGACAATTATTTTTTCTGTCAATGCCTAATAAACCTTCAGCCACAGAATACTACGTTCTTTGCTGACAGATAAACCCATGTGGGCTAATTTTTGGGGCCTATACTGGTTGGCACTTCTGTATCCTGTGAATGCCTAATGTACCTCCAGCCACTAAATACTACATTCTTGGCTGTCAAGTAAACCCATGTGGGCTAATTTTTGGGGCCTACGCTGGCCAACACTTATTTATCCTGTGAATGCCTAATGTACCTTCAGCCACAGAATACTACGTTCTTAGCTGTCAGGGAAACCCATGTGGGCTATTTTTTGGGGCCTGAAATGGCCGACACTTTTTTATCCTGTGAATGCCTAATTTTTCAGACTGGAATTGGAAATCAATGGGTCTGTAAAAGTTCCGCCAAATTGAGCAATGGATGCGGACGCATTATACAGATGTGTGAATGGACCCTATATGTATTTAACATGTATTTACCGGATTCTGTCAGTTCTGGATGATTTAGCAAAAAAAATTTTTTTTGCAGTAAAAAAAAAAAAATAATTTTTAGGGCAACTTTTCCTATTGCAATACTTCAGTTATGACATTGTCCATGTGGTGGGACTATTTATGCACAGCCAATAAGTCTTTTGTGGCTGCAAATATGACCTAAAGGTTTTTAAAGTTCGCCTCCCATTAAAGTCAATGGTGCCCGCCACGAACTTGCGGTTCACGGACATTTGAAAAATTTGCGGCTGACGTTCGCGAACTGCCTCGGACAATGTTCTTCCATCACTATTGGTGACTTCATTATGGACTACTTTCTGTATAAAGGAACTATTATTAATATATGGACTGTCAATGTAGTCTGTTAACCTAACTTCATTCATGTGTGAATTTAGATATACTGTATTTCCTAAAGGCGCTACATTTTTTATTTATTATTTGTGTTATAAGTTGTGTATACTTCTTTAGTGTTGGCTGCCTTGATTATAGATATTATTATACACACAGCTCAGGATTTCCCATATTACTATTGAAGTTAGAAGCTGATTGGCTACCATGCACAGTTGCACCAGAACTTGCACTCACCAGTTTTAGTAAAACAACCTCTGTGTTTTCTAGTCGGCCATGGGCGTCCATAGAACTTTTTCAGGGGGGGGGGGCATAATTTTAAGGTCACCCATGCTCCACCCCTTTTTGCGCCCATAGATCCCCCTTTAGAGCAGGCTAGGCCAGGGTCCCCCTTTAGAGCAGGCCAGGGTCCCCCATATAGATACTCCTTCACACCCGGCCAGGGCAGGTCCCCCATAGATCCCCCTTTAAAGCAGGGCAGTTTCCCCACAGAATAGATCCCACATTACTTAGTCTTCTTACTCTTACCTTTTTTTACCTGTAGATAGAATTGAATCCCCAGGTTTTCCTGCAGCACCACACTCCCCCTGCAAAGAATATATTATATTATATAATATATATACATACATATACACATATACACACACACACAGTGCCTTGCAAATGTATTCACCCCTTTGGCATTTTTTCGTGTTTTGTTTCCTCACTACCTGGAATTAACATGGATTGTTTGAGGATTTGCATCAACATGCCCACAACTTTGAAGATATATATATATATATATATATATATATATATATATATATATATTTTTTTTATTGTGAAGCAAACAACAAATAAGACAGAAAAAGTCAATGTTCATAACTATTCACCCCCCTTAAGTCAAAATGTTGTAGAGCCACCTTTTGCGGCAATCACAGCTCCAAGTCGCTTTGGATAAGTCTCTATGAGCTTGCCACATCTTACCACTGAGATTTTTGCCCATTCCTCCTTGCAAAACTGCTCCAGCTCCTTCAAGTTGGATGGTTTGCGCTTGTGAATAGCAATCTTTAAGTCTGACCACAAATCTTCTATTGGATTGAGGTCTGGGCTTTGACTAGGCCATTCCAACACATTTACATGTTTCCCCTTAAACCACTCAAGTGTTGCTTTAGCAGTGTGTTTGGGGTCATTGTCCTGCTGGAAGATGAACCTTCATCCTAGCTTCAAATCACGCACAGAGTGGTACAGGTTTTGCTCAAGAATATCCCTGAATTTAGCACCATCCATATTTCCCTCATCTCCGACCATTTTCCCAGTCCTGTCTGCTCAAATGCATCCCCACAGCATGATGCTGCACCACCATGTTTCACTGTGGGAATGGTGTTCTTTGGGTGATGTTGGATTTGTGCTAGACATAGCGTTTTCTTTGATGGCCGAAAAGTTCAGTTTTAGTCTCATAAGACCAGAGCACCTTCCTCCATACATTTTGGGAGTCTTCCACATGCCTTTTCGCAAACTCAAACGTGACATTTTGTTTTTTGCTGAAAGTAATGGCTTTCTTCTGGCCATTTTGCCATAAAGCCCAAATCTATGGAGTATACGGCTTATTGTCCTCCTATGTACAGATACTCCAGTCTCTGCTGTGGAACTCTGCCGCTCCTCCAGGGTTACCTTAGGTCTCTGTGCTGCCTCTCTGATTAATGCCCTCCTTGCCCGGTCCATGAGTTTTGGTGGGCGGCCGCTCTTGGCAGGTTTGCTGTTATTCTTTCCATTTGGTTATGGTAGATTTGATGGTGCTCCTGGGGATCATCAAAGATTTGGATATATTTTTATAACCTAACCCTGACTTGTACTTCTCAACAACATTGTCCCTTACTTGTTTGGAGAGTTCCTTGGTCTTCATGGCAGTGTTTGCTTAGTGGTGCCTCTTGCTTAGGTATTGCAGCCTCTGCGGTCTTTCAAAAAAGGTGTGTATATGTAATGACAGATCATGTGACACTTCGATTTCACACAGGTGGACATCATTTCACAAATTAGTGACTTTTGAAGGTAATTGGTTGCCCCAGAGCTTTTTATGAGCTTTATAACAAAGGGGGGTGAGTACACATGTACATACCAATTTTCTGTTTTCTATTTCTAAAAAATAGTTTTATGTTTATATTTTTTCTTATTTCACTTCACCAACTTGGACTATTGTGTTCTGATCCATTACATAAAATTCAGATTAACATAACATTGAACATAGGGCTGTAATGTAACAAAATAGGTAAAAAGTAAAGGGGGGTAAATACTTTTGCAAGGCATTGTAAAAATAATAATCCACTCGACGAGTCCTCCTTGCCTCCTCCTCCCTCGGCTCAGGCTGCCTGCCTGTTCCCTGGTTCTCTCTCCCGCGCTGGGCGGCTGCTCCACAGCACATTCCCTCTCCCAGACAATCCCACAGATCACTCCAAACACAGGCAAGACTCCACCACCACTCTACTTGAGTGGGCGGCGCCGGCCAATCTACATATCTCTCTACACAGAAAACAGGAGGGACTGGAGCCGAGCAGCCGAGCCAAGACCCGAGCCATCGTACCAGGGGTGAGAGTGGAACCATCTGTCAGTCAGAAAGCAGCCAATTCAGAAAAAAGTCAGAGGCAGACCCTGCGAGGACTGCTCATGGGACACCTTGCCAATCCCTGATTCCAGGTGGGGGGCACTTGCCCCCCCCCCCCCCCCCTTGTGGACGCCCATGTATTGGGCCACTAAGTAAAGATCATATAGTAATGTGAACAGAGGTAAATATAACACTTACAGTCTGGTGATACATAAGCATTAGGACACTTAAGAATAGGTTGAACTTTTTGGGTTATTTCACTTGGACACTTAAGAATAGATTGAACTTGTTGGGTTATTGTCTTTTACTTTGCTAGCTATATAGCTGTAAGTGTGATTAACTGGTACTTTGATAGGAATGCTTTTGGTGTCTGGTGTGATTTCATCCATCTTTTCCATATTTATTATATTTATAGCTGAAGTCCGACAAAACACATGGCCAGTGCTCAGTGTTTCCTGGAAATCTGAACAAAATGCACAAGAAAATAAATGCTATTTTAAAATTTGTTAGATTGGACATTTGAAACTGTAGCCGCGTTCTCAAAGAACAATGAAACCTGAGCACGATAAGGTTCACAATAATGCTAGATTATCCTATTTTTTCCATGAATATAAAATGTAGCTAACCCAATTCTCTCCAGTGGCCATGCTTCTCTGCTAATGCCAGTGATATTGAGAAATACCCAAGACATCACCTCGGCTATTTCATGTGCAAAACTTATTTTGAATAAGCAAAGAAGAACATTGGTAAAGACAACACTTTAGTTTGGGAAATTCTCACAGGAATTGTGAGAGAGCAGAAAGCATAATAGAATTTTAAAAATGAAAAAAGTACAAGCGAAATCGGTAGCTGTACAAACACAAATCAACATTCTATAGCAGGTCATCCCGGGCTATATCTGTGCAGCATAAAAATGATAACGGAAATCCACAGAAAGTATAAAATGTAATGGGACTTGAGGAAGTAATTTAGATTAGATGACTTTTAAATTGAGTCGACACTCTGTCATCACAGATAAGTTACTAGAGAAATTATTGTACCTGATAAGCAGCCATCAAGAACTGGATTAACATCTCTGTCTTGTATTGTAACCTTCTGTGTTTCTATTGCTGTTCTAGCCAGTAACCATTTAAAGCATATTATTTCTGCTCTGACCTGCTGATCAAATGGATTTAAGACATGAAGAATAATTGGACTAGATCTTACATAACAAAGAAAATGCGGTTCAGTGTCTCTGTATTTCCAAGTCAGCGATTCTAAACTCTGCTACACCAGGCCTCTGACAGGCAATGGTATCTGATTTCTGAATGTTCCCTGTTAAGAACCAGTTATCCTAGGAAATTCAATGAGCAGAATAATAACAAAAAAATTGGGTATTATGTAAAGATGAGATGGATATTTTACAAAACGTGTGTAGCCAGGTGCTGGGCTACAGCAATATGGAAAAGGAGACATTGCCTTCTATCTATGCAATGTTCTCCTCTGGCCAGCAGGTGAAGAGCTAAAGGCACACAAGCTCATTGACATCTACGCAGAGCTTTGAAAATGCTGTGAGTTATAGTTTGAGATGGCTACACTACAGATCCCAATATGCACTGCGCAGTAAGAGGAGTGTAGAGGGGATTTTATTACGGTCCCTGGGAATGTTTTTTTCTCTTAACGCTGTGGGATTCAGAGGAAGAGCACCTCGGTCTGAATATTTGACTACCAGCTGGAGACCATACCAGATCTGAGCCTTGGAGTGTGGACACCTTGCCCTCATCAGACAAGTAGGAGATTGTACAGATTGTGTAGTGTATGGCTACCTTTTATACGCCTAAAATGAACTAGTCACACTTTCAATACCATTATTTAACAGCACTCCAAACTCAAAAGCAAACACTCATTTGACCGAGTGAAAAAACGAGTATCAAACGCAGCAAAACACACAGTAAAAAGCATGCATAACACACCACAATATCCTATGAGCTACTTTGCCACCTTTCATGCAGCCCATTGAAATCAGTGTGTCTCAGGAAAAAGCAGTAAAAAACCATGCACTTCTACAACGCAAGGGGTGATCGGGGCCTGAAGGTCTAATTGATGTATTTACACAAGAACCGTGAGGCTCCATTCACATCTACACGTTTCCAAACACATGGCAAACCACACAAATGTGACGAGACCAATCTCGCCACTGGGCATTGGAGAAGCCTGGTGGTTCTCCTGCAATGTGACTATGGACCCTCTCATCAGCCCATGCTAAACGTAAACCCCATGGTGATTTGACTGTGTTTGTGGCATCTGAGCGCTGTTTGGATATGTTGAGCGCTCAGATCCAGGCTATCTGGGGATAGGTTGAATGTGGGGGTTCTGTTCAGTAGACTGGGAGTTATGCATTTTTGTGTCTTTTTGTGTTTCTTTAACCATGTGGCTAATGGAGTCTTGCCTCTATCCTGGAAGCTAAACCTTATTCCTGTAAACTGTAAGGCACAGGAAGTGCACTCCTAATATGGTCATTCCAGGAAGTTCAATGAGGAGACGGACTGTCTGAGGTGGCTCTCTAATCACCTATTGTCGGGTGTGCTAATGAACTTGCCTGCTGTCTGCTAAGAGATGTATTGACACTCAGAGTAATGTGTATTGAGGGCTCGTTGGAAACCATTGTTCTGTGTCTGGCTATTGTGTACATTGATTACCCCCTGGGGGCTTCTGTCTCCTTGCACATGGCAGTCCTTCTGGTCAAGCTATCTGACCAATCACTGCTGACTAATTTTCAAGCCCTCATTTGCATGGCTGGAGAGGACCTTATGGGGAACTGCAGGTACTGTGCAATTGACCAATGGGAAAGCGGTTGTTGGGGGAAGGATGTTCCAAATTCTGTATAAAAGTGTGCTGTGTTCTTCCAATAAATGTTGTTCCTGTTTTACCCTCAACTCGGAGCTTTGTCTCGTTATTGGGGGGATTTATTGTATGCTGTTACAGTTTGACTGCTAGGAGTGTAAACCCTTCATATGGTTTTTCCTATTCAGCTGTATGCAACATTCATAAGGTTCCAGCTACACTGTTTGCATCATTCCTTGGTTTCCAGTTCGGGAGTTTGGTGTCCTGCAAGTAGCTGTGCCTGTAGCTCTGGAAGGGGAAGATCTCCTAAACGGTTTTAACCCTTTTGTGTCTGGGGTGCCGTAACATATGGCTACCTTTTTATACACCTAAAATGAACTAATCACACTTTCAATACCATTATTTAACAGCACTCCAAACTCCGAAGCAAACACACATTTGACCGAGTGAAAAAACGAGTGTCAAACGCAGCAAAACACACAGTAAAAAGCATGCATAACACACCACAATATCCCATGAGCTACTTTGCCACCTTTCGTGCAGCCCATTGAAATCCGTGTGTCTCAGGAAAAAACAGTAAAAAACCATGCACTTCTACAACGCAAGGTGTGATCGGGGCCTGAAGGTCTAATTGATGTGTTTTCACAAGAACCGTGAGGCTCCATTCACATCTACACGTTTCCAAACACATGGCAAACCCCACAGAAAACACATGCTTTTCAGAAAGAGGCTACTTACATTACCATTAGATGTTAGTAGCACTCCAAGCACAGGTAGCAGCAATGCATTTGCCATTCCACAAAGAAATTGCAAACACACCAAAAAGCGCATTAATGTGAAGTGCAGTAAAGTTCTGGAGCTTCTTTAGGGAACTTGAAATGCTCCAAAACTACCCTAAAAAAATAAAAATGTGTAATTGATCTGTGCTTGGTTAAATTGTTTGGAGGCAGTGGAGACATCAGGGGTCTAATAAACCCCTGCACCCCTGGGATCTCATACCATCTCTCCCCTCCTTTCACCATCTTTGGGTCTGGATCGTCCTGCTTTTTACAGCATGGGATTTCCACAGCACCCCAGGGAGATACCGGAGACTCCAGGACTGGTTTGGTTTTTATTTGAATTCCATCTCTTACCCATTAAAACTTTGACATTTTTTCATCAACACTTTCTTGCTAGCAATTTTTCATTTATGGAGTATTTTTACACTGCAGTGCGCCATCCCTCCTTCCAACAATTTTGATAGTCTGCACATCATCCCGTGCCAGGGATTTGGCAGCCTGAGTGGAACAGTATTATTGGTTTCACTTACAACATCACAGCCATTTGGCTTTATGGCCCCTTATGAACATATCCAAAGGACTAGCGCCTGGATCATTTTTTGTTTGATTCCTATAGCAAAAGAACCCATAAGTTAGCCATCCTATGTCAGGGTCTGGTGTCTGTGGATCACAGAAACAAACAATCTCCTGTGTCCGGGCCAATATGGATTCTAGTGTGTAGATACCAATGGACCGCTACTAGTTTCACTAAGCAGCTTCCTCAGGAGATCCTATTGTTGTTTGGATAGTAGCCAGGAAGCATCAATTATCTTCTCACTTTAAATATGAAAGAGTGATGATGTTGATAGGGTTATTCTTGTATTAAAAAAAATATCCACTATATTTCAGTTTCCTTCTTACTATTCAGGAGTGGCGGCTCTCTGCTTGCCAATCCAACCTGCGGCAAAAGCCCCTCTAGCAGGGAGACAATAGAGATATCCACTCCAAGTGGACAAAAATAATTGCAACGCCGACCATTTTGTTCTGTAGAGCCTCTGCTTTAAAAAAATATGTTTGGGGTTCAAAATAATTTTCTAGTAAAATAATATATATAAAAATAGTACATACTTAAAGCACTTTTTTAAAAATCTTTTCTCTATCGCTCATTGACAGACGTAGTCCTCGGTGATACAGCACCTTCGGGTTATGTTGCCTCCACAGGAGCAGGACTAGACAGGAAATAAAAATGCTCTGGCCACACCCCAGGGGCAGTCCCCGAGGGTATATCCTCTCTCTCTCCGCCACAGCAAATCAGTTTTTTTCGGTCTAGTCAGGAGTAAGGACCTAGATACCTTGCTGGGATCTTCGGTCCTGGCAAGATTTTTTTCTTAAAAAGATTTTTTAGACAGCTTTTTTCTCCAGTGTTCCTGTGAGATCTTCAAGCAAGAAAGCTGAACTGGGCGACGGGCTGGATGTTGAGATCCGGTGGTCACCCCAGTTCAGCCTACGAGCGCGTGCAGGCCATAGCTCCGCGCTGGGTCGGCCGCGACATAGTCCCACTGGGGGACTGACCCCGCGAGTTAAACGTCTCGCTGAAACGCCAAGGACCATGAGTCACGGCGTCCGTATTGGTCGACAGCCCTCCCGCCCCGGTGGAGAGGGGTACTGTCAGGAGTTGGTGCCCGCCTGGTTCCGGTATGGTGAGTAGTATGTTCCCCCTTTTCCCCTGACGGGTCTTGTGGTGAACGCGGGCCCCTCTCTGTATGGTAAGATAGTCCCCCTCTATCCTATAACATGGCACAGATCCCCCTACTTTGAGTGTGATTTTATGTGCAAAAAGCCAGGGTGCTTGGTTTGGGAGCTAACAATCTAATTGTATACATGTTAAAAAGATTGTAATCAGTGGCAGTATGGGAATCTTACTGTGATAATAATAAAGTACCTACCAGTCAGAAGCCACGGACATGTAGACTACCTTCCTAGTCAAATCTCCAGCAATAGCAGGCCTTCCGAACGGCCATGCGGTCCGCCAGGGCGGTACCGCCAACCACGCCAAATCCCCATGCAGAGAAAGTGTTGTGTGCTCTGCAGCACACCGCTATTCGGTACAGGCCGCCGCCATTTTTTTTGCTGGATCGCACGAGCCGCCATTTTGGCGTAGCCTCGTGTCTCCAGCATGGGGGCGGCCATGTTTGAGGTGATCCAAACACCTCGTGGAGCTAGGGGAGGCGCCGGAAGGCGTGCAGAGGGGCGGAGCCGCCTCCTTTCTTCCTGGGCAGCCAGCCAAAAGACTTCCTGTTTGTGAAGACAGCGCTGTAACCTGTTGCAGTTAAACTCTAAGCATCAAGTGGTGAGCCTGGGGGTCTATCTCTCACTCTCTCGATCGATAGGGATCCCTAGCAGGTAACACTAAGGGGCTTTTGTGGCGCTGGGGGTCTGAAAAAAAAAAAAAAAAAAAAAAAGTTTTTTTATTTAATTGAATTGTATTATCCGGGAAGTTACTGGAATAATCATGGACCCTGCCACACAAATTCCCCCACCTGTTTCCCTCGAGGGGGCCACGGGACCCGCCGGTGCACAGAGTATGGATGCATTTACAGCAGTTTTGGAGTCTTTGGTGGCTCGGGTGGAGGCAGCCTGTCAGGGACGGGGGTCAAGGAAGCGACCCCCGCCTACCCCTATATTATCTGACACCTCTGACTCAGATTCAGAGATGGTCACTGCAGCTGCAGGTCCCTCTGCAAGGGCTGTTACCTCAGGTAAAGCTCCCTCAGACAGTGAGGAGGACGTCCCTTCTCCCGCTATAATTCAGGAAGAAGCATTGGTGGACGCACTAGTTGTGGCAGTGCGGGAAACCTTAAGACTTGAGGTTTTACCGGCAGAGGCAACTGAAACAGAGATTCCTTTTGGTACTAACAAGCCCATCAAAACGGTGAAGGTTTTTCCTGTACCCAAGTGTTTTGGTAATAAAATTAAAGGAGAATGAGAGCATTCTAAGCGTACCTTTACAATTTCCAAGCGTATTGCTAGACGCTATCCATTTGAGGAATCCTTCATTAAGAAATGGACAGTACCACCAGTGGTGGATCCACCTATTTCCAGGCTGAATAAAGCCACGGTTATCCCAGTGGAGGACACTTCGTCCTTTAAGGATCCGGTGGATCGGAAGATGGAAGCAGAGTCCCGCACTATCTTCTCTCTGATAGGGTCAGCATTTAGACCAGTAATTGTTATTGGTCTAGTTTCCCAGACACTTACGGAATGGGCGAGATTGGTACGCCAAGACCTTAGGGGAAAAGATATTCCCCAGGAAACATCTGATTTGATGGAACAGATTATACAAGGGCTACAGTTTATCTGTGACGCAGCCTTGGACACCACTCCCCTATTAGGGCAAACATCTATGTCAGCGGTAATCCTCAGACGTGTGCTGTGGTTAAAATGCTGGTCAGCTGACCTAGGTTCCAAAAAGACCTTGACGAATCTCCCCTTTCAGGGGAATCGTCTATTTGGGGCCACCCTAGATGAAATTATTAAGGATGCCACTGGGGGCAAGAGCACTTTCTTGCCACAGGCTGCTAAAGCTAAGGGACCTCGCAACAAGCGAGGACCTTTCTTTACCGCCCATAAAGGGTTCGTACGCCCGGCTGGAACAAGCGGGAAAGGCAAGACTCCTCCAGGAGGGTTCAAGAAAGGCTGGTCGGACAAACAGAGGACCGACTCAGCCAAACCCGAAGCGAAGGATTACACAGCCTGAAGGTGCGCCCCCACCCGGGTTGAGGGTGGGGGGACGTTTTCACCGGTATTCAGGACATTAGATCGAGCATCGACTACTACTACCGGTGCGATTCTTCCCTTCCAACATTTAAGTACTACAGGGAGCGGTAGTCACCGTTCCCTGAATAGATCTTTTCCTTTACCTTTTCCTAAGATTAGTCTCTATTCCCCACAGGAATCGGATCTGGTTGACCAGACAGACCAAGAAGCCTCTAGCCGGGTAACTTCGGTCCCTGAGGTTCAACCAGAAAAGATCACCCTTCCTGATAGGAATCAGGTATCTGATAAATGTGTGGGAACAGAAAACGACCAGACTTTCTCGGATGGTCGGGGCCAGATAGCTCTAGGGACGCCTGGTTCAGATCCAGTCAGCGCCAGTGGTCCTAGAAATTCTAGGTTTGCCTCGTCAAGCCGGCCTGGCCGACTTGGACATGCTAGTCGCAGACGTTCCGTGGGAACTTCGTCTCAGGGAATGTCTGTGGTCTCAAGGACCAATTTACCATCGTGCTTTACAGTCGCTGGTTTTAATGGCCTGGCCATTGAGACCCAAGTACTGAAGGACAGAGGGTTGTCAGCTTCAGTCATTCCTACCCTTATTAAAGCAAGGAAAGCGACTTCCAGCAAGGTCTATTATCACACATGGAAGACTTATATTGCGTGGTGCGAATCTTTAGGATTTCCTCCACGTACCTATTCGGTGACTCGAATATTGGCTTTTTTGCAAAAAGGGGTTGAGCAGAAACTAGCCTTGAGCACCATCAAGGGTCAAGTTTCAGCATTAGCAATCTTCTTTCAGAAACCTTTAGCTACCAAGTCCTTGGTGCGGAATTTCATCCAGGAGGTGCGGCACCTGGCTCCACCAGTCCGCGCGCCCTTACCGCCCTGGGATCTTAATTTAGTTTTGTCGGTTCTACAGAAACCTCCCTTTGAAAACATCAGGGGGATTCCCTTGCTTACTTTATCCCAGAAGGTGGCCATCACTTCTGCTCGCAGGGTGTCAGAACTGGCTGCATTATCATGCCAGTCCCCATACCTAGTGATTCATAGGGATAAGGTAGTACTTCATCCTAAGCCATCCTTTCTTCCTAAGGTGGTTTCAGATTTTCATCTGAATGAAGATATTGTACTACCTTCCTTGTGTCCTCAGCCCAATCATCATCGGGAACATGCGTTGCATTCCTTGGATGTGGTTCGGGCAATCAGGGTATACCTGAAAGCTACGGAATCATTCCGTAAGACGGATTCACTTTTTGTGATCACGGATGGCCCCAGAAAGGGGTTGCCTGCATCTGCCGCGACCATTGCCAAATGGATTAGACAGACGGTGGTACAGGCTTATTCTATTAAGGGTCAGAGTCCTCCGTTCCCTGTTAGGGCGCACTCCACTCGAGCGCTCAGTACTTCCTGGGCCTTTCGCCATCAGGCGTCAGTGGTCCAGGTATGTAAGGCGGCCACCTGGTCGTCGGTACATACCTTTACAAAATTCTATAAAATTGATGTGATGGCATCGGCGGATGCCTCATTTGGCCGCAAGGTTTTGCAGGCCGCAATTTGAGGAGACCGGTGGTCTACCTCGAGGGTTTTTTCTGTTTGAAAAATTTCTTTTTGTTGAGTCTCATCATTAAGGATGAGCATTGTAAACTTCTAGTTGGCACCGGTTGGGCCTTCTAGATTGGGATTTGATTTCCATTTTCCCACCCCTCATTTGTGATACTGCTCTGGGACTTCCCGAAGGTGCTGTATCACCGAGGACTACGTCTGTCAATGAGCGATAGAGAAAAATGGATTTTTGTAAAATCTTACCGTAAAATCCTTTTCTCTTAGCTCATTGACAGACGTAGTCCCCGCCCCTCTGTTTTTGAGTTGGGTTGGGTTAAATTCTCTAAGCACTGCTTTTGTGACATAACTGATTTGCTGTGGCGGAGAGAGAGAGGATATACCCTCGGGGACTGCCCCTGGGGTGTGGCCAGAGCATTTTTATTTCCTGTCTAGTCCTGCTCCTGTGGAGGCAACATAACCCGAAGGTGCTGTATCACCGAGGACTACGTCTGTCAATGAGCTAAGAGAAAAGGATTTTACGGTAAGATTTTACAAAAATCCATTTTTTGATTGTCTGATCCCTTCCTATTAAATAGAAGACTGCCATGTCCCAAAGAAAAAAACACTGTCTCTTTCCTGGGGTGAGAATCAACAAATCTACAGACTTTCAGCATGCTTTTTAAGCTTGGATAGGCCGCATTTTTTTGAGTAAGAGCAGAAGTACATTTCTACTGAAAATAAAAAATATATATTTTGGGAGACCTAAGATGGACACGTTAGGTTTGCACTACAGATTGATGTATGGACAAGCTTAGATTTCAGAGCAATTAAGTGGGCACATTACATGTGGAAATGTTGGTGAATTGATTTAGAGCAGGGGTGGGGAACCTTTTTTCTGCCAAGGGCCATTTGGGTATTTATAAAATCATTCGGGGGCCGTACAAAATAAAAATGTGCCTGTTCTATTTGGTCAAACATTTAACTCACCCCTAATGTGATGGGTGCAACTGCTTCTCTTTGGTGAGGTGTGTGATGTTAGCTGGTATTGATGATGTTGCTACTCGCAACTGGTTTTCCAGGTTTGTGTCAGTCAGTCTGGAGCACAGTCGACTCTTTGCGGTGAAAAGAACTGCTGGTGGGTACAGCTGGCTGGTACTGCTGGTGGGTACAGCTGGCTGGTACTGCTGGTGGGTACAGCTGGCTGGTACTGCTGGTGGTTACAGCTGGCTGGTACTGCTGTGGGTACTGCTGTCTCAGGCTGGTACTGCTGTGGGTACTGCTGACTCAAGCTGGTACTGTGCTGTAGGTACTGCTGGCTGGTACTGTGCTGTGGGTACTGCTGGCTGGTACTGCTGGCTCAGGCTGGTACTTCTGGCTCTGGTTGGAACTGCTGGCTCTGGTTGGAACTGCTGGCTCTGGTTGGAACTGCTGGCTCTGGTTGGAACTGCTGGCTCTGGCAGGTGCTGCTGGCTCTGGCAGGTGCTGCTGGCTCTGGCAGGTGCTGCTGGCTCTGGCTGGTACCGCTGTGAGTACTGCTGGCTCTGGCTGGTACCGCTGTGAGTACTGCTGGCTCTGGCTGGTACTGCTGCTGGCAGAAAATGCTGGCTAGCAGCGGCTCTGCTCTGAAGGAAGAGGCGATGTTTCCTGTATTGGTCACAGGCGGAGTGCATTTGATATCACTCCGCCTTTGACTCACTCAGACTGTCAGAATGGAGCCGGAACTATACAGGAAGCATCGGCTCCGTTCTGACAGATCAGCTGACAGATCAGCTGAGAGACACAGACTCAGCTGCACAGGGGACCAAATGACTTTGAGGGCCGCATACGGCCCCTGGGCCATAGGTTCCCCACCCCTGATTTAGAGACTGAAAAGATCTGACTTTTACGGTTTGGCACCACAGATATTGAGCATGTATGGGCAATCTGCAAATTCTGAGCAATTATAAGGGCATATTGCATTTGGAATTATAAAAATAAGTGTACCCATCTTACAGATTATCATCCATCTGGACTTTGTCTGCCAGTGAGGCCAAGGACTACACAAAATGAGTCCTTATAGTGGTGTATACCCTAGTCATGAAATCTGTACAGAACACACTTGTCTCTGTCCAAAGGTTTCTCTCTGGTGCTTTGTTTCTCTGTTATCAGCATATCACTTCTGAGAAGTTTTTTCTCAACACATGAGTTAAAATCTGTGATTGGGAGGGAGATAAGCAGACAGCTTGTCTATTCAGAATACAGCTCTGCATGTCCCTTTTATTCCTATGTGGAGTGGGGGGGGGGGGGTATCGATGTCCTCCAATCAACTCTCACACCATGTCTGAGCTGTAACTGCAGCTTTCCACCCCCTCCTCTGTACTCTTCACAGATGCATTAAGATTGTATGACAAATCTGCGCTTTTGAAGGGTTGTAGATGAGACGACTGCAGATAAACAAGAAAAACATATATGGGTGGATTTGTTTCTTCTCTGTGCATCATCTGAGGCTATTCACTTCACTGGGTGTATATGAGGATTTACAATCACTTTAAGGCAATTCTTCTTGTCCATGCTGTCAAGACTTCTGTGTGCCTATGCTCTACCAATGCTGTAAAAGCATTCAATAGGGTGGACTGGGATTTTCTGAAAACTACCCCTCACCAAATTGGGTTAGGGGGGTCACATGTGACAATCGCTGGAAGACACCAACTCAACACCCTCCACTGCAGTTAGAGCTAAAGCAATTTCTCTTTTCTTCCCTCTTACCAGTGAAATAAGACAGGGCTTACTTTTTCTCACCACTATCTTCTTTCCCACATTGGAACCCTTCCTACAATATGTGTACAATAATATGAAAATTGCAGGTCCCCAGTTCAAGTTACACAACAGGAAGTAATGGCTTTTGCTAATAACTTTTTAACTTTTGTTTATAAATCTCTTCTTGTAAATGTAATTTTGCTGTAAAACATGCTACAGCAAAAATGAAAACAAAAAAGCATAAAGTTTCCCCAAAACATACATGTCCTGCTCTATTGTTTGTCCCCCACAAAATTGAAAGCCTGATGGATGACAACTGCTATATACAAATGGTGGGGTCTCCTGGTGATATTATTGACCATAAAAAAAATGGACATGACCATATTTGTCAATGATGTCACTGGAATGCCACCCCTTAACTTACATGGCTGGTGATTCCCTGCAATGTAAGTCAATGTAGCAAGCGACATCAATGGTTGTTAGGACTTAAAGCGGTAGTATCCCGCTTTTTGACACTTTTACCTACAGGTAAGCCTATAATGAGGCTTACCTGTAGATACAAATAATATCTCCTAAACCGGCACGGTTTTGGAGATATTTACAGTGCATGCAGCCGCTCGCGCGAGCGGCGCATGTGCTCTGAAGGTCCGGGGGGACCTTTAATTATGTTTTCCGGAGCTTGCCGGAAAAATCACTCCCACGCGCATGCGCGGGAGTGACGTCATCGCGGCTCCGGCCAATCATCGCGCCGGAGTCGTCTCTTCCAGCCAATCAGCGCGCCGAAGCCGCTGTCCAGAAGCTGTGCAGGGATGACGCTGCAGACGTGGCGGCGGGGCCGGCGCAGTGACGTCATCGCAGCTCCGGCCAATCATCGCGCCGGAGTCGTCTCTTCCAGCCAATCAGCGCGCTGAAGCCGCATGCCCAGAAGCTGTGCAGGGATGACGCTGCAGACGTGACGGCGGGGCCGGCGCAGTGCAATCGTGGGACCGAAGAGGACGCAGAAGAGGATCGCGCTGGCTTCAAGCTGCCAACACCTGAGATGGCAGCGCTGGAGAAGAAATTTTAAAAGTAAGTATTTCTTCTTGCAGGTAAGTGCGAACCATTACAGATCAGAGGCTAGCCATTGTGGAATGTACTAGCCCTGACTGTCCCGGGGGTATGTATGTTGAATTTTTTTTTTTTGTAGCTGGAACGCCGCTTTAAGGTTCGAACGTAGCCCTCAGCTTATGCCTACTGGTAACCTGAAAGGGGTGGATGGAAAGCAGATGAAAATCAAGTATGTGTTGCAGAGGTAGCAGGATTAACGTGAACATGCTGCTTTGCTCTCAGATTAGGAACAGGTTCATTCTGATTTAGATACTGCAACTTTTTTTTTTTTTATTGTAAACCTTTTTTCAATCGAGTGCTCAGTTTGTGGTACCAGTGCCTCCTAATGTCCAGTGTATGAAAACAGTGCCTTGGCAACAAGTCTATCCCTGGTTGTCTGAGTATTGGTTAGTTATTTAAGTAGTCACTGTTAATGGCAATAATACTACTAAAAGCTCAAAGCAATATTGTAATTAGTAATGGCACTCTATCAAATGAAACAATAAACTTAAGTAATGTCCAGTACTGAAATCTGCGCATCCATTATATATATGAGTGAATAGGTGTCATAAATGTTATTCCAAAAGCATAAAGTGGCATCAGAAATATTACATTATGCAGAGCAAAAGTACTTACAAGCATTAGTCCAAGGCAGCTGTAATTGGAGCACCAGTTCAAAGCACAGGAATGCCTTTTCACCATTTAGTATGTGCAAAGTAAAGTTCAAAGAAATATTGATGTGTCAGTTTAGAGCGAAGAAGTAGCTCTTCCCATGTTCAAAAAACTTTAACTTTGAACTTATTCTTGTATATACTCAGAGCTGAAGTGAACCTCTGTGGACAAAAATATGTAATATAAGAGTATAGAAGTGTAGAGAAATTAAAATGAGGCATGAAGGTCCTCAGTTATGAGAAAATGGTAACTGAGCTAAATTTGATCATCACTGAGAAGAGAAAATTGTAATGTTATGATTATCATATAAACATAAATGAAGCTCATAATTATATAAATGACAACTAAAGAATGTTCAGTAACAAGCAGTTCTTTTTAAAGCAAACATGTTATTTTCTCAAAGTGATAAAATAATCAACACAAATGAAATATAGGAACCTAGAAGTGCTTCCATGTACCCTCAGTCATCTTCACAAGCACTCAAATTCTTTCAATGTCAGGACTAGCCATTGTCCTCCTTCTGTCCCTGTCATTGGTGAGAATAGCTCTTCAACACAGTTATTGGCAGGTGAGCTGAAAGGGAAACGAATGGGCAGAGGTTCATTTATTCAGAAGAAGCTCACACCACCATTCCCCCAGGGTGGTTGCAGCATGGCCCCATTCAGTTAAATGAGTTGCGTTTAGCAGGCAATACTGCCCACGGAATGCAACAGAGGAGAATTTTTGCTATGCGCCTGCATATACACACCCCGACTCAACATGTGTTTTTACTGTCCCCAAAACTGCAATGTAAACTAGGCCTAAATCATAATTGCAGTTCTTCACCTACTAAGCATTTTTTTTAGCATTCTTGTTTTTTTTTTGGATGTTATGCCATTGTCATAATGCTTTACAGGTAAAATCCTCTGTTTATTGACACATGCGGTTGTCTAATAGCAGTGCATCCTGAACTTTGTCCCTGGACAAACAGGGTCCTGAATGCTAGTACCACTCAATACAGCGTCCAGCCCCACCTAGTCAAAGCCTTCTCCCGGGGTACTCTAAAACGCCAGAAGGGATTCACTGCTCCCAGATGACCCCATGTGCAAGAAGCCTTAGAAAAAAGGCGATTGTAGAAAGATTTTCTGGATTTAATAGTAGAAGTCTTGAACCCACTAGGCTTACACAAAGATAACCATTAACACACACAAATATTTAGATGTAGTAAACATGCTGTAACGATAGGTTTCTTTTTACAGATTGGATTCTGATTTTCTTAACCTTTGGGAATATTTTTTCCAAACTACTGCAGCTTCTTCCCCCTGACCTTACCCTGCTAGTTATGCACAGCTTCAAACAATTCATTTAAAGTACAATCCATTTAAAGTGCTTTTAGTGTAGATTCACACTGAGGGCGGGTTTGAAATTTTGCATGCTCAGCTGAACTCGCACGATTTCAAACAGGCATCTTCAGTCTGACTTCAGGCGATTTGACAGACATAGGCGTTGCACCGATTTGGAAGGTGCTATTACCGGCAATAGACTCCAATTTGATATGTCAAATTGGCCTAATGTGAACGTGGGCTTAAAGGCAGAAGATTTTTTGTAAATGATCACCTTGTAAAACAACCCATATAGTTTAAAATTGAAAATGAAAGGCAAACATTTGTATTTAGATTAATAAACAGGATACAAAAACATAAAATTTAGTTTTTTTTTCCTTTTTTATTTTTTTTATTAATGATTACATTCCCTCTGTACCTAGCTGGAAAAGAGCTAGGGGGTGGAGAAGCAACTGCACATTGATCTTCCCAGTGAAATGCTGTGTGTGTGTGTGGGGGGGGGGGTGTTAGGACAAATCTGATCAGAGTACACGGAGTTCCCAGCACAGCTAGAGAAACTGACCACAGTGTGCTCTCCTGCTTAGTGTGGCCAGTTTTTAATAGGGATGCGGAGGGACTGACAGGAACACCAGGGATTTCACAAAAAGCAAGCAATACAAAGAACAGGAGACTTTCTAAAATAAGTGCATTGTACAGCAGGTACAGTACATTTCAAGAATATAAAATGCTGGGGTAATGAGCACTTTAATGCATTCTATGCTTTAAGGTAAAAAGCTTCATGGGTGCAGCTCCCCCCCTCCCCCAGCCCCCCTTTATACTATAAAATCTGGATCCAGTGATGTGCATGAGAGCAGTAGCTCTCCTGGGTCTTTTGCTCCCTATTTGCTAACACCGCATCTGGAGCCATTGGCTCTTACTGCGGTCAACCACAGCCAATGAGTCAATGAGGAGAGAGCGGGGCCGAGCCATTCTTTGCGTGTGTGTGTAGCAACCTTCAGGTAGGTGCTAGGTAAATGTATAGTGGGCTTTGTCTGCCTAACAGCAGGGCCATGATTTCTTTTTAGTAGGGTGTCATGGTTTCCAGGTGTGTCTGCTGAAGGGGGAGTCTAACCACTGGCTCTGTGAAAGGCTTCTCATAGGGCAGTGGAGGAAACCCAACCAGGGATACATTTAGGCTTGTAACTACCCCAGAAGGTAGATTCTGAGGCAAAGGATTCTGGGAGTGGGTATAAGTTTGAGGGAGGGCATGACTCATGGTCTTTGGCGGGAAGCAGAGTCCCAGGAGGGAGAGGACGGCTGTCTCTCCTCCTGTCAGAGGAGGTGGATGTCTTGGATGCTATTGAGAATCCAGAGAGTGCTGAGTTGAGCGGAGGGGGATCCGGTGTGCTGAGATCCAGCGGAGAGCGAGAGGGGTCCAGTCCCAGGAAAGCCTAAACAGATCGTGAGTACTGAGGATTGCCCCTGGGGGTCTGCCTAGAGTAAGTGGGGACCACGTGTCAGCTAGCAGTAAAGGGGGTACCTAGTCAGAGGACCCTGAAGTGGTAGAGGGGGCACCTGCAGTTTGGGCCCTGAAGAGTTAATGCACAGTGTGAGTGCATCAGTTGAGAGTTGCAGCCATGCAGGAATAAAGAGCAAGCTACCGCAAGCCAGGGCGAGGCTGGAGGGAGTAGTCAGTGACTTTGCAGTGCGAGCAGTATCAGATGTTCAAGGTTCTACAGTCCTGGATCTGCTAGACTTAAGTCGGGGTTCCAGCACAGCTTTCAGAGATACATTGTGTTCAAAGAGTTAGTAAGCGTTGGCTGGCGTCAAGACCGCACCAACGGGCATTTTTGCTACAAAAGTCCCAGAATTGTACATAGTCAAGCCAAAGGAGTATCCCACTCATTCCCTTCTCCCATCCCCTAAAACTACAATAAAACAAACAAAGATGCCGGAGTTGTCAATGTGTCAGTTCTCACACCCAGGGCCGCAGCTCACATGGGCTGGAGAGGTAACTGGTATCAATGGCAGACCCACCGCAGGCCACAGGCCTGGAAGCCTTGCTACATGTGTGAATGGACAATGTCCATTCACAGGAGTTTGGCGTGGGAGATTGTACTACGTATGGCTGTTTTTTTCCAACATCGGCTATGTGGTTTTGCTGTGATTAGAACTCTCCTTAATAGTATTGTCTTATGGAATATGTGTTGAATTGGTTAATAGGTAAAGTGTGGGATAAAGTTTGTTTTACCACAAAGCCATTCCCTATGAAAAAGTAAATGGTGAGGAAACGCGTCAGACGTGGCGACGTACTGAGGTAGTTTGTCAGCTCTGAGTTCCGAGCAGAGGTCTATGGTTTCTGCAGCTGGTTTACAGGATCTCTGACGGGTGGCACTATTTGTTTTAAGTTTTGTTTTATTTGACAATAAATTTCTTTTTATACATTATGGTGGATTTGGAGAATTGGATCTATTGAATTGGAGAAGGAGATGAAATGATTTTGGATCACACTTTATCTAAAGTGCTACCTGCCTGCCTTGTATTATGAAGGTGAGGAGGAAGTGCTTTTCCAATAATCAGGGGTGATGTGTGAATATTTGTGAACACTTGAAACTTGATCCAGCCAAAAGAAGATTTGAGTGGACTAATTTTCACACATTTGGTGCCATCATAGTTTGTTGGTCGCGGGTTCACCACTTGCCGACCAGCTTCTGCACTTTTACGTGAAACAACATACCTGCATGTTATTGCGTGTAATAGCCAGTCGGGGGGAGGCAGAGGGGGGAGCCCAGTAGACGCAATGTCCGTCGCCCACCCGCGATCGCTCCACATAGAGACAGAATGGCGGTCTGCCTATGTAAACCAGGCAGACTGCCGTTCTGTCAGAGATAAACACAGGGATCCTGTGTTCTTGCTATTTAGGAACACAAATCTCGATGTT
The DNA here is from genome assembly GCF_965119305.1 of Pelophylax lessonae. Classification (NCBI taxonomy): domain Eukaryota; kingdom Metazoa; phylum Chordata; class Amphibia; order Anura; family Ranidae; genus Pelophylax; species Pelophylax lessonae. Next base: position 208,539,031 of record NC_138776.1, on the reverse strand, counting down.
CATCTAGTGAGTCCATCCCCCACACAGTTAGAAAGCATCCTCTAGGGACACACTTAACCCTTTGATCACCCCTTCCAGTGTCAGCACAGTGACAGTGCATATTTCTAGCACTGATTACTGTAATAATGTTACCGGTCCCCTCAAAAGTGTCAACTGGCCAATCTCGCTGCTGCATTCTTGCAGTCACACTTGCGGTTGTAAAGTGGTTAATTGTAATAGTAAAATTGTCTATGAGGTCATAAAGCACACAAATGGCATTGATTAATTCTAAAATACACATGTTCTGTTCAGATATCCCTTGGTTCACATCTAAGTGGTTTCAGGCAGCTAAGTTTGCTTGGGCATAGCAGCCCATTCATTGAAAACTCCTGAAAATGCAGGGAAAAGGTCTGCATTCTGCAGTTTCCAGTGCATGGGGATACCATTAGAATTATTGGTACCCTCACACATCACCTAAACTTCATCACATTTTTCTCTGCAGTTACAGGAAAGCGTGTGCTTGGATTCTGAGATGAATTAGAAATTAGGCATGTGGTTTGTGTGCTGAATACATTCCTGTACGTCGAATGTAACTCTCAGTATCTGTTCTTATTCTGTTTGTATGGGCTCTGCACAGTACCAATTCTCTTGTCCTGTATTCTGGGAGTAATTTTCAATATCTGTTCCTATTCTTCATGTATGGGATATTTTTAAAAACAAATGGAATACATGGTAACAAACTGACAGGTTTGATAAAGGAGAATGTCCCCAAAAAGAGTAACCACACCCCTTCCTTATCCACTCGTACTCCTGTATCTCTGGCTCCGCTTTTGGCTTGAGGCTGACTGCACTCTACGTTGGCTTCCACCAAAGGTCCCTGTTACCACCACTTCCTGCTTACGGCTCTACAATCTCAAGACTCGTGTTCTGCATATACAGTACAGCCCAGCTGTTTCCAGGCATCACTCCGCTCTACCCGGCCACTGCCCTGCCGAGCCCTGCAGATACCAGAGGACTAGTAATGCTTTTATGATATTTTTTCTACAATGTAATTGCAATTTTAACTTCTGTATTATTTCAAAAAAATCTACACTTAGATTGTAGCACCTATTGTGTCTTGTGTTATTTTCAGACAGTTACAGTTTGTTACTATCAAAACAAAAGAAACAACAATTGCCTACATATTCTCCAGGTCAAAAACTCAACAGTTCAAAAGAAAAATAAAAAATCATATATAGAAGTTTCATATTCTAAAATGATAAAACTCCATTTCATAATGTTGTACTTTTCCAACCAAGTTGGAATATTCCAAGTTAGCTAGTAGTTAGGTAGACATTGCCACATATGGCGTTGCGCAGTGCACACCTGATTTTGTCACCCACTTAGTTGTGAAGGGAAGGGGTGGCTTGCCTGGAAAAGTAGTGGCGGCTGGGTACGACGTACTGTGGGACAGCCACCGCCATAAGGCTTTTAAAACTCTGCGTCTCCACCAGAAGGAATGACAGCATTTCAAAGGCCAGGAATTTTGAAATGCTGGCATTCAGGGCCAGGGATCGCGGGTGGGTAGGGGGGTACTTCCTCTTCCGCTCCAGTGTTTGGGAGATAGAAAGCTGAACACTTCCACGGGACATTGTGGAGATGGTTCTTGGTGACCCAGGTGGTGGTGTTGCTGGCAAATCCTCTGTAGTGACAGTGGCGCCTGCCACCCCGCAAACAGAGGTGGATGAAGAGGCCGAGACTGCAGCAGAAGAGGAAGCAGGAGGAGCCAGAGACCTTTCTTGGTTTTGGAGGTGTCTACTCCACTGCAGCTCGTGCTTTGCACTTAGATGCCTGGTCATGCAGGTTGTGCTCAGGTTGAGAAGGTTTATGCCTCGCTTCAGGCTCTGATTGCACAGCGTGCAAACCACTCGTGTCCTGTCATCATCACATTGTCTGAAGAACTGCCACGCTAGGGAACTCCTTTGAGCTTGCTTTGGTGTGCTCGGTCCCTTGCTGCATTGGGCAGTAGCAGGCCTAGTGTCTAGGGCACGGCTACTCCGCTTTTGCACCCTACTCCCTCTTCTGCTGTGCTGGTGGCTCTGTGCGACCACCGCCTCTTCCTCCAAACTACTTAGGTCACCTGCATGACGTTCATTCCATGTGGGGTCGAGGACCTCATCATCCTCCACATCATCTTTCACCCAGTCTTCACTCCTGCCCTCCTTGTCGGTCTATACAATTCGGAATTCCGCAGCAGTTGGCACCTGTGTTTCGTCATCATCCGAGACGTGCTGCGATGGTCCTCCCATGTATTCATCTTGAGACATAAGTGGTTGGGCATCGCTGCACTCAATCTCTTCCACTTCTGGGGCAGGGCTAGGTGGATGGCCCTGGGAAACCATGCTAACAGAGTCATCAAAAAGGAGAGACTGCTGCATGACTTGGGGCTCAGACTGATTGGCTGATTTGCAAGGGGGTGAGGTGAAAGATTGATGGACATTGGCTGCAGGTGCCAACTCTGACCTTTCAGCAGTAGACTGGGTGGGAGACAATGTGAAGGAACTGGAGGCACTGTCTGCAACCCAATCTACTATCGCCTGTACTTTTTCTGGCCTCAACATTTGTAGAGGGCATTAGGCTCTGCCAAATACTGCTGCCGGTTCTGTCGCCTACTCACACCTGAGGAAGGTGTTTCACTTGTGCGTATAGCTGGCACAGATCGACCACGTCCTCTCCTTGCAACAGGAGCTCCACCAGCAGCACCACGACCCAGGCCACGTCCCTTATTTGACCACCTCCTCATATTTCTCTAATTTAGGATCTTCCCCTAAATGGGTGTTTATTGAATAGCGGAATAGAACAACAGTATCCAAAGGGTGTATCTCACAGTAAAATATGCAGACTAGGCCACAATTAAATTTTTTTTCCCCTAAATGGGTTATTATTGATAAGCGGAATATAACATTATCCAAAGGGTGTATCTCACTGAAACATATGCAGACTAGGCTGCGATTTTATTTTTTCCCCCTAAATGGGTTTTTATTGATAAGCGGAATACGACAGTATCCAAAGGGTGTATCTCACTGTAACATATGCAGACAAGGCTGCAATTTATTTTTTTTCCTCTAAATGGGTTTTTATTGCAAAGCGGAATACAACAGCATTATCCAATGGTTGTATCTCAATGTAACGTATGAATGAAAACATTTTATTTTTCCCTTGTTAATTGGTGATTTTTGAAGAGCAGATTTCCATAAGTGTCTAAACGCTGTATGACAGTGTCACAGTAAAGTATGAATGAAAATCTGAAAAATAATTGTCCCATTAATTGGTGCTTGTTGAATAGCAGATTAGAATTGCAGTGTCTAAAATATGAAGGAATTTTTTTTTTTTTTTTTAAATCAAGATTAACCACTTGCCTACAGTGCACTTTCACCCCCTTCCTGCCCAGACCGATTTTCAGCTTTCAGCGCTCTCACACTTTGACTGAGAATTACTCAGTCATGCAACACTGTACCCATACAAAAATTGTGTCCTTTTTTTCCACACAAATAGAGCTTTCTTTTGATGGTATTTGATCAATACTGGGTTTTTTATTTTTTGTGCTATAAATAAAAAAAGACTGAAAATATCGTGAAAAAACGCATTTTTCTTTGTTTCTGTCATAAAATTTAGCAAATTAGTCATTTTTCTTCACAAATTTTGGCCAACATTTATACTGCTACTTATCTTTGGTAAAAAAAAACCAAATAAGTGTATATTATTTGGTCTTTGTGAAAGTTATAGAGTCCACAAGCTATGGTGCGAATCATTGAAAATTGATCACACTTGATCACACCTGATTTACTGAAGGCCTATCTCATTTCTTGAGACACTAAAAGGTCAGGAAAGTACAAATACCCCCCAAATGACCCCTTTTTGGAAAGTAGACATTCCAAGGTATTTAATAAGGGGCATGAGGAGTTTTTTGAAGTTGTAATTTTTTCCCACAATGCTTTGCAAAATGAAGATTTATTTATTTATTTTTTTACAAATTGCCGTATTAACAGGTTATTTCTCTCACACAGCATGTATACTTGCAACTACACCCCAAAACACATTCTACTACTCCTCCTGAGTATGGCGATACCACATGTGTGAGACTTTTTCACAGCCTGGCCACATACAGAGGCCTAACATCCAAGTAGCAGCGTCCAGCATTCTAGGAGCACAAATTACACATATCATTTCCTGACAACCTATTGCACTTTTGAAGGCCCTGGAGCACCAGCACAATGGAAACCCCCATAAAATGACCCCATTTTGGAAAGCAAACAGCCCAACATATAATTTTTGAGGCATAATGAGTCTTTTGAATATGTCATTTTTTTCCACAAGTTTTTGGAAAATGTGGAAAGAAAATGAAAACACATTTTTTTTACACAAAGCTGTCCATTTATGCAATATTTCTAACACATAGCATGTACATAGCAAAACTTGCACCCCAAAATACATTCTGCTATTCCTCCTGAGTATGGCGTTACCACATGTGTAACACTTTTTCACAGCCTGGCCACATACATAGGCCTCACATCCAAGTAGCGCTTTACACAAAGTTGTCCATTTATCCACTTTAAGCCTGGGCCTATTTTTACACTTGGTGTTTACAAGCTAAAATCATTTTTTTTGCTAGAAAACTACTTTGAACCCCCAAACATTATATATATTTTTTTAGCAGAGACCCTAGAGAATAAAATGGAGATCGTTGCAATATTTTTTATCACACCATATTTGCGCAGCAGTCTTCCAAATGCGATTTTTTTTTTTTGGAAAAAAATTCACTTTTTTGAACTAAAAAATAAGAAAACAGTAAATTTAGCCCAATTTTTTTCCATAATGTGAAAGATAATGTTACGCCGAGTAATTAGATACCCAACATGTCATGCTTCAAAATTGTGCATGCTCACAGAATGGCGCCAAACATTGGTACTTAAAAATCCCCATAGGCAACATTTTAAACATTTCTGCAGGTTACTAGCGTAGAGTTACAGAGGAGGTCTAGGGCTCAAATTATTGCACTCGCTCTAACGATCGCGACGATACCTCACATGTATGGTTTGAACACCGTTTACATATGTGGGCGGGACTTGCGTATGCGTTTGCTTCTGCGCGCGAGCTAACGGGGACAGGGCGCTTTCATTTTTTTTTTTTTCCTATTTATTTTATTTATTATTTTTTTATTTTTACACAGTTTAAAAAAAAAAATTTTTGATCATTTTTATTCCTATTACAAGGAATGTAAACATCCCTTGTAATAGAAATAGGCATGACAGGTCCTCTTTATTGTGAGATCTGGGGTCAAAAAGACCTCACACCTCACAACTACACTAAAAAAGAAAAAAGAAAAAAAAAAATTGTTGAAAGAGGAAAAAAAAAAAGCGGCCCTTTAAACCGGTTGCTAGGCAACGTCTTTTGAGGTAGCTCCAGTCCTCCAAGACCATAGAGTTGAATGAGGGCCATCTTGCCCTCACTCGACTTCGTGTCTCTGAGGATCCGGGACCGGATAGTTTTCCCCGCTGCCGGCGGGTCCGGTAAGCTGGGAAAACATCTGGGACGCGGCAGGAGGGAGGGGGGCACCTCTTCCCCTGCACCGTAAGGGTAATTCCGCGGTGAATCCGCCACTGGGACCACCCTTATCTGAAAGCCGACTGCCCGCCGTTTCAAAAAATACCGGGGTTATGGGGGCTATCTGCTGCCATAACCCCAGTATTTAGCTTTTATTGACCGACGTATATAGTCGTTAGGCGGTCAGTAAGTGATTGCATGTATATGGCAAACAGGTGACGATGACTGACGGGGTGACAGGTGACGATGACTGACGGGGTGACAGGTGACGATGACTGACGGGGTGACAGGTGACGATGACTGATGGGGTGACAGGTGACGATGACTGATGGGGTGACAGGTGACGATGACTGATGGGGTGACAGGTGACGATGACTGATGGGGTGACAGGTGACGATGACTGATGAGGTGGCAGGTGACGATGATTGATGGGGTGACAGGTGACGATGATTGATGGGGTGACAGATGACAATCACTGACGGGGTGACATGTGACGATGATTGATGGGGTGACAAGTGACGATGACTGATGGGGTGACAGGTGACGGTGATTGATGGGGTGACAGGTGACGGGCGATGGTGCACAGTGGTACTGATGGCAGTCTCTGGTGACCGGTGAACTTTAGGCTACGTTCACATGTGAGCGTAGCGATCACGGGCAGAATCACTGCGATTCTGCCCGTGATCCAGAAATCATTGCAAATTGCGGGGCGCCTGTGCGTTGCCCGGGATTTGCAATAGCACCCCAAATGCTGTTCGATGTTGCTGCGATTTCCGCCTGCCGAATCGCGGTAACATCGCGCAAACAACGCATGACGCTCCAAAGAAACTCTTGTACCTTTTTTGGGCGTCATGCGATGTTTGCGCGATGTTACCGCGATTCGGCAGGCGGAAATGGCGGCAACATCGCACAGCGTTTGGGGTGCTATTGCAAATCACGGGCAACGCACAAGCGTCCCGCGATTTGCAATGATTTCCGGATCGCGGGCAGAATCGCAGTGATTCTGCCTGCGATCGCTACGCTCACATGTGAACGTTATGGGTGTCAATTTCTGGGCACTGATGAGGTGAATGTTGGGTGACAGGTGACATTGGGGGGGGCTGAGGACTGTGTGGGGACCTTTTATTAGTGTGATTTTTACTTTGTGACATGTGTACAGAGCAGTAACTCACTATTTCTAGCTCTTCTCCCCTCATACTGGAAACTGTATGAGGAGAGAAGAGCTAGTAACACTGAGTTACTGCTCTTTGTTTACATTTTGTGATCGGCTGTGAATGGATTCACAGCCGATCACATAGTAAACAGTCACTGTCAGTGACTGTTTACTACCGCCGGTGACAGCTGTGTTCCTACGGAACACAGTGCCACCGACATGACCGCGCTGCGCGCTCCCGATCGCGCATGCGCGGTCATCTTGTGGGCGCCTTCATTGTGATCGGCTGTGTCATTGGAACACAGCCGATCACGTGGGAAACAGCCACGCCCATTGGCTGTTTCCCCCCTGCCGGTGACGGGGGTGTCCCGGGGACATCCCGACACCGGCAGTGCAGGGCGGCGCGCACGCGATCGCGTGCCTGCCCTGCTTAAAGTGCCGCCGTCATATGACGGCGGCCCAGGATAATGGTCGCACCGCTCCGCCGTCATATGACGGCGGGTGGGCGGCAAGCTGTCAAGCAGGCACATATGCACTGAGCTTGCATTACATGTCTGCTACACGCCGCACGCCTAACAGGTTGGATACTGTTGTTGTTCTATTCCGCTATTGAATAAAAAAAAAAAAAATTTGAATGAAAAACTGAAATATTTTTTTCCCTATAAACTGAAAAAATTATTATTTTCCCCTTAAATTGGTGCTTTTTGAAGAGCAGGTTAGAAAAGCAGTGTCTGTCTAAACACTGTATGTCAAAGTAAAATATGAAGGAAACAAGTTTTTTTCTTTTTTAAATCCATATTAAGCAGACACGTATGAACTGAGCTTGCATTACATGGCCACTGCATGCCGCACGCCGACCACCTAACAGACTGATAAGTTTTTTTTTTTCTCCCTCTTCCTCACTGGGCTCAGGTCAGGGCAAAAAGATTGTGCACTGCACCCCCACACAATAAAATCAATGTAGATCGCTGTCTGATTAAAGATTCTTCCTATGTTTTCCCTGGAAGCAATCTCCAGCCTGCCCCTACAATAATCTCCTATCTCTCCCTCAGCAGCATCAGGAACCTGTCCCTAGTATAGTGACACGCGGCGCTATATGACTCAAGCTTATATAGAGGCTGGGTCACATGCTGCACTGGCCAATCACAGCCAGGCCATTAGTAGGCATGGCTGTGATGGCTTCTAAGGGCACACTAGTTAAACGCTTCCTGATTGGCTGCCTTGCAGCTGTTGAAACCGCACCATTAAAACCGTGCCAAAACATGAAATAACATTACCGAACAACGGACTGTATCCCGAACATACAGTGAAATGTTCGGGTTCGGTACGATCCCATACAATACAGTCCGGGTTCGCTCAACCCTACTGCCCACACCTGAAATGGCAGCGCTGGCCAAGAAATTTTCAAGGTAAGCATTTCTTCTAAAAAGTAAGTGCAGTGCAACCTGGGACGGTTCAGAGGCTATCCATTCTGAAATGCACTAGCCCTGACTGTCCCGGGGGTATTTTTATCTCAAAAACGTTTCCGAGGCCGGAACTTCACTTTAACGCTTCTCAACAAGTTAAAACAAAACAAAAAAAAAACTTACAAAGTGCATAGCTGGGATCAAAGAAAATGTAATCTCCAACTATGGAAATTTCACTTTAAGACACTGAACATCATGACAGCAGTGGAAATAGCCAAAGATACTATAGGGGGTAGAGCTGTGACTGCTTGTTGAAAAAAGAAAAGGGGTTAAGGAAAGCCAAATATCATCCACCAAGGAAGTGGGATGGAGCTACTGAAGTTATAAAGCATTACAATGCCACAAAACTGGAAGCAGAAAGCAATCTATTCAGTGAGGCTTCACGATAGCCACCAGTCTGCCTGGTGAAGTTAGAATTTGGCTTTAAATGAAAGTCCATAATTTGTATAATTAAAAAGATTGTAAACCTTTTTTTTTTTTTATTCAAAAAAAATAACAGGTTATACTTACCTGCTTTGTGCAGTTGGTTTTGCATAGGGCAGCCCAGATCGTCCTTTTCTCAGGCCAATCTTCAGCTCCCCTGGCTCCTCCCTCTTTGAGTGCCCCCACAGCAATCATCTTGATCTTTTGTGATTTTTATTTTTTTGCACTATAATCAAAAAAAAGAGCGACAATTTTGAAAAAAAAAAATATTTTTCACATTCTGCTTTATTACATTCCCAAAAAATAAAATAAAATAAAAATCAAAATTTTTTTAATATTTTAGGCCAATTTGTTTTCTGTTACATATTTTTGGTAAAAAAAAAATCACAATAAGCGTATTTTGATTGGTTTGCACAAAAGTTATTGCGTCTACTAACTACAGGAAAGATTTATGTAATTTTTTTTTTTTTTTTGATTATAAACGTTTATTGCATGTAAATGAATACAAAAATATATATGCATTGTCAATGATAAAATATCAGTATTACAAGAGCCGTATGAACATCTCATGTCTATAATAATGAGAAATATAAACAGTAACCAACTGGAGAGTATAAAGTTAAGAATATGTTAACATCGTCATAGAGAAGGCATTTCAGGTCTGACAGGTAGAGATAAGGTAGGATTTTACCTGTTAAGCCATGTGAAAACATGTGTGATAGAGCTAATACTTCTACAAAAGTAACAGAAAACGACTTTATATATGGGATAATGTAGATAGACACAAGATCAATAGGACTTATGTTGGGCCTCCCGTCTGCCTCAAGAGGGGACGCCCTGTCCGGTCAACCATTAGTGTGGCAGAAGAGACCATCCTTCCAGCACATAGGGAAGTCTGGAGCGTATCACATATTAAATGAGTAAGGAGCATTTATAAATGAACCAGGGGTTCCATTTTTGATCCCATGTGTTTTTGGAATTCGTAATAGAATGATGATATGCTTCCATAGATCTAATATCTTCTATTCTGTGGTTAACCAGAGCATATGGTACATTGGGTTCTTTCCATTGTTTAGTTATAGACCATAGCATTGCGACACATAGCGTATGTATCAGACGGGTTAATGGTGTGGAAACTTCTGGGATACCATGAAACAATAGACATTGTGATGGTGTGAGTGTAAGGTTTTTACCTGTAATTTTCGCGCATGCGTGGAATATTTCCGACCATGTGTCTTGTATTTTAGGACAGTCCCAGAATATGTGTTTAAACGAACCTGTATCATTGCATCCTCTAAAACAATTCGAGGAGATATCTGGATAAATTTTGTTCAGTTTTTCAGGTGTATAATACCATCTAGTAAAGAGTTTCACGGCTGTCTCCCTAACTCCCAGTGATCTTGTCGAGCCGCGTAGGTTCAACCACATGTTTTGCCAATCCCTAGCCGTAAGGGTTTCCCGCAACTCCAATTCCCAATCCGTCATGTATTTCAGTTTAATCTCAGTATCATGCGGATTTAGGGTGGAGTATAAGGTAGAGATGTGGCCTCCCCCCAGGGGGTTTTCCAGGCATATTCGCTCAAAGGTACTGAGGGGAGTTCCAGATGGCTGAGCATGAAAGGAGGTGAAGTAATTCTTGATTAATTCGTAGTTTAATTTTTCAGACGAAGGAACGTTCTTGTGTTCTGTCAAATGCTCAAATGAGTACATGATTCCTCCATCAAATAGGTCAAATAACGTGGTCAGTTTGTTTTTAGACCACCATGTAAATTGGTGAGGAGAATGAAATGCTTCCTTGAATCTGGGGTCCCCCAAAAATGAAGCACCCAATTGAGGAGTGGATGTTAAAGAACTATGCTTATTTGCAGATCTCCAAACTTTAAGGGAGTCTGAAACCAAGGAATTACGGGTAGAAATTCCACGTATAGGGATTGTTGGGTCCCATAGCAGACCGGCTAGATGGAATGGAGCAATCGATTGTGCCTCAAACGAAACCCATGGAGAGTTCGTAGGTTGAGTGTGCCAGTATCCAAGCTGGGAGAGCCTACAACTTATGTAATAGGGCCAAATCTGAGGGAGACCCAAACCCCCCGATCGTTGGTGTCGATAAAGAATGTTAGCGGCATATCTGGATTTTTTGTTACCCCAAATAAATTTATTGACAAGTGATTGAAGTTTGGAGATGAACCGTTTGGTGAGACTTATTGGTAGAGCTCGAAAAAGATATAACATTTTAGGAAGGATGGTCATCTTAACTGCTGTTATCTTCCCCAAAAAGGACAGATGATAAGAGGACCAAATTTGTAGTAGACTACGAATCTTGGTCATTAAGGGAGGGAAGTTGGATTGGAATAAGGATTTATATTCTTTGCATAGCTGTATCCCAAGATAAGGGATGGATTCGGAAGCCCACACAAAGGGAAATACATCTTTTAGGTTTAGGATGTCTTGTGGTGGGAAGTTAATTGGTAACGCAATAGATTTCGACATATTAATAGTTAGACCCAATACTCCTGCGAACTTCTCCAATATTGTCAACAAATTTGGTAGCGAGCGCAAAGGATCCGGAATAAAAAGTATAGCATCGTCTGCATAAAGGCTTAATTTATATGATTCTCCGCCCTTCTCATAACCCCCCACCCCATCATGTCTTCTGATAGCTATAGAGAGAGGTTCAATAGCTAGGGCAAATAGCAGAGGGGATAGGGGACACATCCCTGTCTAGTGCCCCTGCCCAGTGGGAAGAAGTTGGAATTACAACCTGTCATTCTAATCCTGGTTTTGGGGTTTTCATAAAGGGCCGTGAAACCATTTAGAAACTCGCCTGTGAGTCCAAATCTGGGGAGGAGATGTTTAAGGTAATCCCAGGAAACACTGTCAAAGGCCTTGTGAATGTCAAGACCCAATAGTAATAATTGTTTTTTGTGTAGGTTAGCATCTTGTATGACGTTACAGGCCAATCTAATATTATCCGTAATTTGGCGGTTTGGAATAAAGCCTGATTGGAAGGTGGAGATGAGCTTGTGGATTATAGTTGATAGTCTGGCTGCAAGAATTTTACTAAATAGTTTTAGATCGTTGTTAATAATTGAGATTGGCCTGAAATTCTGGGGACTGGAGAGGTCTTTATTGGGTTTTGGAAGTAATACCATATTAGCCAAAGACATCTCTTCAGGGAACTCGTGGCCTTTTAATATGTGATTGAATAACTGAGAACGTTTAGGGGCAAGAGTTTGAGAGAAAGTTTTAAAGTATATGGCAGTAAATCCATCTGGTCCCGGGGCTGAGGAATTGCGGAGAGATTTAATGACCAGTTCAACTTCAGTGTCCGTGATCGGAGCATTTAACCGTTCATAGTCCGATTCCGATATAGAGGGTATTGGGATTTCATCTAGCCATTTCTGGGAGTCTAGCGGGGCTAATGAAGGTGGAGGGGATAAGAGGTTTGAATAAAACTTTTCAAAAATATCCATGACTTCCTTGGGATGGGAGGTAGTCAAGCCTGAAGACGTGTTTAGCTTATATACATGTGGTGGTCTGACAGATTGATTTAATTTTCTGGCAAGCATTGTGGAAGAAGAATTTCCATACAAAAGGAATTTGGATCTAGTGTATTTAAGGGATTTCTCGGAATTTTCAGAGAGTATGTCATTCAATTCTTTCCTTTTTTGATCAATACGGGTTCTGGTGTTCATGTCATGCAGTGTATTGTAATTTTTATAAAGAGTTTGAAGATCTTTGGTCAGGGTTTGTATTTTGGTGGTACGCAAACGATTTTTCCTAGCCGCCAATTCAATTAGTCTTCCTCTAATAAATGCTTTGTGTGCTACCCATGTATTCTGTATAGAGGTGTCGTCTATGGGATTGAGCCTGAAAAATTCTGTAAGAGAATCCGAGACCTCTTTGGAATCCTGAATATTCGCCAGTATTGAGTCGTTTAGTCTCCATGAAAATGGAGTGGGGGAGAGGCCTATACCCTTCGTGTCATATATTACCATGTGATGGTCCGACCATACACACGGGAATATATCTGCAGAAACAGAATTTGCCAGTACCACCTGAGATGCATACACATAGTCTATTCTGGCTGAGGTGTTGTGGGGGTTGGAGTAGAATGTGTACTCTCTAGCACCCATATTTAAACATCTCCAGGTGTCAACTAGTTGAAGAGTGTTGAGTTTTCGTTCCAAAATTTTAGGGAAAGTCTTAGAGGAGGGAGAGGGGTTGCTCCTATCTAGGGTTGGATGGGCAACCATATTGAAATCCCCCCCTAGTATTATGTGGGAAGAGTGAAGTTTCTCCAATTCAGTGAAAAAGTCAAGAAAGAATTTTACCGTAGCGCCATTAGGAGCATATAGGTTTGCAATTGTCAACGCTTTACCCAGGATGCAGATTTATGTAATTTTTTAATTTTTTTTTTTTTTTTTTACTAGTAATGGCAGCGATCTGCGATTTTTTTTTTTTTTTTTTTTTTTTTTTTTGCGGGACTGCGACATTGTGGCAGACAGATCAGACCCATAACTGACATTTTTCGACACTTTTGGAGGTGGCTAAAAATATGGGGTATTATTGACACTGGCCAGGGAAGGGGTTAACTCTATGGGTGATCAATGGGTTAAATGGGTTAAATGTGAGCCTAGGGGAGCGATTCTAACTATGGGGGGGCGTGTCTTGTGAAATGACCATAGAGACATGTGATTCTATATAGAAGGATCACATGAGCTCTGTGAACATTTCAGGGAGAAGAACGGTTGGCTGGCTGGTTGCGATCACGGGTGTCAGGCGGCAATCGGAGCTTCCCGCGCGTGACTGACATAGGTCTACGTTGGTTTGTGCAGGAGAGCCACCCTGACATGGTAAAAAAGCAGTGGGTCGTCGAAAAGTGGTTAAGGACCAGGCCTGACACTTGAAAGTTAAAATCAGTATTTTTTGCTAGAAAATTACTTATAACCCCCCCAAATATATATATATTTTTTAGCAGAGACCCTAGCGAATAAAATGGAGATCGTTGCCATACTTTGTCACACTGTATTTGTGCAGTGGTCTTACAAACGCATTTTTTTTTTGGAAAAAATACACTTTTTCAATCTAAAAATAAGAAAACAATAAAGTTAGCCCAATTTTTACTTTAAAGTGAAAGAGAATGTTATGCCGAGTAAATTGATACCGAACATGTCATGCTTCAAAATTGTGCATGCTCGTGCAATGGCGACAAACATTGGTACTTAAAAAGCAATATTTTTTTGCGTTAGAAGTGTGGCTTGCAGGGGTGTGGTTGGGACATGGCGGGGTGAGGACGCACTCGACATGAGCTCTTGTCTGCTCCCTCCCCGATCCGACCGGCTCCAGCCTGTCAGTAAATCAGCAATCCATCAGTAGCAAACACCTGCCAAAGATGAGAGAGACTCTGCTGTCTTAGCAGCCGGCCGCGCACTCCAACGCCTGCCCGCCCGCCTACTCCTGCTGACTCACCATACGGCAGCAGTGTGTATTGAGAGCCGGGACCGCCGCGATCGCAGGAGGTAGCTGGAAAAAAAAAAACCCCGCAGCCAGGAGGATCAGCTGGGTGAGGTACCGTGAGACGCTGAGATGAAACGAGTAGCCGGCGTCCGGCAGCATAAGCAGAGGGAGCGTGACCCCTAGGAGTCCGGAGAGGCAACAAACAAAAGTCAGCTCGGAGAGAGACAGAGAGCAGGGGATCCATCTGTGGCCGGGGGTATGGAAGGTGAGAGGGGCTGGTTCCCCATACCCTCATTGGGTGATACAAAAAAAAAAGTTACCACTTGCATTCCTGGATGTTGTTAAAAGGACAGATTTCATGACTGCAGGTTGTGTGATATTTCAAGTGAAACATTGAGATATTTAAACACTCTTTTTTAACACACCGAGAAATTCCGTAAGGAGAGAAGGGAGGAAGGAGGAAGGGAAGGGGAGAAGGAAAAGGGGGATACATATGTGAGCCCGGCATGTCCCCAGGGAGAAGGCGCGGAACAAGCAGGATACGTTCCTCAGCCCGCACGTCCGGGAAACAAAGGGGAGAGATAGTACAATATCTCAAGCCGCAGACACATACAGCGGCTACAGACCTGACATCCGAGATGGCGGGGAGTAGAGCACAGATGCAAGAGGCAGAGGAGAAGCTTAGCAGCCCAGTTACACAGGCAAGTGCGGCATCTCTATCCGAGACGGTGGACCCGACTGCCCCAGACACAGCAAGTATGCAACAGCAGGTGACGACCCCCCGTAGCCCAGAGCTCTCTACTCCTCTACAGATGGACCCAGAGATCCGGGCATTGCTTAGAGCACTCCCAACACGTACAGAGATAGAGACATTAGTGCTCAGAATAGAGGAGGCTCACCGCAGAGACTATCAGGTAATAAAAAATGAAATGCAGACAGTCTCAGATAGGTTGCAGGTGGGGGAACAGGCTGTTAAGGTACTAGAAGCACGGGTGGTATCCCTGGAAAATACCCATAAGGAATCTGCAGATACAACCATCTCCATACAGCTACATATAGAGGAATTGGAGGACAGGAGCCGTCGGAACAATCTACGGCTCCGTGGTATCCCGGAGACTACAGGCAAAGAAGACCTGCGAGAGATAGTAGCAGCCATATTTCAAAAAGTTCTAGGCTCGGAACCTTTGGAAGCAGTAGAGCTAGACAGAGTTCACAGAGCGCCGGGACCAAGATCCACCAACCCGGAAAGACCAAGAGACGTGGTGTGCAGAGTGCACCACTATCTCCAAAAAGAAGTTATCCTGCGTAAGGCATGGGACATGAGAGCAGTGGATTTTGATGGAGCATCTATAAAAATCTTACCAGATCTTTCCAAAGCCACGCTACAACGCAGAGCACTTCTCCGACCAGCGTTAGATATCGCCCGTCAAGCAGGCTGTACATACCGATGGGGATACCCATTAGCAGTTTTTTTTCGAAAGAACACTACCACATTTACACTCCGAAATCCAACAGAGCTGCCTGCCTTCTTTTCCTTTCTAGGAGCCACCCCAATTCAGATCCCGGATTGGCTGATTACTCTACCGCGACCTGGAAACAGGGGGACAGTTGAAGCATACCGTGGTAGACCTGTCCCTCAATCCCAAGGACAGCAGAGGGAGCGTGACATCAATCGAGGGGAGGGACCGTGTGAGTTATAAAAAACATATAATTGACTATTACTTTGGGTATCCCCCCCTTTTTTTTTTTTTTTTTTTTGACTGGGGGACTAGCAAATGCTACAATCAGCTCATTTAGTTCTGCTGTAAGCGATATGGGAGCACATGTGGAAAAAGAGACCCCCTGAAGACTCTGACTAGAATAATATAAAATGCAGAAATGGATGGAAATCAAGGAGAAACGAGAAGATGGTATATATATTGACTACCGGAGGGGAGGAGGGGAGGGGGTTGGTGGGGTAGGATCGTTGGGGGGGCTTCCCCCACTAGCCAGCCCACTCTCTTACCTCCCGTCAGTCTAAGATATTTCTCTCTTATCTACAGACTATCTATAGACTATGAGGACAGATATGGCTCTGGTATACAAGGTACTCTAAGAGAGAAGCTTTCATCCCATCCATATATGTTAATATGTAAATAATGGTTTTCACCTTTCTGAGGGGGGGGGGGGGATGACCTCTTGGGTGAGAGGAGGGGGATTGGAGGGAATGGGGGGGAGATGGGGGGAGGGGTTATGAGCCCCCCCCCCTGGTTCTCTCTTAGTCCTCTCCCTACTCACTTCATGAGGACATTAGGAGAGGGATGAGAGGGATGAGAAAGAGGAGCTCATAAATATAGCTTATTCTGAATGGGGAATTTTTTTTTTTTTTTTTTTTGGGATGTGGAGAGAGAGGGGAATGAAGGAAGGGTTAATACTCCAAATCTTCAGTAGGGAATTGCGCTCTTTATGGCGTCATCCCCCCCTCCCCTTTTTTTTTTTTTTTTTGTCTGGAATTTGCATATATGTTAATTAAAAAATATGGTACCTCACAGGGTGATGAGGGGTGATGAAGAGGGGAGGGTATTTAGGTGAAGATAGCGAACCTCTTATTTTTAAGGAATTTATGATACAGTAGATCTATCTTAAATAAATAAAGAGAAATAGATCAGAGAGGAATATTACACATGATTATACATGATTAGAATTTTTCTTTTTTTTTTTTGGAGAGGGGGACCCCAGATCTCAAGGTAGCTAGATGGGGAGGAGGAAGGGGGGAATGATAAGGGGAGTGTAGCCCGTCACAACCCCCTCCCCCCCCCCCCTTTTTTTTTCCTTTTTTTTTTTTTTTTTTAGGGTCCTTCCCCTTCCTCTGGATGCCACCTGAGTCAGGAGGCTAGTAGCATAGAACGTATGCAAGAGCCAATGCCTCGAAAGAGGCGAAGGTGAAAGCACGTAATAGGGATACCCCTAGGGGTTTTGAGGGGGATACCTTCATCACTCTGTGAAGTTGATAGTAAATAACGTCACATAGTAATGGTAGTAATGGAACAATGGTGTGAGGGTCTTTGAGTATTTTGGTTTTTAGTTTTCTCCTCCCCCCCCCCCCTTTTTTTTTTTTTTTTTTTTTTTCTCTTTTCTTCTCCCCTTCTTCCCTTTTTGTTTTTGGAAATATGACACCTAAAAAATGCAGGTATATATATAATAAAATGTTTTTCAATAAAAGACCCCTGATTGGGGGTAGTGGGTTGGGTTAGGGGAGGGAGCCTGGAGAGTCCTCACCGGCGTCTCCCAATCTTCACCCTATTAGGGCACGCGTCTAGGTTTTTTTTGGGTCGAGGACCACTAGACGCCATATTTGCCCAATTTTTTTTTTCTTGCTTTTTCTTTTTTTTTTTTTTTTTTTTTCTCTTCTTCTTCTCTCTCTCTCCCCTGGTTACTTACCGCCTATTCATAACATGAATACTATTAAAATATGCTCACTAAACGTCAAGGGATTGAACATACCGGAGAAAAGGCGGATGTTAATCTCTGAATTAAAGAATGCACATATAGATATAGCCTATATACAGGAAACACATTTTAAGGAAGTAAGAACACCATTACTAAAAAATAAATTTTTCCCCTTGGTGTACCATTCTACCTGTGTGAATGGTAAAACCAAAGGAGTGACAATAATGATCTCAGGAAAGGTGCCATGGACGTGCTCACAGGTCTGTGCCGACCCAGAAGGTAGATTCCTTTTTTTGAAAGGAAATATTGGGAGTATCAGAGTAACGTTAGCCTCAGTATACACACCAAATACTCAGCAGGATGTATTCCTAGTAAAATGTTTGAACCAGCTTCAGGAATTTCAGGAGGGTCAGCTTATTCTTGGAGGGGATCTTAATATGGCCCTAATTCCATCTGAAGACACATCAGCAGGAACTACTTCTTTACCCACCAGAATCCGAAAGCGAGTGGCGACACAATTACACAAAAAACAGCTGATCGACGTATGGCGTCTACTACATCCTGGAGAAAAGGATTATACCTTCTACTCCCCTCCACACGCATCATACTCGCGGATTGATTATTTTTTAGTCCCGCATGCACAACTACAATCTGTACAGTCTGTAACAATCGGTTCTATTACGTGGTCCGACCACGCACCATTGACACTAATATACACATTATCAGATACACCCCTAATCAGATCACAGACATGGTCATTGAACTTGAGCCTCCTACAAGATAAGACGGTGATTAGCGAAGTGGAGAAGGAAATCACACATTATTTTCAAACTAACTCAGATGAAGAATTAAGTCCGGGGGTGATATGGGAAGCTCACAAGGCAGTAATTAGGGGGGTATTTATCAAACATGGAGCTAGATTGAAGAGACAACGTATACAGCAGATGAACGAACTCCTACAGACTTTACATGATTTAGAATCACGACACAAACATGCACCTACAGCAGAATTGACGAGAGAGCTTACTACAATACGCAAACAGATAGTGGATATACTACAATATAAAGCCAAAGCAGCACTACAGAGAACCCGTAGGGTGATGTATGAAACAGGGGACAAGTGTGGGAAAGTGTTAGCTAGAACCTTACGTGACACACAAACGAGAACCTATATTCCTAAGATTATATCACAAGCAGGGCAGAAAGCTGAACGACCTGAAGATATAGCACGGGACTTCCGAAAATATTATCTGTCACTCTATAATTTGTCTCCGCAGTCCATTGATCCGGAAGTAGTGATTAATTACATTTCTAAATCAGGTATGTTAAGATTAAGAGAGGAGGTGAGGGAAGAATTATCTACCACTATCTCCCTGATGGAATTACAAACAGCAATTAAAAACACAAAAACAGGAAAGGCACCAGGGCCGGACGGGATGCCAATACAGTACTATAAGACCTTTTTTCAAATTCTCGGCCAACAAATGATAGATATGTTTAATAAATCACACACAGATACCCCGTTTCATAGAGATACGTTAAGAGCACACATAACAGTTCTGCCAAAGGAAGGGAAGGACCCTACAAAATGCCCTAGCTACAGGCCTATTTCATTATTAAATGTAGATCTGAAATTATTTTCAAAAATCCTCGCTAATAGACTCCAACCTCACTTACCTACTTTGATACATCTAGACCAGGTGGGCTTTGTACCCACCCGAGAGGCACGGGATAACACTGTAAAGGCTTTAAATCTTCTGCATGTAGCGTATAACTCTAAACAAGCATGTATATTTGTTGGGACGGACGCGGAAAAAGCATTTGATCGGGTCAACTGGAACTTTATGTCCGCGGTATTGGGGTATGTAGGAGTGGGAGAAAGGATGAGAGAATGGATACTACAGTTATATTCAGCCCCTTCGGCCCGAATTAAAGTAAACGGGGTTCTATCTGAGAGCTTTGGTATTTCAAATGGCACACGACAGGGGTGTCCATTATCACCCCTATTATTTGCTCTCACTTTGGAGCCCTTTTTGTGCACTGTTAGAAATAACCCCGATATCAGTGGCATAAAACTGGCAGGCACTCAACAGAAAGTATCCGCATATGCAGACGACATGTTATTTAATCTTACCAACCCTCTGATTTCTCTACCAAACTTACTACAGGAATTTAGTCTATATGGTATAGTGTCTAATTTAAAGATCAATCTGAGTAAGTCTGAAGCAATGGGAGTAGGAATTTCACAATCTCTGAAGGCACAACTGTATACAAATTTTAATTTAAAATGGACAGACTCGGCCCTGAAATATTTGGGGACCTTATTACCACCTGTGCCTTCTCAGATATTTAAGATGAATTTTCCACCACTATTGAATAAAATAAGAGACCAATTACAGAGATGGCGTACAGGACTTAGTTCCTGGTTTGGTCGCAGTAATATAATTAAAATGAACATCTTACCGAAATTCCTATATCTCCTTCAGGCTTTACCTATTTCGATTCCATCAAGTTATTTCCGACAGGTGCAGGTAGTACTTTCAAAATTTATTTGGGCCCAACGGAGACCGCGACTTAAGAAGCAGTTACTTTATCTTCCTAAAAACTATGGTGGATTAGCGGTTCCAGATATATTAAGATATTACCACGCAGTTCACTTAGGCAGACTTATAGACTGGAACCGTCATAAGGAGATTAAACTATGGCCTAGTGTAGAACAGGCGCAATGTGATATACCGCTGAATAGAGCACCATGGTGCTTTGGCTCATTACCACGAGATATGACACGACACCCGACTGTAGGTACAACGATCCGGATATGTTCAAAAATTTTTCAAAACCCAGCTCTCTCGACAAGGCATTCACCATTAATGCCTGTTTTAGGGAATCCACAGTTTGCCCCGGGATATCAGGAGAAAACTTTCTGTAGATTAAGAGACAGGGGGATCTATCAGGCATCCCACTTTTTGAGATCAGGCTCTTGGGTGTCGGTGGATATATTGACCTCCCCTGAAGAGGGGTATGGATTAGATCATTGGAAAGCATTCCAACTCCATCACTTTTTACAATCACAGCGTACCCCACGGGAATTTGATAGGCCACTAACCACCTATGAGAAGATGTGTACACAAACAGGAACGATATCCCATGTAATATCAAAGGTTTACTCCCTAATAGTCACGCCAACATCAGACTATAGACCATCTTATATAGATAATTGGGAGAAAGAATTAAATTATAAGTTTTCATTAAGACAATTACAACATATTTTACAATTTACATTTAAATCCTCCATCTGTACACGGGTACAGGAGACAAACTATAAATTGTTATCTAGATGGTATTACACACCAACACGCTTACATATATTTTCACCGAACAATTCAGATAGATGCTGGCGCTGTCAAGAAGAAAAGGGGACTTTATTACATATTTTCTGGGAATGTTCTAAACTTGATAACTTTTGGAAACAGGTGCGAGAGATTTCCCAGAAATTTACAGAACATATAATACCGGACGAACCTGTTTTCTTTCTTTTTCACGCTCCGGATATGCCGGATAGGCAATATAAACATTCTATCATTCGCCATCTATTGGATGCGGCTAAGGCGTGCATACCCCTGTGCTGGCGAGAAACTAACTCGCCGACTATTAACATGTGGATAAACAAAGTAGAAGAAATGAATAAATATGAAGACCTGATTCTATCAACACGAGGCCAACACGAATTATACACTAAAACATGGACATTATGGAATCAGTTTATAGTTTCAGATGAAGGGAGAACTCATTACACTTCCCCTTAGTTAGTAGAAAATAAATAGGGGTAAGGGAGGATACCAGACTCATAGGGAGAAACATTTAGAAAATACCAAGATAGCACGGAGAATACAATAGGAGCATCAATGGACACTCCCCCAAATGGAGGAGGGGTGTTTTTTTTTTTTTTTTTTTTTTTTTTTTTTTTCTTTTTTCCTCCTTTTTTACACAAGGGGTGTGGATGGGTCACGGGTGGATTTAATTGGCACAAGTGGAGGGGAGGGTTTGTCCTCCTCCCCATAACTAAATTTTTTTTTTTTTTTTTTTTTTTTTTTTTAATGTATTTTATATCACAGTTAATCACGTCACATTTTCAGTGGAAATATATTTATTGTTGTGGCACAATACTTAAATTAAACACATAGTAGCACCATTTTAAAGGTATTGGTTAACGAGACTACTTAACTGTAGGTAGCCTTGGAACACTAATGATAATCTTAAATAAACACAGTATCACATGACACAGGATTACACAGATACTAGGAATACAAGGAAACACAATAGGGAACACCAAGGGAAGGGGAAGACACTTAGAAATAGGATTTGGGGGAGGTTGATCTCAGTGAGGGGATTACTAAACTTAGGAGAATTCTCCGTGGACCGAGGAACTCCCCTTACATTACTTCTAAGAACATCTCCTTCCTTCAAGGGAGCAGTTCATAGAGTACCTTTGAAGGAAATATAAAAGGGAAAGTGAAATGAATAGAAGAGAAGAAAAAGAGGAAGCTTATAAACAGAGACCTTTGGGAATATAAAATGAGAAGAGGACATATATGTTTAACCCTATTTAGGGATTCTGACTTACGAATTTAGGGGAGTACTATGTAGAGACAGGAATTGATGATATAAAGGATAAGGAGCTAAAGTATTCATGGGATAACAGTTGAGGGGGGAGGGGAGAGAGAGGGAGAAACTCTTGATTTATAATCCCTTTTTTTTTTTTTTTTTTTTTTTTTTTTCTTCTCCTTTTTGTTTTCTTTTATCTTTCTTTTTTCTTGTTTTATTAAATAACGTTAGAAAATATTAGGGACAATGGAGAGTACAGATGACTTTAGTTAATTGTATCAATTAAGTCCTACAGCCTCGATTGAATTTAATGTAACAGATGATGTTGGAAATAATTTTGTGTTGAATGCTTTATAATGTAAAATGGACTTGAAATGATGTATTGGAATATTTTCATTGTCTCTTTTGAATAAATAAATAAAATTTAAAAAAAAAAAAAAAAGAAAAAAAAAAAAAAAAAAAAAAAAAAAAAAGCAGTATTTTAAAAAGTACTTAAAAAGAAGTATCTCCACCATTCAGTACTGCCCAGGGGGGGAAATGATCCTCTATCCCCAAGCCAAGTCCTCCCTTTGAAAGTTATGCCGTAATAAAATAGAATTGTTGTGCCATGTCTAGTGCCACAATGGCACACTGGAAGCAGAAGTCTCCAGCAGTTCAGCCTTTCCCTACCTCATTCTATGTGCTGATTCACATTATTATATCCTTCTCTACCATGCCTTCAGAATGTTTGCAAACAAAATCTCCCACTAGTGTCATGTGACTGTGGTCTGTACAGTGATCCTCCTATAAACTGCATCTTTTAAAATGGCAAGCAGACCGGTATAATTGTATGGTAAAGAAGACCAGATTTTTTTAAGACAAATTCAATACTTTCAAAATTGCACTTTTATATGTAAAGGTTTAAAGTGCATATACTAGGGTTTACTCTATTGAACTGACTTTAATCTGGGACCTTGACTTCCACTTTAAACACACACTTTCACCTTCCCCCGTGCAGGACAAAGTGACAGAGTCTCTGCAAAGGGCATCTTCCAACACCAAGGCGCTGCAAGCGAAGCCAACAGAATACTGGCATGTATAAAAAAGGGGATTCACTCCAGAAATAAAGAGATTATTCTCCCACTCTACAAGACTCTGGTCCGGCCACATCTGGAGTATTCCGTCCAGTTCTGGGCACCGGTCCTCAGGAAGGATGTGCTGGTACTGGAGAGAGTCCAGAGAAGGTCAACAAAAATAATTAGAGGAATGGAGGATCTAAGCTATGAGGAAAGACTACAAGCATTGAACTTATTCTCTCTGGAGAAGAGACGATTAAGGGGGGATATATCAATGTACAAATACTGTACTGGTGACCCTAGCATAAGGAACAAACTTTTCAGAGAAAGGGAATACAATAAGACACGTGGCCACTCACTAAAACTAGAGGAAAAACAGTTTAACCTTAAAATATGCAGGGGGTTCTTTACTGTCAGAGCAGTGGGGATGTGGAACTCTCTTCCACAGGCAGTGGTATCAGCATGGAGCATCGATAGTTTCAAAAAATTATTAGACAAGCACCTTAAAGACCACAACATACAGGGGTATACAATGTATGGTTAACATCAAACACACAAACACATCATAGGTTGAACTGGATGGACTGATGTCTTTTTTCAACCTCACTAACTATGTAACTACAGTGCCTTGCGAAAGTATTCGGCCCCCTTGAACTTTGCGACCTTTTGCCACATTTCAGGCTTCAAACATAAAGATATAAAACTGTAATTTTTTGTGAAGAATCAACAACAAGCGGGACACAGTCATGATGTGGAACAAAATTTATTGGATATTTCAAACTTTTTGAACAAATAAAAAACTGAAAAATTGGGCATGCAAAATTATTCAGCCACTTTACTTTCAGTGCAGCAAGCTCTCTCCAGAAGTTCAGTGAGGATCTCT
Organism: Pelophylax lessonae; assembly: GCF_965119305.1. Classification (NCBI taxonomy): domain Eukaryota; kingdom Metazoa; phylum Chordata; class Amphibia; order Anura; family Ranidae; genus Pelophylax; species Pelophylax lessonae. Next base: position 208,514,995 of record NC_138776.1, on the reverse strand, counting down.
GAATGATCCAATGTTGACCTAAATGACTAATGATGATAAATAGAATCCACCTGTGTGTAATCAAGTCTCCGTATAAATGCACCTGCACTGTGATAGTCGCAGAGGTCCGTTTAAAGCGCAGAGAGCATCATGAAGAACAAGGAACACACCAGGCAGGTCCGAGATACTGTTGTGGAGAAGTTTAAAGCTGGATTTGGATACAAAAAGATTTCCCAAGCTTTAAACATCCCAAGGAGCACTGTGCAAGCGATAATATTGAAATGGAAGGAGTATCAGACCACTGCAAATCTACAGAAACCTGGCCGTCCCTCTAAACTTTCAGCTCATACAAGGAGAAGACTGATCAGAGATACCGCCAAGAGGCCCATGATCACTCTGGATGAACTGCAGAGATCTACAGCTGAGGTGGGAGACTCTGTCCATAGGACAACAATCAGTCGTATACTGCACAAATCTAGCCTTTATGGAAGAGTGGCAAGGAGAAAGCCATTTCTTAAAGATATCCATAAAAAGTGTAATTTAAAGTTTGCCACAAGCCACCTGGGAGACACACCAAACATGTGGAAGAAGGTGCTCTGGTCAGATGAAACCAAAATCAAACTTTTTGGCAACAGTGCAAAACTTTGTTTGGCGTAAAAGCAACACAGCTCATCACCCTGAACACACCATCCCCACTGTCAAACATGGTGGTGGCAGCATCATGGTTTGGGCCTGCTTTTCTTCAGCAGGGACAGGGAAGATGGTTAAAATTGATGGGAACATGGATGGAGCCAAATACAGGACCATTCTGGAAGAAAACCTGATGGAGTCTGCAAAAGACCTGAGACTGGGACGGAGATGTGCCTTCCAACAAGACAATGATCCAAAACATAAAGCAAAATCTACAATGGAATGGTTCACAAATAAACCTATCCAGGTAATAGATTGGCCAAGTCAAAGTCCAGACCAGAATCCAATCGAGAATTTGTGGAAAGAACTGAAAACTGCTGTTCACAAACGCTCTCCATCCAACCTCACTGAGCTCGAGCTGTTTTGCAAGGACGAATGGGCACAAATTTCAGTCTCTCGATGTGCAAAACTGATAGAGACATACCCCAAGCGATTTACAGCTATAATCGCAGCAAAAGATGGCGCTGCAAAGTATTAACTTAAGGGGGCTGAATAATTTTGCACGCCCAATTTTTCAGTTTATTTGTTAAAAAAGTTTGAAATATCCAATAAATTTGGTTCCACTTCATGATTGTGTCCCACTTGTTGTTGATTCTTCACAAAAAATTACAGTTTTGTATCTTTAGGTTTGAAGCCTGAAATGTGGCAAAAGGTTGCAAAGTTCAAGGGGGCCGAATACTTTCGCAAGGCACTGTATATATACCTATTTTACCTGCACTCCCACTGCATCACAGCTCCTTTATCTGTTGCACCAGCACTGAAATCTGCTGGGTTGGTGACTCTTGGAAGTGAAGACATCACTCCCCTGGGTATGTGAAGGTGCACAGGCCTACTGATTGGCTGCTAGGTCCAAGCAGGTCATATGTTTCCCCATGCCAGTGAATATGGTGTTTTCTTGGCGGCTGCAGAGGAGCAAGGAATTGTAAAGGACATGCGATAAGGTAAGTGTAAGGCGGTGAGGGGATGCCCTTTGCAGAGACACTGTCTCTTTGCCCTTCATACTGGATAAACAATCTTTTTCTAAACAAATGTTAAGAGCACTTCTCTGCACTACAAATCTCCAGAGGGATGCAGCACTATCTGTTCACTTCTCCTCTTGATGGTTCAATCAGTAATGCCTTGTTTACATCAGACACAGACTGAGTAATGAGAAAATCTTATTTACTCTGGAAATAAAGTGACATTTGTACATTCTGCATATGATAGGAAACCATTGATTTTCTTTTCAGATGAATCAACATTTAATTATAACGTTATCATTTAACAAATATATATACAAATATAAGCCTAAAATAAAAATGTCATCATTACTGAAAATAGGTTTTTTAGCAAAGAAAAGCCAATACCTCTAAAGACAGAGAAAAAATATTAACTGCCTTTCTATTATACACAACTTCTATAACAAAGGGTAATATCAGATGCTTGTTAGAGCGAACGCTAGGCAGATTTTAACATGAATGTAGTTATGTATTTAATAAACCATTTATTTAACAAAAACTATGAATTTAAAGCGGACATTTCTGCAAAACTGGCCCAAACAACTGCGGATCTTGCATAATGAATGCAGCTATACAGAGAAGTACAATAGGTTGAAATCAAGTTAAAGCTGAATTCCATGTTTCCTGTCACTGTAACCACTTCCCGATCACCCGCCGCAGTTCATAGGTGTGCACAGCCTACCACATTAGGGTGTGCACCTCAAAGCTCAAACACATATGTGTGTGAATGGAATGTGTATATATACTGACAGTGGCAGTAGAGAAGTGGAGGCATCAGTAAAGCAGAGATTGGCGTCAGTAGTTTTTATTTGTATTATTTTATTTTTTATTATTTTTTACAATTTTATTTTGCTTTGACAATTTTTTTGGGGGCCCCGTTATGGGGCTTTGGTGAAATATCAGGGGTGTAAACAGGGGGAATCTATGCCACACAGGGTGATTAGGGTGTGCCTGGGCACACCTGGCACACCCTGTGCGCACACCTATGCCGCAGTTATACTGTGGCAGGCAGCCCCTCCTGCGCAAACCGACGTAGGTATACGTGGGTAGCGCACCTGCAGCTAGGGGGCGAGCCTGCGCCCCCACTCGGTAGCGGGGACTCCAATGCACAGGGCAGGTGGCTCTGATTGCTGCCTGACACCCGCGATCGTTTCCCACTGAGAGAGAACGGTCAGCTGTTGTAAACACAGCTGACCGCTCTTCTCCCTGGAATGATCCCAGAGCCCCTGTGATCCTTCAATGTAGGATCACAGGTCTCTGTGATCATTTCACAAGCCACGCCCCCAGGCTCACATTTAACCCCTTGATCACTTAATGTTCCCTGCCAGTGTCATTATTACAGTAACCGTGCATGTTTTAGCACTGATTACTGTAGTAATGTCACTGGTCCCCCCAAAAGTGTCAAAAATGTCAGTTAGGGGTCCGATCTGTTCACTGCAATGTCGCAGTCCCGCAAAAAATCGCTGATCCCTGCCATTACTAGTAAAAAAAAAAAAAAACAAAAGTTACATAAATCTTTCCCGTAGTTAGAAGACACGATAACTTTTGCGCAAACCAATCAAAATTTGCTTATTGCAATTTTATTTATTTTTTTTTTTTTACCAAAAATATGTAGCAGAAAACAAATTGGCCTAAAATTTTTAATTTTGATTTTTACATTTTTTTTTTTGGGGGGGGGGGGGGGGGGGAAATGTTATATAGCAGAATGTGAAAAATATTTTGTTTTCATAATTGTCGCTTTTATTGGTTTACAGCGCAAAAAATAAAAATCACACAGGTGATTAAATACCACCAAAAGAAAGCTCTATATGTGGGGAAAAAAAGGACATCAAGTTTATTTGGGTACAATTAGCCGCTAAAATAACAGTGTTGAATCACAAAATATGGCCTGGTTATTAAGGGGGCAAATCCTACCGGCCCAGAAGTGGTTAAATTGTTTATTTTGGACAAAGGTTTTATTACTAAGTGATTTGGCCCATGTGTGAACTGTATCATACTGTAATAGCATCATCTACGTACATTATGTCGCGTTGAGTTCTGCAGCAGCACAGGCAACTTTTTGTCTGCTGCTGGAACAAAACTGAGTTGGCCTGCATGCTATTTAGGAGAAACCTTGTAATTGTATCTATGAATACAAGGCTTCCTCTTGTGCAGAGGTGGTTGGATGATGTCACAATCTCCACCTTGGTCAATCAGATGAAGTAAACCCATTTTAAAATTACAATATAATATTTACATATGTTCATGTCAGAGGCTGTTGTCAAGGTTTTCTTCTCATTTTCATATCTGAGCGATGCAGAATCATATGATTCTGCCCATGATTCTGGATCACACAAAAACCGTGGCAAAATCTGCAATACACTTAGGGTGCCAGCTATTCTTAATTGCACCCCAAATGGGGTTATGGGATGCAGGACAATAGCGTGATTTACACCTGAAATGGTACAAGAGCATCTTTGGCTCATTTGTCAAACATAGGGCAGCCCATTCCAGCGAATGGGTTCTTCTATGCTTGATGCATACAAACGTGCTAGAAATGTTCAGAAAAAAGTCAGCGGAAGAGTGTATTCCCGCTACGCAAACTGCACATGGGGGTCTTAATGCTGCTACTGAACTGTGTCCTAATGTTTTGCTAGGTCTTTGCACTGAATGAACTCTAAAATGACAGTTACTAATGGTATGGAGAAAATGAATACAAATGAATTTGAATTATGTTATTAGCACACTGAGAACTTATGATTAGTGTATCCTCATTACTAAATTAAGATGAAGCTTAATTGTATTATTGGAGAAAAAAGTATTTTATGAAACTGATTTTGGAACAAAAGTAGAAGCTCAAACTGTGAACATTACATGAGAACTGACCTTGTTAATTGTACATATAGTATATACCCATGCAAAAGGAAAAAAGAAAACAACTCTGGCAGGACCGTCAATGCAGAGATATCAGTGTACCAGAAGAAGCATTATCAGCTCACAACAAAATAGGAACTAGATTTATAGCAGGAACAAAAGGTTTTCTTTTGTACCTAAAGCATTTTTAAAGAGGCAACAGGGAAATGTGAATGTATTGCTTACTTAGACTTGGTTCCTCCCATGCAACTTGGCATTTTGGGTATTGAGTGCTTTCCATTGAATTTTTTCGATTTCAGCAAGTTCATCTTCATCCCACAGGACCTCAATGGCTTTCAAGCCTGTTTTGAAGATAGACATCCTGGTTGTCAATGGTCTTCCCTGTGTCCATTTTTTTTTCTGGGTCATGGCAACCTTCATATTGCATGTGGTGGTCGGGTAGGTGCAAGATATGTCCAACCAGCCATAGCCTGTGATTATAAACAATGTCATCTAGCTTCTGCATACCACTACATTTCAAGATCTCCACATTTGAGATACAGTGCCTTGCGAAAGTATTCGGTCCCCTTGAACTTTGCGACCTTTTGCCACATTTCAGGCTTCAAACATAAAGATATAAAACTGTAATTTTTTGTGAAGAATCAACAAGTGGGACACAATCATGAAGTGGAATGAAATTTATTGGATATTTCAAACTTTGTTAATAAATAAACTGAAAAATTGGGCGTGCAAAATTATTCAGCCCCTTTACTTTCAGTGCAGCAAACTCTCTCCAGAAGTTCAGTGAGGATCTCTGAATGATCCAATGTTGACCTAAATGAATAATGATGATAAAAAGAATCCACCTGTGTGTAATCAAGTCTCCATATAAATGCACCTGCACTGTGATAGTCGCAGAGGTCCGTTTAAAGCGCAGAGAGCATCATGAAGAACAAGGCACACACCAGGCAGGTCCGAGATACTGTTGTGGAGAAGTTTAAAGCCGGATTTGGATACAAAAAGATTTCCCAAGCTTTAAACATCCCAAGGAGCACTGTGCAAGCGATAATATTGAAATGGAAGGATTATCGGACCACTGCAAATCCACGAAGACCTGGCCGTCCCTCTAAACTTTCAGCTCATACAAGGAGAAGACTGATCAGAGATGCAGCCAAGAGGCCCATGATCACTCTGGATGAACTGCAGAGATCTACAGCTGAGGTGAGAGACTCTGTCCATAGGACAACAATCAGTCGTATACTGCACAAATCTGGCCTTTATGGAAGAGGGACAAGAAGAAAGCCATTTCTTAAAGATATCCATAAAAAGTGTTGTTTAGTTAGTTAGTCTTCAACCAGGCTTTGATTCAGATGGTAGCACAAGGTCATCTGAGAAATCAGGATACTTAAGTTGAGAATAGTCTTGCCATGGGATTCCAGAATGTGGGGCTCCTGCCATTGCTCTGTTCATTACAAAGTCTAAAGTCAGTTGGAAGAGAAATGGTGAAAGGATGCAGCCCTTCTGTATGTTGCTTTTAATACTGAATGAGTCTATAAAACCATTGTCCGTTTTAATGCAGCAGCTGGAATTAAGTTACAGGTTTTGAAAAAGGTTGGCATGCTGGGGGAATTCCATATGATCTAACAATTCCCACAGTGAATCTCAGTGAACATCATCAAAGGTATTTTTAAAGTCAATAGGTTTGTTGGAAAATGTTTTTTGTAATTCAAAGCATTGATTAATCATTTCTCACAACATCAATATCTGCTCACTTCGCATCTCGTATGCAGTAGTTGCATACCTGCATGGACATAAGACATATATATTAAGTTTTTTTTTTTCTTTATTGCCCAGATACTTTAAGCCATGCCCTTTGCTCTACTAATTTACACACTTGAAGACCAGGCTTTTTCAGGCACTTTTTCTTTACATGTAACCACCACTCTTCTTTTTTTTTTATTTACTAGAAAATTACTTAGAACCCCCAAATACATATATATTTTTTTAAAGCAGAGGCCCTAGAGAATAAATTGGTGTTTTTTTTTTAATTTTTTACGTTAGATGGTATTTGTGCAGCAGTTTTTCAACCGCGATTTCTTGGAAAAAATACACTTTTTGAATTTGAATGCAACAAAAACACAATATATTTTACAAAAAATTTGGATTATGTAAAGGAGGATCTTACACTGAGTAAATAGATACCAAACATGTTGCCCTTTAAATCGCCCCTGCAACGGCGACAAATGACGTAAATGTTACTATCTTAAGGCGACACTTTGAAAGCCTTTGTAGATTACCAATTTGTCACTGATCTGATTTTCACATTGATACTTCACATGTGTGGGACGATTGCTGTTTGCATGAGTGTGGGACCGACGAACGCATTCACCTTTGCACGCTAGCATGAAGGGACTGCAATACTTTTTTTTTTTTTTATTATTTTAGATTTATTTTATTTTTACTGTTTTTTTTTTTTTTTTATCATTTTTATTGCTTATATTGGAATGTAAAATGTAAACCTCCTTTGTGACAGCAATAGGCACGTGACAGGTACTCTTTATGGAGTGGAGGGATCTAGGGTCTAGAAGACCCCAAATCCCTCCTCTGACATTAAAAACATTCAAACCAAGTTTTTTTTTTTTTTTTTTTTTTCAAAGCACCAAGTTTTTTTTGAATAATTTACATTTTTTAAAAATGGTACCTTTGACATCCAGGTAAACCAGAAGTGATGTCATGTCATCGCTTCTGGGTTACTGTAGCCAGTCCCACCTTTGTTTGTGTGTCCAACTAGCTGGGGGGCACGCCGACTGGTAGCTCGGATCACCCGGTGTGCCCCCTCCTGCTGCTTGTAATCTCAATTGAACGGCTAACTAGCTGCTGGCATCACTCCGTTACAACCAATTGAAGTCCAATGATGTACCAGGTACCTGATTCAGGAGCAAGTGGTTACACATGCAACATAGGAGAGGCAATAAAATGAGCGGTAGAGTTTGGAACTCCTTGCAGTGCTTTAGGAGTGAGATTGCCAGTTTGAACTAGTATACACAGTTTTTGATGATTGTTGGCTTTAGGTATGAGAACAAAGAGTTCATGTGTGATCTGCTGTCCATGGTACTGTAGCTATGTTATTCATTGCTATAGTGATTACGTTGTTTAATATCCTGGAATGACACATTTCTATGTTCTTCCCTAAATTCAGCTGAGGTTGCTGGGGTGGCTAGATTCCAGCCAATTAATATTCAACAAAAACAGTTGCGAACATGCATATTAATTCAGCAAAAAATTTACTTGTAAATTTTAAAATAAACATTTTCTATTTTCTAAGAAACATTTGGGCTGGCTCACTAACCGTGAAGGAAATAAATTAAGAAAACAACAACAATAAAAAAGAAGAGTTGCCAAAAACTAGGGATGATTAGAACATACCTGGATTCAGTTTGAGGATTTGCAAAACATGACCAAACAAAGGTGGGGGATTCCCCTGAAAAATACAACCAGAACCTTTTTGTTTTTGTTTTTTGCACAGGATACCCCTTAAAATCCACAACAGACCCTTGATCAAGGATAAGAAATCTGACATGCATTTTAGGGGGACCCAACATTTTTTTTTGTCATTCTTGTTGCGAGATATACTACATGAAACATGACACTTAAGAAAGAAAAATAAAATTTGCTGGTAATTTACATTTCTTTTCATACATCACGGGACACAGAGTCATAAATTATAACATATGGGATAAAGACACCTACAGGTGAAGGACACTGGCAACCAATCAGAAAGGATGTCCCCCTATATAGCCCCTCCCACACAGGAAGTACCTCAGTTATTTCACCAGTGTTTAAAGGTGATGGTCAAGGTGAAGAGTCTCTCCACATTTCTCTTCAAAGAAGATATGCTATATACCTTGATCAAAGATCACTGAATCTAAGGGGTTAGCTATCCGATCCATCTAAAACAGTTAATGGACTAAAAAGATCCATCTAAAACAGTTAATGGACTAAAAAGATAGTACCTAAAAATGTGATAGATCCCCCTCACCTGAGCCACCCCCTGAATCAGTTAATTATTGGGAAGAGGATGTTTCCACTTCTGGGGAGTCGGGGTCAGTGAAGTCTCTATCAGCCTCTCAAACCCAGAGATTGCTAATTCAGTCTCTTACTCAAATGGTCCGGTCTGGATACAAAAGAGACAGCTGAAGTCTCTTTTTCCTCTTTAGGCACATTGCCCCCTCATAGTCCTTGGACCTTTCCCATACATCCGCTCTTGGAGCAAGAAATGTATAATGATTGGGACCATCCTGATAGGATTTTTTTTTCCTCCTAGAAGGTTTTCACTTTTATTTTCTATGGAGGAAAAGTTTACTAAGAAATTGAATATACCCACTGTGGATGCTGACATTTCTTCCGTTAACAAGAGTTTAACCTGCCCTGTGAATAATGCCCAGGTTTTTAAAGATCCAACAGATAAGAAGTTGCAATCTTTATTCAAAGCCTCCTTTGCGGTTGCAGGATCTGCGATACAACCAGCAGTAGCGGCCATAGGAGTTTGTCAGTCTTTAAAAGACGGTATGAAGTGAGTGTCCAAGACCGTTCCTTTTCAAGGAGAGTCTGTGGAATATCTGTCAGATCTACCTCGCACTTGGTTTCGCAGTGGATGCTCTTATGGACTCCATAAGGCAAATGTCACGAGTTCCTCTGATGACAGTGCGTATGTGCAGAAACTTTTGGTTAAAGAGCTGGTCTGCAGAATTACCATGTAAAAAGTTACTGGTTGGCTTCCTTTTTCAGGGAGAATGCCTTTTTGGTGATCTGGATAAGTATATTCAAAAGATCTCGGGGGGGGGGGGGGGGGGTGGAGCGAATATGTTGCTAACTGTGAAAAGGAAGAGCAAACGTTATTCCTTTAACATCCCCAGCACTCATACTACCAGTGCTTTCAATTCAAGATGGTGGTGACGGCCTCAACTATCTGGGTCTGGAACCAAGCCTTCAGGGCAGGATCAGAAAAATCCCTGGGCCCAGAGATCAGCCAAGTCTTCCTCTAAGCCTGCTCTGTGAAGGGGCGCCCCCACTGACTTGGGTGAGGGGAAGGCTGCTGGGGTTTTCAAAGGTTTGTGCGGAAACGATCCAAAACAACTGGGTTATCTCCACCTTTTTCAGGTGTACAAACTGGGATTTCGGGTGTTCCCATATCCTCGGTTTATAAAGTCAAGTATACCGACAGATCACCTAAAAAGAAAGTCTCTCTTTCTGGCATTGGACCAGCTGAGGGCCCAAAGAGAAGAATGAAAGTTTCAGGGGTTTTTACTCAAACCTGTTCATAATCCCCAAACCATGCGGGGATGTGAGACCTGTTCTGGATCTCAAAGCTCTAAACCAGTTTTTGAAGGTTTGTACTTTCCATATTGAGTCAATGTGTTCAGTCATAGCAGGGAGAGAAATTTCTAGCATCCGTAGACATCAAGAACGCATATCTTCACGTGCCTATATTCCAGGCTCATCAAAGGTTTCTCACTTGCAATAGAAAACCGTAATTTTCAGTTTGTGGCCCTGCCCTTCGGGTTAGCCACAGCTCCAAGAGTTTTCAAAAAGATCCTAGCTCCAGTATTGTCTGTTCTACAGTCCCAAGGGACTTCTGTAATAGGATATCTGGACGATCTATTACTAATCGATTTGGCTTTGACTCAAAGACTGAAATGTCCTCCAGACAGTAAAGTTCCTAGAATGTCTGGGTTGGACACTGAACTTGGCAAAGTTAGCATTACAGCCGGTCCAGCATCTGGAATATCTGGGTCTTCCGGTGGACACGGCACAGGCAAAAATATTCTAGCCAACAGGAAAAGTCACATACCTGAAGGATCTGGTTTGGTCCATAGTAAGGCGGAGATATCCTTCTATACATTGTTGCATGATGTTACTGGGGAAGATGGTGTCCGCATTTGAGGCAATTCTCTGTTCAATTCCATGCCAGACCCTTACAGAACAACATTCTTTCTACATGGACTTGAACAGTTCAGTCTCTGGACTGGTCCATGTTTCTGGTACCAAGAGTATGTCAGAGCCTAAATTGGTTGTTGACCAGAAATCTGGAGACGGGGAAATCCTTTCTTCAGTGACCTGGAAAGTGGTGACTACAGATGCCAGTCTCTTCAGCTGGGGAGTGGTTCTGGAGGAAGCCACTGTCCAGGGGAAATGGTTTTGGGTAGAGGAAAGTCTCCCCATTATTATTCTGGAAATCTGAGCAGCCAGTCAAGCTTTGAAATACTGGATGTCAAGACTTTGGGGTCAGGGTGCAAACCAATAATGCCATGGCCGTGGCTTATATCAACCATCAAGGAGGCACAAAGAGTCAGTCAGCCCAGAAAGAGGTGGGTATCCTCCTATCCTGGGCAGAGAAGTTTGTGCCATGCCTGACAGACATTTTTATTCCATGAATAGAGAACTGGCAGGCAGATTTTTTTGAGCCATTAACAGATGTTTCCGGGGAATGGTCCTTACATCCTGAGATTTTTCAGTCAATCTGACTATGCTGGGGGGTCCCAGATGTAGATCTGTTGGCATCCAGGTTCAATAACAAGTTGAAGAGATTTGTGTCCAGCATCAGGGATCCACTCAGTCAGAGTGGATGCTTTGGTGACTCCTTGGGAGGAGTATTCCCTGATTTATGCCTTTCCCCTGGTGCGTCTGTTGCGCAGGATCCAGCTAGAGGGGAAATTAGTAATTCTGGTAGCTCCAGCATGGCTGAGGAGGGTTTGGTATGCACAAAAGGTTGGCAGTGAGGAGGCCTTGGGCTCTTCCACTGCATCCGATCCTACTCTCTTAAGGTCCGATAGTCCACCCTGCTGTACAATCTCTAAATTTGACAGCTTGGCAATTGAAGCCTTAATATTGAAGGAGCAGGGTGTATCTGGCCCTTCAGTTTTTACGCTCATAAATGCTAGGAAACCAGTCTCTGGAAACATTTATTACAGGGTCTGGAAATCCTACATTACCTGGTGTGAAGCCAGGAAATGGCATCCCTGCAAAATAAATTCTGGAGAATTCTAGCTTTCATTCAAGCAGGGGTAGATATGAAATTACCCTTGAGCACTATTAAAGGGCACATTTCAGCCTTATTGGTTTTCTTCCAAGAACCGATTGCTTCCCATTCGTTGGTTCAGACCTTCATCTGGGCAATGTTACATTTGCTTCCGCCTGTGAAGCCACCATTGTGTCCTTGGGAATTAAATTTGGTGCTGGCAGTTTTACAAAAACAGCCTTTTGAACCTCTGGGACAGATTCCCCTGGTTCTTCTGACCAGAAAACTGGTATTTTTAAATGCAATAACTTCAGCTAGAAGGGTATCTGAACTAGCAGCTCTTTCTTGTAAAGAGCCGTTTTTCTATGTAAAATCTACTTTTGCTTTAGTACATTGTATACATTGTACGGATGTGCCACTTTGCAGGTTTAAGGCATACTCCCCCAAACATTTTTAAAGGAATTGGACATTTTACTTTAAACTTTCTCTGCTCCACGCAAATAGTATTTTTAAAATGTTCTTTGCATTGGTACATGTTTCCCCCGGCAGTGTCCAGACCCACCTCCATGCTATTTATTTGACAATCCCTTATCTACTAGCCTTGATAATAGCCAGAACTGGTTTTAAAAATGTGGCTCCCATTGACTTCAATTGGGTTTGGATTACCGTTCAGAACTTACAAAATAACAAGTTTTTCCTCTTATTGGGATTTTAAGGGCAATTATTACAAAAGAAAAAATATACATGTATATATAAAAAAGTTTAACATTTATTGAAATTGTTCATAAAAAATTACAGGAATTGCACAAGATACAAAATTCAAAAGGAATAAAAGGTAGTGCTACAACACCAATTTGGAGATGTACATAACAGACATAGCAGATACTTGAACCAAAAAGGTTGAAGGGGACCCAATACACCTCCATGAGGAGGGAGTGCCCAACGCATTTCGAATATTTAAATGAACTTGTAGTTCAATTCATCTTAAGGGAAATATTGTTGTCCCTTTTCTGTAATAAGAGATATAACATTTATTTTCAACACATACAGCCTCATCAGTGGGTCCCCCCAGAAGAACACAGTCAAGTTGCCACTAACCACATAATGGAAATGTCCATACATAGGGGCCATCCAAAGTATTGATCATATATCCAAAAAGAAAGAATTCCAAAATTTTAAGAAGTATATGTGTTCCTGCCAAGTTGAGGGCTGAAGGAGGGACTCAACCCCCCAAAGGAAATCGACGCCACATCCCAGTAGGACCGCCAGGTGGAAGATTTTTTCACCTAATAATCACCGGTACCCTTAAGATAGGAAAAAAAAGCATATATATGTATCAATATCCAAAAGGAGGACCTCATTGAGAAACATGAGTTTGTAAACGGAGACAACCAATAAATTGTGTACTTAGAATGTAGAGGGTGAGCTACGGTATCCCAGCCTTGGGTGGGACTCCCACAAAGGTTCTCAAGGGAGATCTGGAAGAAACCGCAATACCTTGGCGGTATAATATCAAGCCCCACGGGAAAGGAGTAAATTGCTTCCTCTCACTGTGAGGGACAGGGGAAAATGGCGCCGTAGCGGGCCTCGGCACCCCCATATACGGCGCATGCGTGGCGGGAAAGTCACGCATGCACCTCCCTCTATAATGACAACCAGAAGTCATCATCAAAACACGGCTGCCCGGGAAAGCCCGACCGGAAGACTGCAGAATTGGCGTCAAAAGACGCAGATCCTTTCACAACACGGCCGTGGACGGGGAAACCACAGGGACCAATGGCCGCCGACACAGACTGGACAACCAATGCGATAGGAACAGGGAAACCCCTGTCCCCCACAGCACAAACCACCACAAATGCCTCCCAAAAGGGTAGGCTTGCCTGTGCCGGACCGGGGTGTGGGAAAATACAATCCCCAAAAAAAGGCAGAATACTAATTACTTGAAAACAATGTTGGATCATATAAATCTAAGTAATGTAGTGTATATATAGTATATATGGTACCAATAATGGTATGAAAATAGGAGACATTATTGGCACTTAACCGTCTGTGTGCGTTATGGGAGAACCATTACAATAAACAAGGCTGTAATCATCAGAAAAGGAAAGACAAAAATTGTTAGATAAATATAAAAACAGATAACTGTCTGATATACCCAGGGTATCCAGTCCCAATGGGGAGTGGGTAGCCCAAATACGTTTTTAAATTTTTTAAATAAAAATCAGTGTACTATAAATAAAACAAACCCTGTAAACTTGTCATATTGCCAGAGTCAAGGGGGGTCAGGGAACAAACAAACAAAACCGATACATGAACAAAAAAAAGGAGGAAGGTAGGGGAACCAAGGGAGGGAAAGATGCAAAAGAGGGGATCAGTCCGTCTTGCCAGAACTGAAACCCTGCAAAAATGGCCTAAAGCTTTCCGTCTCATTGAGGCTTGGCCGGATAGTTGCATTAAGAGTTTGGAGCCAACAAGCCTCCCTCTGCAGCAATAGCTTGTTCCAATCACCCCCTCTTGGTGGAATGTGAATGCGGTCCAGCACCGGGAAGTTGACCTGAGGCCTGTGGTAATGGTGGTCCCAGGCAACATGTCTGCCTAAGGGCAGATAGAGGTTGCCAATCCTCATGCTGGCCAGATGCTTGTTGGAACAAGCTTGAAGCTCCTGTTTGGTCTTCCCCACGTAGAAGGAACCACATTCACATTCCACCAAGTAAACCACTCCCCTGGTCCTACAGTTGGCAAAATGTCTTAATTTGAAATCTCTCCCATTGGGGAGGGTGAATTTCGCTCTCTTCTGGACAAGGGGAAAAGGGAGCATGCTCCACAAGGGTAGGTGCCCCAAGTTTTACAGGGATCACCACTGGAATCCCCTTTGAATTATTATTATTATATTTCGCTGTGAACCAGCATCTCCCCAATTGAGCCTGCTCTCCTGAAAACAACCGACGGCCTCTCCATAACAAATTTTGGAAAGAGTTTGATCACTTGTGAGGATACCCCAATGTTTTGCAAGAACCTTATGTATTTTATTGTGCTCATTTGAATAACGAGTGATCACCCTTTCCTTTTCCTCTTTTTTATGCTTGTGGGGTTTAAAGATCAGGTTGCTTCTCTCCAGGTTTTTGACCTTATTGAAGGTCTTTCTAAGGCACAATTTAGTGTAGCCTCTAGCCAAAAACCTCTGAGTAAGATTATCTGCCTCGGTTTGAAAATCCTCTGGGGTTGAGCAGTTGCGTTGTGCCCTGAGGAACTGACTGTAAAGAGTTCTTGAGTGGCTCAGGATGGAAACTGCTGACGTGAAGGATGGTATTGCCGGCATTTTCCTTCCAGTATAACCTACTCATTAGTCATCCCTCATCATCCCTAAAGATAGTCAAATCCAAAAAGTTAATTTGATGGTAATTGTGAACCATAGTAAACCATAGTAAAAAACAAATTGAAATTGTTACTATTGAGATGTACCAAAAATTCATGGAGTAGAGAAGGGGAGCCATCCCAGACGAGGAACACATCGTCTATATACCTTTGCCATATAAGTACATGGCAAGTGTATATAGACATGTCCTCATCTGAGATGATAGAGCGCTCCCACTCCCCTAGGTACAGGTTGGCATAGGTGGGGGCACAACAGGTCCCCATAGCCACTCCCTGCACCTGGAGGTAGTGGAAGCCTCTAAAGAGAAGATGTTATTTCTCAGAATGAAATCTAACATGTAGATAATGAAATTGTCAATTGCCCGATCATCCGTGCCTTTCTGGTCACGAACTTGTCTGACCACAGATATCCCCTTATCATGTGGGATACTATTATACAAACATTCCACATCTATTGAGACCAGGAGGGCTGACTGGGGGATTTGTAAATTCTCAATAATTTGGAGCAGATGCAGCTTGTCCCTAGTATATGAGGTCAGGCTGGAGACGTATGGCTGTAAGTAGGAGTCTATAATCTCACCGATGCCCTCCGAGATGCTGCCATTCCCCGAGATGATTTGCCTCCCTGGTGGATCGTCCAAACTCTTGTGCACTTTGGGAAGTGCATATAGCGTCGGGAGTCTGGGATGCCTGGTACGGGCATAGTCCCAGATCTCTTTGGTAATGACTCCACATTGGCCCGCTTCGTCAAGCCGCGATATAATTCAGAGTTGGACTTATCCACCAGGGAGGCGGGCACCTGCCTATACCATCTCGGGTCTTGCAGGATCCGGAGGCACATTTTTTCATAGTCCTCATTGTCTATTAGGACAATGTTGCCCCCCTTAACGGAAGGCTTAATGATAATATGGGTGTTATTTTGGAAGGATTTGAGGGCAACTCTTTGATCCGAACTTAAGTTGGTATATATGTTTTCGTTGCCCATGATTTCCAGATCTTTAGTTACGTGTTTGACAAATAGTGCTAATGCAGGGTTGGAGTTGAAAGAAGGGAACTTGGAAGAGCCCCTACAAAAACCTGACAACAGGGGAACCAATAATGGTTCAACATATTCGGAATCCTCCTCCTCCTCCTCTGAGGAGCTGTCAAGACCACTTTCCAACAGCAACAGATTAAGGTCTTTGATGGCCCTGAAATTTTCAGCTGTGAGACCGTGATGTACGACCATTTCCATGGCTGAAGGCTTAGAATATAGGCTTTTAAATAGGAGACGTCGAGCAAAAAGATGGACGTCCTTCACTACCTCAAATACCAAGTCGGACAGAAGGATGGACCTAAATATAGAACCTCCCTCTCCTCAGATGTAAGGGAGTGGAAGGATAAATTGATGATGTTTAGAGTTGAGGTATACTCTGATTTAGGTTCGAGATATTTTTGGTCGTATATGGCTCTATTCCCTTCTGTAGACTGTTTTTTATTGCAGGGTTTTTCTCCCTTTCTAAAAAAGCCCATCATCCTGTATGCTGGTTTTAGGCCTAGTCCCTGGGTCTCTGGCGGCAGATTGGGCCATCCTTGTAGTCCTAGGCCCTGCCCCTTGTGTAACCACTTTTTGGACCGCCCCAGGGTGTTTTACCCTAATTTTCTGATAGGTCCATTGTGGATTCTGACTCTGTGGGACGTTTCTTAACATGATGTTGACCTCCCTCATTGTCATGGTCCTGATGTTTGAAAGGATTGCCCTTTTGTTTGCCAGGACGATGATCCAAGGAGGAGCATATTGAGGAAGAGGAGTTGGACTGTGAGTCCGAGGTGTAATCTTTCCCATTCTGGTTTGGGGGCCTTCCTAAATTGCCTGGTTTTCTCTTTGGGAATTTGTTCCCATTGTGCCACTTGTATGCACGACCCTCCCCAAAAGCATTCTTATTCCTCCAGAATTTTTTATCTTCTATATTTTTCTAGATGTTTCTTCAATTTAGTTTAATGGTTGACATATTCATGATGGGTTTTAAGAGGGTTCAAATGTTTGTATATGTTTTTTACTTCCTCCTCCAATTTAAGTTGTATGCGATACTCCCCCTGTAGCAATTTCATAAGATTTTTGGAGGACTTAAGTTCCTTTTCCCACTCCTTTTTCAAATCTGAGAATATCTGATCTAGGATGGAAAAAATTTGTATCCTAAGACCCATTGGATTTATGTCTTCCTTGATGTATTTGTCAAAGAAGCTAATATGTAAGTGTAATGATGTTTTCTTCTTCTTCTTTTTTTGTTAAATTAAAGAATAAAAAGGAGAGATCTGTTTCAGCCTGTTCCTTTTGATGATAATCCTGTTTAATACTGGACATGAGGGCATCCCATCCCTCACCTAATAGGTCCCCCATGATCTGAGAAGGAAATAAAAAAAAAAAACAAAGTACCAAATGACACCACCTATGACTCCTGCAAAGAAGTACAAGCAATATGACAGGGATAGACACTCATCCAAAGAGGAGGAATAAAGATATGTTCTCCCTACTTGTTTTTTTTTTTTTTTTCCTAAATTCCACCAAAAATGATGGGAGAACTAATATGCAATTACTCTCTTGTTGAGAAATGAATATATAAAGTGAACAGGGCTTACCACTCAGTGATCCGAGAAAGAGGACGAGGAAAGGGTGTAATATCCACCCCAATATTACACGGTATTTGCAGAAATTGCGTTTGGAAAATCTGTGCGCAAACAAAATAATTTTTTTTTAAATTGCATGCACAAATACACTATATAATTCCAAATTGTTTGGTAAAATTTAAAAGCTGATCTTATGCCGAGTACATAGATACCATGCCTTTAAAAGTCTTTACAAGTTACCACTTTAGACTTACAGAGGAGGTCTACTGGAATAATTACTGCCCTCAACCTGGCGTATATGGCAAAACCTCACATGCATGCTGCAATTGCGGTTTACATATGACACTAGACCAACGCTTGCATGCGCCTTTGTGCGCAAGCACAGGGGGGGGGCTTGATTTTTTTTTTTTTTTTTGCATTTTTATGTTATTTTGACACCTTTGCTTTCATAGGGGATAAATTCACTGTGATAACAATAAAAATGATTTAAATAAAAAATGAAAGGAATCTGTAGTGACAGGTACTCCTTTCTTTTTTTTTTTTTTTTAAATTGGGGTCTTTTAGACTCTAGATCTCTCCTCTGACCTTAACGCATCTGACCACACCAAAATTGGTGTGATAAGATGCTTTCCCAATTTCCCAATGGCACTGTTTATTTCTGGCGAAACAGAAGTCATGAAATGCTCGTAGCTTCCGGTATCTTAGGCCATAGAGATGATTGGAGTCATGCTCATCTCCAATCAGCTCTATGGTTAGATAATTGAACCACCGGCTGCACTGTCTGGTTAACTGGTGGGACAGGAGAACACGAGAAAAACCACGGAAGACGGCGGGAGGGAGTCCCCTCCCACTGCATGTAAAAGCAGTCTAGCGGCCAATTATTCGCTAGGATTGCTTTTACATGTAAGCCGACCGCTGGCTGTAAAAAAACGATACCAAGGTAATGCCTAAATCTGGAGGCATCATCCTGGTATAACCACTCAAAGTCCAGCAACGTACCAGTACATTGCTGGTCCTTGTTTGGCATATAGTGTAGGTTTTTTTTTTTTTTTCATGCAGCCTGTGGGCTGAACGATAAAAAGAGAACCTAACAGAAATCACCACAGGAATATTGTGTAGTATTACACACCATCAACCGCCCAACAACCAAACCCACTGATTTAATGGTGGGTATACATGACAATATTCCAGGTATACCTAAAGATATTTTAACTGCAGTGGTGAAATCAGCCTACCACAGCTGCTGCCATCAGAGGTATCCATATATGCTGAGCGCAAACGCTGTTTGTGTCAGAATATATAAAATCAGTGTGGCAGCTGACGGGTACCTGCAAGAGAAACAGGTTAACAAAAGAATGAAAAACAAAGTACAGTAAAAGTACAGTAGGAAGTGCAGAAGAACATAAAAACTGACAAGACAACTGTTTTTTTGGCTTTTTTATTTTATTTTTTTAACACTTTTTTTTGTGAACTGCAATTTTCCAGCTTGGGTCTCTCAAAATGTCGATAGCGATCAAACATCTTTCGAGACCTTGTGTTTGTGCCCTACACTGTGTCATGCTGTACCCTACACTAAAACTCCACTAGTGTAGGGTAGCGACGGAAATAGTCCCCGATGCAGAGACCAGGTTGGTCAGGACAATAACGGGTGTCACGCCTACATCTGCACCTGCTACAGACACATCATCTTTGGGGGTATCTTTGGGTAGAGGTACGCGGGAGGACTTGTGGAAAATGCCTCTCATGCAACCGGCTCACTGCATCTGGAAGGGGAAGTTGGACAGGGTACAGGTAGGCTTCGATGATCTCTTCCTGGAATTCTCAGAAAGATCCGGTTCATCCTGACACCCTGTATAGGACAAAGGTGTTCAGCATAGCCAATTGGAATAAACAGACACTTTTTTGTACCAGCATCTGGCTTTACGGGCAACTAAATATAGCGCCAAAAGCTGGTCGTTAAGGTCCACCCCTCCCATATTAAGGTTGTAGTCGTGGACACAGAGGGGTTTCTCCAGAACGCCAGTTGTCATAGAAATTTTGACTGTCGTGTCTGGGTGAATGGAGGACAGAACGAAAACATCCTGTGTATCCCTCCACTTCACTGCAAGCAATTTGTCCGTTTTCAAGCAGGCTCTCTCCCCCCGACTAAGACGGAATTTACAAGCCGTTGGGGGAAGCCCTGGCGATTAGGATGCACAGTGCTACATGCGACAAATTGTAATTCAAGAAGGTGACTAAATAGTGGCACGCTTGTGTAGAAGTTGTGCACGTACAAATGGTACCCCTTTCCAGATAAGGGTGACACCAAGTCCCAAACTATCTTGCCGCTGCTCCCTATGTAGTCTGGGCAGTTGGGGGGCTCCACAGTGCTATCTTTTCCCTCATAGACCCGGAAACTAACTGTATAGCCTGTGGCCCTGTCACAGAGCTTGTACAGTTTGACCCCATATCTGGCACGCTTGCTGGGGAGGTACTGTTTCATAGCAAGGCTGCCAGTAAACTTAATCAGGGACTCGTCAATGCAGACAACTTGTTCGGGGGTAAACAAGGCTTCAAACCGCTGATTGAAGTGGTCTATGAGGGGCCGAATTTTGTGGAGCCGATCATATTCAGGGTCTCTCCGAGGACGACGGATTTCATTGTCGCTGAAATGCATAAATCACATGGAGTACACGCGCATATTGTGAATTGGGCTAGTGGACCAATATAGCCGCAGTACTCTTTTTGGTTATGCCCATGTTGAGGGAAAGGCCCAGAAAGATTTTAAGATTGGGAACCGTTATAGGTTTCCAGGCGAATTGTCTGGCAAGGGGCAAATTTGGGTTGGCGGCGATGAATTGGCGTGCATATAAATTTGATTGATCCACAATAGATCTAAAAAGATATTCCGTGAAGAACAGCTCAAAAAAATTCAGGGGCGTAAAACCAGCTGTCTCCACGTGGATTCCAGGTTGGGCAGTGAATGGGGGAAGTACTGGCGCTGTAGTATCAGTGGGTTGCCAATTGGGATATGCCAGTGCATCAGGGAGGGCACTATGGGCTCTATGGGCCTGTTTTCGAATGCGCAGTGACTGCAGGCCCCTACTTGTGCTAGCCACCGCACCAGCTTCAACTGCACTTATGGGACTCGCCATGTCACCATGTGTTACTGCAGTGCTGGTTGTACTAGGTCCAGGGTGTACTAGGCCGCTGGCGCTTGCCAGGCCACCAGAAGGATGAGCGGCCCTAGTACCGACACTCTGCTGCATACGAGCACCCTGCGATTCCTGCATCTCAGCAACTCCAGAATGGGGTCGGGTACGCCTAGGTCTAACAGGGACCCATCCGTCGTCAGAGCTATCCGTCAGGGAGCCGCTGCGGTCATCAGCTTCATATACTGACCCTGATTCTGCCAGTGAGGCTTCCCCATTGCTCTCATCTGACATGGTCAGTATACTGTAAGCCTCTGCACTACTGTACCAACATTTGGACATTTTTGTAACTAAATTTACCGGTACAGTAGTGTGACTCACAGGTAAAAAAAGCACCCGGTTGTCAAGGACTATTTCAACCGCTACAAAAAAAACTGCTAATGCTAGCAGAGATCAGACCTGACTCTGCTAACATAGCAGTTTTGTGTGTTGTGTTTTTTTGTAAGTGACAGTAATCTATTGATTACTACACTTGCCTAGGTGGGGTGGGCTGGGTGGAGGGGTTAAACACAGGTGCTGGCAGGAATCAGTGCTGATCGTACAAACACAGCGTTTTGGGAACCCTAAACTATGGGGATGCTAGTATAGTATTGATCTGATCAGATATTGATCTGTTCAAACACTATATTAGTAATGGAAGTGTATGTGCATGCGTGTGTGTGGTAATCAAGGGGTTATTTATAACTATGCGCTGGGGATCTGCGCTATTTTAGACTGATGCTAACACTAGCTAATGTCACCTGTGTCACTAATAATAGTGATCAGAAAAAAAAACTGTACACTATAAAAGTGAAACTGTGACAGGGCAATGAAAGGGTTAACTGGGGGTTATTAGGGGGTTAAATCTTTATTGGGGGGTGGTGGGGACTCTAAACCATTTTGGGACAGAAACATACTTGCTAGCGCTAACTCAAGTCACAATCACACTAATATAAAATACAATCAAACACTATATTACATGTGTATTAGTGTGCAATGTGAAAGGGGGGGCGAAGGGATTAACCGGATGTGATCAAGGGGGGATCAGGGGGTTAAATCTTTATTGGGGGAGGGTGGCGTGTATCCTAAGTATAAAAGGAATGGCCGCAAGCGCTAAACCTGGTCACAAGTCACACTTCTACAGGTATATTGGAAAATGTTATGTACTGTATACAGTGTATGTTGTGACAGGGGGTATAGGGATTATCAGGGGGTTAAATATTTATTTTATTGGGGGGTTGGCGGGGACCCTAAACCACCTTGGGACAGAAACAAACTTGCTAGCGCCAACTCAAGTCACAATCACACTAATACAAAATACAATAAAACACTATATTACATGTGTATTAGTGTGCAACGTGACAGGGGGGAAGGGGTTAACTAGGGGTGATCAGGGGGTTAAATCTTGGGGGGGTGGCGGGTATCCTAGTGTAAAAGGAACGGCCACAATCGCTAAACCTGGTCACAAGTCACACTTATACGGGTATATAGGAAAATGCTATATACTGTATACAGTGTGTTGAGACAGGGGGTGAAGGGGTTAACTGGGGGGGGGCAATCGGGGGTGAAATGTGCCTATCTATGTGTGTGTGTGTGCTGGGTTCAGTACTTACAGTTTAGATGTGCTCTCTCCTCTCAATGAATCCAAAAAGGATAATGGGAGGGGAGAGCAGGTCTTTTCTGTGCCTGTGTTTACATTACACAGGCACAGATCAGAATATGATTGGGCAGGACTGATCAACAGGTCCAGACCAAAAATTATTGGCCTGGACATGAATGATTGATTTTGAACCCAATCAAGCCATCAGCGGCTGCGGGGGCGTGCGTGAGCGCGCCCCAGAGCGGCGGGAATGAGCGACGTAGCCCTACGTCCGTTTGCCTGTAGGGGGCTGACTGCCGCAGTAAATAGTCGTGTGGCGTTCGGCAAGGGGTTAAGGAGGATTTTTTTGAAAAAATGCTAAATTTCTGTAATACAGCCACATTTTCACATGTTTCATCACCACAAGAACATTACGGAACTGTTGATATGCTAGAAATACTGTATAGTATGCTCCTACCGTCGTCTTTGACATGACAATACAGCTTTGCATTCCTAAACATGTCAAGCCTGCCTATTTTACATTTGATGGCTTACACAGAACACAGACCTCTCCATATCTCGTTACCCCTCTTCATATCCATAATTCCTGCTTGTGCACAAGCAGAGAGCACAGGAAGTTGTCAGCTCGCAAGATTGCGCCCAAAATCAACAGGTATTTCTCTGTCGCTCATTGACAGACGTAGTCCTCGTTGATTCAACACACTCGGGTTATGCTGCCCTCTACAGGAGTAGTACTAGACAGGAAAGAAAACGTTCTGGCCACACCCTAGGGGCAGTCCCAGAGGGTATATCCTCTCACTTCCTGCTCTAGCAAATCAGTTTTTTTCTGTCTAGTTAGGAGTAAGGACCTAGATACCTTGCTGGGATCTTCGGTCCTGGCAGGATTTTTTTCTTAGAAAAATTTTTTAGACAGCTTTTTTCTCCAGTGTTCCTGTGAGATCTTCAAGCAAGAAAGCTGAACTGGGCGACGGGCTGGATGTTGAGATCCAGTGGTCACCCCCAGTTCAGCCTACGAGCGCGTGCAGGCCATAGCTCCGCGCTGGGTCAGCCGCGACATAGTTCCACTGGACGGGGACTGACCCTGCGAGTTAAACGTCTCGCTGAAACGCCAAAGACCATGAGTCACGGCGTCCGGATTGGTCGACAGCCCTTCCACCTCGGTGGAGAGGGGTACTGTCAGGAGTTGGCGCCCGCCTGGTTCCGGTATGGTGAGTAGTATGTTCCCCCTTTCCCCCTGACGGGTCTTGTGGTGAACGCGGGCCCCTCTCTGTAATGGTAAGGATGGGTCTTCCCTCTATCCTATAACATGTCACAGATCCCCCTGTTTGAGTGTGATTTTTGTGAACAAGAAGCCAGGAGGCTTGGTTTGGGAGCTGACAATCTAATTGCAAAGATGTTAAAATGATTGAAGTCAGTGGCAGCACTAGAACTTTACTGTGATAGTGTAAGGTATCCTACCTGTCAGAAGCCACAGGGCGATGTCTATACATGTATACTGCATTCCAGATCATTCCTCCAGCTAAGCAGATGCCTCCCGACGGCCACGGACCACATACGGCCCGCCAGGGTCCGGTACCGCCGACCATGCTGACCACCATGAGGGTGAAGGGTTGTGAGGACGAGATCCTTCTGCAGACATGCCGCTATTCTGTGCAGGCCGCCGCCATTGTCTGGTAGTTCGCACGAGGCCGCCATTTTGGCGTAGCCTCGTGTCTCCACCATGGGGGCGGCCATGTTTGAGGTGACTCAAACACCTCGTGGAGCTAGGGGAGGCGCCGGAAGGCGTGCAGAGGGGCGGAGCCGCCTCCTTTCTTCCCGGGAAGCCAGCCAAAAGACTTCCTGTCTGTTCTAG
Organism: Pelophylax lessonae; assembly: GCF_965119305.1. NCBI lineage: Eukaryota > Metazoa > Chordata > Amphibia > Anura > Ranidae > Pelophylax > Pelophylax lessonae. The sequence continues at coordinate 208,490,874 of NC_138776.1, read as the reverse complement.
ACAATGCTGAAACAAGTTGCATTTTGAAACTCTGAGCAGTAAGTGGTGAGCTTTGGGGTCTATCTCTCTCTCTCTCGCTCTATAGGGGTCCCTAAGCAGGCAACACTGAGGGGCTTTGTGGCGCTGGGGGTCTGGAAAAAAAAAAAAAAGTTTTATTTCTTTTTGGCAAATAGATTTTTCCGGGCAGTATCTGGAATTATCATGGACCCTGCCACACAGGTACCCCCACCGGTTTCCCTCGGGGGGGCCGCGGGACCCGCCAGTGCACAGAGTATGGATGCATTCACAGCAGTTTTGAAGTCTTTGGTGGCTCGGGTGGAGACGGCCTGTCAGGAACGGGGGTCAAGAAAGCGACCCCCGCCTACCCCTATATCGTCTGAGACTTCAGATTCAGATGCTGAGATGGTTATTGCAGCTGCAGGCCCCTCTGCAGGGTCTGTTATCTCCGGTAAGGTTCCCTCAGACAGTGAGGAGAACGTTCATGCTTCCGCCATGCGGTTTCGGGAAACCTTAAGACTTGAGGTTTTTCCGGCAGAGGCAAATAAAAAGGAATTTCCCTTTGGTACTAGCAGACCCACCAGGACGGTGAAGGTTTTTTCTTTTCCCAAGTGTTTGGGTAAAAAGATTAAAGAGGTATGGGATCATTCTAAGCGTACCTTTACTAGTTCCAAGCGCATTACTAGACGCTATCCGTTTGAGGAATCCCTCATTAAGAAATGGACGGTATCACCAGTGGTGGATCCACCTATTTCCAGACCGAATAAAGCCACGTTTTTTTTCAGTGGAGGACGCTTCGTCTTTTAAGAATTCGGTGGATCGGAAGGTAGAAGCGGAGTCCCGCACTATCTTTCCCTGATAGGATCAGCCTTTAGACCAGTTATTGGCATTTGATCTAGTTCTCAGACATTTACGGAATGGGCGAGATTGGTGCGCCAGGACCTGAAGGGGAAAGGTATTCCCCCAGGCAACATCTGTTTTGATGGAACAGATTATATAAGGACTACAGGTTGTCTGTGACGCAGCCTTGGATGCTACCCCCCTATTAGGGCATGCATCTATGTCAGCGGTAATCCTCAGACGTGTGCTGTGGTTAAAATGCTGGGTCAGCGTAAGTACTACAGGAAGCGGTAGTTACCGTTCCCTGAACAGATCATTTTCTTTACCTTTTCCAAAGACTAGCATCAGTTCCCCACAAGAATCGGATCCGGTTGAACGGACAGACCAAGGAGCCTCTAGCCGGGTGACTTCGGTCTCTAATGTTTAACCAGGAGAAATCACCACTCATGATAGGAATCGGGTGTCTAAATAATGTGTGGGAACAGAGAACGATCAGACTTTGTCGGATTGCCAGGGCCAGATAGCTCTAGGGCAGCCTGGTTCGGATCCAGTCGGGCAATATCAGGGTGATGACGTAGTCATTCGCCAAGGATTTCACCATCTGTGCCTTCTTCACAGCATCCCGAAGGCGCGGAGATTGGTAACGCGCGCCCACGATGCTCCAGTGGACGCAGCAGACGCGCTGAACGGCCTGTAAAGGCAGTGTCAGCTATTAAAGGGATTCCCTCATCTCAGATTGCTGCTGAGATTTCTCCGCAGGATGGAGATGGAGGGAACTCCAGTTGTCCTGGAAATTCTAGGCTAGCCTCGTCAAGCCGGTCCGGCCGACTTGGACATGCTAGTCGCGAACGTTCCTTGGGAACTTCTTCTCATGGAGTGTCTGCGGTCTCAAGGACCGATCTTCCATTGTGCTTTACAATTGCTGGGTTTAATGGCCTGGCCATTGAGACCCAGGTACTGAAGGACAGAGGGTTGTCAGCTTCAGTTATTCCTACGCTAATTAAAGCAGGAAAAGCGACTTCCAGCAAGGACTATTATCGCACATGGAAGACTTATATCGCGTGGTGCGAATCTTTAGAAATTCCTCCACGTACCTATTCGGTGACCCGAATATTGGCCTTTCTGCGAAAGGGGGTTGAGCAGAAACTAGCCTTGAGCACCATCAAGGGTCAGGTTTCAGCATTAGCAATCTTCTTTCAGAAGCCTTTGGCTATTAAGTCCTTGGTGCGGAATTTCATCCAGGGGATGCGGCACCTGGCTCCACCAGTCCGCGCGCCCTTATCGCCCTGGGATTTTAATTTGGTTGTCGGTTCTGAAAAAACCTCCTTTTGAAAGCATCAGGGGGATTCCCTTGCTTACTTTATTCCAGAAGGTGGCCTTCTTGGTGGCTATTACTTCTGCACGCAGGGTGTCAGAACTGGCTGCATTGTCAGACCAGTCCCCATATTTAGTGATTCAGAGGGATAAGGTAGTTCTTCATCCTAAGCCATCCTTTCTTCCAAAGGTGGTTTCAGGCTTCATCTGAATGAAGATATTGTACTACCTTCCTTGTGTCCTCAGCCCAATCATCATCAGGAACATGCGTTGCATTCCTTGGATGTGGTTCGGGCAATCAGGGTATACCTGAAGGCTACGGAATCATTCTGTAAGACGGATTCACTTTTTGTGATCAAGGATGGCCCCAGAAAGAGGTTGCCTGCATCTGCCGCGAATATCTCCAAATTGATTAGACAGACAGTGGTACAGGCTTATTCTAGTAAGGGTCGGAATCCTCCGTTCCCTGTTAGGGCGCACTTCACTCGAGCGCTCAGTACTCCTGGGCTTTCCGCCATCAGGCATCAGTGGTCCAGGTATGTAAGGCGGCCACCTGGTCGTCGGTACATAGCTTTACAAAATTTTATAAGATTTATGTGATGGCATCGGTGGATGCCTCATTTGGCCGCAAGGTTTGCAGGCCGCAATTTGAGGAGACCGGTGGTCTACCTCGAGGGTTGTTTTTTGTTGGAATTTTCTGTTGAATCTCATCTTTAATTGATGAGCATTGGAAACTTCTAGTTGGCACCGGTTGGGCCTTCTAGATTGGATTTGTTTTCCATTTTCCCACCCCTCATTTGTGGTACCCGAGTGTGTTGAATCAACGAGGACTACGTCTGTCAATGAGCGACAGAGAAAAATGGATTTTTGTAAGATCTTACCGTAAAATCCTTTTCTCTTCAGCTTATTGACAGACGTAGTACCCGCCCCTCTGTTTTTGAGTTGGGTTGGGTTAAATTCTCTAAACACTGCTTTGTGACATAACTGATTTGCTAGAGCAGGAAGTGAGAGGATATACCCTCTGGGACTGCCCCTAGGGTGTGGCCAGAACGTTTTCTTTCCTGTCTAGTCCTACTCCTGTAGAGGGCAGCATAACCCGAGTGTGTTGAATCAACGAGGACTACGTCTGTCAATGAGCTTAAGAGAAAAGGATTTTACGGTAAGATCTTACAAAAATCCATTTTTTTGCACTATTTGAATAGATTGAAAACTAAATGATGTATTTGACAGACCAAAAGGAAACACATAAGAGAATTTCACTGTTAGGGTTTAAGAGATATGAGGGATTCTCAAAAAATAAACTGTGGGCAGATCCTGTCATTATTGTCCAGATATATGCAAAGCCTGGACTAGCTCTGAGACATTAGCCCACTGTCAACTGAATCAGGGTCACAGTAGTGCAGAACTAAGTGCATTCCTTTGACCCACAGGAGAAGTATGGCCAAAACAGCTTTTACCATACTTCTTCTTTAAGCCTGACAGGTTCTAAGTTTTTCCTATTCTATCCAAAATTTTCTTTAGATAAACTTCTAACACTTTTCTCTCCCAGATTTTTCTGTGTTCTCTGGTCACACTGGGCATGCATGTATACTTTATACATTTATGTTGTACATTGAAACCCTGTTCACACCTGAGCGTATTTCAGCTTGTAAAATGCTCATCTCTGAAGTCTCAAAATGCCCAACAAGCAAAAATCCCATTCATTTCAATGGCCCCTGTTCACATCTGAGCATTTTGTTGCCTGATGCAAAATGCCTGAAGCTTAAAGTACATGAGCTTCTTTTTTTGACACATTACAGGCGTTTTTGTTAGACATCAATGCCTGCCTCCAAACACCTGCAAAAACGCCTAAATAAAAGCCTGAAAAAATGATACGCTCAGGTGTGAATGGAGCCTGATGGTGGTTAGCTCATGGATAATCTACTCTGTCAACAAATCTACATAGCAAAGGGTGAGAATGTTTTCACCAAAATGATATTTGCAATGCCAGGCATAGAGTCAACTTAAAGGGTTACTGTGGAGAAAAGTGAAAAAAATTATAATTTCTAATTCTTATTTAGAGTTATCATTTCCGTTAGCCATGTTTAATAACTTAATACGAGCTGTAGGCATCAGGTTTTGTCAGTTTACAAGGTCAGAAAATGGTACATCAGTTAGCACATGAATTACAAGAAGTCAAAGAAAAGCATTACAGGTGACAAGATCGTGTTGTCAAGGTTCGCATAACTCAATTTTCCCACGACTAGCAATACATACTGTATATATTATATTTGGTAGTATACATTTTTATGTATGGTTTATTAGTTGAATTTTACTTTGCGTATGGATTGCCTAGAGAATTGTTACTTTTATTTTTTTCTTTAAATCACTGTACTTTAGTTGAATTATATCATTATTGTCAATTTATTCAAAATGGTGCTTTTCAGCAGTCAGGCAGAAGTATCATTAGTAATGTTATAGAGACATCTCATTCTAACAGAGTGTGTTCTTTAATTGCCCTATCTTTTTTGGTGGTTTGAAACCCAACGGATTATCTGTTTGTAAAGTTATATATGGGTTCATGTACTGTATATCATTTTATTAGCTTGCTGTAGTCACATATGGGGTGTTAGCAGTATTGTAATGAATCATGTTTTGGTTATTTATTGCTTACTATTTAATTTGATAACTACCTGATAATTGGGATGTAATAAAGTTTATGGTTTTAGATGAAAATAGTTGAATTTTTGTAATGCTTTTTGTTCTGGGTTAGAGCTTGGAACTAGGTAAATAATTCATTTTTATATTGGTGCATTAAACATTTTGCTTGCTTTTATAAAGCAAAAGTATGTTTGATTGCCAATGTTGTGCAGTACTGGGCAATCTTTCCATCTTTTAGTTGTCAATCTTCCTGCCGTCACATACTCCAACTAAGCCAGGATACATGCACACATTTTGGTATGGACTGTTCATTGTCCTCTGGTCTGGATTTGAAGATGTATATTGGCTGGAATATGGATTTGTAAGAGAACATGGAGACTGACAGATGGGAAGGCTGACTAGTTAATAGCTAATTATTTTACTACTGTAATGCCTCATTTTGAAGTTGATATCTACAGTTGTTAGTTGATATCACATTTAAATGGATAAAATGAAACCGTTTAAAAATGTAAAAAGAGAAAGAAAAATGTTTTTTCTTTTACATAAAATTTTGCCCTTTAGCATTAAAAAAACCTGTAAACATGTCAGAAGTGGAGTCTGAATTTAACAAGATTAATAGTATCTTACAAACACTCGGCTAAGTCCTTGCCCATGTTTATTTAACCGAGACTGGAGAGGGATTACAAGCACAGCAAATAAACTGATATAAAGTGGTTTGGCTGCAGATCTGTCCACTGTTTTTGCTTAGAAACAAATAATCCCAACATGTCTTCTGTCATAATTCAAATTAATTTGACCTTTAAACTGCATACCAAAAACAATCAGTTTTCCAATTAAAGGAGAAGAAAAAATGACATATGTCCTGCAACTGAATGCATTTTTGCTATTTGTGGCTGCCGTTTATTATTTTGCTGATTTCATTAATGATATAAATTTCCAGAATATCCATCGGGGAGCTCAAATGTGGCAATTGCAAGAAATAACAAACTTGCCGAAAGAAAATATAGAACTTCTAAGACACAAACCCAGATGAAAAAGAAAAATCGCTTTAGAGACCAAACTGAAAAAAAGCCTATAAAAATATTTTTGCTATGGTGTTGTCCGAAGTACTGTTAAAGTTTAGGTACAATGTTAACTCCTATTTTTAATGTATTTATTATTATTCTTTTAAAATATTATGAATAGGGTTGAGCGAACACGGACTGTATTATTCGTGTTCGTACCGAATAATTGGATTTTTGTTAACCGAACACGGACCCGAAAACTTTACTGTATGTTCGGGTAAAAATCCGTGTTCGGTCATTTTATTTCCGGGTTTTGTATGCATTGGCGTGCTTTTCATGGCGGGCTTTCAACAGCCAATCAACAAGCGTTTAACTGGTGTGCCTTAAGCCATCCCAGCCATGCCTACAAATGTATTAGTAGCTGTGATTGGCCATCTGAAGCATGTGACCAAGTCTTTATGAGTCCGAGGGAGGCAGCGCCGCTGCGTCATTCTGCTGTGTTAGTTCAGGGACAGAGCACACATCATACGTGCTGGCTGCTGATTACATACAGGCAAAAAAAAACATTTGTGTCCGGATAGAATTGAGGGACAGGTCGGAGTGTGTTAGGCAGGGCGAGTTGTAGGACATTTTAGGGAGAGGCTGCTGATTGTAGAAAACTGACCCTAAAAATCGATTTTGCAGTGACCGATCTTATCAATCCTTTTAGGGAGAGAGGCTGCTGATTTTTAGGGTCAGACAGTGTGTTCTACAATCGATATTGCTGGGTGGGGTTTGCAGTGACCGATCTTGTCAATCCTTTTAGGGAGAGAGGCTGCTGATTTTTAGGGTCAGACAGTGTGTTCTACAATCGATATTGCTGTGTAGGGGGGTTTGCAGTGACCGATCTTATCAATCCTTTTAGGGAGAGGCTGGAGATAGGCAGGTGTCAGTGGTCCACATCGATTTTGCTGTGTGTGGGGTGCAGTGAACACAATCTTTTTTGCCCACTGAGGAGGAGGGAGAAAAGTATTTTTCTATCAGTCACTGTGTGCAGCGTTTGTCCTTCAGCTGTGCTGTGCTGACTCTGATCATACACTGCTGTGTTCAGTGTTCAGTTCACATGTGCTATTATTGAGTGGTTTCAAAAATCATACACTTTTTTCTATTCCACTATTCAATATACAGCCTTGGGTTAAAAAAAAATAAATTGTGGCCTGCAGCAGAGCTGAATGATATAAGACACTGCTGTTCACATCATGTGCTATTGATAAATCACACCAATCTTATATCATATTTTCTATTCCGCTATTCAATAAAAACCTTTGGGTATCAATTAAATTGCGGGATAGTCTGTGTTGGTAGGTGTGAGATACACCTTTTCAAGTTTTTGGGGTTCATCTCATAATTCTGAAGATTTGAGGGTGCTGCCTGTTCCAAACTCCTACTCCTCATCCTGCCTTTTAGGGGTACAAACAATAGTAATTGGGGCCTAGTCTGGTTGTGTACGTGTGAGATACATACACTTTTTTTGATCATATTTTCTATTCCGCTATTCAATAAAAACCTTTGGGTATCAATTAAATTGCGGGATAGTCTGTGTTGGTAGGTGTGAGATACACCTTTCCAAGTTTTTGGGGTTCATCTCATACTTCTGAAGATTTGAGGGTGCTGCCTGTTCCAAACTCCTTCTACTCCTCATCCTGCCTTTTAGGGGTACAAACAATAGTAATTGGGGCCTAGTCTGGTTGTGTACGTGTGAGATACATACACTTTTTTTGATCATATTTTCTATTCCGCTATTCAATAAAAACCTTTGGGTATCAATTCAATTGCGGGATAGTCTGTGTTGGTAGGTGTGAGATACACCTTTCCAAGTTTTTGGGGTTCATCTCATACTTCTGAAGATTTGAGGGTGCTGCCTGTTCCAAACTCCTCCTACTCCTCATCCTGCCTTTTAGGGGTACAAACAATAGTAATTGGGGCCTAGTCTGGTTGTGTACGTGTGAGATACATACACTTTTTTTGATCATATTTTCTATTCCGCTATTCAATAAAAACCTTTGGGTATAAACAATTAAATTGCAGGATAGTCTGTGTCGGTACGTGTGAGATACACCAATTTTTGGGGCGCATCTCATACTGCCGAGGATTTGAGGGTGCTTCAGTCTGCCTCCTGCCTGTTCCGAACTCCTCCTACTCCTCATCCTGCCTTTAGGGTACAAAAAATTGTAATCGGGCCTAGATTGTGTTTGTACGTGTGAGATACACCGTTTTGTACAATTTGTCCTATTCCGCTATTCAATATACACCCTGTTTGAGTGTAAAAAATTAAATTGCGGGATAGTCTGTATCGGTACATGTGAGATACACCTTTTTAAATTTGGCGCATCTCCTTCTACCGCCGAGGATTGAAGGGCGCTTCAGTTTGCCTCCTGTTCCCAACTCCTCCTACTTCTCTTCCTCATCCTGCCTTTAGGGTACAAAAAAATGTAATCAGGGCCTAGTCTGTGTTTGTACGTGTGAGATACACCGTATTATAACATTTTTCCTATTCCGCTATTCAATATACACCCTTTTGGAGTGTAAGAAAATTAAATTACGGCATGGTTTGCATATTTGACTGTGAGATACACCCGTGCGATACTGTTGTTGTTTTGTTCCGCTATTCAATAAACACCTTTCTAGGGCAAGATCATAAATTACAGAAATATGAGGAGACTGTCAAATATGGGCCGTGGCCTGGGTCGTGGTGCTGCTGGTAGAGCTCCTGTTGCAAGGAGAGGACGTGGTCGATCTGTGCCAGCTACACGCACAAGTGAAACACCTTCCTCAAGTACACTCCGCTACACTCGCTTGACACTCAGTTGCACAACACTCACAATCTCACAGCCCGGTCAGACGCACAACACTCAGTCGCACAGCCCGGTCAGACGCACAACACTGAGTCGCACAGCCCGGTCAGACGCACAACACTGAGTCGCACAGCCCGGTCAGACGCACAACACTGAGTCGCACAGCCCGGTCAGACGCACAACACTGAGTCGCACAGCCCGGTCAGACGCACAACACTGAGTAGCACAGCCCGGTCAGACGCACACACTCAGTCGCACAGCCCGGTCAGACGCACAACACTAAGTCGCACAGCCTGGTCAGACGCACAACCCTGAGTCGCACAGCCCTGTCACCAGTCACCAGTCGCAAGGACGCTCACCAGTCGCGAGTACGCTCACCAGTCGCAAGTACGCTCACCAGTCGCAAGGGCACTCACCAGTCGCAGGGACGCTCACCAGTCGCAAGGACACTCACCAGTCACAAAGATACTCACCAGGTACTCACAGAGCCTCAGTCAGTGTTCAACCTCAGTCACCAGTCTTGTGTATGTGTCCCTTTAAGCCTGTCACTTGCAGTTCCTGACCTCCTCCCTCAGGCGGTCAGTCTTCTACCCAAGCTCCTTCCTTTGTCACTTACCGATCAGTCTCCCCTCAGCTCCTCTCCCTGCCAATGGCCAGGTCAGGTATTGTATGTCTCCTCTGCCCTCTCTGTCTGCCGCCCGCTCTTGCAGGGGGGGGGGTGTTACAGCACCGCTCGCTGCCCGCACACCTCCCTCTCTTTCCTCGGGGGGGGGGGGGTTACAGCGCCGCTCGCTGCCCGCACACCACACTCTTTTTTTCCTCTGGGGGGGGGGTTTCGTCGCCGCTCTCCTTCACACACACACTCACTCACTCCTTACAGTCCCACACACGCGCTCCTCACACACGTCCGCCCTGTCAGCCTCTGTTCCCGCGCTCTGCTCTGCTCAGCTCAGCTCTAGTCCGCAGCACAGTGCCACCAGCGGCATGCACAGCAAGGGAAACAAGTCCCTCAATTCTATTTCGGACACAATATGATTTTTTTGCCTGTCTGTCCCTAATCGGCAGCCAGCACGTATGATGTGTGCTCTGTCCCTGTACTACAGCATAATGACGCAGCGGCGCTCGGTCTCGAACTTATAAAGACTTGGTCACATGCTTCAGATGGCTTATCACAGCTACTAATACATTTGTAGGCATGGCTGGGATGGCTTAAGGCACACCAGTTAAACGCTTGTTGATTGGCTGTTGAAAGCCATGAAAAGCGCGCCAATACATACAAAACCCGGAAATACAATGACCGAACACGGATTTTTACCCGAACATACAGTAAAGTTTTCGGTTCCGTGTTCGGGTAACAAAAATCCAATTATTCGGTACGAACACGAATAATACAGTCCGTGTTCGCTCAACCCTAGTCTTGATTATTATGTAATGGGTACTAGTTCATATTTTTTATATGTATCTTCTTTATAAATGGATGCAATGTTTGTCTACATTTCTATTTTTATAATTGTATAATAAAAATACTTTTTTTACTGTATTGGCCTGACTTTTAAGTCCATGAGGGGTGTTGATGCAGTTTTCTGCTCACAATTGTGTTCTCTAATTATTTTGGACAATAAAGACATTTCTTCCTCACACACACCAAGACCTCATGTATAATATCGCTTTTTTAGTGCAGGTGGCTGGGATGATAGAAGAATCCCATCTCCCAGATAATATTTTGGAGCTCCAATTGATTTAATTGTCCATACAACACTGAACATTCTGACAGGATGGTCCTGTGATCAGGATCTGATCTTGACAACAACCGTAATATACTGTTTATAAACCACCAAAGGAGGAACCAGAAGTCTTTCCACTGTAAGAGAATTAAAAATACCAATTTTGCTTGCTCTGCAAGATAGAGATAAAAAGCATTCTTTTGATACTAGGGGCTCCTGATTGGCCCAGGTGGATGTGGCACTCAGATCCGATCAGACTCCTGGTAAATGCTCCATGAACACTTCTAGATCATCAGGATCTTCTGTCTCAATAATCAGTTAATCATTCTGACAATATCTAACAGTGTGGTTAATAAAGTCCAAGTCTTCAGGAACAGGGGTAGCTCTGAAACAGCGATTCTCATGATTTTAAAAGTCAAGAAGTCTATTCTCTGCATGGTCTGCTATTGCTTAGGGAAAGTATAATTTTCCCAGTGTGAGGAAAGACCGATTTCATCCCAGAAAATATTTAATGGGATAAATCTCTACCTTTTTGCATTCATGTCTAGATGAACAGTTTGCCCTGGGTACCATAGGGCTACATCTTGGCACTTGTGATCTTTTTTCAGAAACAGCTAGCCTTCCATTGCTTGAATAATCAAATATTATGTGTTCATGTATCATCATATAACAAGTGAGTGCAATGTGTGGAATTCGTTTTTAAAAAGTTGTGGAGATTACTTTTAATTTTCACATGTACCGGAGTTATACATCTTGTCTGGAGATCGTGGTGGTGTGATGAGCCTCTCACCTGTAATTCATGCTTCTTTAGCCTGATCCATGAGAGTGGGGAGGCATTTCCATTTGGTGAGTGTCAATTTCAGGCATTTCCCCAGCACGGTGGTGGTGGAGAGTGGGGTGTCCCCCCTAATATCACGTCCAGTTACACTACTTGGATGAGCACCAACATTGTTTTATATGTTCGAGCTTGTGGACTATTTTGGACTGTCTACTAACGATTGTTTGGTTTTATGATATATGGTCATTCAACATTCAGTGCCATATGTAGGTCCATGTCCTTTATAGGCTTGTGAACATCTGTGTGGTGGAGAGTGGGTTCCACCATCCCTGCACTACTGGAATTTGTGTTATATAATATATGGTGTTGTATACCAGATTTCAATTTGATTATATTTTGTCATAGAAGTAGCAGCATATCGTCAGGATATTTTACTCCTAAGCGCATAGGGTTACTCACTATATCCCTCTGGATAAGAGCTATTGTAGGCAGGGGCGTAACTACAGGGGTTGCAGGGGTTGCAATCGCTACCGGGCCCCATGCTCCAGGGGGCCCGGTAGCAAACCAGTGGGTGAACTTAAAGGATCACAAAGGTCACACTTGCGACCGGGCCCTGGCTTTGCACCACTGTGGGGAGGCCCCAAGATTGCAGGAAGGGGGCCCACTGCAGAACTTGTGAAAGGATCCTGCTGCGGGACCGTAATAAAAGGCCATGCAACGAGTGTAAAGAGCCCCAGGATTAGTGGGAAGAGCCCTGGGCTTGAAGGGAAGGGCCCCGGCCAGGGGTCTGGGGGGCCCTTCATGGTTTCTTGCATCAGGGCCCTGAAGGTTCTAGTTACGCCTCTGATTGTAGGTATCTGTTTAAATTGCTTGAAAAAGTCCTATGTTCAGGGTCTCTCTCGTATAGCTCCCCCCTGTGCATTCACTCATGATTCCTTTGGGATCTGAATTTTAGCTCTTTCTGCATTTCAAAAACCACCTCATAAACCTAGCAGAAATATTCCTCTTTCCACTCCTTCCTTGTCACCATCAGTTCTGCTAGGTGTGAGTCTGAGCTGGGGGCTTTGTCCTTTAAAACCCATCTTTGGTCTTATATTATGACAAGGCAGTGTTGAAGAATAGAGCCTCTTTTCTTCCTAATGTAAGTTGAGCTTTTCACGTCAATGAAGGGATGGTTATTCTGCCCCTTTGTCTGTCTCAAGTGCATAAGAAAGAGATCTTCATTGTCTGGATGTAGTGTGTGCAATTCAGGTCTATCTTACAGCCAGTACTTCCTTTAGAGAGACTAACTTTTTTCTCATCCCTGATGGTCCCAGTTAAAGGTTACTACCATTTCTAAGTGTCTTAGACAGATCATCTACAAAACTTATAATCTTAAAAATCGGGGGCTGTGTCCTTGACAGCTTAGTCACTGAGGAAGGGGCTTAACGATGCTGAACATTTGACAGCCTTGATACATATGGCATTTCCAAAGCACAGAAGAAGAAAAAAGGTATAAGTACAGTAGAGAAAATATAATAAAGTGTTGCAACAATTTTATATTGAGGTTGGAGCTGGGATTTGTTAAAATAAAAGTGTACTAAGTAAGAATTATGTAAGTATTCTGAAGTAATTTTCAGTGCAATGCTAAATTCTGCATGGTAATTTTTAATTCTATGCATTACAGAGAACTCAAACTCCATGCAGCTTTTTGGAGTCAGACATACAAAAAGAAGATGGCAAATTGTGAATTTAAAGTGATTACACAACAACATACGAGTTCACAAATGGAAAATGGCTTAATTTGTGACGACAAATTAAAGCCTATAATAAAGTTTTCATACTTTTTTATGTTTTTTGTAATAATACTATGTAATAATACTAAAAAGTCTAGTCCCTAAAATTTGCAATTTTCCTGTGGAAGTTCATAAGCTTTTCAATATCTTTTTACATTTAGAAGTCTTTATTCTAAAAAAATTATTTTGAACCAGTCATTGTTAACTTCGGTTTTGTAAAATGTATGAAAAGTAAATCAACCTGCATTGTAACACTTTGAACTGAATAATGGTCTTTTTTGCATATTGCATGAGTGAGACAACTTCATTTTAGCCTAAGTCCAAGATCATAATGATTTTTTTAGAGACTAAATGCTGAGGTAGTGAAGGAAAGTTCCTTAAATAGAAATATTGAAGGCCACTTGACAAATGGGTAAGCTGTGAGATACTATAAAGCAGTTTAGGTAAATTAAAATCAATAGTTCTGAGTTTTATGGCAATCTATAGTTTAATCAGCCTCAATGTATGATTTGGGATTTTCCTAAGAATCAGATCATATGGTTCTCTTAAATGAAGACCTGACATGATGTAAATAATTATTCCCATACATGTTTTTTTACATAGTGCTAAGCAGCAGTCCTATTTCCTTTTTTCTTTTACTACACTGGCAATTTATATTCCTTTTGTTAAAGGCTGTAATTTATGAAGCTTTATAGGTGATGGGGATGCATTATATTGCATTGCCTCATTATCTGAGAAAATGTTCTGTATTTCATCACATAATTTTATTTGGATTCAAACATAACATTCAGAAACTGCATATGCTTAAGAGAACAAAGCAGACATTACACATTGACTAGAGACACATTTATCTATTTCCAAACCTATATTAGTGAACTAACTTACAGTTCACCTGCACAGCAGGCACTGTTGGGTACCATAACTAATTTCAAGAGTTCCTGTTCGCCTCCCCGATGTGCCTATGCTATTATTTCTGAAACTGTTCATATGCATGCCTTACCACATTCTTCTTGTGTATAGAGTGGCGGGCTTATTACCTCTTTCCTCCACAACCTGTAGAGCTGAAAGACAAGATGGTGCCGATAGGAGCAACACCATCCCAGTCTTTCTAACCCTCTGTATAGGAAAGACCCTTGGGCGCTGCTTAGGATGGTGTGGGTTGATGATTGTGATAGAAAGGCACTGGCTGAGATCCTGAGATCAATGGACTCTGAAAGCCCTGAAGACCAATTGGACTTAGTAGGGTGGACTTGATCTGCATGTTGTTGGAGGAGAAGGAAGGGGCATACAGAAAGTACAATCAGAGCCAATGGCCTGGTGCAGCAGATAGAGGGAGCTCTTAAATAAGAACTAAATGAGGTGAGACAAATAGTGGAGCTAGTAGACTCTAGAGTGACTATTCTGAGGTCTGTCAGGCTGGTGGTCTTGGAACTGACACTCTCAAATCAGGGCCCTGTCTCTGCTCATACAGAGAGTATATTGCAGGAAAATAGAAGTCACCGAAATTATGTTTGCATCCGAGGCATCCCAGAGGCTGCTACAGACCCAGATTGTAAGTTGTGGCACTGATCAATTCATTACCCAACAGCGATCCTACCTCCTGAAATTGAGCTCTATAGAGTGCACAAGGTAGCAAAGCCAAAAGACCCCTCGGGAACAAGCCCCAAGAGATATTTTGTGTTGCACCCTGATGGAGGAGTTATTGAGAAAGGAATGGGAGAAGAAATATGTTGAGTATGTTTCTTTGAGTTTAAAAGTCACAGAAATCTTCTTGTCCAGCCTATCCACAGGACTCTGTAAATAAGAATATATGAGAGACACCCATGCTTGTGGACCTGTTTAAATGTTTCAGTTGTGTTAATTAAAACATTATAAATTAAAAAAGAAAAATATCTGCAGCTCACCACATTTACCCCTGTACATGAATATACTAAATGTTAGAAAAGAGGAGCCATGCTCTTCAAATAATCATAAGCTTCAGTAAGGTACTAAGTGTCCAACAATTCATCTCTAATAAAGTGCTGAATCCAACAAATGTATAAAAATAATGTGAATAGGAACTGCAATTTACAGCCTGGCATGTAAACTAAAGTGCACCATGCAAACAAAAAAATAACAGCCCTCCAATATTTAAACTCCAAATTTCTCTCTGTAGAAATGTGCCTGTAAAGGCTTTTACATTACTCCTGAATACTACAAGTGTATAAAAAAGTGCATTTGAAAACACACATGACAGAATAAGGGTCCTTTTAAACCGTGAATCATAATCAAAATTGTCCTCCAAACAGTGGCAATCAGCAGGATAAATCCCCAGTGTCACACCAAGTGCCTGTGAACAGGGATGATCGAACATTTCGGGTCGACCATCGGTTCGACCCGAACATTGACTGTTCGAAATTCGGCCGAATTCCGAACTTTTTGCTGAAAAAGTTCAGAATTCGGCAACCAGAACCGACCAAAATGCAATGGGACAGGAACTGGGCTTTAAAAGCCCGTGGTTGGACCAGAACCATCAGTAAAAGCCAATTGAGGGGGCAGGAGAATGCTAGGAATGTGATTGGAGTGACTAGGGGGTCCAGAGGCCAATCATTAGTGAATACGCCCCCCAGTATATAAGATAGCCCCGCCAAATCTCTACCATTTTATTACAGGGCTGTGGAAGAGAGTGGAAGCAGTTCTGCTACTTCTGCTCTGTGTCATTTAGCAATTATTAGTGTGAGGAAAGGGATATCTAGTGTAGTTAGGGTACTATTTTCCACTATAGTTAGATTTA
The DNA here is from genome assembly GCF_965119305.1 of Pelophylax lessonae. Taxonomy (NCBI): domain Eukaryota; kingdom Metazoa; phylum Chordata; class Amphibia; order Anura; family Ranidae; genus Pelophylax; species Pelophylax lessonae. The sequence continues at coordinate 208,475,195 of NC_138776.1, read as the reverse complement.
ATAATCTAGTTTCTGTAGGGAAAGTGTTAAGTGTAAGGGGACCATAGTGTAGTGTAGGGTTAACTGACTCTGACTGCTATGGCAGGGTGACAAAACCCTTCCATTTCAGGGTAACCGCTATAGAGAAAAGATCGTTTTTCTTAGAACACTTATAGAACCGGATAGTGGCTTCGCCCCTGTCGCCCTGCTTTTTGTTGCAGGCGTTTATAGGGCTTTTTTGAGGAGATGTTTGGAGTCGGGCATGACATCTGAACTTCTGTGTAGGGGTATATATACACACACACACATGTATGTATATATACACGTACACATATATAGGTGTGAAAGTAGCAGAACACTATGCTTGCGCTAATGAAATAATTAACACCCATATGGCTTCTCTGCTAGAACACCTATATATGTGTACGTGTATAAATACATACAAGTGTGTGTGTATATATACCCCTATACAGAAGTTCAGATGTTATGCCTGCCTCCAAAGACCCCCAAAAAATGCCCAAAAAAACGCCTGCAACAACACACCTGGGCGTTTTTTTGGGCATTTTTTGGGGGGTCTTTGGAGGCAGGCAAAACATCTGAAATTCTGTATAGGGGTATATATATATATATATATATACACACACACTTATATGTATTTATACACATACACATGTATAGGTGTTCTAGCAGAGAAGCCATATGGGTGTTAATTATTTCATTAGCGCAAGCATAGTGTTCTGCTACTTTCACACCTATATATGTGTGTGTGTATATATACCCCTACACAAAAGTTCTGATGTTATGCCTGCCTCCAAAGACCCCCCAAAAAATGCCCAAAAAAACGCCTGCTACTAAACCGGCAAGGTGTGAAAATAGCGGAGCCACTATCCTGTTCTATATTAATTCTAATACAAACAAACTTTCTCTGTCGCTCATTGACAGACGTAGTCCTCCTTGATTAATATCAACTCGGGTTATACTGCCCTCTACAGGAGTAGGACTAGACAGGAAAGAAAACGTTCTGGCCACACCCTAGGGGCAGTCCCAGAGGGTATATCCTCTCACTTCCTGCTACAGAAAATCAGTTTTTTTCTGTCTAGTTAGGAGTAAGGACCTAGATTCCTTGCTAGGATCTTCGGTCCTGGCAAGATTTTTTTTTAGAAATACTTTTTTAGACAGCTTTTTTTCTCCAGTGTTCCTGTGAGATCTTCAAGCAAGTACGCTGAAACTGGGCGACGGGCTGGATGTTGAGATCCAGTGGTCACTCCAGTTCAGCCTACGAGCGCGTGCAGGCCATAGCTCCGCGCTGGGTCGGCCGCGACATAGTCCCACTGGACGGGGACTGACCCTGCGAGTTAAACGTCTCGCCTGGACGCCAATGACCTACAGAGTCACGGCGTCTGTATTGGTCGACAGCCCCCCCACCCCGGTGGAGAGGGGTTCTGTCAGGAGTTGGCGCCCGCCTGGTTCCGGTATGGTGAGTAGAATGTTCCCCCTCTCCCCCTGTCGGGTTTGTTGGTGGACGCGGGCCCCTCTCTGGGATGGTCGGACACTCGGTTTTCTGGGTCTCCCCTCTATCCTATAACAGGTCACAGATCCCCCAATTTGAGTGTAATTTTTGTGAATAGAAACCAGGAGGCTTGGTTTGGGAGCTGACTATCTAAAGTCACTATATGACTGTAAGGGTGACTGAAGTCAGTGGCAGACTACTAAAAGGCATTACTATTGAGGTATAGAGGTATCCTACCTGTCTAGTGTGTACACAGGCCGATGCCTATGCCTGAGTTACTGCAGCCACAGATCGCCATCCCTCCAGAAAGCCGGTCACTTCCACAGGCCACACAGCCTCCCGCAGGCCGAGGCACTTCCGCAGGCCGCACAGGCCGAATGCACACATCTCGCAGGCCGCTGCTAGCTTGCAAGCCGCCGCTATCCTACACAGGCCGCCGCCATTTTCCTGCAGATCGCACGAGGCCGCCATATTGGCGTAGCCTCGTGTCTCCAGCATGGGGGCGGCCATGTTTGAGGTGACCAAACACCTCGTGGAGTAATTGGGAGGCGCCGGAAGGTGTGTAAAGGGGCGGAGCCGCCTCCTTGGCCCAGGGAAAGCAAGCCAAAGACTTCTGTCTGTAACAGACAGTGCTGGAAGCAGTTTGATAAGAAACTTCTGTGCATCAGGTGAGCCTTGGGGTCTCTCTCTCTTTCTGAGGGGTCCAAGCAGGTAGACTGAGGGGCGCTACTGCGCTGGGGGACTAAGTTAAAAAAAAAAAATGTTTTTTTCTTGCAATTAATTTTTTTGTGTTTGCTGGCAAGTGTCTTGTTACATGAACCCTGCCACTCATGTATCCCCACCTGATCCCCTCGGGGTGACCGCAGGACCCTCCAGTACCCCACTTGTGATGATGCATTATCAGCAGTTTGGAGTCTTTGGTATCCCGGGTGGAGGTAGCCTGTCAGGGACGGGGGTCAAGAAGAGCGACCCCCGCCTACCCCTATGTCGTCTGATACTTCAGATACGGATTCTGAGCTTGTCATTGCCGGGAAACCTTAAATCTTGAGGTTACGCCGGCAGAGGTAGCTGAGACTCATATTCCTTTTTTGGTACTAGCAAGCCTACCAAAATGGTGAAGGGTTTCCCTTGCCCAAATGGGGTCTTCTGTAAACGAGCTCCTGCTATTTCCAAACGCATTGCTAGGCGCTATCATTTTGAGGAATCCCTCATTACAAAGATGGACGGTACCACCAATAGTGGACTCACCGATTTCCAGACTAAATAAAGCCACTGTTATCTCTTTGGATTGACAGAATGGGCCCCACCCATCTCTAGGGTGGGGGGACGTCTTCACCGGTTTCCGGATCCAGGGCTTTCCAGAATCCCGGATAAAGGGGTTCGCAAGGTCATATGGTCGGGATACAAGATCACTTCCACCGGTGCGATTCTTCCCTTCCAATATTCGACATCCCCGGGTCGCTTAAAAAGCTTTGCGGGGAACAGCTTGATGCAACAAGCAGTGGTAGTTCCCATTCCTTGGAGGAGTTCTAGTCGAACCTGTTCACAATGCCCAGGAAAAAGGGCTAGGTGCGTCCAATTCTGGTCTTGGAAGAGATGGAGTCCATCCATACAGTGGTGGCCTCCCTGCATCAGGGGGATTTCCTGGCATCCATAGACATTTAGGATGCCTATCTTCATATCCCCATCTTCACAGGACATCAGCGTTTTCTTTGCTTTTCCCAAAGATCATCCCTGGTTCCCACCAGGAGACTGAACTATCTGGGCCTAATTTTGGATACATCCTTGGCAAGAGTGTTTCTCCAGGCGGAGAAACTCCAGAAGATTCAGTCAATGATTCGGATGTTGCTGTCCGTCAAACTGGCTGGGATTGATGGTCGCCTCCTTAGAGGCAGTAAAGTTTGCCCAGTCTCATACCCAAATTCTCCAAAGAGGAGATTCTTCTCATATGGATTCCCTGGACAATAGGATCCGATTGAGCGAGCAGACCAGGGAGGCTCTGGTCTGGTGGCTTCGGTCTCCGATGCTCAGCCAGGGGAAGTAATTTCTTCTGATAAATTCCAGGTTACCGATAAAGGTGTTGGAACTGAGAGCGATCAGACTTTGTCTGATTTACTGGACCGAGCAGCTCCAGGGCAGTCCGGTTTGGATCCAATCGGACTATGCCACGGTCATGACATATGTCAATCACCAAGGGGCACCAAGAGTGCCCTGGCGGCCATAGAAGTGGCCAACATTCTTTATTGGGGGAACAGTTGTTACAGTTCTCTCCACGATATTTATCACGGGGATGGACAGGCAGATTATTTCAGCCGTCAGATTCTGGATCAAGAGGAATAGTCTCTTCATCCAGAGGTATTTCACCAGCTGTCCCTTCATTGGGGCGCCCTGGATATGGATCTGTTGGCAGGTTGGCTCAACAGGGCTCGCGCCCGCGATCCTCTAGCGGACGCAGCAGACGCGCTGAGCCCCCCGTAGGGGAAGTATCAGCTACTGTATGTCTTCCCCCCCCCCCCCCTCTCAAGTTACTGCTGAGATTTCTCCGCAGGATAGAGGTGGAGGGAACTCCAGTTATCCTGGTAATTCCGGGCTGGCCTCGTCAAGCCGGGTACGCCGACTTGGGCAGGCTAGTCGCAGACGCTCCTTGGAGACTTCTTCTCAGGGAGGATCTGCGGTCTCAAGGACCGATCTTCCATCGTGCTTTACGGTCGCTGGTTTTAACGGCCTGGCCATTGAGACCCAGGTACTGAAGGACAGGGGATTGTCAGCTTCAGTTATTCCTACTCTAATTAAAGCAAGGAAAGCGACTTCTAGCAAAGTCTATTATCGCACATGGAAGACTTGTATTGCGTGGTGTGAACCGTTGGGATTTCCCCCACGTACCTATTTGGTGACCCGAATTTTGGCTTTTCTGCAAAAGGGGGTTGAGCAGAAACTATCCTTGAGCACTATCAAGGGTCAGGTTTTCAGCGTTAGCAATCTTCTTTCAGAAGCCGCTGGCTACTCATTCCTTGGTGCGGAATTTCATCCAGGGGGTGCGGCACTTGGCTCTGCCAGTGCGAGCGCCCTTACCGCCCTGGGATCTTAATTTGGTTTTGTCGGTTCTGCAGAAACCTCCCTTTTAAAATATCAGGGAGATTCCCTTGCTTACATTATCCCAGAAGGTGGCCTTCTTGGTGGCTATCACTTCTGCATGCAGGGTGTCAGAACTGGCTGCATTATCATGCCATTCCCCATATCTTGTGGTTCATAGGGATAAGGTAGTTCTTAATCCCAAGCCATCCTTTCTTCCTAAGGTGATTTCAGACTTTCATCTGAATGAAGATATTGTGCTACCTTCCTTGTGTCCTCAGCCCAATCATCCTCGGGAATATGCGTTGCATTCCTTGGATGTGGTTCGGGCAATCAGGGTATACCTGAAGGCTACGGAATCGTTCCGTGAAACGGATTCACTTTTTGTGATCACGGATGGCCCCAGAAAGGGGTTGCCTGCATCTGCCGCGACTATCTCCAAATAGATCAGACAGACGGTGGTACAGGCTTATTCGATTAGGGGTCGGAATCCTCCGTTCCCTGTTAAGGCGCACTCCACTCGAGCGCTCAGTACTTCCTGGGCCTACCGCCATCAGGCGTCAGTGGTCCAGGTGTGCAAGGCGGCTACCTGGTCGTCGGTTCATACCTTTACAAAATTTTATAAAGTTGATGTGATGGCATCGGCGGATGCCTCATTTGGCCGCAAGGTTTTGCAGGCCGCAATTTGAGGAGACCGGTGGTCTACCTCGAGGGTTTTTTTCCGTTGGAATTTCAGTTGAGTCTCATCGTGTGATTGATGAGCCTTTAAAACTTCTAGTTGGCACCGGTTGGGCCTTCTAGATTGGATTTTGATTTCCATTTTTCCACCCCTCATTTGTGGCACTGCTTTGGGACGTCCAGAGTTGATATTAATCAAGGAGGACTACGTCTGTCAATGAGCGACAGAGAAAAATGGATTTTTGTAAAATCTTACCGTAAAATCCTTTTCTCTTAAGCTCATTGACAGACGTAGTACCCGCCCCTCTGTTTTTGAGTTGGGTTGGGTTAAATTCTCTAAACACTGCTTTGTGACATAACTGATTTTCTGTAGCAGGAAGTGAGGATATACCCTCTGGGACTGCCCCTAGGGTGTGGCCAGAACGTTTTCTTTCCTGTCTAGTCCTACTCCTGTAGAGGGCAGTATAACCTGAGTTGATATTAATCAAGGAGGACTACGTCTGTCAATGAGCTTAAGAGAAAAGGATTTTACGGTAAGATTTTACAAAAATCCATTTTTTTTTCTGGTTCTGGACGTGCTACAGAGCTGAAACTTCACAGGTACACTTTTTAGACCCCCAGACACTAAATCCAAAGAGATCTCATTTTGTTTTTTAAATTTTTAAATAATTGGCTCTCTATCAAAAATTACAATTTTTAAGAACTTTTTTTGTGTGATTAATAGTCCCTGGGGCATGACCCAGAACCCTAGGCACTTTTAGGGGGCATTTATTGGGTTTTAGGGCTTCAAAATGGTGTTTTTTGATTACTGAAGTTTGGGTCCCATTGATTTCAATGGGGTTCTGAAATCCGGGCTGAACTTTCGGGAAGTTCGGGTCGAACCAAACTTTTGAAAAGTTCGATCATCCCTACCTGTGAACCAATGCCTCCTAATGCCCTCCAAAACCACCTTGTGTTTTGGAGTGAAGTATTGCTCTCAGAATGTTTTGGTGCCCATCAGGCACCTAGAATGGTTGCACAGTGCCATATATCCTACCGAGTGGAAAATGAGATCACCAGATGTCCCAACTCTACATATTTAGTCACTAAGTTCACGTCTTAAGGAAGCTGCTTTCTGAAGATGTCCAGGATTTCACCTCTATCCCTTAGAGGAGATCTGTTCAGAGGGACTTGTGCAAGATTGTGTAAGGTATGGCTCACAAGTAAAGACTACACTTCAAGGACTAGAGACCCATAACCGTTGCAAGACTTATACATTATAGAGTGCTCTTGGAATATTGTGGCCATTTCCTCAGTACATATTTCTCCATATTGGTTTAATGTTTTGATTTGTCTATTTAAAATAAAAGGCTCCAGTTTGTATGTAGGAGAGCAGAAAGTTCTAGAACAAGATTGGTACATAATGTGTTTGATTCATTAGGAAGGATACTTTTTGGATCAATATATATAGAAAGAGAGGTGCTTCTATGTGCAGTAACAACAGTATTTATTAAACGTGGTTAAAAGCATTCACAGAAAAGTATTGTAAAATGAGCTGATCATCCCACACAGATGTGGCGGTAGGCCTCCTGTCATGGTTCTCCTGGATCCTCACTAGCCGACCAGCAGCAGAGGGAAAGACAACTGCTGGAAGCAAGATGGCCGACTGACTTCCAGGATCAGCTTGGAGCACATGCACTGGAAGTGATGTCAGAAGTTGTTCTTAGTTCCTTTGGATGGTAGCCCAAAGAACATTGAGGTTCTTTTCATACATAAGTGCCCTATATACCTCCACTTTTCTGGTCCAAGAAGGTTTTTGAAAACGTAAAAGGTGTGGCCTATATAGAATAAAAGTTTGCATAGAGAAGAAATATATGAAGTTTGTCTCAAAAACAATGCAATGGGAATACACTATAAAAAAAAAAAATCTTATTGTGTAATAGCATACATGTAGTATATTTGTTGGGAGTGCCCTTGTGGCCTCCAAGTTGTAGGCCGACCATCGAGGAAACTGTAAGATTAGGAGAACACATAGATAACATAAAAAAAAGCTTTAAAAAGCACAGTGAATCTAGGCACTTTCACTTTCTAGGAACTTGGACTGTGATCCAAGGGAGTCAATTTTAATGGTATTGATAAGGCTTGATTTGTGGAGAGGAAGATTAGATGTGGCATTTTTAAAATAGACCTGTGATCCAGGCCTGGTTAGTGGAGATTTTGAGGACTTTCCTAAAACAAGTGAGAAGTGAATTTATTGAATCTCTAAGGACATAGAAATCACACCAGTTAAGCCAGCCTCTTTTACCTCCACTGAAATTGAGGGGGGGGCATAGGTTTCCCCAATCCACGTAATATCCTAGAACAGTACAAATTTTAGGAATACTGGATTAGTGTACGTACTACTCCATGACTAATATATCCCTTAGTGGTCTCCACTTACTATATATCTTTTTTGCCTGGACAGTGGTACATTAGACGCCCATTCAAAATGAATGGAACACTGTGATACAATGCACTTTGATGCACATAACAAATCCATCAATGAATGGATCAAAAAGAAGTACAGACTTCTACATTCCTCTAGTTAAAGTCCTAATTTGATTCCGATTGAAATTTTGCAAGTTTTTTAAAATGGGAAGTTGATGCAAGGTAACACACAATTAAAAGCTAAATAATCTGTGCTTAGTGTCCAGATTCAAATTAAATAATGAACACGAATCAACCAAATCATACATGAGAGCTGTGTAAACAAGCAACACTCGCTGATATAGGAAACCTATTCAAAGAAAGAAAGATAATGTTGCAATGCTTTAAATCATAAATATACTGTAGATAAAGTTCTCCTTTTTTAGATGAAAAATATTGAATGAAAAAATCTCATCCAATACATGGTATAAAGTGTTTAACTACACTGTGGTGTAAATAAAGTCCAATAAAAATTATTTTCAACAGAAGTCTTCTATGTCAGTGCTTCTTTCTTCCACCAAATCCACACAAAAAAAAACACTTACCAGATACCTAGACCTTATAAAGGTCTCATTGTACTTTAACAGGCAGCTAGGCTATAATCCATCCAGTTTACTCAAGCCCTACAATCAAGCATCATTAGGAAAATATAAAGCACACTCCATGGTGTAATAAAATTCCAACTCTTTTTATTAAGCTATAAAGAAGTACTCTCAGCACTCGAAGAATTTAGATAATTTCACAAAAACTCCTCTTCAATTTGGCCGGCGAGTGAGCGTGATAGGTCGCCACTAATGCTCCACTCATAGTAACACACAAATATCTTGCATTAGAAGGAATACTTCATGGAGAAGTGATATTAATTATCAAAAAATATGGGTATATGGAACTTTTAAGGTGCTAATCCTTTTACCCTCAGAGAAAAAACAATGTATCAATATCATAAAAATAAATCTTTATTATGAATTGGCAGAATGTTAAAGAAATGGACTTGTAAGTACTCATTAAAACATTTTAGATGGGGTAGCTGTGGCTCAAAATACTTCTATATGCATCTAATATATTTTATGAGGACTTACAAGTTCATTTTTTTAACATTTTGCCAATTCATAATAAAGATATATTTTTTTATGATATAATGTGGATGATGGCACTGTAATTTTAATTAAAAAAAAGTATATATTTTCTTAATAGATATTCACCTGTCACATGACCCAGCTCTTTCCCAGCCTGTGTCAGAGAATTTCTGACACAGGCTTGGCTAAAAGAGACGCTTGGCTAAAAGAAATGTGCATGCGCGCAGCAATCTCCACAGAATGGCAATCAGGGGCACGCAGGAATGCATGAGGGAATGCATGCAGGCACAGTGCATGTTGGCACCAGACATACTTTTTAGGAATGCTCCTGCCTATGCTCAAGCGCTGACTGGTCTTCAGCTGTTCCCTGTGACCTTTGTACTTCCAGTGTGTTTCCTTTGTTGCTGATCCAGCTTATTCCTGATCTCATCTGGGATCCTGCTTTTGTCTTGTTGCTTGTTCCTGACCTTGGTTCTGCTCACACTTTGGTACCTTGCCTGATGATGACCCTGACTAATCCTGTGACCACGCTTCTGTCTCTGATGCTTGCTTCCTGACCCATTTGAGTGTCTGCTTGGTTGTCTGCTGTTAAAGTTCTGAGCCTCTCTAAGTGTTTCTGCTGCAAGTCTGCTGAGAGCTCCGACTAGCCACATGTCCTGGCCGTGCAGCACAAGTGCGGGGGGTTTCCGAGTCGGGATTAAACAGTTGTACAGCATTGTCAAGTGACTGAGTTTTTCACAGCGTGAAAGCTTTATAGGCCGTACTTTGGGGGAACATAGGATTTCCGTGGAGGGAAAGGTGTCGGGTATACATAAGGAGGGAGTTTGGGTTTTTTCCTGAGCTCTCTCCAGGTAAATACTGTAGGAGAGGGGTCCATGAGGAGTGAGGGAGAGCGAGAGGTCTGAGGGAGAGAGGTCCATGAGGAGTGAAGCAGGCCAGCTAGAGTAAAAGGGGATACAGTGTCTTCTTCTAGCCGAAGTTTGGTTATCTTCCTCCTCAAAATATACTAATCTAAGCAATATCTAGCTAAACATGCTAAATTATACAACCGTATATCAGGAAGTCCTGCTCCACCTTTGCTCCAAGGGAGACCGTTTCAAAAGGAAAATGCAAGATTTGCCATTGACCCATAGAAAAAGATTTAATGGCAGCATTCAGCATTTGAATGTCTTTGTGTCTCAGCAGCAAGGGCAATGTCTGCAGAGGGTAACACAGCCATGGAAAACTCACCATTTTGAGCAAGTAAGGAGATTCTCAACTTATTTTCATAAATCAACAAAAATTTGAGATCGTTTTAGTGGCACTAACCTGAGGATAAGAGGAATACAATTTTATGCAAATATATATATATATGTATTAAATCAGTGCAGAATGTCAAAAAGATAACTGGTAATAAATACAAAATGTGGTACAAAATGCAATAATGTGTATCGCACAGGTAATGTGAAAAATGCAATCAAAGGATATTATTACAAAATATCAAGGTAACCAAAACCCATAACTTCTAGAATGTGATTACTAGCTTTCCATGAGCTCAAAAAAGATGGAAACAAAATCTAACAGATTTGACACGTGATTTCTCTCTCAGCCAACAGATGTTCACAACTCTATTTTTAAGAATACATCATAACTGCCCCATTTACCGTATATAGTCGAGTATAAGCCGAGGCCCCTACTTTTACCACAAAAAGATGGGAAAAATGATTGACTCGAGTATAAGCCTAGGGTGAGAATGCAGGGTGGCGGGCATGGTACAGGAGAATGCAGGGTGGCAGGCATGGTGCAGGGTGGCGGGCATGGTACAGGAGAATGCAGGGTGGCGGGCATGGTACAGGAGAATGCAGGGTGGCAGGCATGGTACAGGAGAATTCAGGGTGGCTGGCATGGTACAGGAGAATGCAGTGTGGCTGGCATGGTACAGGAGAATTCAGGGTGGCAAGCATGCTACAGGAGAATGCAGTGTGTCTGGCATGCACAGGAGAATTCAGGGTGGCAAGCAATGGTACAAGAGGATGCGGGGTTGCGGGCATTTTAGTGCGGCTGTGTTTCACTTACCTGTTCCAGAGGCGCCTTCATTTTAAAAATGGCGCCGCCCGGCGCCGACACGTCATTGCGCATGCGCCGCTCAGGAAAGCTGGTATATGTTCGGCTATTCTCGGCCTGGACGTTTTCAGTGCAAAAAAATGTGCTGAAAAACTCAGCTTATACTCGAATATATACGGTACTATGGCTAAAATCAGCAAAGTTCCCAAGATAAACAAAATTAGACTAATCATACTGCAGTTAGAATGATCTAAATTCAAATCTTGATGCTATAATTAGAAGTATAAGAATGGATCAGTCAGATGTATATGGCAAATTAATTGCCTATAGGAAAAATAGAAATGTATACTTTACCAAAGACCGTAGATTTGTCTTGTTGTCTGAGATGTCTCATTTGGGTAGCCTCAGCTTCAAATGTCTCCCATCAGTCTCAGAACCTCATCAAAGCACTTTACTCCCTTCATGGTCTGTTCGATTCTCCCCTCTCTCACTAAGACTAAACATATATCCTATGGGAATGTGGGCATGGATTTGGTTTTCCATATGAAAATACCTCAAAAGGGGGCTTATTCACTAAATGGCTATAACTCTGAAATATCAATAGGGGGAACTTAAAATAGTTTGGGAGATTGAATTTAATTAAATTATTTTCTCAAAGATAACCTTCTGATCTAAGCCTTGGAAAGAAACTAGGGGCTATACCTTCATGTCACTAATGTCACTATCCTGCCAAGAATAGTGTCTAGCGTGTAGGATTTATATAACCTAGATAAGATTGTAAAACAATTTATATAAACATTCCTTTATAAGTGAAGCAATTTAAGTGGAATTAGTACTATGCTCTTTACACACAAAAAAAAAAAAAAACTATGGTATCATATACGTTCCTAGAACTTATTGAATTTAGTAGGCCTATGTATATGCTTCACAAAATATAATGCCATAATAATATTGTTGCGAATACAATTACTACAAATAATAATAATGTTTCCTCAAGCATATTTTTAAATGAGCCCTAAAAAAAAAAATATATACTGATCTTTTGTTCATTGTTAAAACTCAGACAAAAATGACATTACTCTCATTACAACCTGGCTTGGCACCATCATGGCTAGACCTTATCTTGGTGGGATGTCAGGGTCCCTTTAATTTATGGCTAGAAAAAGTCTTTGCTGAGACTTTAAAATTGCCTGTAAGAAATCTTACCCAAGGACAATGAACTTCCATTCACCTCATGACAAAATGGCTGCTAGACTGCCCATTATAACAATATGTATAAAATAATATGTATGGGCCTTATATGATTACTTTTTAGCCCCAATAGTCCTGATAGCATCTTTTTGATAAAGAGAAGCGTAATATGTCTCTAAGATAGTGGCAATGTTGGTTTGAGAAGTGGTAAGATTACCGTGTTTGTCCCTTAATGACGCAATGTGAGTTTGCCTATATGGACCCTTTGTCAGTCTGGCTAACAGTTTCCCGGATTTATTACCATGTTTATGAAGTAAGAGATCGAATTTGGCTTTCGTAACCTACTCCTGGTGTTCCGCAAAAAGATCAAAATCTCTTTTAGCCTCCTGCCATAACTTTCTTGTCTCTGGAGTACTCTGTTGAGCCATGGCGATCTGGGCCTGGTGTAGTTTTAAGCTGGTCTGTTTGTATTTAGTTAAAGATGTCTTCTTAAAGGTGGAAACATATGCGATTATCTCATCTTCCCCCTCATATAAGCCTTTGCGGTTTCCCAAAACAGTGTGATCTGAAATAGCCAATTAATGGATAGCAGTATCAGTCAAGTCTCGCCCAGGAGTCGTGGGGGTGAGAATAGAAAGTCTATTCCCTGTCCAAGGGGTGCATGAGCCTCCATGTATCTACCATGTAGATTTGGTTGGAGGTTGTGTGCTTTTGGAGGCGCAAGGAGAGCTGCTCTTGCTGTGAGAGCTTCTGTCCTCAATTGTGGACATGACAGATTTAAAATTGCCCCCCACTACCAAGTGTGTATGCAGGGGGTCCACCATCCACCTGGATAAAGTGGAAAAAAAATTCCTTTCCGGTGAATTGGGTGCATATATGTTCATGACGTGTAGTACACCTGAGGTGAGCTGGAGCCCTACGGTGACCATTCTGCCTAAATCATCTGTGGACATAGATGAAATTGTGTAGGAAAGATTTGTGTGGAGTAATTTGACTACACCGGCTTTCTTACCCACCGCAGGAGAGCTGATAACTTTGTTTACCCACATCTTCCACAGCCTGGGGAAATCCTCCGCCGGCAAGTGGGTCTCTTAGAGAAGAGCCACGTCTGCCTTTAGGTGCTTGAGGTGTTTGAACACACGCATTCACTTGTTAGTTGAGTGGAGGCCCTTAACGTTCCATGACACCAGGTTGATCATGTTGCCGGGGGAGGATCTCGATCAGCTTGCTGAAAGGCCTGAAAAATAATCGGTAGAAGTGGCCACATTAGAATCAGAGATAAGAGGAGAAAAGGTAGAGAAATGTATAATGGAATAGAGAGGAGTCGTCGGAGTAGGTGCAGTAGAACAGCATGGCACACTTGACATTTTCGGTAGGCATTCAGGTAACACCATAAACAATAGAAAAAATATCAGTATAAACAAACCAAAAATAGCATTGTGAACTTCTCTTTTTTCCACATGAGACAGAGCAAGCAGTCCATCCCAGAGTCCTTTGGACTATGATTGGGTGCCTTTGAAGAGGCAAAAAACTTTTCACATTCCCGGTACTGTCACCTTAGAGGGAGCTGTAGTAGCTGCCTGCCATAGAAGGGTGGAGTGGGGGATGGAGCAGCAGCCTAAGCTGGCGCAGTGTTAACAGGCGAGTGTGATCCAAATCACACCTTCGTAGTGGAGTCCTTGCATGGGCTGCTTTGGGACTTCCGTGACAAAGAGGTTTTTCTAGCAGGGGAGCTATCTCCCTGGAGCGGGATATTGTGGGCTGCAAGGAATTGTTCAGCTTCCAGGGGAGTGTGTAGGGGAGTTCCCCTTCCCTCCAGGTGACATGAAGGATGGCGAGGTATGCCAGGGTAAATTTAATATTATTGTGGAAGAGTGTAGAGCACAAGCTTTGTCCTTGTTAGAAACTTCTTGGGAGTAGGCAGCAAATAAAAGCAATTTATGACCATCAACTTGAAGCAGTTTCTGCTGCCTGAACTGCTGCAAAATGAGGTGTTTATCTGCATAGTTCAAATAGCAGACTATTGTGGGCCTAGGGGTGGTACGGCTTTCCACTGGAGGGCCTATTCTGTGTGCCCTCTCCACCATGCACATCGTGGTAATCCCCAACGCTGAGGGAATAGACTTTGCACAGAGATCCGATAACGAGGAGGGTGCATAGGATTCTGGGAGGCCGATTATCCGCAGATTATTCCATCTGGACCTGTTTTCTAAATCATTTAATTTCTCCAGGAATATTTGGAATGCCAGGTCATGGTTATATATGGAGTTGGCCTGCTGCATGTTTTCTTCCAGGGAAGCAATTCTGATCTCTGCTTCATGCAGCCGTTGTGAGTGTGCCCCCATCTCCTTTCTAATCTGTAAGATGCCCTGTGCCACTGCGTGTTCCACTGCCTCATTAATTGTGGGCTTCAATAGAGCAGCAACTGCCTTCACTATGCAGAGACGAGGTATTTTTTCCCCTGGGCTCTCGCACGTGGCCTCCTCTATGCTGTCTTCACCGCTGAATGGCGCAGCCGGAGGTGTCACTGAGTGCCGGGATTGTTCCAGGAACCAATCCATCCACGTTGCTGGATCCCCGGGAGGTGAATGTAGGGGTAGGTGGCAGTTAGGGCACCCTCGGAGCAGGTTTTTTAAGCAGTTTGGAAAGGACTCGGCGGGAGCTGGAGCCGCTCATGTCCTGTTCACCTGGTACCGGAACTGGAAGTGGCACTCATTTCTAACCAGGACATGTGCAAGCTGTTCTGGAGAAAAAGACTTCTATTCTACCTTCTAATGCTCTCAGCCTCTTCCAACTCTTTGGTTTAATTTTTTGCTGCTGTGATCCTCCAACTTCTTGTTAGACGTTGGCTACATTTCTTCTCCATGGTCCCAATGTATGTAGGTACATAGCCACCCTCTCTTGTTTGCTTCTGAGATAGACCAAGGACTATGTGATTTGTAGTGTGCAAGACCAGGGACTATGTGATTTGTAGTGTGCATAGAGAAGTGCACTTCACTTCAAATAACATGTGGACATCACAGAGGACATTACAAGGAGGCAAAAAAATACAGTAAACAATTCCATGAAAAAAATTACAGAATCAATAAATGGTCGATCTGTATGCATTGTTTTTGGAGAATATGGATATTGCTTGTTCTCGTTTACTGCTTTATGTACAAAATTTGTGATGTAACATGCATTTTGAAACTGGGGTACAATGCTTAGTGTATCTGAATGCTGCTTTATTTTGGAACAGAGTCTTCATATCCCAGGTGATAGAAGATTTTTGGCACACATAGCATAGAACTATATTCTTGTATTTTAAAAACCATCATGAAAATAGAATGCAAACTTTAATACTGTAAATTAAAAGATTTTAATTTTTTTTTTTTTTTGGGGGGGGGGAGCAGAGGTGAAGAATTCCCTGTCAGATTGTTGTACTGGGGCTTTAGAAAATTACAGCATTAAAATTGGTATGATCGTTTAAGGTTTAGATACAGATTTAAGTACTGGAGGCATTAATGTTAAATACAAGTAAGATACTGCAGCAGAGGTTAATGTAATACTGACTGTTATAGTAAATTCATTCTCAACGTGTGCTCCAAGTTGCGATTAGCAAACAGCATATGCCAATGTTCAGAGCCCCAGGGGTGCATAGGATTGAATTCACAGAATATAAAGGTATAGAAGTATACCATGGTGTCTGCTATTTGGAAAATGGGTCACTATGAAAATGTTTCCATTGTAACAGGCTCATATTATGCACACAATAACATGTTTAAACTGCTCCGTTGAGCCGCTGAGTGGCTCTTATTTTCATATTGATGCTACTCTCTGCAGTTTCTAAAAACTACTCAGAATCATGTGATGAGAGCCTGCAGTCTTGTAGAGAAGCACACTGACTGTGGGTATATTTAGTGAAATCTCTACTTCTTGTGAAATAGATTTTGGTAAAATGTAATAATAATAATTTAGATATTATTCTTTTTTTTTTTTTTTTTTTTTAAAGATTGCATGTTTTCACTGATTTAGGTTTTTTTTTTTTCACTAAAATAAATTTTACCATAATGAATTTTCTGCATTAAGGTAAAAAAACTCCCCACTATTTTCCACCCCCCCCCCCCCAACACTTGAGTAAAGTCAACGATCTAACATTGTCTCGGCTGCAGCTCCCCTCCCTTCACTGCATGGTCTCTCAGAAGACACCAATAGCAGCGGAACCCATACACTCCTGCTGCTGTCAGTCAATCTCCTGTGAGGAGTTTGTGGGGGAGCATGGCTTATTAGCACTGTATATGTCTATGGATGCACACAGTTCAGCCTGGGAGCGTGCCTGCATGGGTGCCCCTCAACACTGTGCTTGCTGAGGGGGCATTGCAAAGAGAGGAGCAGATGGGGCTGGCGGGGACTCCAAAAGAGGAGGTAAATAGCAGTTTTGTGCAATATTGTTGAACAAACAGGTAAGTATAACATCATTTTTTATTTTGCTTTAAAAAAAAAATATATATATATATATATATATATATATATATATATATATATATATTTTTTTTTTTTTTTTTTATTATCACTTTAATATAAAGCTTTTGTATTTAAAAAAAAATAAAAAAAAATTAACAAGACAAAAGATTAAATGATCCTTTGGATTGGGTCAAAGGATGAATTACTAAAATGTTGTGTCATTCACTTGTGAATATATATTTCAGTGCAAATGTGCAAAATGGCATTCTTGGATTAGTCTGTCACTAGCAAGTTTTGTTTTTCCAAGCCTTTCTGTAGTTTGATAATGTGATGATCCACCAGTAGATCATTTGTACACTACCTGTAACAGGGTGACAGTACTCTTTGTTCTGTAGTGAAATTGTGTGACCGCATTGTCACATTGATAAACTCTAGTTAACACTTTTTAGGGTTCATGCACATGGCTATACAGGCACTGTACAGCCACCTATTTGTATGCATTAGAAGTTGTGGCTGTGCGTGGTTGCGTTAGGGTTGCCAAGTTTTCTTCAAGTCAAACCCAAACACTTTAACGTCACAGGGAATTTCTTTTTTTGTAGTAAACACTATAGGGTTATAAAAGACCTGGGACATTTTTGGGTGCCCGAGGGAAAGTAGTAACGCGACGCACTGTGGCAAACAGTGGGTGTAGCCAAAGTGCTATTCGTGACATTGTCACCCCATCCTTTAGTTATGTTGAACCTGTTCCCAGACAGCCACGTGCAGCTTCCAGGCGGTAACAGATTTGTGTGCGACTATCTTAGTTACTTGAGTAGCCACAGCCCGGTCTGAATAATTTGTCCAGGTTTCAGGCGGTCTGAGTGAATCCTGGACAGGTGGCAGCCCTAGGTATCTATGGATGAGCAGTGAATGATCGGAGGTCATCCAGCTAGTGGCACTGGTGGTGTATGAAGTCTAAATTTAACTCCCAGTACACAGCAGGCTGGACATAAGATATAGAGTGGTCATCCTTGGCTTTTCTAATCTAATGGAACTATTCACAGTATACAGGTTACAGCTATTCCACCAACTTTGTGTGATCGCTGCTGGATCAGAGCAAATGAGCTCTGCCAGAAGTCTATTTCATCGTTCCTAGTGCTCCCCCCAGACACAGTAAATTGGGGGATTCCCAGAAGGAAGCAGCTAATGAAGGAATAGGAGAACATAATGAGCTATTCCCCCTTCAGTCTGCATTCACCAGCACTGGGGGGAGCTGGTCATAAAGCCTTTGGTGAGACATCCAGCCTCCACCATGGACTGTTCACACAGGTCCAGCTGTGACATTTCTCTTTGAGTTTGCTGCACACATACACCTTCATGCAGTGGTGTATTTAGGTTTTGTGCTGCCCTAGGCCTGACTAAACTTGGGCATACCCTAATTTATATATGACCAATCCCTTCCTGTAAAGACCACACCCCTTCCTGTTTATGACCCGCCCTGTCATTTGTAAACCACAGACCACAACCAGTTTATCAGTGCCCATTAGTTCAGCCTCATCAGTGCAGCCTTATCAGTGCCCATTAGTGCAGCCTCATTACTTCCCATCAGTGCAGCCTCATCCGTGCAGTGCAGCCTCATCCGTGCAGCATATCAGTGCAGCCTCATCAGTGCCCACCAGTGCAGCCTATCAGTGCCCATAAGTGCAGCCTATTAGCGCATCATATCAGTGCCCATCAGTGCTGCCTTAACAGTGCAGCCCCATCAGTGCAGCTTATCAGTGCCGCCTCATCGGTGGCCATCAGCTAAGCCTCATCAGTAGCAGTCAGTTCAGCCTCATCAGTGCCCATCAGGGCAGCATATCAGTGCAGCCCCTTCGGTGAAGCTTACCAGTGCCCACCTTGTGCCCATCAGTGCAGCATATCAGTGCTGCCTTATCAGTGCAGCCTCATTAGTGCCCATTAGTGCAGTTTACCAGTACCCACCATTGCCGCCTCATCAGTGGCCATCAGAGCAGCATATTAGTGCCCATCAGATCCGCCTATTAGTGCCCATTAGTGCAGCATATCAATGTCCATCAGTGCAGAATATTAGTGCCCATCAGTGCAGCATATCAGTGCCCATCAGTGCATCATATCAGTGCATCATATCAGTGCCCGGCGGTCGGTTCGCGCCAAATTTTGCTTGTTAGCTACCCACCAAATTTGTGAACACATGGCGTTGTTTGCAGCGGCCATATTTGTTTACATTGGGGAGAACTTTGACACAGCCGTCAGGTGGAACGGGACAGACAATTGAAACATTCCAGCACATGGACGGTCCCCCTACCCTATAAATAGACCCGATCTGGCGGCCATTTCACATTCCACTTTCTGCCAGTGTAGGGAGAGGTCTGCTGTGCTCGTCAGGGAGAGTTTGCTAGACACACATAGCGTTGTGAAGATCCACAAAAGTCCTTTCCAGGGCTGGTATTTTTTGGTATAGGTCTACTAGTATCTTTTGAACTTAGGGATAGGTATTCAGTGTTTGCTTTAGGGGCAGTTAGAGATTGGCTGCAGTCACAAATTGCTATGTCAATGTCCACAAAAGTCCTTTTCAGGGCTCGTATTTCGGTATAGGTCTAGTATTTTTGAGCTTAGAGAGAGGGGTATCCTGTGGTTGCTTTAGGGGCAGTTAGAAATCGGCTGCAGTCACACACAAATAACTTTGTCAATGTCCACCAAAGTCATTTAAAATGCTCAAATGTCGTTTTAGGATCTATTAGTCTCTTTACTATAGGGCCAGGTATCCTGTGGTTGCTTTAGGGGCAGATAGATATCGGCTGCAGTCACACAGAAATCACTTTGTCAATGTCCACAAAAGTCATTTAAAATGCTCCAATGTCGTTTTAGGATCTATTAGTCTCTTTACTATAGGGCCAGGTATCCTGTGGTTGCTTTAGGGGCAGTTAGAGATCGGCTGCAGTCACACAGAAATCACTTTGTCAATGTCCACAAAAGTCATTTAAAATGCTCCAATGTTGTTATAGGGTCTATTACAGGCTCTTTACTATAGGGGCAGGTATCCAGTGGTTGCTTTAGGGGCAGATAGATATCGGCTGCAGTCACACACAAATTGCTCTGTTAATGTCCACAAAAGTCATTTAAAGGGCTGCAATTTTTTCTGGTATTGCTGTGCAGTGCAATAAAAAGGGGGGTTTGGGGAGGGGGGTAATCCACAGTATAATATACTTTGTAGAAAGCATATTATAGTGGATTAGTACTATTATTGTGCACTGTGCAGCATTGTGACAGGTGTGGTGGTGAGACTGAGCGTTTCTGCAGCAACACTACACACAGTGACAAAACCACTTGTAATGTATTATAACTGGTGTGATAGACCAATTCCCCCCCCCCCCCCAATACTACATATTGAAGTGGGGTGTTCTCTGAGTAAACGTTTTCAAGTGTATTTGTGTCATGCAACAATATTGCCTAGTTTGCTGAGTGAAGTCTGGTACACACAGCGCCAAACTCACTGGCCAATTTTTTGAACTGTGGGCTACACCAATGCCACATATTGAAGTTGGGTGTTATTTGACATTATAATTTTCTAAGAGTGTATTTTAGTCCTGCAAAAATTTGGCTTTTTGCTGTGTAAACAGTGCTACACACAGTGACATTAGTTACTGGCCAATTATTTGTAGAACTGGCAGACTGACGGACCGGCAGATAGGGAGGAGAGGCAGGCAGAACTTGCATTGCAGAAGAGGTAGAAAGCAGACTGCAAATGTATCAGGAGCGAGCCATCAATCATGTACAGTCACATCTGGTGCTCCCAGGATGCCGGCACATGGCTCCGCAGTGGGGGCTTTTATTAATGTGTCTGTTACTGACACCAGTATTGCCATCTGCAGCCTTTGCAGTCAACGCATAAGTCGCGGTAAGCCCAACACTCACCTAGGGACAACCGCCTTAAAACGGAGTTCTGGCCATGAAAAACATTTTTCACTAAAAATACCCCCGGGACAGTCGGGGCTAGTACATTCCACAATGGATAGCCTCTGATCTGTCCCGGTTTGCACTTACCTGCAAGAAGAAATACCCAGAAGCTGTTTAACAGGGAATGTGGCGTCGCACTGGAAGTGACGAGTGGGGCCGGTGGCGGTGCATTGATTCCTGGGAGCGATGACGTTCAGCTCCCAGGAATCATTGCAAACCGGAAGTGACGGCGCGGGCCGCGGCTGCCGAGGGAGGAAGTGGAAGAAAGGGGAGTATATTTTTCTACAATACAAGGTAAGTAAAAAAAAAAAAAAAAATCGTAGCTATCCATTTCCTTTTCAGGTGCCGAAAAGCAAGCGGGTGGCCACAAAATCGATTATGTCAATTTTGTGGCCGAAACTCCGCCTTAAGAAGGCACCTGAAATCCCATCACCAAGCCCATTGGGAGCAAAACTGTCAGAACCCACAAAGCCACACTCCATGCTCTCACCATCCAGCCTCTTCTCCTTCTCCTCCCCCTTCTCCTTCTCCTCACAGTTGTCCAACACTCCACCTTCCATGATGCCGTCCTCACGTTTTTCTGGAAAAAGGCAGGCTTCTGTGGCTCAAATGTTGGAGCTTAAAAAAGTTGTCAGTTCAACCCATGTGAGCTCATGTTTGCGGCCTAAACAGCCCGCCACCAACTTGTGTATGCTGTGAACGCCTACTGTACCTCCAGCCACCAAATACTAAGTTCTTTGCTGTCAGTTCAAACCATGTGAGCTAATTTTTGCAGCCTATACAGGCCGACACTTACTTCTGTATACTGTGTGAATGCCTAATGTCCCTTCAGCCACAGAATGCTACGTACTTAGCTGTCAGGTAAACCCATGTGGGCTAATGTTTGGGGCCTGGAATGGGTGACACTTCTTTATCCTGTGAATGCCTAATTTTTCAGACTGGAAATGAAAAACAATGGGTCTGTAAAGGTTCCGCCAAATTGTGGAATGGGTGCGAACCCATTTTACAGATGTGTGAATGGACTCTTTATGTATTGGACAATGTATTTACCGGCTGATGTCAGTTCTGGCTGATTTATGAAAAAAATATATATATTTTTTGCTGTAAAAAAAAAAAAGAATTTAGGGCAATGTGTGTTCTGTGTACTGTGTGTTCATCTATTTTATTTCTTATTTATTTGGATATGGATATTTATTATCACGCAGCGATTGTTATCTATTAGTATCACGTATTGACCACATTTGATTCAGTCTACTCGCATATATTAGTTATCACACCAGTTACTATTGATTTTATTTCATTTTCTGACAACTATGAATGTTCAATAAATGGATTAACCATATACAGCATTTTTTCCTGTGATTTCAAGCGCTTGATGCTGTTATCCAACATTTTTTCTGTGATATTTTTATAGTGTCTTGTATAACGGAAGTTGGACACATACTGCAGCAGCTTTTTTTTTTTTTTTTTTTTTTTTTTTATTCAATAATTTTTATTGAAATTTTCAAAAAGATAACAGAAGATCAATAACAAACGAGGCATAGTAATAACTTGCTTACATATGAACTGTTGTGCAGAACAGTACAAGAACTAATAGACATGGCAAGAAAACAAGGCCAGCAAGTGCTGGAAAAACTGCTGATCAATAAAAAACATTCTCATTATGGCTGAATTCCAAGATAGATAGAGAGCCGATCGCCCCGGGGCACCCCTAATGGGCTCATACTGTGCCCCAAAGAGAAGTGGCTAAAGACAGCTGAGAGAAAACCGCCTTTGTCTCTGAAAACCTAAAGGGAGGAAAGGCAACATCCGCCAAACCCCAATAAAAAACATGTATTAGTCAATAACTACTAGTGTAATTATGGTACGAGGTACCACATATGCCTCATAAACAGACTTAAACGTGGAACAGGATAGAACAAGTGGTAGGAAGAAGAAGAGTAGAAAGAGAGATATCAGAGGGGGAAGGAGAAAAGGAGGGGATGAAAGGGAGAGAGTAAAGAAAGAGTTGGGGAGAATAATCCCATGGTCCGACCCCACCCAACCCATAGATGAGTATCAAAACGGAAAGAAAAGGGGGAAACCCCAAGGAAAAAGGCGTCCTTCCGACCGAGCCCATCTTAGAGTGTTACATTCACAAATGTCGCCCAGGGTTCCCAGACTGACTCAAATATTGCCCTAGAATCATTCAAGATACTGTACATCTTTTCTTGTGTCATCATCCATGAAATTTTACGCTTCGCAACCAGGAAGGGGACCTTAGGCTGTTTCCAATGCTTAGCTATTGTGATTCTAGCTCCTAGGAATATATAAGAAATGAGAGTCCGAGTGTGCTTGGGGACCCTGGGAGGATGGTGACCTAGGAGGGCATATAAAGGTGATTGCTCAAGGGAAACCCCCGTAACGCGTCGTATTGTGTGGAACATCCGATTCCAAAAAGAACGGATTTTTGGGCATTCCCAAAAAACGTGTAACAGGCTCCCCATAAGATCACAGCCTCTGAAGCAGACCGGGGACGAGCTAGGGAAAATTGTCGCCAAGCGAGAAGGGACCATGTACCATCGCAGCAAAATTTTAACATTAGCCTCCATGAGGCCCACCATGTGGATCCCACGAAAGGCTCTTCCGACACAGGTATGCCAAGCATCCAGGTCCCAGTCTACATTCAGGTCTTGTTCCCATTTCAGCATGTAGGAGGTTTTATTTTCGGGAGAAATTAAAGAGGCATAAATGAGGGAAATCCCTCCCTTGATGTCTTGAATTTTGGAGCACCATTGTTCGTAGGGGGTTACTGTGAGGGGGCCCGAAGATCCCCTCTGGAGCGTGCGCAAAAAGTGTGAGATCTGAGAGAAGCGAAATCGCTCCGCAGGCGGCATCTTCAGATTAGCTAAACAATGTGAGTAGGAAAGAGGACCTCTGGCATCAAAAAAGTGTTCAATTCTATAAAGGCCTTTATCCGTCCACCATTTGAAAGCCTCAATGTTAGTTCCAGGAGGGAAGTCAGGGTTATGAAAAATATGTTTGAGAGGACCCCAGGGGGAGGAAATCTTTATGGACTTATGAATAAGGTCACAAAGAGCAAATGAATGTGAAAGAGTAGGAGCCAGGATTGGGGGGCGGGAGGCAGGAGGGCTCCAAAGTAAGAAGTCCACAGTATGGAGAGGGATGGCCTGTCTTTCCATGTAATACCAATCAGGTTTTTCTCCTTTAACATATATAACCGAAAATTGTGCCAGTTGGGCCGCTAAGTAATACTTCCAAATGTCCGGTACCCCGAGACCCCCATTTTTACGAGACCTAAAAAGCGTGGATTTGTTGATCCTATGACCCTTCCTGCCCCAAATAAATTTAAATATGTGTGATTGAAGGGAAGTAACTTGTGACTTCACTAGCGGAATGGGGAGAGCGCGAAATAGATATAAGAGACGCGGGAGCAGGGTCATCTTGACTGCGTTGATTCTTCCCAGCCAAGAAATGTTAAATTTTGACCAGTCCTCTAGGTCCTTTTTCAGTTTATTAATAAGTGGTGGAAAATTGGCTGAATGCAGATCAGAAATCGAGGCAGTGATATGTACCCCCAGGTAGGGTATTGAGTCGGAATGCCAGGAAAAAGGAAAATGTTCTTTTAGGCGAGTGACCAGGGATTGTGGAAGGTTGACGTTCAGAGCCAGGGATTTGCTCATATTCACCCTCAGTCCCGAGACCGCCCCAAAGCTATGGAGGAGTGATATGATGTTGGGGAGCGAGATCAGGGGGGACGTGACAAACAGCATAAGGTCGTCGGCGAACAAAGCGCATTTATGCACTGTATTGCCGCAGTGTATGCCACGTATATCAGGATGGTGACGGATGGCAATAGCTAGGGATTCCAAGGCAATAGCAAAAATAAGGGGTGAAAGAGGGCACCCCTGCCGTGTACCCCTGTGGATGGAAAAGGATTCAGAATAAAGGCCTTGCATCCTGACTCGTGCTGAGGGGTGGGAGTACAAGGCCCGGAGAATGGCCAAAAAGGAGGGGCCAAAACCCCATCTCTCCAATGTGGAGAAGAGAAACGGCCAAGAGAGCGAGTCAAAGGCCTTGTGTAGGTCTAAGGATAGTAGGAAGCCCTCTTGGGGAGGGGCTCCATCCCAGCCCGAACGCAAGAGAGTAGCCGCATCAATCACTCTTCTAATTTGGTCAGTCCCTTGTCGGCCTGGGATGAAGCCTACCTGGTCCTTGTGAATATAAGAATGAATGAAGCTGGAGAGGCGAGTAGCTAAAATTTTCGTTAGGAGCTTGAGATCATTATTAATAAGGGAAATGGGTCTGTAATTACTAACGTCTGTGTGATCCTTACCCGGTTTTGGGATGACCGATATAAAAGCTGCATTCATGGATTGGTCCAGAGGTTCCGTGCCTCTGAGGGAGTTAAAGAATCTTGCCAGGTAAGGGGCAAGTGTATCAGCATATGTCTTATAATATATGTTAGAGAAGCCATCGGGACCCGGGGCGGAATTGGTGCGTAGAGCTTTAATGGCGATTAGAATTTCCTGCTCGGAAAAAGGTTCTTCTAGCAGGGAGCGTGCTTTCTTGCTAAGTTGTGGAAGAGGGACCCGTCCCAGAAAGGACTCGATATCATGTTCCTGGGAAGGCTTAGGGTCAGCATACAGGGTAGAATAAAAGGATTGGAAAGTAGCCATAATCGAGGCAGGATTCCTCGTGAGTTCCCCGGACCTAGCCTTAATTTTGGGCATAGAAATAATCCTATATTTCGGAGTCAATTTAGAAGCAAGCCTAGGTCCTCTGCAGCAGCTTTTTTAGAATATTTTTATCTAGGACAGACACATATTTTGTTTTAGGATTTGGATTGACTTTTAGGATTCGGATTTTATACAATTTTCATCTTATATCATTTTTTCTTAGACAGCTATACATGTGGCTTTAGGATTTTATGACCTGATATATTAGTTTTATACATTTTACCCAGAAGTTATTTCGTGGATTTATCTCAGAAATAATGGGACATATTGAATGGTGATTTCCGTTATACGCAACTGTAGGAGTCCCTGCTGAGTGTTTGATATTGGGCAGCTCAGTTTTAGCCCCTCTGAGATTTTCTCCCGCTAGCGCCGGCTCACTTTATTTGATATTTATTGGTATTTAGTGATAATACTAGAGCTGGCTGCGTGTGGGATAGGTTTGATCCTAATCTCATAGCCATACAAGTCTCTCTATCAGCTGCAACACACTACAGGAATCCCTTCTATTTTGGATACCCAAGTGACAGCGCACATATCACCTCCTACTTTTACTATATGCGCTTTTGTTCCTCTCTTTGGATCTGTTTTATGCTGTTTCACTCCTTTGGTGGCAATCTTGACTTTCCTCAAGAATCCTCCTTCTCTTACACTTATCTTCATGCAACCGAATCATAAAGCGAGAAAGCTGGACATAGTGCTTTATCTTTTAAAACAACCTGTTTATTAAATACTAAATCTAAAAAAACTCAAATTTTCCTGGTGCTTAGAGTGCACCAAACTGTAAAAAGCATTCTGTCTTCACAGTGCGGGTATAAGTCAATTAGATGGCATTACCACGTATGTTCACAATGCGCCCCTCAGCGTGAGGACATATTGGCCCCTCCCTTATGCATTATGCCACAGTTTCACATGGCTTTCTCAGGGGGATATACCTGCCATCACACCGTGCCAACTTATACAGTATCTCAAAAAAGTGAGTACACCCCTCACATTTTTTTCATTCGTATAAGAGTTAGATGTTCATTAGGTCTAGGGTGACATGAAGAGCCTAAATTACCCATGCTCCATCACTCTCATCCTCTCCCTCCAGTACTCCCGGCTGTGGGTGTCTGCTCAGCATCTTAATGTACAGTGCGTATGAGAGGCAGGAGAGCAACCATGGCTGGCAGCGCCTTTAGAAATAAGGCTTTATGGGAAAAAACCCCTGCCAGAGGAAATAATAAGGCACCTATTATGCCTTGTTTCTGCAATCTTAAACTTAACAAGCACCTGAACTATGCAAAGGGGGTGGATCTCCTGAAATTGTAGATTTTGTTTCTTTCTAGGGTTGGGCTTTAAACAAATGTAAAAACCTACAAACTATGCCGCATTTTATAATGCTTTCTGCATGGATCTGGCAGTTCCCTTGGCTCACCTGCTGGTTGTTATACTTTTTCTTTATTATTTCTGATCAAGAAAGGAAGGTTTAGAAATGAATTTGTTTCAAACCATGTCCGTGTCCCCCTTGGAAAACCTTTTGTGTGTGGTCCTAAATGTTAGATCTCAAATTTCCAACACAACAAACCCAAACGACTTGTTTCTTAAAGTGTTTTTACCTTAAAATATACTTTAAAGTACATTGTCTCTTTAGGCATGCCATGTTTAAACATAATATTTTTTATTTAAGAAGTTATTGTTCTGCTTATAATGCTTGGCTGATCCTGCCAGCCCCCCCCCCCCCTCTATCTTCCTAAACTGAGAAAACTAAGCATGAAAGTTGATCGGTGCATGCATAGTCACATTGTATTTCATACAGAGGTACAGGGTGCTGTAAAACATTCAAAAATAAGCTGTATCTTCCGTAATCAACTTTGCAGTCAAGCCCCCGCCCTGCACATTGATGCTAGTGCAGAGCATCCAGTCACGCCCACCGACCTCTTTGTGTTGGGTAGGGTTGGGCTTAGGTGTGTTCGGATCCTAGTTCCAACCTACCTGAGCAACCCCCACCCCAGGAAGCAGTGACTGCACACCAGCAATCATGAGCAGCTTGTTTATGTGCAGCTGCGAGTCGGGAAATAACTCATTTCCTATAATTGGCGGTGTGCAGTGATGGCTTCAGGTGAGTTGGGGCTAGAATCTGAGCACACCTGAGCCCATCCCTAGTGTTGAGCTGTGTAGAGGTTTGCGGTCATGTGAGGCTATGATATTTAAAAAAAAAAAAAAAAAAAAAGCATTTTGACAGCAATTTTATGAGATTTTATCACTTGGTTTGAAAAAGGTCTGCTATTACATTATTATTATTATTATTATTTATTTATTTTTTTTAGTGGGCACACAGTCTTCACAACGGCTTTAATATATTATTGTTGTAAAGTTAGAACTTCAGATCAAATGAAATCTAAATCCAAACATTTAGAGAGTGTAAATCTCTTGTGTTCCCCACTAAACTCACTGGTTCCTCCCTTCCTGCAATGACATGGAAGTCAATGGGGGAAACCAGTGAGTGCGGTGGGGTATAAAGAAGTTCAACACTCCCATAAATGTTGGTTTCTCAGCAGACAATTCCTCAAGAATAAAGCTGCAGAAGAAATGTGTTCTTTTCAGGATACAACTTTATTTTGAATGCTAAGTTAATGACAGGGCCACTTTAATATCCCCCCCCTACCTTTGTCAGGCACTGGCACTGCAATGTACAAACCCAATTCCAAAAAAGTTGGGACACTGTAGAAATTGTGAGTAAAAAAGGAATGGACTAATTTACAAATCTCATAAACTTATATTTTATTCACAAGATAATATAGGAAACCTATCAAATGTTGAAAATGAGACATTTTGAAATGTCATGCCAAATATTGTCTCATTTTGGATTTCATGAGAGCTACACATTCCAAAAAAGTTGGGACAGGTAGCAATAAGGCCGGAAAAGTTAAATGTATATATAAGGAACAGCTGGAGGACCAATTTGCAACTTATTAGGTCAGTTGGCAACATGATTGGATATAAAAAGAGCCTCTCAAGAGTGGCAGTGTCTATCAGAAGTCAAGATGGGCAGAGGATCACCAATTCCCCCAATGCTACGGCGAAAAATAGTGGAGCAATGTCAGAAAAGAGTTTGAAGTTATCATCTACAGTACATAATATCATCCAAAGATTCAGAAAATCTGGAACAATCTCTGTGAGTAAGGGTCAAGACTGGAAAACCATACTGGATGCCCGTAATCTTCGGGCCCTTAGACAGCAGAGCATCACATACAGGAATTCTACTGTAATGGAAATCGCAACATCAGGAATACTTCCAGAAAACATTGTCGGTGAACACAATCCCCCGTGCCATTCTCCATTGCCGGCTAAAACTCTATAGGCCAAAAAAGAAGCCATATCTAAACATGATCCAGAAGCGCAGGGGTTTTCTCTGGGCCAAGTCTCATTTAAAATGGACTGTGGAAAAGTGGAAAACTGTTCTGTGGTCAGACAAATCAAAATTTTAAGTTCTTTTTGGAAAACTGGGACGCCATGTCATTCAGACTAAAGAGGACAAGGACAACCCAAGTTGTTATCAGCGCTCAGTTCAGAAGCCTGCGTTCTATGGGGTTGCATGAGTGCGTGTGGCATGGGCAGCTTACACATCTGGAAAGGCACCATCAATGCTGAAAGGTATATCCAAGTTCTAGAACAACATATGCTCCCATCCAGACGTTGTCTCATTCAGGGAAGACCTTGCATTTTCCAACATGACAATGCCAGACAAACATTCTGCATCAATTACAACATAATGGCTGCAAAGGAGAAGGATCCGGGTACTGAAATGGCCAGCCTGCAATCCAGATCTTTCACCCATCATAAAGAGGAAGATGCGACAAAGAAGACCTAAGACAGTTGATCAACTAGAAGCCTGTATTAGACAAGAATGGGACAACATTCCTATTCCTAAACTTGAGCAACTTGTCTCCTCAGTCCCCAGACGTTTGCAGACTGTTATAAAAAGAAGAGGGGATGCCACACAGTGGTAAACATGGCCTTGTCCCAACTTTTTTGAGATGTGTTGATGCCATAACATTTAAAATCAACCTATTTTTCATTTAAAATTATACATTTTCTCAGTTTAAACATTTGATATGTCATCTATGTTGTATTCTGAATTAAATATTGAAATTTGAAACTTGCACATCATTGCATTCTGTTTTTATTCACAATTTGTAGTGTCCCAACTTTTTTGGAATCGGGTTTGTAGTTCTATATTCCATATCTATCTATCTATCTATCTATCTATCTATCTATCTATCTATCTATCTATCTATCTATCTATCTATCTATCTATCTATCTATCTATCTATCTATCTATCTATCTATCTATCTATCTATCTATCTATCTATCTATCTATCTATCTATCTATCTATCTATCTATCTAAAAAATTAAAGGAGCACTTTTTAATTAGAGTATAGCATCAAGTCAATTCAATTCCTGGGATATTGATCTGGTCAGTTAGGTAGCAGATGGGGTTGTTACTTTAATTAACAAAGCAGCTGAAAGATTAGCAGGTGCACTAGATGGACAACAGTGAGACCACCTCCGAAACAGGAATGGTTTTACAGGTGGGTGCCACTGACCTTTTTTTCCCTACGCATACTGTCTGATTGTTTATCGCTAGTTTTGCATTGGCTAGGGTCAGTGTCACTACTGGTAGCATGAGGTGTTACCTGGACCGTATTGAGGTTTGCACAGGAAGTCCAACTCCGCCAGGAAATCAATACACAATAGTCTTTTTGAACGCCCACAATCAGGGTGAAACGCGTTGACGTATTTCCAGCGTGGAGCCACGCAACGTCACTTCCGGTCGGGCTTCCTGGTTTCGGTGGAACGCACGCCAATAGCGGCGTTCCTGTCTGTTACTATCGCCATTTTTTATGCATTTTCTTGTGAGTATAACTTAATCTTGGGGGATAATAAATAATACTTTGGAACGTATTACACTATCAGCCCCTTTCTTTCATCCACATATATCGGGATACACCATCTCTATCCCAACGGAGCGATCCCACAAAGCACTCCTTGCAATTTGGATGAAATATCAGAGCTTGGATATCACAGTCCCATCAGCATACCCAAATACGCTGAGTCATCTACAGTGTGTTGAGTAGGGGACCTGGAGGGTCACTCATGAGAGCACTTTAATATACCTGGATGGATCTGCACCCGAGCACCTTTATTTACTTGCACTGAAGAAACAAAGATTTGCATTTGAGCACTTTATTTTTATTAAGAGACTCTATATGGTATAAAGCAATTTAACTTTGTTTACATAAAATCTCACTATTTTTTCGTCATATGTTTTGTTGCTAGCGCTGTTTTAACATATTTCAATATGCACCATTGCCAGAAGGTTTACTGTGTCTCCCAGCATAGAGGCGATTCCAGGAGACAGGCAATTACTCTAGGAGTGCTGGACAGGGCCCTAGAAGGTCCTTAACCCATCAGCAGGACTGGTATCTGCTCCTTTGTGCAAGTCCTCTAGTGGGCCCTGTACTTACTGCCCGGCAAAATGGAGCTCGATTGCATTTGCCACTGAACACCAGAATTGGCAGGTCTGCTACTGGCACCCTGTGCTTTTCACAGATGAGAGCAGGTTCACCCTGAGCACATGTGACAATTGTGAAAGGGTCTGGAGAAGCCGTGCAGAATGTTATGCTGCAACATCCGTGGTCTCATCAGGAGCATGCCATGATGTTGTTAGGCATGTATACAAGCACGTGGTGGCCATACAGAACTACTCAGTACCATTTTGAGTTGCTGAAATGAAATTTCAGCAAAATGGACTAGCCTGCTGCATCATTTTTTCATTTAGATTTTTGGGATGTCTTTGAATTCAGCCCTCTGTAGGTTGATCATTTTCATTTCCATCAAATGATGTGGCATCCTTTCCTTTCTAACACATTACCCAGTCTGTATCAGTATAGATATCCAGCATGGTATTTTTCCCCATTGAGATATGAATTACTTTTAAAGTGTTCCTTAATTTTTGTTTGAGCAGTATATGTGTATATACAGTATACACGCACTATATTACCAAAAGTATTGGGAGGCCTGCCTTTACACGCACATGAACTTTAATGGCGTCTTAGTCCTTAGGTTTCAATATTGAGTAGGCCCACCCTTTGCAGCTATAACCGCTTTAACTCTTCTGGGAAGGCTGTCTGCAAGGTTTAGGAATGTGTCTATAGGAATGTTTGACCATTCTTTCAGAAGCGCATTTGTGAGGTCTGGCGAGAAACGAAGGCCTGGCTCGCAGTCTGTGCTCTAATTCATGCCGAAGGTGTAATATGGGGTTGAGGTCAGGACTCCAATTTTGCTCATCCATGTCTTTATGGACCTTGCTTTGTGCACTGGTGTGCAGTTATGTTGGGACAGGAAGGGCCAACCCCAAACTGTTCCCACTAAGTTTGGAGCATGAAATTGTCCAAAATGTCTTGGTATGCTGATGCCTTAAGAGTTCCCTTTACTGGAACTAAGGGGCCAAGCCCAACCCCTGAAAAACCACTCCAGACCATAATCCCCCCTCCACCAAATGATTTTGACCAGTGCACAAAGCAAGGTCAATAAAGACATGGATGAGCATGTTTGTGATGGAGGAACTTCACTGGCCTGCACAGGGTCCTGATCTTAACCCCATAGAACACTTTTGGGGTGAATTGGAGAGCACAGACTGCAAGCCAGGCCTTCTCTCCAACATCAGTGCCTGACCTCACAAATGCGCTTCTGGAAGAATAGTCAAACATTTCCATATGAATATTGAACCCTATGGGCTAAGACTGGGATGCCATTAAAGTTCATGTAAAGGCAGGTTCCCAATACTTTTGGTAATATTGTGTGCGTGTGTGTGTGTGTGTGTATATATATATATATGTATATATATATATGTATGTATATATATATATATATATATATATATATATATATATATATATATATATATATATATATATAAAATATAATTTTTATTTATTTTTTTTTATTTTCTTGATTTGCTCAGGCTAGCAAAGTAGCATGGGGTGTGGATATATTTTAGGCAAGCATAGTTAGTCTACGCAAGCTCCATTAATAATTTTGTGGTAAAACCGTCTTTATCAAAATAACTCCACTTATTACTCTGTTTACTTGCTTACTTTGCTGCAACATTTTTCGCCACAAAAAAAAAAGAACTTTTTATTCAGTTTGTGTGTTGGAGTGTCCTTGGAGAAGCCATTTATACATATTTCCAGCTCCTGAAAGGTCTTTTGTGTGGAGAACTTTGCAATTGTTTTTTAAGCAGTAATCCTAAGGCATTGCAATGTATAGAGTCCTTATTTACTGCAGCAGCAATATGAGACAAAGTACCTATAATTTTTTATTCAGCTCTTGAAGGAAAATATGTTTTTACTGTATATTTTGTTTTCGAAGTCCCATAAGCCTCTTAATTATTAATCTTTGGTATAGGCTACAGGAACAGAATACTATTTCACAAAAACAAAGCCAGTTTTAATTATACAATATGAATGTTTATCAGTATATATTATGATAAATTACTAGTGATTGATAATTCAGTTGCAGTGATTTTCCTTGTCCATCCACTACTAGTTCAGAATAATTGTTAAATATTGGTTTTCAGCCATTTATCTGGGTTGCTTTTCCTAGACGCAGTTCCAGCATCCTGCACACCAAAGTCATGTCTGTGGCACCATTTGTTTACACAAACAGTATCTTTCATTAAGATGAATCTTTGGAAATTCTTTCTGTCTCTCGATTCATTTTTCTTACTGACACATAGCCTTGAGCTGGAATATACTCTGGCAAAATAAATGGCTGTGGACACTCACTGTAACAAGCTGAAAAGTAGTGGGGATATTTTGTGTGTAATTCAGATTTATTTTAAGGTTTAAAAAAAATCTACTTTTCCCATACCTGTTTAAAAAAAAAAAAAAATATATATATATATTTTATATATATATATATATATATATATATATATATATATATATATATATATATATATATATATATATATATATACACACACACACAACTGTTATAAATATATTTTATGATATTTTAAATTGGTGACCTATATGCTTTAAATTTTTGTTTAAATTGTATTAATTTTTTATTTTTTACTTAAATTTGGAACAATTGTTTTTGGTTCTGATATTATTTGGTATTTAGCACAGAACATTATAAAAAAGTTTTAATCCCACAGCTCTCATAACTATCCCTTTATTGCAGCATGTACCTAAACAAACTAAATTATCACGTGCAATGTAACCTTTCCCCCGCTTGCCTCTTTAAAAATCTCTCACCTGATCTAATTATTTAGTTATATTGAATTATTAAACTAACCTTGTTGTCAGACCATTTATTTCAACAACAATTTTTTGTTCGGTTTTATAGGCATTAATGCATTCTATGCATACTAATTCCCTTTAAAAGCCTTCCCTGTGTATACATCCAAAAAGCTCAAAAACTTCTGCCGGGTGCCGCCATCTTGAAAGTGATGTCAGCAGCTCCAGCAAACTCAGAACTATCACTTAAATGACCCTCTATAGTAGTATTTTGTCATTCCTTCACTGACAGCTATATACAGTGCCTTGCGATAGTATTCGGCCCCCTTGAACTTTTCAACCTTTTGCCACATTTCAGGCTTCAAACATAAAGATATAAAACTGTAATTTTTTGTGAAGAATCAACAAGTGGGACACAATCATGAAGTGGAACAAAATTTATTGGTTATTTCTTTTTTTTTTTTTTTTTAAAGAAACTTTATTGGGTTTTTAGGTAAAACATACATCGAAATCGGAGTGCAACAGAGAAACAATCAAGAAATATGGAAAAGTAACTATACAGTGTTCAACTATGTAATGAACAGTGTAATGAACAGGGAGGCCCCGAGCAGTGAGGTGAGCAAAAACGAACAAATTTGCAAGTGGGCATGTAGGGGCTGGGGGGGGGAGGGGGGGGAACGACCCAAGGGGGGGTTAGTGAATGAATGAAGATTGGGTAGTGTCCGAGTAAACTCCAGACCTGGAAGGTGAGTGAGAAGCATATGCAGGGTATTCGGTGCCGTTAGGCCGAGGAGAAGAGGAGGGAATGTTGATCAAGGGGGGAGGAGGCCTCAAGCATACAACAGCAACCGGATTAAGACGACAGTCCTCTTGCAGTTTGGGATAGAATTTGGCAACATACGCCTCCCATTTTGTCCAGAAACGTTGGGGGCTGGACTGGAAAACAGTTAGATCAAGGTGTTTCTTTCGGAGGAGTCCGTCCATGTCCGATTTAAGCTCACTTATACTAGGTGAGGAAGAGGAAGTCCAATTCCTGAGGATAATTCTTCTGGATATCCTGTAGCACGTTGCAATCTGTGCCTTGTGGCGCTGTAAGATGGAGGCTTGCAGTTTGTTCCGAGTTATGTTGTGAGGTGGGAGGGGGATCCTCCAGAAAGCCAAACAGATGTGGGAATGGATTTTTTGTAGGTTGGAGTCCCGTAACTGTGGAAACCAGAAGTTCCACTCGGTCCCAGAAGGACGAAATCCGATCAAAGGTCCATAGTCTGTGGAGGAGGGTGGGGCGGTGCGTCCGACACCAAGAGCAGCTCTGAAATGGGGTATGAGACGGTGAAGATGAAAACGGCGAGTAAGCGTGGTGGAGGATCTTGAGTTGCTGTTCCCTCCAAAATTCATTATGTATAAAGGTGTTGGTTGAGTTGAAACCCTTTAGGAGGTACGGTTTGGATCCAGTGCAAGACGGAACTTTATCCCACGAGGTGAGCGATGAAGTCTTGGAGGCTGACAACAAGAATGATTGGATGGGGCGGTAGAGTTGAGATAGTTTGATAGACTCTAGGGGGAGTATGGTGTCCAGTATCGATCTGAATCTTCGAGCTGAATCTTCTCGTCTTATCTCTACAAAGGGAGGTCGCGTGTGCAGTTAGCTGGTGTACATAGAGAAAATGGTTTGTAGGTAGATTGTAAGTTTGTTTGAGAGTTTGGAAAGAAAGAGGTGTTCCTGTTGTGGGGTTGAATAGCTGGAAGAGGTAACGTAAACCATTGGTGGCCCAGTATGCATATATTGATTCCGAGTTCAGACCCTGAAGAGCAGGATTACCTGCGATGGGAAGATGGTTGGAAACGTGACAGGGGAGGTCCAGCTTTTTTCGAAGTTCCCTCCAAGCCACCTGGGTATCCCGTAGCAAAATGTTATGCTTCAAAGCGGGGGGGGGGGGGGGGGGGGAGATCACTCAGTTTGCAATGCAATATGGAAGCCAGGTTAAATGAACCCACTAACTACGATTCTAAGGTATAGTTAGAAAACCTGGAAGTGCCCTTAATCCAATCTATACCCACCCGTAGCAGACATGAAAGATTGTATAATCTGATGTCTGGGAGATTTACTACTCCCATAACTTTGGGGGGGAAGAGCTTGGAAAGGGACATTCAGGGGCGTTTGTTATTCCATATAAAGGTAGAAATCGATTTTTGGAGGGTGTTAACGTCACTGTGTTTGATGAGTAGTGGCAATGTCTGCATAAGATATAACAGCTTAGGGAAGCTGACCATTTTGTAAAGGTGGCATCTGCCCAGTAGAGAGAGCGGGAGATTGGCCCAACTGTGCAGCTCCTTGGAGATCTTGGCGAGAAGCGGGGAGTAGTTCAGATGGTACAGGGAAGAAGGGGATTTTCCGACACAAATTCTGAGGTATTTTATGAGACTTAGCTATGGAGAAGGGGGAGGAAGCGGTCCAATGCAGCCCATGTGGTTGGCCAAGAGGA
This sequence comes from Pelophylax lessonae, assembly GCF_965119305.1. NCBI lineage: Eukaryota > Metazoa > Chordata > Amphibia > Anura > Ranidae > Pelophylax > Pelophylax lessonae. The sequence goes on along the minus strand of NC_138776.1, from coordinate 208,439,289 downwards.
AGAATTTCACTCTTCGAATAATTTATCCGCAGACCAGAGCAAAGTCTAAATCTGTCAAATATGGACGGGTCCGAAGTGAATAGCAGAATATAGTCCGCGAAGAGTGTAGATCTCAGTTCCTCTTGGCCAATGAATACACCCTTGAGAGGAGCATTGGAGGCGAGGTAACGTGATAGGGGTTCTATGGCCAGGTTAAACAAGAAAAGGGATAAGGGGCACCCCTGCTTAGTACCCTTGTGGAGAGGAATGGCATTGGAGATTCGATTTGAAGTGACTACCTTGGCATTGGGCGAAGCATACATAGTCGAGATCAAGTGTAAAAAGGGCCCAGAGAAGCCAAATTTCGATAAGGTCAATTTGAGCCATTGGAAGTTGACATTGTCAAAGGCCCTCTCGACGTCAAGAGTGATAATGGCATAATTGTTTAGTGGGGTAGAATGAGCCTGGGTGAGTACAGCAATTACTTTTCTAATATTGGCGGTGGCAGAGCGTCCCCTGGTAAAGCCAGCCTGCGAGGGGTGGAGCAGGGAGGGCATAATGAGTGCCAATCTGGCCGCTATTATTTTGGATAGAAGTTTGGCATCCAGATTTATTAAAGATATTGGATGGTAAGAACCCGGTTCAGCGGGATCCTTGCCTGGTTTGGGGATGAGTTTGATGAAGGCTTGGGAGCCCGTGGGCAAATAATTACCTCCATCCATTATATGTTGAAATACAGTTGTGAGGGTGGGAGATATCATATCCCTAGTAAGTTTGTAAAATTCTGATGTGTATCCATCCAGACCAGGAGCTTTACCAGGGGAAAGGGAGGAGATGGATTTAATCACTTCAAGGGCCGTAATGGGAGCGTTTAATTGGGAAAGTTGGGAGGTAGATACCTCTGGAAGACTTGTTAGCTTCTGAGAGATCAATGGGGTCAGCGCCATATAGTTTAGCATAGAATTGTTCCATGACTGAATTGATACCCTGTGGGGTAGAGACTGTGGCGCCTGAGTTGTCCCACAAAGAAGTTATGTGTGTAGGATTGAAAGATCCTCTGCACAGCTGGGCCAACAGCTTCCCTGATTTGTTACCATATTTGTGATATCGTAGATCAAGTAAAGACTTATGGAATTGTTCGTGAGCCAAGGCCCACCTGTCAAACTGGGATTTGGCTGCTCTCCACTGAGCTTTGTGGGTGGGTGAATCTTGCTGCTGGAGACGGGAATGAGCTAGACGAAGAGCCTCACTCGCGAGTTTATAATTAGAGTCTGCATTCTTTTTGTAGGCCGAAGCAAAAGCAATAATTTTGCCCCTAAGGACAGCTTTGCCCGTCTCCCACAGCAAGACAGGGTTGTCAGCATGGGCAGCATTGTCTTTAAGGAAGTCATCCCAAGTAGTCCGGAGAGATATCAGCAGGTCAGGGTTGGTGGCAAGGTAGGAGGGGAATCGCCACGTTTTAGAGGGAGAGTGCGATTCCGAGAGAGTTAGTAGCACGGATATTGGGGAATGGTCTGAGATTACTGGATCTGAGATAGAGGGTGAGAGCAGAGACTGGGACAATAAACAATTGCTAAAGAAATAGTCAATCCTGGAGAAAGAATCGTGGGGTGGAGAATAGAAAGTGTATTCTTTACCTGTAGGATTTGCTAAACGTCAATAAGCTGAAGGCTATCAGTGAATGAGGTTAGGGTGGAGGCAAGGGGGGAGGGACGGGGGGGCTTGAGTAGCTTGGGTGAAGACTTGTCTTCCATAGGGTCCATCACTAGATTGAAATCACCCCCCAGCAGCAGAGGAAGGTGTATGTGAGGGGCCAGGAGACCAGTCAGTGACTGAAAGAAGGATGGTTCAGGTGGGGTTGGGGCATAGACATTGGATATAATAACATCTTTGGAATTGTGGACCAGTTTTAATATGAGGACATGACCGTCAGTGTCAGAGTAGATGGGGACGACGTCAAGTGTGAGCTTTTTGTTAAGCAATATCAGGACTCCTGATTTACCTTTTGGCGAATGCGAACCGAATACTCGGCCACCCAGAGTTTGCGCATCCCATCAAAATCTGATGCAGGAAGGTGGGTTTCTTGTAATAGAGCAATGTCGGTTTTAAGGCGTTTTAGGTGTTGGAGGATGGCCATGCGTTTGTGAGGAGACCGTAGCCCCTTGACATTCCACGATACTATTTTGAGATCAAGGAGGATCAGAGGGAGAAGGCCTTGCAATGGATGAGTGAATAATGGTAGGAAAAGAGAGGGGAGTTACTCGGGAGATGGATAACATTAACGAGAGGTCAAGGATTTGGGGTACATGGGACAAAGTGGTGGGTATAGTGTTGGGGCCAAACCAACTAAATACACCATAGGGAAAAGTATCTATTGAATACAGACAAAGGCTAACATGAAACCAGAAAACTAACGTAACACAATAGTACTTCACTTTTTTCCTCATGAGACTTACCTCCGGTAACGCTGTTGGACGGAGTGTCACTGTGTCCGCTCGCTGTTGCTTGGGGAAGGATCAATACCAAGCGCAGGCAGAGGCAGATCATTGCCGCATAGGTGGTGTATTGAAACGAGAGCAGTCAGACCCCCGGGAAGGCTGTGAGGGAACAACCTAAGATGAAGGCAAAAAAAAGAACAACAATAAACATTAATCATACGCTAGCATGAGGCATAGAAACAACAACATTGTGGGATTGCATGCAACAGAGCCATAAACAAGGACAACACAGTGCAGTCACATGGATATAGCTACATGTGAGGGGCGCTGACAGCTCCAATCAAATGTTAGAGTAGGAAGGAGAAAAAAATTGGCTGTGGCCATGTTGTCAGCGAGACCAGTCCTGTGGAGGTTTGTTGGAGAGACAAGCTCTCTTGGGAGAGTCTTTCCTGGGACTGCGGAGATCTCTAGAGGAGGGAGAACGGGAGGAAACAGCAGGAGGATGGGTGTCCATAGACAAGTGGAGATGTGACTGGACATAGTCGGCCGCCTCTTCGGGGTTAGAAAATGACTTGGAGACTCCAGATTGATCTGTGAAACGGAGGACTGCAGGGTAAGCCAGGGTGAACTTTATTCCTTTATGATAAAGAGCGTTGCAGGAAGGTTGAAAAGCCTTACGTCTGCGGGCGACTTCCTGGGAATAATCAGAAAACAATAAAAGCTTATGACCATCCAAGGTGAGAGCTTTGGCATTTTTGAAAGATTTTAGAATGGACAGCCGGTCCGAGTAGTTTAGATATTGCACAATTACAGGGCGTGGGGACCTGCGATCATTAGATGGGGATCCCAGGCAATCTGCACGCTCAATGACGCAGGGGGAATTGATGCCCAAAGCCTGTGGGGTCCGAGAGGTGCAGATATCAGACAATGTGCTAATAGTGAAGGATTCTGGTAGCCCGATGACCCTGAGATTGTTCCTGCGTGAGCGATTCTCCAGATCATCAAGTTTTTCCAATATGTATTGCTGTGTCTGTGCCTGCTTACTATCGCTTGCCAAAGTAGCCTGAAGCTCATCCTCCAGGTCGGAGAGTCTATGCTCAACATCAGTGAGGCGTTTGGCCTGGGCCCCTAGATCCACTCTGAGTTGCTGTATGCTATGGTGGGGGACAAGATTGCGGCCACAGCCTGTGCCATCCGCTGGCACTGATCATCCTGCATAGGAACGGCAATAGCAGCCTGGGGAGCCCAAACCGCGCCGTCCATGTCCTCAGGGGGGGGCGGGGTATCGTGCTGCGATGGCGCAGGCTGCTGAGAGGAGTCCTGCCTGTGCGGTAAGCTGTTCCCGGCCCCACCGTGTACCACAAAACGGTCCATCCGTGAGACAGGGAGCAGCGGCGTGCAGAGGGCGCAGGGAGGGACCGGAAATGACCAGCGGTTAGGAGAGAATTTACAAGCAGATTATACCGGAGCCGCCGTCTCTCACTCCCCTCTCATGAGGCGCCGGAACCGGAAGTCATTGGATATTTCAAACTTTTTTAACAAATAAAAAACTGAAAAATTGGGCGTGCAAAATTATTCAGCCCCCTTAAGTTAATACTTTGTAGCGCCACCTTTTGCTGCGATTACAGCTGTAAGTCGATTGGGGTATGTCTCTATCAGTTTTGCACATAGAGAGACTGAAATTTTTGCCCATTCCTCCTTGCAAAACAGCTCGAGCTCAATGAGGTTGGATGGAGAGTGTTTGTGAACAGCAGTTTTCAGTTCTTTCCACAGATTCTCGATTGGATTCAGGTCTGGACTTTGACTTGGCCATTCTAACACCTGGATATGTTTATTTGTGAACCATTCCATTGTAGATTTTGCTTTGTTTTGGATCATTGTCTTATTGAAAGACAAATCTCCGTCCCAGTCTCAGGTCTTTTGCAGACTCCATCAGGTTTTCTTCCAGAATGGTCCTGTATTTGGCTCCATCCATCTTCCCATCAATTTTAACCATCTTCCCTATCCCTGCTGAAGAAAAGCAGGCCCAAACCATGATGCTGCCACCACCATGTTTGACAGTGGGGATGGTGTGTTCAGGGTGATGAGCTGTGTTGCTTTTATGCCAAACATAACGTTTTGCACTGTTGCCAAAAAGTTAGATTTTGGTTTCATCTGACCAGAGCACCTTCTTCCACATGTTTGGTGTGTCTCCCAGGTGGCTTGTGGCAAACTTTAAACGACATTTATATTATTTATATTATATATTTTTATGGATATCTTTAAGAAATGGCTTTCTACTTGCCACTCTTCCATAAAGGCCAGATTTGTGCAGTATACGACTGATTGTTGTCCTATGGACAGAGTCTCCCACCTCAGCTGTAGATCTCTGCAGTTCATCCAGAGTGATCATGGGCCTCTTGGCTGCAGCTCTGATCAGTCTTCTCCTTGTATGAGCTGAAAGTTTAGAGGGACGGCCAGGTCTTCGTAGATTTGCAGTGGTCTGATACTCCTTCCATTTCAATATTATCGCTTGCACAGTGCTCCTTGGGATGTTTAAAGCTTGGGAAATCTTTTTGTATCCAAATCCAGCTTTAAACTTCTCCACAACAGTATCTCGGACCTGCCTGGTGTGTTCCTTGTTCTTCATGATGCTCTCTGCGCTTTAAACGGACCTCTGCGACTATCACAGTGCAGGTGCATTTATACGGAGACTTGATTACACACAGGTGGATTCTATTTATCATCATTAGTCATTTAGGTCAACATTGGATCATTCAGAGATCCTCATTGAACTTCTGGAGAGAGTTTGCTGCACTGAAAGTAAAGGGGCTGAATAATTTTGCACACCCAATTTTTCAGTTTTTTATTTGTTAACAAAATTTGAAATATCCAATAAATTTCATTACACTTCATGATTGTGTCCCACTTGTTGATTCTTCACAAACAATTGCAGTTTTATATCTTTATGTTTGAAGCCTGAAATGTGGCAAAAGGTCGAAAAGTTCAAGGGGGCCGAATACTTTCGCAAGGCACTGTATAAGGTTATGGAGGGAGATTGATTGGAGGGGTGGAGGACTTGGACCAGCACAGATAGTAATCGGTGGCAGTCGGAGGCATAGAAGCTACACACAGTTGCAGAAATCAGGCACAGAGGTTACCCAAAGCTGCGAGAGACTACGGGGACTGTGCTGTCAGCAACGAGAACTGCGATGGCCCGAGGAAGCTCACAGACTTCTTAACCATGGTGACGGTGAGACACACCAAAGATGGAAACAGCGCCGTGTGCACTGGCTCAGCAGTGTTGGCCAGAAAGCTCTCCCAGGGTGGTCTGGGCAAAGATAACTGGGACTCCTTATCTGCTTCCAATAGCCCTATTAAGCAAAAAAGAAAGATTTCTCTGGTTCTGAATTTGGCACTGAAACTGTATGGACTTAGTATGTCCCCCATGGGAGCTGAGGGCGCACCAGCAGGTGGGCAAAAGGTACACGTAATAGCATGGTGAAAACGTGATAGGATATATGAAATGAATACCCATAAGTAGGTAGGCGTATACGGTATCTGTATAAAAAATATATATATTGTATATATGAGTAAAATTGTAAAAATCATAAGAAAAATTTAATTAAAATTGAAAAAATATATAATATTCACCTTCCCCTCACCACACCTACTCCTGGGTTGGTGCCCGACATTCTCACATTCCTTTCCTTCACACCCTTCTTACACTTATTTTCTCTGTCGCTCATTGACAGACGTAGTCCTCGTTGATTCAACACACTCGGGTTATGCTGCCCTCTACAGGAGTAGGACTAGACAGGAAAGAAAACGTTCTGGCTACACCCTAGGGGCAGTCCCAGAGGGTATATCCTCTCACTTCCTGCTCTAGAAAATCAGTTTTTTTCTGTCTAGTTAGGAGTAAGGACCTAGATACCTTGCTGGGATCTTCGGTCCTGGCAGGATTTTTTTCTTAGATTTTTTAGACAGCTTTTTTCTCCAGTGTTCCTGTGAGATCTTCAAGCAAGAAAGCTGAACTGGGCGACGGGCTGGATGTTGAGATCCAGTGGTCACCCCAGTTCAGCCTACGAGCGCGTGCAGGCCATAGCTCCGCGCTGGGTCGGCCGCGACATAGTCCCACTGGACGGGGACTGACCCTGCATAGTTACATAGTTAGTGAGGTTGAAAAAAGACATCAGTCCATCCAGTTCAACCTATGATGTGTGAGTGTATTTGCTTTAACCGTACATTGTATACCCCTGTATGTTCTGGTTTTTAAGGTGTCCATCTAATAGTTTTTTGAAACTATCAATGCTCCCTGCTGATACGACTGCTTGTGGAAGAGAATTCCACATCCTTACCGTTCTTACAGTGAAGAACCCCTTACGCACTTTAAGGTTAAACCGCCTTTCCTCTAGTTTTAGTGAGTGGCCACGTGTCTTATTGTATCTCCTTTCTCTGAATAGTTTGTTCCTTATGCTCGGGTCACCAGTACAGTATTTGTACATTGATATCATATCCCCCCTCAATCGTCTTTTCTCCAGAGAGAAAAGGTTCAGTGCTTGTAGTCTTTCCTCATAGCTGATGTCCTCCATTCCCCTAATTATTTTTGTTGCCCTTCTCTGGACTTTCTCCAATTCCAGCACATCCTTCCTGAGGACCGGTGCCCAGAACTGGACAGCATACTCCAGATGTGGCCGGACCAGAGTCTTGTAGAGTGGGAGAATAATCTCTTTATTTCTGGAGTGAATCCCCTTTTTTATACATCCCAGTATTCTGTTGGCTTTGCTTGCGGCGGCTTGGCATTGCATGCCACTGCCAAGCTTGTTGTCTACCAGCACCCCCAAGTCCTTTTCCATCCTAGACTCACCCAGAGGTCCCCCCCCCCCCTAGTGAGTAGCCTGCTTTCTGGTTTCTGGCCCCCAAGTGCATTACTTTACATTTATCAACATTAAACCTCATCTGCCATGTAGTTGCCCACCCCGTTATTTTGTTCAGGTCTACTTGCAAGGTTTCCACATCCTGCATAGAAGATATTGGCATGCCTAGTTTAGTATCATCTGCAAATACTGAGATTGTACTAGATATCCCCTCCTCTACATCATTTATGAACAAATTAAACAGGATTGGTCCCAGGACAGAACCCTGGGGGACCCCACTTTCCACACCCGCCCAATCCGAGTACTCCCCATTAATCACCACCCTCTGGACTCTCCCCTGGAGCCAGTTCTCTATCCAGGTACTCACCTTATGATCCATACCTACCTTCCTTAGTTTGTACAGTAATCGTTTGTGGGGAACGGTGTCAAAGGCCTTTGCAAATTCCAGATACACCACATCCACAGGCTTACCTTTATCTAGGTGGCTGCTCACTTCATCGTAGAAGGTTAATAGATTGGTTTGGCAGGAACGATTTTTCATAAATCCATGCTGATTACTACTTATAATACCGTTTTCATTACTAAAGTCTTGTATGTGGTCCCTTAACATCCCCTCCAAAATTTTGCAGACTACAGATGTTAGGCTGACCGGCCTATAGTTACCCGGGATATATCTCGGCCCCTTCTTAAATATTGGTACGTTGGCTTTTTTCCAATCAGCTGGCACCATACCCGTCTGTAAACTATCCTTAAAGATCAAGAATAATGGTCTGGCAATCACCTGGCTGAGCTCATTAAGAACCCTTGGGTGCAAGCCATCCGGTCCCGGGGATTTATTTATGTTAAGTTTCTCTAGTTTAGCTCTAAGTCTATCCTCTGTTAGCCATGGCGGCACTTCCTGAGGTGTATTATTTAGTTCGGCCTTACAAGCTGGGTTTGTGTAGCCCCCCGATTCTTTTGTGAAGACTGAAGAGAAGAAATTATTTAACACTTCCGCCTTTTCTTTGTCCTCAGTGGCCATATTTCCTTTGTCATCTTTTATGGGGCCAATGTGTTCTGGCCTCGCTTTCCTACTGTTTATATACTTAAAGAACTTCTTGGGGTTCTTTTTACTCTCCTCCGCTATATGTCTCTCGTGTTCTATTTTAGCCGCCCTGATTTCGTCTTTACATTTCTTATTACACTCTTTGTAATGCTTAAATGCTGCCAATGACCCCTCAGTCTTGTATTTTTTGAAGGCCTTTTCTTTAGCACTAATAAACATTTTTATGTTGGAGTTTAGCCATCCAGGGTTTATTTTTGCTCTTTTAAATTTATTTCCCTTTGGAATGCACTGGCCAATCCCCCTGTTTAGTATGCTCTTGAAGCGCTCCCATTTTTCCTCCGTGTTCTTTGTTCCCAGGGTTCTATCCCAATTGATATTTTCTAGCAGCAAGCGCAGTTTAGGGAAATTGGCTCTTTTGAAATTCAGTGTTCTTATATTACCCCTCTGCTTCCTATTACTGTATTTAATACTGAAACTTATTGACCTATGGTCACTGTTTCCTAAGTTGTCCCATATTTCTATATCCGTGATCAGGTCTGTATTGTTGGTAATCAGTAGGTCAAGTACCGCATTGTTTCTTGTCGGTTCATTCACCATCTGACCCATAAAATTGTCCTGCAAAACATTTAGGAACTGCCTAGCCTTGGCTGAGTGCGCGGTTCCTTCTGCCCAGTCTATATCTGGATAATTAAAGTCCCCCATTATAATGACATTTCCCATCCTTGCTGCCAATCCTATCTGTAAAAGGAGGTCCGCCTCACCCTCCTCCCTCTGGTTGGGGGGCCTATAGCATACGCCCAATATTACCTTCCCCGCCGTGCCTTCCCTTTGAAGCTCTACCCATAGGGATTCTGCCTCGTCCTTAGCTCCATTATTAATATCATCCCTCATATTTACCTGTACACTGTTCTTAATATACAGACATACCCCTCCCCCTTTTTTACCTTCTCTATCTCTGCGATAAAGGGAATACCCCTGAATGGTCGCCATCCAGTCATGAGAGCTGTCAAACCAAGTCTCAGTTATCCCCACAAAATCTAAGTCCTCCTCAAACATCAGCAGCTCCAGCTCTCCCATCTTGTTGGCCAGGCTTCTGGCATTGGCATACAATCCTCTTAATTTTGATCGGTTACATTTATCTTCATTTGATGTTTTTAGGCTGCTCTCTTGATTTTTTCCCCATACCCACCCTGAGTATAGGAGCTCCGAACACCCTACCGCTAATGCCCCCATTTCTGCCCTCTGAAACTTGCTTTCCACTGGCTAACTCTACATCTGTACCCTCCCCCCCATTCCCTAGTTTAAAAGCCCCTCTAACTTTTTGGCCATCCTTGCACCCAGTACGGCTGCACCCACCCCATTTAGGTGCAATCCGTCCCTACCAAAGAGCCGGTGACCGACTGAGAAGTCAGCCCAGTTCTCCAGGAACCCGAAACCCTCCTTACTACACCAGCTCCTCAGCCACTCGTTAACTTCCCTAATCTCCCGCTGCCTCTCTGGTGTGGCTCGAGGTACAGGTAGTATTTCGGAAAATACTACCTTGGAGGTCCTAGTCCTCAACTTAGCGCCTAAGTCCCTGAAATCATTTAGGACTCTCCGTCTTCCTCTGCCTATGTCATTGGTACCCACGTGTACCATGACAGCTGGGTCTTCCCCAGCCCCACCCAATAATCTGTCCACCCGATCCGCGATGTGCCGAACCCGAGCGCCCGGCAAACAACAGACTGTTCGGCACACACGGTCTTTGTCACAGATTACACTGTCTGCCCTTCTAATAATTGAGTCCCCTACCACCAGCACCTGTCTTTCCTTTCCCTTTCTCCCGGCCTTACTGGAGGAGTTCTTCCCCTGGCAGCTAGGGGCGTCGCTCTGCTCCAGCAATGCTGGTCCCTGACTGGTTTCCCCAACATCACACAACGGGGCGTATCTATTGGGGTGCTCCAGCCCAGGATCAGCCTCCTTGCCTTGTTCCCTTCTACCCCTCCTAACTGTCACCCCTCTAAACTGCTCTGATGCCTGCACCTCCAATACTCCGCCCACCTCTGTGCAGACCCCTGCCTGCACCTGACTGGTACAATCCTGGCTCTCCTCCGGTATGGACATTCGTCTCAGTGTTGCCAGCTGCTTCCCTAGATTCAGGACCTGAGCTTCCAGGGAAACAACGTGCTTACATCTTGCGCATATGTATTCGCCCTCGATCACATGTCTGAGGAACGCATACATATTACAAGATGGGTCTTCGTCTCGCTGAAACGCCAAAGACCATGAGTCACGGCGTCCGGATTGGTCGACAGCCCTCCCACCCCGGTGGAGAGGGGTACTGTCAGGAGTTGGCGCCCGCCTGGTTCCGGTATGGTGAGTAGTATGTTCCCCCTTTCCCCCTGACGGGTCTTGTGGTGAACGCGGGCCCCTCTCTGTAATGGTAAGGATGGGTCTTCCCTCTATCCTATAACATGTCACAGATCCCCCTGTTTGACTGTGATTTTTGTGAACAAGAAGCCAGGAGGCTTGGTTTGGGAGCTGACAATCTAATTGCAAAGATGTTAAAATGATTGAAGTCAGTGGCAGCACTAGAACTTTACTGTGATAGTATAAGGTATCCTACCTGTCAGAAGCCACAGGGCGATGTCTATACATGTATACTGCTATACATGCCGCTATTCTGTGCAGGCCGCCGCCATTGTCTGGTAGATCGCACGAGGCCGCCATTTTGGCGTAGCCTCGTGTCTCCAGCATGGGGGCGGCCATGTTTGAGGTGACTCAAACACCTCGTGGAGCTAGGGGAGGCGCCGGAAGGCGTGCAGAGGGGCGGAGCCGCCTCCTTTCTTCCCGGGAAGCCAGCCAAAAGACTTCCTGTCTGTCCTAGACAATGCTGAAACAAGTTACATTTTGAAACTCTGAGCAGTAAGTGGTGAGCCTTGGGGTCTATCTCTCTCTCTCGCTCTGTAGGGGTCCCTAAGCAGGCAACACTGAGGGGGCTTTGTGGCGCTGGGGGTCTGGAAAAAAAAAATAAATAAAGTTTTATTTCTTTTTGGCAAATTGATTTTTCCGGGTAGTATCTGGAATTATCATGGACCCTGCCACACAGGTACCTCCACCGGTTCCCCTCGGGGGGGCCGCGGGACCCGCCAGTGCACAGAGTATGGATGCATTCACAGCAGTTTTGAAGTCTTTGGTGGCTCGGGTGGAGATGGCCTGTCAGGAACGGGGCTCAAGAAAGCGACCCCCACCTACCCCTATATCGTCTGAGACTTCAGATTCTGATGCTGAGATGGTCATTGCAGCTGCAGGCCCCTCTGCAGGGGCTGTTGTCTCAGGTAAGGTTCCCTCAGACAGTGAGGAGAACGTTCATGCTTCCGCCATAAATCAGGAAGAAGCATTGGTGGACGCACTAGTTGTGCGGTTCGGGAAACAAAGAGGCAGAGGCAAATAAAAAGGAATTTCCCTTTGGTACAGCAGACCCACCAGGACGGTGAACGTTTTTTCTTTACCCAAGTGTTTGGGTAAAAAGATTAAAGAGGAATGGGATCATTCTAAGCGTACCTTTACTAGTTCCAAGCGCATTACTAGACGATATCCGTTTGAGGAATCCCTCATTAAGAAATGGACGGTATCACCAGTGGTGGATCCACCTATTTCTAGACTGAATAAAGCCACGGTTTTTTTCAGTGGAGGACGCTTCGTCCTTTAAGAATTCGGTGGATCGGAAGGTAGAAGCGGAGTCCCGCACTATCTTTCCCTGATAGGATCAGCCTTTAGACCAGTTATTGTCATTTGATCTAGTTTCTCAGACATTTACGGAATGGGCGAGATTGGTGCGCCAGGACCTGAAGGGGAAAGGTATCCCCCAGGCAACATCTGTTTTGATGGAACAGATTTTATAAGGACTACAGGTTGTCTATGACTCAGCCTTGGATGCTACCCCCCTATTAGGGCATGCATCTATGTCAGCGGTAATCCTAAGACGTGTGCTGTGGTTAAAATGCTGGGTCAGCGTAAGTACTACAGGGAGCGGTAGTTACCGTTCCCTGAACAGATTATTTTCTTTACCTTTTCCAAAGATTAGCATCAGTTTCCCACAAGAATCGGATCCGGTTAAACGGACAGACCAAGGAGCCTCTAGCCGGGTGACTTCGGTCTCTAATGTTTAACCAGGAGAAATCACCACTCTTGATAGGAATCAGGTGTCTAAATAATGTGTGGGAACAGAGAACGATCATACTTTGTTGGATTGCCGGGGCCAGATAGCTCTAGGGCAGCCTGGTTCGGATCCAGTCAGGCAATATCAGGATGATGACGTAAGTCATTCACCAAGGATTTCATCATCTGTGCCTTCTTCACAGCATCCCGAAGGCGCGGAGATTGGTAACGCGTGCCCACGATGCTCCAGCGGACGCAGCAGACGTGCTGAACGGCCTGGCAGTGTCAGCTATTAAAGGGATTCCCTCATCTCAGATTGCTGCTGAGATTTCTCCGCAGGATGGAGATGGAGGGAACTCCAGTTGTCCTGGAAATTCTAGGCTAGCCTCGTCAAGCCGGTCCGGCCGACTTGGACATGCTAGTCGCGAACGTTCCTTGGGAACTTCTTCTCAGGGAGTGTCTGCGGTCTCAAGGACCGATCTTCCATTGTGCTTTACAATCGCTGGGTTTAATGGCCTGGCCATTGAGACCCAGGTACTGAAGGACAGAGGGTTGTCAGCTTCAGTTATTCCTACGCTAATTAAAGCAGGGAAAGCGACTTCCAGCAAGGTCTATTATCGCACATGGAAGACGTATATCGCGTGGTGCGAATCTTTAGAAATTCCTCCACGTACCTATTCGGTGACCCGAATATTGGCCTTTCTGCGAAAGAAGTCCTTGGGGCGGAATTTCATCCAGGGGGTGCGGCACCTGGCTCCACCAGTCCGCGCGCCCTTATCGCCCTGGGATTTTAATTTGGTTGTCGGTTCGGAAGAAACCTCCCTTTGAAAGCATCAGGGAGATTCCCTTGTTTACTTTATTCCAGAAGGTGGCCTTCTTGGTGGCTATCACTTCTGCACGCAGGGTGTCAGAACTGGCTGCATTGTCAGACCAGTCCCCATATTTAGTGATTCAGAGGGATAAGGTAGTTCTTCATCCTAAGCCATCCTTTCTTCCAAAGGTGGTTTCAGGCTTCATCTGAATGAAGATATTGTACTACCTTCCTTGTGTCCTCAGCCCAATCATCATCAGGAATACGCGTTGCATTCCTTGGATGTGGTTCGGGCAATCAGGGTATACCTGAAGGCTACGGAATCATTCCGTGAGACGGATTCACTTTTTGTGATCACGGATGGCCCCAGAAAGGGGTTGCCTGCATCTACCGCGACTATCTCCAAATGGATTAGACAGACGGTGGTACAGGCTTATTCTATTAAGGGTCGGAATCCTCCGTTCCCTGTTAGGGCGCACTTCACTCGAGCGCTCAGTACTCCTGGGCCTTCCGCCATCAGGCGTCAGTGGTCCAGGTATGTAAGGCGGCTATCTGGTCGTCGGTACATACCTTTACAAAATTTTTTAAGATTTATGTGATGGCATCGGTGGATGTCTCATTTGGCCGCAAGGTTTGCAGGCCGCAATTTGAGGAGACCGGTGGTCCACCTCGAGGGTTGTTTTCTGTTGAAATTTTCTGTTGAATCTCATCTTTAATTGATGAGCATTGAAAACTTCTAGTTGGCACCGGTTGGGCCTTCTAGATTGGATTTGTTTTCCATTTTCCCACCCCTCATTTGTGGTACTGCTTTGGGACGTCCCGAGTGTGTTGAATCAACGAGGACTACGTCTGTCAATGAGCGACAGAGAAAAATGGATTTTTGTAAAATCTTCCTGTAAAATCCCTTTCTCTTAAGCTCATTGACAGACGTAGTACCCGCCCCTCTGTTTTTGAGTTGGGTTGGGTTAAATTCTCTAAACACTGCTTTGTGACATAACTGATTTGCTAGAGCAGGAAGTGAGAGGATATACCCTCTGGGACTGCCCCTAGGGTGTGGCCAGAATGTTTTCTTTCCTGTCTAGTCCTACTCCTGTAGAGGGCAGCATAACCCGAGTGTGTTGAATCAACGAGGACTACGTCTGTCAATGAGCTTAAGAGAAAAGGATTTTACGGTAAGATTTTACAAAAATCCATTTTTACATTTTTATCACACTCTGCTTATGAGTATTATGACACCCCTAATCGTATACAATTATTTTTAATTTTTATTTTTTATTCTCTATTTTTTATTTTTATTTTTATTATTTTTTTATTTTTTTCAATTTTAATTAATTTTTTCTTATGATTTTTACAATTTCACTCATATATACAATATATATATTTTTTCTACAGATACCGTATACTCCTACCTACTTATGGGTATTCATTTCATATATCCTATCATGTTTTCACCATGCTATTACGTGTCCCTTTTGCCCGCCTGCTGGTGCGCCCTCAGCTCCCATGGGAGAAATACTAAGTCCATACAGTTTCAGTGCCAAATTCAGAACCATTACGTAAGTGTCGGGGTGAAATGGGGTTTTTTGGTCCCCCTATTTCTCCCCCCCCCCCTCTTCTTCTCCTTATTTAAATTGGCATTTGATTCTTTTCTTACTCATATTTTTCTTAGAATTATACAAACATCTACTCCTGATGAAGTGGCAATGTGCGTCCACAAAACGCGTTGAGGTCATGATGTTTAATACACACCCAACTATCTAATTACTTGGAATTTTAATATTATATGAAGTGAACATATTCAATATTGTACTATTTTCTGGAATCAGTATTGCTGCCTGTCAATATCATGAATTCGGAGATGCTTTATTAAATTGTCAATATTTGTACAATACCTATTTATTTCATGTTGTTTTTACTGTAATTTTTTTCAATACCATATGTATGTACCTATGCCCCATGTGGATATTTGTATGATTGATGACCTATATCTTTAATGTGCTTTTCTATGCTACCATGCTGTGGACCCACTTTATATTCAATATAGCCATGGTATATATCCCAACCATTTGTGTGCACTTCATATAAAGTCCCAACTGCCCCCCCTTTTTTATCCTTCTTCCCTATTAGGGATACTAGGGCTTCGGCTTTCTGTATTGTATTACAATGTTGTGGAATGCTCACACGTTATTACTATGTTGTGGAATGCTCACACGTTATTTATTTTATTATATTTTACATATTATGCCGATAACCCTATTACATTTCATTTTTACTCCCCTTCCCCCCATATTCTTCATGAATTGGGATGGAGGCACACAGCCTTATTTGGGCGATGCCTCATTTAAAGTCCCAACTTTTTTATTTTTTATTTGTTTTAGGCCAATTTGTTTTCTGCTACATATGTTTGGTAAGAAAAAAATCGCAATAAGCGTATTTTGTTTGGTTTGCGCTAAAGTTATTGCGTTTACTAACTAAGGGAAAGATTTTTGTCATTTTTGTTTTTCTTTTTATCGAGTAATGGCGGTGATCTGCGATTTTTTTTTTTTTTTGCAGGATTGCGACATTGCTGCGGACGGATCGGACCCTTGACTGACATTTTTGACACTTTTGGGGGTACCGGTGACATTACTACAGTAATCAGTGCTAAACATATGCACGGTTACTGTAAAAATGACACTGGCAGGGAAGGGGTTAACTTTATTGGTGATGCAGGGGTTAAGTGTGTCCCTAGGGGCGTGCTTCTAACTGTAAAGAGGTGTGGCTAGTGATGTAACCACAGAGACAAACGATCCTACATAGCAGGATCGTATGATCTCTGCAGTTAGATCAGGGAGAATGACAGGCGGCTTTGTTTACATCAGCCGCCTGCCTTTCTCCCTCTCCACCGGAAGACATCGGGTCCGCCGGTCACATGCGTGGACATGTTAGGGAACAAGTGGGGGCGGGATCCCCTTCAGGCTCTCAGGCTAGCGACGTAGTACTACGTCACTTTGCCTGTACGGGGCTGACTGCTGCAGTAAATATACTGTGGGCGGTCGGCAAGTGGTTAAAGAGTATAGAGGTATAAAATATTGGATTTTTCCAAATGACGCACCCACACAGTTCCAAATAGAAAAATGTAAAGTTATTGAGTTCAGGAACAAGGGAGCTAGAATAAACAAAGAACCTTCCACCACATCACCTAAAGAAAATTGACTACGTAGTCATTAAAAACATGCACACCACATGCATCCGCTGCAAAAATCACCATAATAAATCATAAATATAAATTGAGAAATGATAGCATGAAGAGCAAAATTGGAGTCCAATTACTGAGCAGAGTGTCTCCATGAGACGGCAACACCAGGGAGGTTGGGGCTGTCTGCAGGTACTCTATGCTTAGACTGGAAGAAGGGCATAACCGGTAGAGAGCAGGAATGTAAGGATCACATGCAGAGGAGTAAAAAAAAAAAAAAAAAAACACAAAGAGGGGAGGGGGGACTTAGCTGACAAAAGAGTACAGCTAATTCTGAATCAAAGGATCCACCTAGTCGCCCCAAACAATGGATGTCCATAAACTCTCCTGATCTCACCGGTGTGCAATTGGAAAAGCTATGCAAGATGGTCATACAGTGTGCAATAAATAGGTGAAGAGAGCAACAATATCTGGCGCTTCACATAATTAAGTAGTATCATCAGTAACTTGGAAAGGAGGGGGCTACACCTGAGTTACAGGTAACTCAAGTAGAGGTAAATGATCCAGGCTGTTAGTGTCCGGTCCCTGAGGAGGGACACTTCAGATAAATGTTAGTAGATCATGATCTCAAGAGCCCTGGTGCAGAGGGACTGCTCTCCTTGCTCTTGGGATCCAACATGTTGCACTGCTCAACAGGGACTATTCAATTGATAACACCAGGAAAAACCATGGATGCTCACAAACCAGCTGCTGAAAACATGAGAGGTATAAATAAATGGTCAGAGGTGACCAGGTCATATTAGTTGGCAGCAAGGACTAAGGTGAAATAGTGTGTCTCTTACAAATCGTGTCTTTCTTACAAATAGAAGCAATATCAGGAATGTGCTACCTCACTCTGAAAAGATGGGAACAGAGAATGGAGTGTGATCTCTTTCCAGGGAAACAAACAGAAAAAAGGTGGTAATAATGGTACTTAAATGAACCATTAAATCCAGTAGCTCCTGATGCTCAACGCAGAGTTTACTCATTGGAGTGCCTTCAATTTTTCTTTTTTATTTCCACAGCCTTTTGGCCAGGGTGAAGTGACTGTGAAAAAAGAGCGGACAATGATTGGTAGTGCAGGGTCAACTTTGTTTTTAGAAAGAGTTTGTAAAGTTTAATGCAAATTGTGTACCTATTGGAGAGGTTGAAACCGACAAAAAGTGAAGCACATTTTACCACAGTGGGAGAGCTTTGCAATGTCTGACAATGTTTTTTTTTTTTTTTTGTATGGCTGTCCATGCCTTCCTGTCCTGGTCATAGCCACTAGTCTTGTTTCTTGTCCTGGTGTCACAAGAACAGGAAGTAAGGGGAAATGGTTTCACAGACAGACCTATTTGACTGGAGTTTGGCTTTAAAGAGACTCCGTCATAGAAAAAAAATGTGCTATTTAAAGCGGTTGTAAACCCCAAAAAAAAAAAAAAAAAACAGCAAGACAAAGGCATAATGAGCTAGTATGCATCGCATACTAGCTCATTATGTATTACTTACCTTAGAACGAAGCCCAGACACGGACCCCTGGACACCGCTGTGGGCGCTGCCAGGATCCCTCAGCGTCTCTTCCGGGTGCGGTGATGATGCCATTTTCTGGCAAGCTCCCGGCAAGGAAAACTGAAGGTCCCCCCGGACCTTCAGAGCGCCTGCGTCGCTCATGTGAGTGGCTGCATGCACTGCAAATATCTCCTAAACCATGCTGGTTTAGGAGATATTAATTGTACCTACAGGTAAGCCTTATTATAGGCTTATCTGTAGAGAAGTGTCAAAAAGCGGGATACTACTGCTTTAAGTATTGGTATGCAGAGTTGCCTTTGGGTACTTGAACCCGAATCCAAAACCCTGCTGTTATAGCTGAATGCAACCAATATCTCAGCGCAAACCATTGCCCCAACTCACAGATTTCTATTGGTCCATCACTATACACAAAGTGGGAACACAAAAGTAAACTTTGGCACTATCAGGTAGTATTAGAGCCTTACCCTTTAGCGTAGCCATATAATCAGATGGTTGTGATGCAGGTATTATAGGGAGGTTTATTTAGGTGTATGTGCTTACTATTTGCAGTTTGATATCACCCTCCCCACAAAAAAGAGTTTCTGTAAAGCGTTTTTATTTTATATCACAAAAACTGTCATGGCCATTTTTTTTCCTTCATGAACAATAGGATAGTTTACAAATACATTTCTTTAAGATTGACTCTCACTTGCATGAACTTACCTGGGCAGATTATTTATTACATGTCCTCGAAGGTAGTGTATTATAATCTATTTTCTTCCTGCACTGAAGTGACTGTAACTGCAGATGAAATGCTGAAATTGACAGAGAAAAACCTCTCTTCTAAAATGATGAACAATTTACCAGTACAAAAATAGTTCAATGTGTATTTGAAAACCTGAAGACTTAACACCTTTTCAACCAAACACAGCAAAAAAGTGACAGAAGTCATTCATTTATAATATACCAATTTATATGAATTACTTGTGAATTGTTACACCTAGAGAGCCAGTGTTTGTGGGAAGCAGAAAATATACTAGAGTAAGGCACTTTGGGTTTTCATTATTAGACCAGAATCATTACTAATAAGAAAAAAAAAAACTTTTTTTTTTTTTGCCTCACTGTCATGCTAATGTCTAGCCTTCAATATTTTTGAAAACAAAGTATGCATATCAGAAAATCAAAAATACTTTTGACTTCACTATATATATATACCTGCTTTTGGGTCACTTACTGGGAAAAATATTAAAACCAGAGGATCTATGTGATAGATCACATGCTTTTTTTTTTATTATTATTAAAAAATGTCAGTAATGATTTCTGGTTTCTTTTGCAAAATAATTTCAGTATATGGTATTTCTGTGCTTTCAGTTTAATGGGTGTCCCAGAAGTATCTGCTCTTAAAGCCAATCCGTTGTGACAGAAACATGGAAGCTGACTTCTCACTCTGAATTTGCTTGGTACCTGGCTTCAGTACTAGTTTCAATACTCAGAGTCATGGACCCAGGGTATTGAAGAATTGACTTTGTGAATTATGAGTGAGCTGGTAGTACACCTCAATGCACAGAAAAACAAACCTGTGCATTTTTTATTTTTATGCACTGCACCACAATGTACAGATGGTTCACAAGATGTGGTCTGATACTGTTTTAAAATGAATGGCACTGCAATGCACTGTAAATTGTACTTATTGCCTTCGTGTTTCTTCCTCCCACACCTTGGGGTCTACCTTCAAAGAAGCTCCAACCATGCACTTGGTGGATCTTTTTCCATAGATCATTATGGATCACAATTTGATTTAGTCTGGTTGGATCAGGAGTGTCTTGCCCCTGTCGAGAGCCTCGTGCCTTTTGGACACCTTTGGACGATTATCTTTAGATAAGGGCCACAGAACCCTTTTTTTGTGTTTGGTTTTGCAATGAGCCCTTTTAATTCACTTAGGTTTTTGGTTTTTAGTGTACATGCTTTGAGCTTTAAAAAAGAAAATAGTTGTACTAGTACTGTTGTCCAAAAAATATGACCTGTATTAAACATTCTATATTGTTTAGATACTAGAGTCAGGCGAATGGTTTGACTCGAGCATGAGTTTGGGCTGAGCACTGGCCCAATGTGTCGGGGTGTTAGACCGTTTGTTCAGCCTGCCGAATGACCACAATGTACTGCGCCAATCAGGCCCGGATTGGCCAATCGGGAGAACCGGGAGAATTCCCGGTGGGCTGGTCGGCTTGAGGGCCGGTGACACCGGTGTTCTAAAATTTTAGAACACAGCTGACAGAGAGAAGGCAGGACTGGTTGCTTAGCGAGAGAAGAGAATACATCCTCGGGTCTGAGAGGAGGCGGGGCGGAGGCGGGACAAACTGCTTAGCTGGGAGGAGACGGGACGGAGGTAGAGAAAAAATGTAATCAGCCAGCTCTGCATTACTACAATTATGCTCGACCTCCGTCCCGCCTCCTCCCAGCTAAGCAGTTTGTCCCGCCTCCGCCCCGCCTCCTCTCAGACCCGAGGATGTCTTCTCTCCGTCCTGCTTCCTCCCAGCTAAGCACTTCGCCCCGCCTCCGCCCCGCCTCCTGTCTCAGCTAAGTAATCTGTCCCGCCTCCTGACCTAATGGCGCCGGGGGGCGCAATTTTTAAATCTAAAGAAAAAACCTACAGTGGCACGCGCCTCTCATCACGGCCAGGTAAGACCCCTCCACAGCCTCTGACCACTCCCCCCTGTACCATGCCCGCAGCCTCAGACATCACCCCCTGTACCATGCCTGCAGCCTCAGACATCTCCCCCTGTACCATGCCCGCAGCCTCTGACCACTCCCCCCTGTACCATGCCCGCAGCCTCAGACATCACCCCCTGTACCATGCCCGCAGCCTCAGACATCACCCCCTGTACCATGCCCACAGCCTCAGACATCTCCCCCTGTACCATGTCCGCAGCCTCAGACATCACCCCCTGTACCATGCCCACAGCCTCAGACATCTCCCCCTGTACCATGCCCGCAGCCTCACACATCACCCCCTGTACCATGCCCGCAGCCTCAGACATCACCCCCTGTACCATGCCCGCAGCCTCAGACATCACCCCCTGTACCATGCCCGCAGCCTCAGACATCACCCCCTGTACCATGCCCGCAGCCTCAGACATCACCCCCTGTACCATGCCCGCAGCCTCAGACATCACCCCCTGTACCATGCCCACAGCCTCAGATATCTCCCCCTGTACCATGCCCGCAGCCTCAGACATCTCCCCCTGTACCATGCCCACAGCCTCAGACATCACCCCCTGTACCATGCCCGCAGCCTCAGACATCACCCCCTGTACCATGCCCGCAGCCTCAGACATCACCCCCTGTACCATGCCCGCAGCCTCAGACATCACCCCCTGTACCATGCCCGCAGCCTCAGACATCACCCCCTGTACCATGCCCGCAGCCTCAGACATCACCCCCTGTACCATGCCCGCAGCCTCAGACATCACCCCCTGTACCATGCCCGCAGCCTCAGACATCACCCCCTGTTCCATGCCCGCATTCTCAGACATCACCCCCTGTACCATGCCCGCAGCCTCAGACATCACCCCCTTTACCATGCCCGCAGCCTCTAACAATCTCTCCCTGTACCATGTCCACAGCCTCAGACATCTCCCCCTGTACCATGCCCGCAGCCTCAGACATCTCCCCCTGTACCATGCCCGCAGCCTCAGACATCACCCCCTGTACCATGCCTGCAGCCTCTAACAATCTCTCCCTGTACCATGTCCACAGCCTCTAACAATCTCCCCCTGTACCATGTCCACAGCCTCTAACATCTCCCCCTGTACCATGTCCGCAGCCTCAGACATCTCCCCCCTGTACCATGTCCGCAGCCTCTAACAATCTCCCCCTGTACCATGTCCACAGCCTCTAACCATCTCTCCCTGTACCATGTCCGCAGCCTCAGACATCTCCCCCCTGTACCATGTCCACAGCCTCTAACCATCTCCCCCCTGTACCATGTCCACAGCCTCTAACCATCTCCCCCTGTACCATGTCCGCAGCCTCTAACATCTCCCCCCTGTATCATGTCCACAGCCTCTAACCATCTCCCCCTGTACCATGTCCACAGCCTCTAACCATCTCCCCCTGTACCATGTCCACAGCCTCTAACCATCTCCCCCTGTACCATGTCCGCAGCCTCTAACCATATCCCCCTGTACCATGTCCGCAGCCTCTAACCATCTCTCCCTGTACCATGTCCGCAGCCTCAGACATCTCCCCCCTGTACCATGTCCACAGCCTCTAACCATCTCCCCCTGTACCATGTCCGCAGCCTCTAACCATCTCCCCCTGTACCATGTCCGCAGCCTCTAACCATCTCCCCCTGTACCATGTCCGCAGCCTCTAACCATCTCCCCCTGTACCATGTCCACAGCCTCTAACCATCTCCCCCTGTACCATGTCCGCAGCCTCTAACCATCTCCCCCTGTACCATGTCCACAGCCTCTAACCATCTCCCCCTGTACCATGTCCACAGCCTCTAACCATCTCCCCCTGTACCATGTCCGCAGCCTCTAACAATCTCCTCTAGCCTATAACCACCAAGTTGTAGCAGCTGTTTCCTTGAAAAAGAGATGATACTATCATTAGAGCAATACATTTTATTTTAATCTTTTATTTATTTTGTTTAATATATTTGTTTTTGTTAGATTTTTTTTCTTCATTTCAATGTTTGGATATTTATGAATATGAATTCTTAAAGAAAATAGATTCTGATACTGTCCTGTTATTTACTGTTCTAATAAATCTTCACTGTGAAGCAAAACTTAGGGCTCTTTCACACGGACGTTCCGTATGTCCGTAAATCATCCTATTTTTTTGTGGATGATATACGGACATAATGAATGTCTATGGGATTGCGGATGTCAGCGGATGACACCGCTGACATCTGATTTTCCTCCTTTCAGTTCTGTTCCGTTTTTTGGAACAGAACAGAACCCTATTTTTTTTCCGTTTAAAAAACGGAAAGGACGCAAAATCGGATGTCAGTGGTGCCCATAGACATACATTATGTCCGTATATTATCCGCAAACGGATGGGATGATATGCAGACATACGGACTGGATGACACAAGTGTCATCCGTGCCCATAAAAAAAAAAAGTGCCTCAGCGGACAAAAAAAACGGAGCGGCCGCGTGAAAGAGGCCTTAGGCTACTGCATTTGCACTGAATTGGAAATATTTTTTGAAAAATACAATGAATTACAAGGCTGTAGAGAATAGAGAACAGTGCGCCTTTGCAAACTTATATTCTGAGGTTTTAATTACATTATTTTAATATAGTCAGTCATGAACTAAAGTGGGCCGGTCTAAGTCATGAAACTCCAGGGCTGAAAATGAGTCCCACTCCGGCCCTGGCGCCAATGCACAGTTTATTGGAAGCCCTGATTAGCTGAAGAAATAAAAGCTTTGCCAAGCCCAGGCACATAGCGCTGTCAGCCATGATTGGATTCTGTCATGAGGCTCATTGTTCTTAGTCCCACCCCAAACTATAAAAGTATTCTTTCAAAAGGAGCCATTTGCTGTGTGATATTGGCATGGAGAGAGAGAGAACAGGGCTCTGTTCAGTGCTGCTAGCGAGTTAGTGTGCTATAGTATGCTATTCTGATTCTATTGTCAGTGTAAAATATCAGTTAAATGTTAATCTAGGGATAGTTATATAGTTGTAGTTATATATGATGGTGTAATGCAACCATTCATTTTTACTTTAATGTCAGTTTAGTGTGAATCTAGTGATAGTGCAACGTGAGTGTAGTTTGATCGTTGATTTTTACTTTAGACTCAGTTTATTTTGTCAGGGCAGGTTTCCTCCAGTGTATTTCAGTACGTTAGTGCACATTTAATGCAGTATACTTCAGTGCGTTACTGCACGTTTAACACAGTACATCTCAGTGCATTAGTGCGCATTTAACACAGTATATTAAAGTGCTTTAGCACCCGTTTAACGCAGTATATTTCAGCACTTAACTGCACATTTAATGTAGTATATTTCAGCTCATTACTGCATGTTTAACACAATATAGTTCAGTGCATTACTGCACATTTAACACAATATATTTCAGTGCATTAGTGCCCGTTTACCGCAGTATATTGCAGTGAGTCATTGCAGTTTTACTGCAGTAAGTTATAGTGGATCTGTGTAGTGAGTACTCAGGTTAAAGTGCACCAAACAACACTTTCCATTGTGTTGCCTCCACGTAAACATTTCTACATCTTTTTTACATTTTGTTAATAAACACCCTCCCCCCATCATGTCTGGGAGGTCAACAAGGCAAAGGTGGACATGGTCCGTCCTCAGGCAGGGCATAATTTCCTCTGTTCAGTGATGTTGCCTGTACTATCCAGCCACAGTATGCAGAGGAGGTGGCGGACTGGCTTACTAAACCATCCTCATCCTCTCATCCTCTATCACCTAAGCAGGGACTAATGCACAGTCCACTGCAGCTGCCAGAGGGGCTTATTCTGCCTCCTTGTCCACAGCTGCCATAGCCCCAGTATCAGGCATGAAGGAGTCAGCTGAGTTATTTGAACACTGCATCAGCCACTTGCTCCTTGATGATGCACAGGCATTACTGGATTCAAATCTTGGTTCTGAGGTTGAGGGATGTTGGAACCTGAGCCTACCAAGAGGGGATAACACTGGTAAACAACAAATTGGCAGTCATGCTTCCCCAGCCGCAGCATATTGCCAAGTTTGCTCCAGTGATAATGAGGATGGAAGGGATGATGATGAGGTTACTGATGCGACTTGGGTGCCGGATAGAGCAGAGGAGAAAAGTGAGGGTAAGGCACAACCCCAACGAGGCAGCTATCCTGGAAGAGTAGAGAGCAGCCACCCTAATCAACCAGATTGTGTAGCGTTTATCTCCTGACCCATTTACCACAGCTCAGGTGTTTGGGCCTTTTTTAATACATTTGCAGCTGATCGCACTGTTGCAATTTTCAAACGTTACTTTAAGCATGTCAAGCATGGCAAAAACGCCAGCTATTTGGGTACCACATGCTTGACAAGGCATTTAAACTCCAACTACTTAGCTCATTGGCAAGGTAACCTGAAAGCCACACAAAGTGGGACACAGTTCTGCTCCTCCTCACTCCTTCCCTCAGTCTATCCCCACTATACCTCATGACCTCTCGGCAGCCTCCATTGACAGGGATTATGGTATAGTGAAGGGTATCCCAGGACCTTGCAGCACATGTGCCAGTAACACTTCACCATCTGTAGTCTAGAGCAGGCAAATTTCTCTTCACTGTCTGTTACAGCTGAAAAAAAAAATAGCCACGACCACCCACATGCCCAGTGTCTAAATTCAAGCTTGTCAAAGCTGTTGGCTTTACAACTCCTGCCTTTCAATTTGGTGGATTCTTCCTCCTTTTGTGAATTTGCAGAATGTGGTGTACCACAATGGCAGGTTCCCAGTCACTATTTCTTTTCACTTTAAGGCCATTCCAGCTTTGTACCATCATGTTGACGGCAATGTTGTGGCATCGTTGGGCTGTCAGCTGCAATGTCCATGTTACTGCTGTCACGTAGTCCAGCAAGCATGGTCAGGGACAATATATTTAGCTCACAGCACATTGGGTAACTCTCTGCTTGAAACTTGGAAAGATGCAAGACAGGGCTCAGTGCTGCAGCTTGTTGTGCCACCACATCTCCATACAGCTAGTGGTGACAATGCAAGATTTTTCAGCTCCATCCCCTCTTCCTTCACCTTCTCCATGCCCTCCTCTGCTGAATTGTCCTACAAACCACAAGTACCCCCTAAGCATTCAAGGGTTTATTCGATGAGTCAGGCTAAAAGGTGCCCTGCAGTGCTTCCGCTGGTGTGTCTAAAGCTGGATACACACTATCCAACTTTTGTGGTTAGATTTCCTTCAGATTTACCTTTTCTATGTAGTGCAAGGGCCTGCCAGATTGCATACAAATTGAAAGTGATTAGGTTTGACCTCATATTATATGGTTTTGGTAAGTCTAAAGGAAAAAGTCTTCAGAAAATCTTAGTGTGTATGGCCCATAAGAGACAGAAGCCACACTAGAGCAGAGATTCTTGCAGCTCTTCAGGGGCAGGCATAGAGGTGGTTAATGCCACGCCAGCAGGAATAGTGTTGTGCTTTAATGGTACAAACTTCTTTTAGACAGGGAAAGTTGACACATGTTTAATGCCTGGCACATGTCCTCAGTTTGGTGGTGCAGCGTTTCTTAAATAGGTACCTAGGGTTGGAAGATCTGCTAAAGCAGACCAGAAGAGTCTGTAGCCATTTCAGGCAGTCATACACAACCAGTGCTTGGATGTCTGAAATTCAGTGGGAATTCCACCTGCCTGTAAACCGCCTGATTTGTGACCTGGAACTCGACTTTGGCAATGCTGCAGTGGCTGAACATGCAGCAGAGGGTCATCAATGACTACCTGTGTGAGTATGGCATGACGACATGGTCAGGCCGGCTCTGCTTTTTTTCCCTACACCAATGGCTGTTGATAAAAGATGCATGCACTGTGCTGTCACCGTTTGAGGAGACCACAAGAATGGTGAGCCTTGACAATGCCTGCATCAGCTACACAAATCCTGTTGTATTCCTGCTAAAAGCAGACTCTGCGTGGCATTATGGACAGGGCACTCGAGGCAAAGCAGCAGGAGGAAGAGGTGGACATCCTTTCCTCTTAAGGCCCGCCTTATGCAGACACCATTCTTGCCATGCTGTAGAACACACAAGAGGAGAGGGAGGAGGAGGATTCTGGCATTGAAGCAGAGCAAGACATACATCAATCCTTAAGAGATGGTTTTCCATCCCCAGAACCCTTTGGAGTTATATGTGACTGGTAGGAGGCAGTTTGAGATACTGTAATCCTCCGTAAACCTAAGGAGTCTGCTTCTCATGCCTCCGCAAACTTGCATTGCATGGGCCCCCTCCTTCAATGCCTGCGAAAGGACTCAAGCATACGTGGCATCAAGCAGAATGATCGCTATTGGTTGGCAACCCTCCTTGACCACCATTACAAGGAGAAAGTATCAGAACTCATCCTGTCCCCACAGAGGGAGCAGAAGATGCAATCTCTTGAAGACACAATCTCTTGAAGACACCTTAAAGAGGAACTTATGTAATGCCTTTCCTGACTCCCAAAACTGTCAGCTTTCACATCCCATTGGCAGTGTCTGCATCATATGATGGACAACTATCTAGGGATGTAATATAAAGAGAAATTTCCGCGCTAGATGTGATAGAAAACCAAATGATTGCGAACAACAGTGAGCAGCTGGCACAAAATCAACTAACAGTGATTCAAAAAATACAATAAAAACCAAAAAGTGCAGCGCTGAAATCAGTATACAATTATATAGCTGAAAAGCTCATATAAAGAAAACAAAAAAGGAGAGGGGATAGTGTCCAAATGAATAGTCCCAATATTAAGTGCAGAGATGTGAATGCACGTGCAAAATAACTTTCTTCCAGTGACACCAGAGAAAAGTGTAGGAAGGGGACACCCTTGTGCTCAGGTATAACAAGCAGCTTACCGAAATTCCGTGGCTGCTCAATTTAATGAGACAGCCTCTCCCAGCTAGTAATAAACCAGTAGGTCAACCGATATCAAGCTCAGGTGCTTCCAAAGACTCCAAAAGCCGTTTCCGGTGTGTTGTTAAACCGATCACATTAGTATGTGGCACACTTGGAACTTCTCATATACTCCATTGAACGTAAAGCCATATGTATAAAGAAACAGAGGCCCATAGCGTAATCCCGTAAACCAATAGGTAAATTTATTAAAAAAACTACTTACAATTTAAAAGACAAAAACAGGCATGTAGTATGTGCCGGTCATGGATCTAACCGCGGCGTCCCGCAAGTCTCCAGATCAGCATATGGATAAACAGCCGGCTTCGTTGAGGGGCGTGTGGACGTTTACGTCTGGGATCGCCAAACGTAGACGTAAACATCCACACGCCCTCCAACGAAGCCGGCTGTTTATCCATATGCTGATCTGGAGACTTGCGGGACGCCGCGGTTAGATCCATGACCGGCACATACTACATGCCTGTTTTTGTCTTTTAAATTGTAAGTAGTTTTTTAAATAAATTTACCTATTGGTTTACGGGATTCCGCTATGGGCCTCTGTTTCTTTCTACATATGGCTTTACGTTCAATGGAGTATATGAGAAGTTCCAAGTGTGCCACATACTAATGTGATCGGTTTAACAACACACCGGAAACGGCTTTCGGCTTTTGGAGTCTTTGGAAGCACCTGAGCTTGATATCGGTTGACCTACTGGTTTATTACTAGCTGGGAGAGGCTGTCTCATTAAATTGAGCAGCCACGGAATTTCGGTAAGCTGCTTGTTATACCTGAGCACAAGGGTGTCCCCTTCCTACACTTTTTCCTGGTGTCACTGGAAGAAAGTTATTTTGCACTTGGATTCACATCTCTGCACTTAATATTGGGACTATTCATTTGGACACTATCCCTTCTCCTTTTTTGTTTTCTTTATATGAGCTTTTCAGCTATATAATTGTATACTGATTTCAGTGCTGCACTTTTTGGTTTTTATTAAACTATCTAGGGATGAAAACAGAAATGAAGAGATTTCCAGTTGACGATCCACTGGGTTACTGGGTCGTGAAAATAGACCACTGGCCAGAACTTGCCCAGTATGCAACTAAGTGTGCTTCGAAAATGGGCATTTAGTGCTGCCGGAGGTTTTGTGACAGGTAAGAGAGTGTGTCTGTCTACAGACTCCATGGACTGGCTGACCTTTATCAAAATGAATCAGTCCTGGATTAGCAGCAGCTATCAAGCCAATTATGCCAATGTCGCTGATTAAGTGTTTTTGGGATGTGGAATATCACCAAGAATTCTATGCTGCCTTGCTTTTGTGGGTGTTGATTTCATCTGGAATACATTTTTTGTTGTAGGTTTCATGGGTACAATTAACACCCAAAGATCAATTTTTCCACATCTGTTTGACAGGTGAATATAATTTCAATTTTTGACAGTAAGGCCAATTTTTGCTTTCATCAAGAGTACTTATATAGGGTTACATTGTAAAGGCACCACCAACACCCAAAGCCCTATTTTTCCGCACCTGTTACTTGTGAAAGAGACACCAGAATGCATCGAAAAAAACTCTTATCTTGTTCCCAGTGCACTACATTGTGGCCTCCTCATACAGCCTGGCTCCCCAAGCCAGTATTTACAAAATAAAGAAAGCTTGCAGGGAAAAGGTAATTCTTTTGGCTTTAATAATGTCAATATTGCTGCAGCAGGTTCTATACATGGTACAGATTTTCCACTTTACAGGCAGATTAAGGGGACCCCAAGGCACTATATATAAAGTAATTTTTCATTTTTATTTTTTCATTTTTTTGCTATCACTTTAAGCATTAGTAAATACTGCTCATTTACAAAATTATGTTTTGTACAAACTTTTTTTTCATTGATACATGTCCCCAGGGAAGTTCCTGGACCACCATAACCATTGTATGCTCAATTACTTGCATATAAGCCTTCAAAATAGGCACTTTAAATGTTTCTAGTTTGAGTCCCACAGACTTCAATGGGGTTCATTATTTGGTTCCCGAAAGTTCTGCTGCTAACCGAACAGGGGGTCGTTTGGCCCATCTCTACTTAATTGAAATGTTTCAGATCCAAATTTCATTCCCTAATTATCTTTTTCCAAGACATTGTAATGGGCCATACACACTATATAATTTTCTTTAGATTTTTTCCTTCAGACTTACCAAAACCATATAATATGAGGTCCAACCTAAACACTTTCAATTTGTATGCAATCAGACAGGCCCTTGCACTACATAGAAAAGGTAAATCTAAAGGAAATCTGACAACAAAAGTTGTATAGTGTGTATCCAGCTTAAGACTAATCCACCTGGATAGGAAACAAGTGATTACTTGAAGCAAAACTAAACCCTCCTATCTTTTACATCCAAGGAAGCTGCCATCTTACACTCTTTTTGATCTGCAATTGCCATTGATGACTTGACTTTCTTATTGATGACTTGACAATTCAGTTGCAAACTAAGATAAGCACACTAATAACTCTAATGCCCCATACACACGTGCAGATTATCTGCAGACTTTTGTCTGCAGACTTACCAAAACCATATAATATGAGGTCAAACCTAAACACTTTCAATTTGTATGCAATGTATGTATCCAAGATACCAGTCAACAGCTCCACAAAAAAATATTTTGTGCGCAATTTAAAATTTAAAAGGGAAGAAATCACACTAAAGGATTCAATAAGAAAGCAATTGACAAAACACTCAGACAAATTTTGCAACAAATGTAAATGAGAGAATGTCATGCTAACATTAAGTAACACATAATACTGTGAGAGTAGAGGTGCAAATATTAAATATAACAAAAATATTAAATACATACAAAAATAAATGATGCAAAGAAAAAAAAACTGAAAAAATCATATTCCAATAATAAAATAGTCTAAAACAGTGATGCTGTGCTAAATTTTGCTTCACAAGATTCCACTCCAAACACCAAAACTGTGCCACCACCTTGAGCATAAAAAGACTCTTACTGGAACAAATGGACTGTTTAAATAAAAAAAAAGAAAAATCACATGCGCTTGTTTATTTGTGTGCTGTTGTTTACACTCCTGTAGGGGAACTCCAACCACCTTCAAACCTCCACATATAGTTATCCAGGACACCTCCCTCATGTATCCAGATAGGTTGTCCCACAATAACATGAAACGAGAGTCAGGGACATCAACATAGCTAAAACCATATTTACAAATGTATTTAAAAAATATACTAGCCACTGACCTGAAATAAAAACATAAGCGCTTATCACATGCAGAACCTCATTCCTGGATATGAACTTGCCAATTCCTATGCATGGTATGCATTGATATCACGAGCGGTTGTAGTGCAGCACCATTCACTTGAATGGGTTGTGCTTGGTGGGAAAGGGGCTAGAATTCCTGCCGCTGCAGTGAAAAAAAGCATCACAGCCAAAGCATGTGCATACTCCTGATCGCTGACTCCGCAGCAACAGCAGCAGTGACAATTCTTACTCAAGGCATATTAAATGTAACTGTTTTGGGAAATTGTTTCATTGGTTAGTTTAGTTCCACTTCTATTGAAATACGAAAATTCTAATTTCTCTTACGTCCTCCGACAGTCGCCGCCTCCGCTAAGTCATCACTGTTGGGTATTGTCTTCCTATCCGTAGGAATAGCTAGGCATATAGACTTAGTCCAAAGACAAAAGGTATTAGCATATACACATCCATGGGGGCTGTCCCATCTGGTCAATACCCCCCCTGCATCACCACTCCCAACTTTTTAATCTACCTAGCGCCAGGAATAGTCAGGCTTCCCTTGTGCTGGGGCTTCAGTCTCAGCCTTCCTAATCTTTTTATTTGATTTTCTTTGAAAATGTCAGTTTTTTCTTTTACTTTACTAGCTGTTTATTTTGTCAGCTTCTAGTGTTAGTCTTCTCTTCGGATGAAGATGGATCATGCGGTGCTGGGATTCGGACTGGCCGCCCTGGTTCTCCAGAGCATAAGGGTCAGATGGACCCCCAGCCCGCCATCGAGCATTCAGCTATGGTTCGCCCTGGCATTGCGAACGACCCATCCCTGTTCGCTACAGGGATGCAGCCGTGAGGTGGCTACCTCACAGGACTCGTCTGCAGTGCTGCAGCGTCATGTCCCTGGCTCATGGCACTCCCTGTCAGATGAGGACAGAGGTTTTCCATGCATGGAGGCTCCCCACGCCATCTGGTACAGGTGAGTACTTTTCTGTGCGGGGCCTCTGTTTGGGGTGGCAGTCTGTGTTGCTGTGTGTTCCCCGTGTCTGTGCCTGTGTGACTCCCTGTGCAATCCCTGCGGGGTTGGCTTGTACAGATCTGTATGTTGCCTGGGGGCCCCTTTCCCTGTGTCACCTTAGGTGCATGTTGGGGGTGCAGACGTTTGTGCTTGTGCGGCGACCGCAGCGGTGCATTTTCGCGCGGTCCACCATCTTTACTGTGGGCACACATGTATAGCTCCTCTGGGGCAATCATGCATGTCATTTTGGCACCATCCGAAAGGGGTTTGCTAGTGGTAGGTGATCCAAAAACATGTGCCACATCCCTAAATCTAGATACAAGAGAAAATTCCCCTATGTATGGGATTTTTTAGGCACATAGATAAACTGATTCAAGGATCTATGCAAAAAATTATATTGTTTATTAAAGTGACAAACATAAGAGCATAAATGTTAAAAACATAACAGGCAAAATGTATGCATCAAGAATATATAACCGTGACCGTGAGATGGTAAGAACTACAGCCCAATATATTTCGGAAAGTCAATTTCCTTCTTCAGGGACAGTTCACACTGGAAGTGTTCTAATAATAGAAACAACAATACAATTAAGCCTATTGTATGTATTAAGCATAATCATCATACATAATATGACTATTGCATTCTAGGTCTAGCATCATACAAATACATTCATTGTTACATGTTTTTTTCCTCAAAAAGTTGGAAAGAAAACAGCTCTTACATGGTTATTCTTGTCACACATATGGAGCCTGTAGGGTAGCTAAAAACAAAGCTGATTGACCGCATATGTGGATCCACTACCACTGATGTCCATATGTCCCAAAACTTAGGGGAGACCAATATGTCAGATTAAATTGTGGGATGATTCACATGGGAGCCCCCCGTTTTCCTAGTCCTTGTGGTCACCTGAAGTCCCAAAAGTTGGCTGCAGCACCAAGGAACTGACAGTGGGGGCCAACTACAAGGAAAAAATCATACAGACAAAGTGTCTTAATTAGTTTCTTGGGCTTAGTGTAAGCCTCCAAGGATAGACACCTAGGTCAATGGAATATTCACCAGAGTGTCAATCCGCCTCTGCCTGAAGGGGCGCCCTCACCCTTTCAGGGGTGGGGGGACATTTGCACGGTTTCCTCCAACCTTGGCTGCTCCGGATACCGGACAAGTGGGTTCAGGAAATTGTTCGATCAGGTTACAAGATCGAATTCCTTTCCTGGCCGGCGGACAGATTCTTTCCCTCCAATCTCCATCTGCTTCCGGGGCGTCTGCAGGACTTGCATCAAGCGGTGTAGGACCTGATTGCTCAGGGAGTGATTGTCCCGGTTCCTCATCGGGACAGGTTTCGGGGCTTTTATTCGAATCTGTTCACTGTACCCAGGAAGGAGGGCAAAGTGCGTCCTATTCTGGACCAAAAAGCGCTGAACCGCTTTGTGCGTGTTCGAAAGTTTCGAATGGAGTCTCTCCGTTCGGTGGTGGCCTCCTTGAGTCCAGGAGAATTCCTGGCTTCGATAGATCTGAAGGATGCGTACCTGCACATCCCCATTTTCGAGGGTCGTCAGCGGTACCTTCGGTTTGCTATCGCAGAGGACCACTACCAGTTTGTGGCGTTACCTTTCGGTCTCGCTTCGGCACCAAGGGTGTTTACCAAGGTGTTGGCGCCGGTTCTGGGCCTGCTGCGGGCCCAGGGCATTGCGGTCCTGGGGTACCTGGACGATCTGCTTCTGAGATCGCGTGCCAGCCAGGACCTAGTGAGCGATCTGGCCATCACGGTACAGACGCTCCAGGAGTTCGGATGGACCATCAACGATCAAAAATCGGCGTTGTCTCCATCGCTTCGCCTTCCCTATCTGGGAATGGTTCTGGACTCTGCTCAGGCAAAGGTGTTCCTGCCGGAGGACAAGCTCCGGACTTTGCGGGACGAACTCAGGTCCCTCAGGGACAATCCATCCTCGTCACTCAGGACCTGCATGCGGGGCCTGGGGTTGATGGTGTCGGCCTTCGAGGCGATTCCCTTTGCCCAGTTCCACACGTGGGCTCTCCAGACGGAGATCCTGGCTAGGTGGGACAGACTACCTCAGTCCTTGGATCTGGATGTCTCCTTGAGTCACCAGACCAGATTGGCCCTTCTATGGTGGATCCAGTCCCCGTCGGTGGTGGAAGTCCTTCCGTCCGTTGGTGTGGACAGTGGTTACCATGGACGCCAGCCTGTCGGGCTGGGGTGGAGTCCTGGGCAACCTGTCTGCCCAGGGCACTTGGTCGGAGGAGGAGTCCTCCCTCCCGATAAATGTGCTGGAATTACGACTCGAGCGATAAAACTCTGTCTCTTCCAGTGGTCGGATCGTCTCTGGGGCCTGCCTGTTCGCGTACAGACGGACAATGCTACCGCGGTGGCTTACATCAACCACCAGGGGGGCACCAGGAGTGCTCGAGCGGCCCGGGAGGTGACCGACATTCTGTCTTGGGCCGAGACTCATGTCCCGGCGATCTCAGCAGTTCACATTCCGGGTGTGGAAAATTGGCAGGCCGACTATCTGAGCCGCCAGACCCTGGACCAGGGGGAATGGTCCCTACACCCGGAGGTCTTTCAGATGCTGTGTGCGAGGTGGGGATCCCCAGACGTGGATCTGTTTGCATCCCGGCTAAATCGAAAGGTGGAAAGGTTCGTGGCAAGAACGCGCGATCCGTTGGCGGATGCCTCGGATGCGTTGGTGGCCCCTTGGCATCAGTATCGTCTGATGTACGCCTTTCCTCCGATTCAGTTACTATCCCGGTTCCTTCGCAGATTGGTCTCGGAACCGCACATGGTGATTCTGGTGGCCCCCGACTGGCCTCGCCGGTCCTGGTACACCGACGTTGTTCACCTGGCAGTGGCGCCTCCGTGGCGTCTGCCTCTGCGGGAAGATCTCCTGTCTCAAGGTCTGATCTTCCATCCTGCTTTACAGTCGCTGGCTTTAACGGCCTGGCTGTTGAGACCCATGTCTTGAAGGACAAGGGTCTATCCCCTGAGGTTATCCCTACCCTAATCAAGGCTAGGAAATCCTCCTCTGGTAAGATCTATTACCGTACCTGGAAAGCCTATTTCGCCTGGTGTGAGTCCAGGGGGTTCTCCCCTCATTCTTACTCGGTGTCGAGAATCTTGGCTTTCCTCCAGTCTGGAGTGGATCAGCGCCTGGCGCTGGCAACAATAAGGGGCCAGGTGTCTGCACTGACTGTCCTTTTCCAACGCCCTGTGGCGTCTCATTCCTTGGTGCGCACCTTCATTCAAGGTGTGCGACATTTGGCTCCTCCCAGGAAGGAGCATTTACCTCCATGGGATTTGAACTTGGTTCTGTCCGCGTTACAGCGTGCTCCCTTTGAAAACATCAGGGAGATATCGTTGCCTCTGCTGTCGAAAAAGGTTGTTTTTCTGGTGGCGATCACTTCGGCTCGCAGAGTGTCGGAGCTGGCGGCATTGTCTTGCTGCTCCCCTTACTTGATAATTCACAAGGATAAGGTGGTTTTGAGACCACCCCCATCCTTCCTTCCCAAGGTGATCTCTGAATTTCACCTTAATGAGGACATTGTCCTGCCTTCGCTTTGTACGAAGCCTAAACATCCGAAGGAGATTGCCTTGCATTCCTTGGATGTTGTCAGGGCGATCAGGGTTTACCTGTTGTCTACAGAATCCTTTCGGAAGACGGATTCCCTCTTTGTCCTTCCTGAGGGATCTCGGAAGGGCATGGCTGCGTCCGCAGCAACTATTGCCAAATGGATCAGACAGGCCATTGAGCAGGCTTACGCCTTGAAGGAACGGGTTCCGCCCTTCCCTGTTAAGGCGCACTCTACCAGGTCTTTGAGTGCATCCTGGGCCTATTGGCATCGGGCCTCGGTGGCCCAGGTGTGCAAGGCGGCGACTTGGTCGTCGGTGCACACCTTTTCCAAATTCTACAAAGTAGATGTTCTGGCATCAGCTGATGCTTCTTTTGGCCGCAAAGTTCTCAGTGCGGCAGTGCCATGATGGACCCTTGAATTTTTTTCTGGGTCCCTGGCTGTTGGCATTTGCTTTCCTGGGCTGTTGCTCCTGTTGAGCATTGTTTTTTTCTGTTGCCCAGTTGGTTCTCTTACGGTGCATGTAAGATTCCTTTCTCTGATGTGGGTACTGCGTTGCCTCTTCTACGGTTGCGTCTCCCACCCCTCATGTCTATACTGCTTTGGGACATCCCAACAGTGATGACTTAGAGGAGGCGGCGACTGGCGGAGGACGTAAGAGAA
Source organism: Pelophylax lessonae (assembly GCF_965119305.1). NCBI lineage: Eukaryota > Metazoa > Chordata > Amphibia > Anura > Ranidae > Pelophylax > Pelophylax lessonae. The sequence continues at coordinate 208,403,241 of NC_138776.1, read as the reverse complement.
AACTGAATTTTTATAAAATCTTACCTGTAAAATTCCTTTCTCTGAGTCCTCCGACAGTCGCCGCCCCCGCCCCTCTTTTGGGGTTCTTATTACCTACTGCTATGCTACCAAACTGAGTTGGGAGTGGTGATGCAGGGGGGGTATTGACCAGATGGGACAGCCCCCATGGGGGTGTATATGCTAATGCCTTTTGTCTTTGGACTAAGTCTATATGCCTAGCTATTCCTACGGATAGGAGGACAATACCCAACAGTGATGACTTAGAGGAGGCGGCGACTGTCGGAGGACGTAAGAGAAAGGAATTTTACAGGTAAGATTTTACAAAAATTCTGTTTTTCAATGTCCAACTATCATCCTGCACTGCAGGTCTGATCAACCTTTAAGTAAATAGAAAAACCCAAAAAGGGTTTTGATTAGCAATAAAAATCTGGCCGATGTTATAACCACTTTCCCATGCTATCCAAAACTAAAATAAAAAAATAAATAAAAATGTGGCATAGCTGGAAAGACACTTTTGTATGTTAAAGAATAAGTTCACCTATCATGTTGCATGTTACACTCATATCCGTAATCAAGGCATAACATGTTAATAATATAGCAGCCCCTGCACCCATGCTGTGATAGTGGGTGGGGTCTTCTCCCCACATCCTCTGTCAAAATGTAAAAACAAGTGCGGGTGTTCTAAAATTTCGTCGGACCCATGAAAATTCCGGACCCTCGTCACTTCCGGTGAGGCTACGTCATAACCCAGCTGATGCGAGCCCCGGTGAGCATGCGCACAAGGCATTTTAAAGGTCCGATGAAATTCTAAGACTTACGAACAGCTGACTGAGAGAAGGAGGGGCTGAGGTGGGACGCACACACCGCTGCAGGATAATGTTACAACACCGCCGCGTCCTCAAGCAAGGAACATGTTGCAAAGCTGGCTTGGAGGAGGCGGGAAGGAAGTCAATACTCATACTAAATGGTAATGATAAAAAAAATAAAATAATAGGAAATACTAAACATTTTTTAACATTACTATTTAGTATGAGTATTCACTTCCTTCCTGCCTCCTCTGAGTCAGCTTTGCAACATGTTCCTTGCTCGATGATGCGGCGGCGTTGTAACATTATCCCGCAGCGGTGTGTGCGTCCCACCTCAGGCCCTCCTCCTCTGTCAGCTGTTCGTAAGTCTTAGAATTTCATCGGACCTTGTAAATGCCTTGTGCGCATGCGCAACGGGGCTCGCAGCAGCTGGTGGTGACGGAGCATCCCCAGAAGTGACGAGGGTCCGGAATTTTCACAGGTCCGACTAAATTTTAGAACACGGGCATGCAGAGATCTGCCCCCCCTCTTATATGAATATAAGAATTACAACTACCGTCAACCATTGCAGCTGAGGGTCCGTGGTTCTCAATGAACTACAAGGGCATTCAGTAACTGCCTGCCTATATCTTTTTTTGATAAATTATTTTTATTAGTTTTTTGACAGAAAGCAATAACAAACATTCACACAAGAAAAACAGAGTGCCCCAAAGACCACTTCAGGGGCGACTAACTGCCTGCCTATATCTGCTGATTGCGGGTGCAAAGCTTTAGAGGCTTCTAATACAAAAATTTAAAAAAATAAATACATTTTTTTTACCTGCAAAAAGATATGCATTTATTATTTTATTTATTTATTTTTTTAGGTGAACTTCGCTTTTAGAGTATAATTGCAGGCGCATATACATTTTTTTTTTAATTAAAATGTGCTGTGTAGCAAATAGAGAATATGCTCCTGGAGTTCTTTTTTAACCACTTGCCGACCGCCGCACGACTATCTACGTCGGCGGTCAGCCCCTCACAGGCAAACTAACGTAGGGCTACGTTGCTTGCTTGTGAGGGTCTAGGGAGCGAGCGCGCGCCCCCGCGTGGTCACGGACCCCCCCCCCCGCGCGTGTGACCAGCGGACCCGATGTCCGCCGGCCACTCGGCGATCGGCGGGGGAGAGGGAGAATGTCAGGCAGCTTGTGTAAACAAGCTGCCTGTCATTCTCCTCGCTGCAAAGACACTGATCACATGGATCTACTATGTAGATCCGTTGATCAGTGTCCTTACAGCTGAAGCCACAGCCAATCACAGTAGAAAGCACGCCCCTAGGGACACACACAGCCCCTCCCTCCCAAATAAAGTTAACCCCTTCACTACCAGTGTATTTTTACAGTAACAGTGCATATATATAGCACTGATTACTGTAGAAATGTCACTGGTAACCCCAAAAGTGTCAAAAATGTCAGTCAAGGGTCCGATCTGTCCGCCGCAATGACGCAGTACCGCAAAAAAAATCGCAGATCGCCGCCATTACGCGTTAAAAAAAAAAAACAACAAAAATGACAAAAATCTTTCCATTTGTTAGTAAACGCGATAACTTTTGCGCAAACCAATCAAAATACGCTTTTTGCGATTTTTTTTTTTACCAAACATATGTAGCATAAAACAAATTGGCCGAAAATGTTAAAAAATTTTGATTTTTACATTTTTTTGGGGGGGAATTTCATATAGAAAAATGTGAAAAATATTGTTGTTTTTGCAAAATTGATGCTCTTTTTTTGTTTATAGCGCGTGATCAAAAAATCGCACAGGTGATCAAATACCACCAAAAGAAAGCTCTGTTTGTGGGAAAAAAAGGACGCCAAATTCGTTTAGGTACAGAGTCGCACGACCACGCAATTGTCCGTTAAAGTCACACAGTGCCGAATCGCAAAATACCCCCTGGTCGGAATGGGGGTAAAATCTTCCGGGGCTTAAGTGGTTAATGTTCCAGATAAAAAGAAGCTATTGCATTCAATGCAGTATAATCTAACAATGAGCCTTTTATCTAACCCTTTATTAGAGTAACTGAACTTTATCTTTTATAAGAGATTTGTAACATTCAGCACAGGTTCTTCTGAAGAGGATTGTGGTGTATGTTTGTGAAAAGGGTCTGACACATGATTTCTAGACATTGTTGGCTTAGAGCCTGCATGTTATTTTCTGTATACATGAATACTAATTGCCTTTTTCTTTTTGGAAATAATAGGAATCCTCATGTCTTTTGACAATTATATGTTTTGTAAATCCACAGTTCAGTAGCGTGAAATGTAATTAGTGGAAGAGCTCTAGACCCAGTTACAGGCATTTTCCCTGTCTGTGATCCCGCTTCAAATTTAGAATGTGTTCTATGCTGCAAATATGATTCATAATATTTTGAATGTTTACGCAGTGTAAAATGAGAGGTTCTGTTACCAGAAGCACTTTGTGATTTGTATTAATAAAGTAAGAAGTAGATGAATTTAGGTTAGTTTTATAATTTTGTTTGTCTACTGAAATTTGTTAAAGATATTTAACCCTTTAATAAAAACATTAAAAAAATAAAATAAATCTCCTGGAATTTTGAAGACCGCTATTTGCATTTTCTCGCAAAAAGTCGAGTGAAAACAATAATTATCTCAGACGATTTGTGCCTGCAGTCTGCAATTCTTGCCTATTTTCTCTGTAATTTTCTGCAAGAATAGACTTGAATTGTGTAAGATTCCCTCCCCTATAATTTACATTTGCTGCTGTTTGAGGTTTATCTTTATCTGCCAATGACTGTGCTGTATGGGAAGTGGATGGTGGAACTAATTAAACTTCATTGTACCTACAGGCTTGTGCATGTACTTTCTGGGTTAATGACATAGGCTGGTCTCGTTCACTTATATTTACTCCTTTATATGTATTCTGTTTTATAATATGTTTTCAAATTGCCTAAAAGGGGCTTGTTAGTGGGGAGTGATGTGCTTTATGCACCTTCTTGAAAACTTCCCAAAGTCCATGAGCCTAAAGATTATGGCAGGGTAAGGAGAGGGGCAAAGGAAAGAAATAGTACAATAATGGCCACTATCAATTGTGAGGTTAACAGTGCTGAGCATTAATAGTTACTAGCCTGCAGGGAATTAACCATTTCAGCCCCGGAAGGTTTTACCCCCTTCCTGACCAGGTACTATTTTGCGATTCTGCACTGCGTTAATTTAACAGACAATTGCACGGTCGTGCAATGCTGTACCCAAATAAAATTGATGTCCTTTTTTTTTCACAAATAGAGCTTTCTTTTGGTGGTATTTTATCACCTGTGCGATTTTTTATTTTTTGCGCTATAAACAAATGGAGTGACAGTTTTGAAAAAAAAAAAATAATTTCACATTCTGCTATATGACATTCTCAAAAAAAAAAAAAGTAAAAATCAAAATTTAACATTTTAGGCCAATTTGTTTTCTGCTACATATTTTTGGTAAAACAAAATTGCAATAAGCGTATTTTGATTGGTTTGAGCAAAAGTTATCGCGTCTACTAACTACGTGAAAGATATTTGTCATTTTTATTTTTATTTTTTTGTTTTTTACTAGTAATTGCGGCAATCTGCGATTTTTTGCAACATTGCGGTGGACAGATCAGACCCCTGACTGATATGTTTGACACTTTTGGGGGGGCCAGTGACATTACTACAGTAATCAGTGCTAAAAATATGCACTGTTACTGTAATAATGACACTGGCAGTGAAGGGGTTAATATTGTGGGTAATCAAAGGGTTAAATGTGAGCCTAGGAGAGTGATTCTAACTGGGGGGGGGGGGGGGCTTGGCTTCTGAAATGACCATAGAGACAAGTGATCCTATATAGAAGGATCACATGGGCTATAATCATTGCAGGGAGAAGAACGGTCAGCTGTTTTTACAACAGCTGACCGTTCTTCTCTCTCAGCGGGAACGATCGCGGGTGTCAGTCGGCAATCGGAGCCGCCTGACACACGCATCGGCTTCCCCACTGACGAGTGGGTCGGGAGCGTGCCGCCGGTGGCGCGCGCTTGCCCCCTATCTGCAGAAACGCGAGCGACATACAGTTACGTTGATTTGCCTGGGAGTAAAACTGCGGCAGACGGTTGGCAACCAGTTAATATAATATTAATATGCTCAATGAAGATGTCAGAAACCACATACATTTCAAGCTCAGATTCTGAGGAAAATATTCAATATTTTCTTGTGTCCTCTCACATTCTTCCTTCTGTCCACCTATTCATTCCTCATATTCTCCATGTTGTCCCCTCTGACATCCAATATACCTCCCCTTTCTTTAGATCTTTCATGTTGTAATCTCTATTATCTAAATCACCTCACTCCTCCTTCCCGAAGACCCCTCACATAATCCATGTTGCTTATTTGACATCCAGTCCACTTCCATTCCCTCAGACCCCTCTCATACTTCATGTTGCCCCCTCTCACCATAGGCTCTACAGCAGTGGAGATGTAAATTTCTGCAACTGAACCATGAACCAGGCAGATCCTCCTCTTCTCTTCCTAACATCCATTGGTTCTCTAGAAGCCCTCAGTGAGGGCCAGAGGGTTGAGAACAATAATACCTGTTACTAAAGTGACTAAGCAACACTAGGTTTATGTTCACTTTCACATCTCCTCCACCAATGGAAAGCTAGAGATTTTAGCCCAGGCAATAATGAGCAAGTAAAGTTACTGAAAAATCAAAATTTTGTCCAGGGATCCAGTTCAATTCTCAGGTACTGTAAGGGATGCAGGTATCCAGTGGCAGCAGGGGTGATCAGACCTGTGTAGCTGTACTTAGGAAGCTGAAATCAAACTCTGTATGAGTAAAGTAAGGTTTATTAACCACTTTACCCCTGAAAGATTTTCATGACTAGACCATTTTTTGTGATACAACACTGCATTCATTTTATCTGACTATTGCGCGGTCCTGCAACACTGTCAACACAGAGAACAAGGGGACACTCTTTTTGTCTAGAGGAAAACAGATTACGTCTCCAAATACGGAAAGATTTCTTCACTGTAAAGCCCCGTACACACGTACCGATCGTCGGCCGAACGATCGGCCGTCTTTTGTCCAGGGCTGTCGTGTCTGTTGAAAACTGCAAAAGACTGCACACGAATTTTGTCGGCCAACAACAGCCGACTGCAGAAGTGATGTCATGTGATGGTTAACTTTCCTTGTCTTTTTTCTTTTCTGAGCATGCCCAGTCTTGCTAATCTGCTGTCTGTCGGCCGAAATCTGTACTGACTGGCGAACAATCGGCCGTTCTGGTGATGGCCAACAAAAATTTTAATGCCTGCACGACAGATTCTGTTCGGCCGAAAATGCGCTGTCGGAAGCATCATACTAACAAGCCTACAATCGGCCGATCGGTCGTCGGCCGAATATTTACGGCCGACAATCGGTACGTGTGTACGGGGCTTAAGAGCTGTGAAAATAGACTGTGGAATAGACTCCCTCCAGAGGTGGTTCTGGCTAGCTCACTAGATTGCTTTAAAAAAGGTCTGGATTCCTTCCTGGGTGTACTTAACCACTTCCCGCCCGCCCTATAGGTGATTGACGGTGGGAATGTGGTTGCATTATCCTGACCGGACGTCATGTGACGTGTCCAATCACAGCTGGTCACCTAGTACACAGGAAGAGCCGGGTAAAGGAAGAGACAGGCACGAATAAAGGAGAGCTGATCTGTGGCTCTCCTGACAGGGGGGGGTCTGCACTGGTAATCAGATCATTGATTACCAGTGCTTACCCTCGGGGGGGGGGGGTGCCACAAGAACCACCAGGGATGCCCACCCATGACCCCAGGGATGCCCACTATGGCCACCAGGGATGGCAATTAGGGCTCAGGGAGCCCGCCAGTGCCCTCCCCATCAGTGCTGCCCACCAGTGCCCATCATTGGCATCCATCAGTGCTGCCCACCAGTGCCCATTATTGCCCGCCAGTGCTGCCCGTCAGTGCCCATTATTGCCTGCCAGTGCCGCCCGTCAGTGCCAATCAGTGCCCATTAATGCCACCTATCAGTGCCCAGTAGTGCAGCCTATCAGTGCCCACCAATGCTGCCTATCAGTGCTGCCTATCAGTGCCACCTATCAGTGCCACCCCATCAGTGCAGCCTCATCAGTGCTCATCAGTGCAGGAAAAATTTAGTTATTTACAAAATTGTATAACTTTGAAAAAGTTTTTTGTCTAACTGTTTGGTCATTTTTTTATTTGTTTAGAAAAAAAGAAAAAACCTTGTGGTGACCAAATACCACCAAAAGAAAGCTCTATTTGTGGGGGGGGGGGGGATTACATCAATTTGGTGTAGGTACAGTTTCGCATGACCGCGCAATTTTCATTCAAAATGCAACAGTGCTAAAAGCTGAAAATTGGCCTGGGCAGGAAGGGGGTGAAAGTGCCCTGTATTGAAGTGGTCAATATACAGTAAGTGGGTACTAAAAAGTTTTTTTAGGTAAAGTTGATCCAGGGAATATCTGACTGCCTCTCGGGGGATCAGGAAGGAATTTTTTTCCCCTGCTGTAACAAACTGGATCATGCTTTGCTGGGGTTTTTTCGCCTTCCTCTGGATCAACTGCGGGTATCGGATTGTGTATATGGGATTGTATGGTTGTTTTTTTTTTTCTTTTTGTTGCTTGAACTAGGTGGACTTGTGTCTCTTTTAACCTGACTAACTATGTAACTGTACTCAAATAATATTTGTATTTTTTCCCCACAAATAGAACTTTCTTTTGGGTGGTCATTGATCACTACTGCATTTTTTTATTTTTGCATTTTTTTATTTTTTGCACTATAAACAAACTTTTGAACAAAAAAGCCTTTTTTTGCTTTCTGCTTTAACCACTTGCCGACCGCGTGCAGTAATACTACTGCGGCAGGGCGGCACGATCCCGTCCAGCCACGTAGTATTAACGTCATGCGCGTCTCGGCTCCCAGAGCGCGCTCCCGCGCGCCGCGGGTCCCGATACCGAGCGCATTCGGTAGGGAACCGATCAATCATCAGATACTGACCAATGATTTTTGGTCAGTGTCTGTAGATCGGTCCCCACCAATGGCAATCTGTCCCCTGTCTGTGTAATGTAAACACAGACAGGGGAAGTGATGTCACTGTCCCTTCTGGAGTCCTTTCGGTTCCAGGAGAGAGACAGAGACACAGTAAAAACGTGAGTTCCACCAACACTACACTGACACACCTCACATAGGCACATTTAACCCCTTCATCACCTCTGATCACCCCCTGATCACCCCCAAAACCCCTCACAGTGAACACTATATACAGTGGTATACAGATATTTTACTGATCACTGTATAAGTGTCACTTGTGAGCGTAGTTTGCGCCTGCGTTAGGCCCAAATAGGGTTAGGGTACCCGCCACCTATCCCCTAATAAAGTTTTTACCCCTTGATCAGCCCCAGTTAACCCCTTCACTACCTATTACTCTGTGCACTAAATACAGTATATAGGTAAATACTGATCACTGTATTAAGTGTCACTAGCGACCCTAATTTGCGCTTGCGCTAAGCCCAGACAGGGTTAGGGCACCCGCCACCTATCCCCTAAAAAACTTTTAACCCCTTGATCTTCCCCAGTTAACCCCTTCACTCCATATAAAACAGTGCACTAATATATACAGTATATCAGATAACTAACTACTGATCACTGTATTTAGTGTCACTTGTGACCCTAATTTGCGCTTGCGCTAGGCCCGAATAGGTTTAGGCCACCCGCCATCTATCCTCTATAAAGGTTTAACCCCTTGATCTCCCCCAGTTTAACCCCTTCACTTCCCTGTCACAGTGTTCACTATATACAGTGATTACCGATCACTGTATTAGCGTCACGGGTGACACAACTTAGGCTAGCTAGTTAGCGTCAGGGTCCCACTACACCACCGTTACTTAGCGTCAGTTAGAGTCAAGTACACTAACACACACACACCACCGTTACTAGTATAGTGTTTGAACAGATCAATATCTGATCTGATCAGAAATATACTAGCGTCCTCATAATTTAGTGTTCCCCAAACGCAGTGTTTGCACAATCAGCACTGATTCCTGCTAGCACCTGCGTTTAGCCCCCTTGCCCAGACCACCTTACCCAGGCAAGTGTAGTAATCAATAGATTACTGACACTTCCAAAAAACACATCACACAAAACCGCTGCGTTAGCAGAGTCAGGCCTGATCTCTGTTAGCACTAGCAGTTTTTCTTTGTAGCGACCAAATAGTCCTCGACAACCAGGTGCTTTTATTACCTAGTAGTCGCATCACTGTACGAGTAAATTTAGCTACCAAAATGACAAAACGTTCGTTCAGTGATGATGCTATATACAGTATAATGACCATGTCAAGTGAGAGCGATGGGGAAGCCTCACCGGCAGAATCAGGGTCAATATACGAACCAGATGACAGCAGCGGCTCCCTGACAGATAGCTCCGACAGAGGGGTCCCTGCTAGGGTCAGGCGTACCCGACCCCATTCTGGAGTTGTTGACTTGCAAGAACTGGGGGTTTCTCGTATGCAGCAGAGTGCCAGTACTAGTGCCGCTCACACTTCTCGTGAACTGGCAAGCACGAGCGGCCTAGTACATCCTGGACCTTCAACCAGCGCTGCAGTATCACCTCGTGACGTGGCGAGTCACCTGAGTGCAGTTGAAGCTGGTGCGGTGGCTAGCACGAGTAGTGGCCCACAGCCACCGCGTATCCGAAGACAGGCCCGTAGAGCCCATAGTGTCCTCCCTGAAGCGCTGGCATATCCTAATTGGCAGCCCACAGATTCCACAGCGCCAGTACTTCCCCCATTCACCGCCCAACCCGGAATCCAAGTGGAAACAGCTGGTTTTAATCCCATAAACTTTTTTGAGCTGTTTTTCACTGAAGATCTTTTCAGATCTATTGTGGACCAATCAAATTTGTACGCTCAACAATGCATCGCCGCCAACCCAAATTCACCCCTTGCCAGACCATTCGCCTGGAATCCTATTACGATTCAGGAGTTTAAAACCTATCTGGGCCTTTCCTTCAACACGGGCATTACAAGAAAGAATGAATTGCGGTTATATTGGTTCACTGACGCAATTCATCAAATGTACGTGTTCTCTGCTGCTATGTCCAGGACTCGATACGAACAAATATTTCGGTTCATGCATTTCAACGACAATGAACTCTGTCGTCCTCGGGGAGACCCTGAATATGATCGGCTCCACAAAATTCGGCCCCTCATAGACCACTTCAATCAGCGGTTCGCAGCCTTGTTTACCCCCCAACAAGATGTCTGCGTTGACGAGTCCCTGATTAAGTTTACTGGTCGCCTTGCTATCAAACAGTACCTCCCCAGCAAGCGTGCCAGATACGGGGTCAAGTTGTATAAGCTTTGTGACAGGGCCACAGGCTATACAGTTAATTTCCGTGTCTATGAGGGAAAAGATAGCACTGTGGAGCCCCCCGACTGCCCAGGCTACATAGGGAGCAGCGGCAAGATAGTTTGGGACTTGGTGTCACCCTTATTCGGAAAGGGGTACCACTTGTACTTGGACAATTTCTATTCAAGCGTGCCACTTTTTAGACACCTCTATCAATTGCAAATTGGCGCTTGTGGCACCGTGCGATCTAATCGCCGGGGCTTCCCCCAACGGCTAGTGAATGCCCCACTGAGCTCGGGGGAGAGAGCCTGCTTGAGGTGCGATGAATTGCTTGCAGTGAAGTGGAGGGACAAAAGAAACGTTTACGTGCTGTCCTCCATTCACCCAGACACGGCAGTCCAAATTACTACGGTCACCGGTGTTGTTGTTGAGAAACCCCTCTGTGTCCACGACTATAACCGTAAAATGGGAGGGGTGGACTTCAACGACCAGATGATGGGACCGTACTTAATTGCCCGTAAGGCCAGACGCTGGTACAAAAAAGTGTCTGTATACCTATTTCAATTGGCTGTTTACAACGCTTTTGTCTTATACAAAGCGTCTGCTGGAACATTATCCTTCTTTCAATTCCAAGAAGAGATAATCAGAGCCCTTCTGTATTCAGCTGGTGCTCCTGCCCAACTTCCCCAACCAGATGCAGTGAGGCGGCTGCATGAGAGGCATTTTCCGCAATACCTCCCGAGTACCCCTACCAAACGATACCCCCAAAAAAGATGCCGTGTCTGCAGCAAGCGCGGATTTAGGCGTGACACCCGGAATTATTGTCCCGACTGTCCTGACCGACCTGGTCTTTGCCACGGTGACTGTTTCCGTCGCTACCACACACTAGTGGATTATTAGCGTAGGGTACAGCACGGCACAGTTTAGGGCACATTTACACAGGGTCTCAAAAGATGTTCGATGGCTATCGTCATTTTGAGAGACCCGAACCTGGAACCTGGAACTCGACGTTTGAAGAAAAAAAAAAAAAAACATAAAAGCCAAAAATAGTTGTCGTCTCAGTCATTTTTTATGTTCTTCTGCACTTCCTATGTACTTTTAATGTCCTTTGTATGTTTTTCATTCTTTTGTGACCTGTTTCTCTTGCAGGTACTTGTCGGCTACCACGCATTGATTTTATATATTCTGACACAAACAGTGTTTGCGCTCAGCATATATGGATACCTTTGCTGATAGCAGCTGTGGTGATTTTCTGATTTCAGCACTGCAGTTAAAATCTTATTTTGGTATACGTGGATAGCGCCGTGTATACCCATCATTAAATTCAGTGGGTGGTTGTTTGGGCGGTTAATGATGAGAATCCAAAAATTTTTGTTGTGTCAGTCATTTTATATGTCCTACTCTTCCTAATGTACTTTTTTTAATGTACTTTTTTTTTTTCATTCTTTTGTGACCTGTTTCTCTTGCAGGTACTCGTCGGCTACCACGCATTGATTTTATATATTCTGACACAAACAGCGTTTGCGCTCAGCATATATGGATACCTTTGCTGATAGCAGCTGTGGTGATTTTCTGATTTCAGCACTGCAGTCAAAATCCTATTTTGGTATACGTGGATAGTGTCGTGTATACCCATCATTAAATTCAGTGGGTGGTTGTTTGGGCGGTTAATGATGAGTAATACTACGCATTATTCCTGTGCTGATTTCTGATAGGTTCTCTTTTTTTTCGTTCAGCCCACAGGCTGCATGAAAAAAAACAAAACCTATATGCCAAACAAAGACCAGCAATGTACTGGTACGTTGCTGGACTTTGAGTGGTTATACCAGGATGATGCCTGCAGATTTAGGCATCATCTTGGTATCGTTTTTTACAGCAAGCGGTCGGCTTACATGTAAAAGCAATCCTAGCGGATAATTGGCCGCTAGACTGCTTTTACAAGCAGTGGGAGGGGACTCCCCCCCCCCCCCCCTCCTGCTGCCTTCCGTTGCCTTCCACGGTTTTTCTCGGGCTCTCCTGTCCCACCGGTTAACCCGAGAGTGCAGCTGGTGGTTCAATTATCTAACCATAGAGCTGATTGGAGATGCGAATGGCTCCAATCATCTCTATGGCCTAAGATGCCGGAGGCTACAAGCATTTCATGACTTCTGTTTCGCCAGAAATAAACAGCGCCATTGGGAAATTGGGAAAGTATTTTATCACACCAATTTTGGTATGGTCAGATGCGTTAAGGTCAGAGGAAAGATCTAGAGTCTAAAAGACCCCAATTTTTTTTAAAAAGAGTACCTGTCACTACAGATTGCTATCATAGAGGAAATTTAAATTCACCGTGATAACAATAAAAATGATTAAAGAAAAAAAAAATGAAAGAAAAGGTGTCAAAATAACATAAGAAAGCAAATTAAAAAAAAAAAAGAAAAAAAAAAAAAAAATCAAGCCCCCCTGTCCCCCCGTGCTTGCGGGCAAATGCGAGCACAAGCGTTGGTCTACTGTCATATGTAAACCGCAATTTCAGCATGCATGTGAGGTATCGCCGCGAACACCAGGTCGAGGGCAGTAATTCTTGTGGTAGACCTCCTCTGTAAGTCTAAAGTGGTAACCTGTAAAGACTTTTAAAGGCTTTTAAAACCGTACGTAGTTTGTTGCCGCGGCACGGGCGTGCGCAATTTTTAAAGTATGTCATGTTAGGTGTCTATGAACTCGGCATAAGATCATCTTTTAAATTTTACCAAACAATTTGGAATTATATAGTGTATTTTTGCATTAAATATAAAAAAAGTGTTTTTTTACGCAAAAATTGCGTTTGAAAAATGTGTGCGCAAATACCGTGTAACAAAAAAAATTGCAACATCCACCATTTTGTTCTGTAGGGCCTCTGCTTTAAAAAAATATATAATGTTTGGGGGTTCAAAGTAATTTTCTTGTGAAGAAAAAATATTTTTTCATGTAAACAAAAACTCACAGAAAAGGCTTGGTTTTCAAGTGGTTAGAAGAGTGGGTGATGTGTTGCTAAAATTGAGCATAAAATGCCAGGACTGTTCAAACACCCCCCAAATGACCCCTTTTTGGAAAGTAGACACCCAAAGCTATTTGCTGAGAGGCATATTGAGTCCATGGAGTATTTTTATATTTTGCCCTAAGTTTCAGGAAAATGACAATTTGTTTTTTTTATTTTTTATTTTTTTACACAAAGTTGTCAGTAAATAATATATTGCTCACGCATGCCATGGGTATATGTGACATGACACCCCAAAATACATTCTGCTGCTTCTCCTGAGTACAAGGATACCCCATGTGTGAGACTTTTTTGCAGTCTAGCCGCGTACAGGACCCGGAAAACCACTCCCCACCTTCAGGCTTTCTAAGGGCGTAAATTGTTGATCTCACTCCTTACTACCTATCACACTTTTGAAGGCCATGAAATGCCAAAATGGCACAAAACCCCCCCAAATGACCCCATTTTGCAAAGTAGACACTCCAAGCTATTAGATGAGAGGCATGATGAGTCCATGGAATATTTTATATTTTGCCACAAGTTTCAGGAAAATTAATATTTTTTTTTATTTTTTTTTTTTTTACACAAAGTTGTCAGTAAATGATATAATGCTCACACATGCCATGGGTATATGTGACATGACACCCCAAAATACATTCTGCTGCTTCTCCTGAGTACAAGGATACCCCATGTGTGAGACTTTTTTGCAGTCTAGCCGCGTACAGGACCCGGAAAACCACTCCCCACCTTCAGGCTTTCTAAGGGCGTAAATTGTTGATCTCACTCCTTACTACCTATCACACTTTTGAAGGCCATGAAATGCCAAAATGGCACAAAACCCCCCCCAAATGACCCCATTTTGCAAAGTAGACACTCCAAGCTATTAGATGAGAGGCATGATGAGTCCATGGAATATTTTATATTTTGCCACAAGTTTCAGGAAAATTATTATTATTTTTTTTTTTTTTTTTTTTACACAAAGTTGTCAGTAAATGATATAATGCTCACACATGCCATGGGTATATGTGAAATGACACCCCAAAATACATTCTGCTGCTTCTCCTGAGTACAAGGATACCCCATGTGTGAGACTTTTTTGCAGTCTAGCCGCGTACAGGACCCGGAAATCCACTCCCCACCTTCAGGCTTTCTAAGGGCGTAAATTGTTGATCTCACTCCTTACTACCTATCACACTTTTGAAGGCCATGAAACGCCAAGATGGCACAAAACCCCCCCAAATGACCCCATTTTGCAAAGTAGACACTCCAATCTATTTGCTGAGAGGCATGGTGAGTATTTTGCATCTCTCATTTTTTTTGGAAAATGAACAAAAAACAGGAAAATGCATTTTTTTTCCTCTTTTTTTCAATTTCCAAAACTTTGTGACAAAAAGTGAGATCTGCAAAACACTCAACATGCCTCTCTGCAAATAGCTTAGGGTGTCTACTTTCCGAAAAGGGGTCATTTGGGGGGGGGTTGTGCTGTCTTGGCATTTCATGGCCTCCGAAACTGTGATAGGTAGTCAGGAGTGAAATCAACAATTTACGCCCTTGGAAAGCCTGAAAGTGGGGGTTGGCTTTCGAGGACCTGTACTCGGCTAGACTGCAAAAAAGTCTCACACATGTGGTATCTCTGTACTCAGGAGAAGCAGCAGAATGTATTTTGGGGTGTCATTTCACATATACCTATGGCATGTGTGAGCAATATATCATTTAGTGACAACTTTGTGTAAAAAAACAAAAAAAAAAATAATAATAATATATTTCCCGGAACTTGTGGCAAAATATAAAATATTCCATGGACGCACCATGCCTCTCAGCAAATAGCTTGGGGTGTCTACTTTGCAAAATGGGATCATTTGGAGGGTTTTGTGCTATCTTGAAATTTCAGGGCCTCCGAAACTGTGATGGGTAGTGAGGAGTAAAATCAAAAATTTACGCCATTAGAAAACCTAAAGATGGAGATTGATTTTCGGGGTCCCGTACACAGCTAGGCTCCCAAAAAGTCTCACATATGTGGTATCCCTGTACTCAGGAGAAGCAGCAGAATATATTTTGGGGTGTAATTACACATATACCCATGGCATGTGTGAGAAATTTATCTTTTAGTGACAACTTTGTGTTAAAAAAAAAAATTTTTTTTTTTTTAGTCATTTTTCAAACACCTGTGACAAAAAAATTAAATATTCAATGAGCTCAACATGCCTCTCAGAACATTCCTTAGGATGTCTACTTTCCAAAAAGTGGTAATTTGGGGGGGTCTTGTACTGCCCTGCCATTTTAGCACTTCATGAATTGAGACAGGCAGTCAGAAATTAAAGTTGCGTAAAATTTCAGTATTTACACCATAGTTTGTAGACGCTATAACTTTTGCGCAAACCTATAAAAATACGCTCATTGAATTTTTTTTTGTCAAAGACATGTAGCTAAATATATTTTGGCCAAAAAAAATGACATAAATTGAGTATATTGGATATTTTTTAAAAGACAAAGTTGAAAATGTCATTTTTTTGCAAAATTTTCGCTCTTTTTTTATTAATATCGCAAAAAATAAAAAGCGCAGAGGTGATCAAATACCACCAAAAGAAAGCTCTGTTTGTGGGAAAAAAAGGACGTAAATTTCGTTTGGGTACCACATTGCATGACCGCACAATTGTCAGTTAAAATCGCACAGTGCCGAAGCACAAAAAGTGGTCTGGACGGAAGACAGCAAAATCCTCCGGTGGTAAAGTGGTTAAAACACATCCAAAAGAAATGCAAATAAAACTTCTTCATAAATGTAGGCCAATATGTATTCTGCTACATGTTTTTGTTTAAAAAAAATCCCAATAAGCATATATAATGATTGGTTTAAGCAAACAGTAACGCATCTACAAACTATGGGACATATTTATGGAATTTTTATTTATTTTTTAAACTAGTAATGGCAGCGATTGGCAACTTACAGCGGGACTGCGATATTGCAGCGGACTATCGGACACTAATTGAAACTTTTGACACTGTGAGCGAACCAGTGACACTAATACAGTAACCAGTGCTAAAAATATGCATTGTCACTGTACTAATGACACTGGCTGGGAAGGGGTTAACAGTGATCAAAGGGTCAGCCATGCACTTAGCTAGTGCTTTTGTGTACACAGTGTGCTACTTTCACTGGGGAAAGATATTGGGGAAAGCTATTGATTCTAGTTCCTGCCTTGCAGAGACACAGGATCGGTCCCTTCCCCCTCTGTCAGAATTGAGATATGCCTTGGTTTCATAGGCATATCTCTGTTCTCTGTGTTTTACTGACAATGGGCAGGTGCCGGAGGACATTGAGTCCCCAGGACCCGCAGATGCGCTTCTGCTGTGAATTATCATGGCGTGCGTGTGTCCTCTGCAGACAGAAGTGCAGGATCGTGTGTGTGTATATATATTTATATATACAGCGTGTATATATATATATATATATATATATATATATAATGTGTGATCCTGCCCGCAGCTGCTGCCCTGTAGCAGTAAAAGTGCTATAGTGTGGTCAGCATGTCTTTAATGCACACAACTGCAACAGCCCAGAAGCAAAGGAAAAATAAATGTGACAGTGAAGCTAACCAAACCAATACCCTAACTTTATACAAATGGAGGGGAGCTGACATAAACAGGGCATAAGCCAGGTTGGGACTGGAAACTAGAGGGGCAGAAATGAGGGCAACGGGACACACAATATTGGATACAAGGTATAGGAGAATGGATCAGCAAGTAGGAATATAGCTAGCAGGCAAACCACTGACACACAGATAACAACTAAGGGAGGGATTATATACCTTTCCAGCAACCAGTATCAGGTGGAGCCTAATTACTGAGAAAGCTGGCTACTGGTGTCCACTGGAACTGCCCCCCCTTTTCTCTGGGAACAACAGTGTCAACAGTAGGTAACCCAAGTACTAACAGAAGTTCTGAGACTCAGGAAAAATCCAACATTTTGGAAATTTGTGTTTAAAGGAGAGGAAATTAAGGGAAATATCCCCAGTGTGGCAAATATGGCAGAAACAAATGGCAAGGGTTTAATCCCTAGTCTATTCAAATAAAATCATTTTGGGGTTTAGATCCATTTAAAGCAGAAATTGTATTTTTTTTTATTAAAAAGAGACTTTGCACAACCCTGCTAAGAGTTTTCTCCTCTATTTTCTCTTCCTTTAGCACATGTGAAGTGTAGTGTAGACCCTACCTAACTCATCTCTGACATCTGTAGGATACCGGGAATGCGGCTGTGCCCCGGGTATGATGGAGCTGCATCAGAAATAGCCTCCAAAGGAATTGAGATAACTGGGGATGTGGGACCCAGAAGATGTTGGTGCTGGCAGACAAAGCAGTGATGAGCAAGTGAATACAGTTTATCCTAACAAGAATATTAGATCCAGAAGGTTGTTAAACTATTTTACCTGGTTACCTCCAGGACTCTGAAATCATAATTGTATCATACTATGCTCCGAACAACAATCCACTTTCATCTTTTACCCACTTCAGGTAGTTGTTTCTCACAAATGTGGCAAACTCCTGCTGTGTGAAGATTGCAACCAAGTCCTGTACCCTTTTCTAGATAAATCCCCTCTCACCTCTCCTCTCAGTCCCTCCAAATTAACCATACAAACTTTCTTGCAGCGACACTCTCTCATTGACACTTGGCACAAATCAGTGGCGGCTGGTGCTCAAAATTTTGGGGGGGGGGGGGGGGGGCGCAAAGAAAAATGTAATAGGTATTGCTTCGCGGCAAAAAACGTGGTAAAAAAATTGCATGACATTGAGGTCATGGTACAGGCATGGCACAGGTGATGGCATAGGCATGGCACATGTGATGGTATAGGCATGGCACAGGTGATGGCACAGGTGATGGCATAGGCATGGCACAGGTGATGGCATAGGCATGGCACAGGTGATGGCATAGGCATGGCACAGGTGATGGCACAGGTGATGGCATAGGCATGGCACAGGTGATGGCATAGGCATGGCACAGGTGATGGCACAGGTGATGGCACAGGTGATGGCATAGGCATGGCACAGGTGATGGCACAGGTGATGACATAGGCATGGCACAGGTGATGGCACAGGTATGGCACATGTGATGTCATAGGTGATGGCACATGTGATGGCATAGGCATGGCACAGGTGATGGCATAGGCATGGCACAGGTGATGGTACAGGCATGGCACAGGTGAGGGCACAGGTCGGCTTCAATCACTTACCTTCTGACGGTGGCGGGATTCCGGAAACCGAGACGAGCAGCGCCGTGGACGTCCTCCTCTTCAGTCTTCTGTCTTCCGGTCCGGGCGGCGGGAAGGAGATCGGGCGGTGACGGTGTGTGACTGACGCACGCACTGGCACCGCCCCCATTGTGAGTCAGCGATGTCCTGGATGATGATTGGTCCAGGCTGGAGACTGGACCAATCACAGCCAGCATATCACGAAGGTGGGGGTGGCTCAGCGCTTTTTCCTGCGCCCAGGTTACGCCCCCAGAAGGCTGCCAATCGGCGCCTCTTCTGGGTCGTAAACCCCCCCCCCCCCCCCTTATCCACCAGGCCGAGCGCATAGGCCTGCAAACACGATTTTTTTTTTCAAAACTATATTATTTTTTTGTCTTTTTTTTTTTTAGGGGGGGGGGGGGCGGCGCTCTGGCGCCCCCTATGCACGGGCCGCCACTGGCACAAATGCAACCCAGCTCGCTGCCAATATACCCTTTACTCTCATTCACATAATTCTTTTTTTAGAATAGACCATTTCTTTGTAACTGTAGGATTCATGCCCACTCTCCTCGCTTCATCTATCCAGCCAATTCCCCGGACTGACACCCACCCATCCCACCGAGCGGACATTCATAAGACTATTACTGACTATATTGTTTCTAACAATACCCCTGATATTTCCCCAGTTATGTTAGGGAAAGCCTACAAACCTATCATCTGTAGATCTTTTATTCTCCTAACGTTTCATCTTAAACGCCAAAGACGTCAAACTCGCCAAACCTTAGAACACACCTTTCAGTCAAGCTTGGCAGCAATTTTGATGATCCCACCCTGGCTAATAAGCTTCTTTTAGACAAGGCCTACACAGAACTAGAACTATTTTTAATAGAGTCACCAGAAAAAGTTATTTGCCGCGCTACCCATAAGTACTACACTAAAACTAACAGGCCTGATACTTTATTAGCCCTAGCCTTGCGAAAACACGATGACTCCCACAAACCGATTTGCCTGGAATTTTCTAAAGACACCTATGCCAGCAATCCAAATAAAGTTCTCCAAATTTCTTGTAAACACCTCTCTCTACTTTATAAAGCCAAAGGGAACTTTGACTCATCTCTAGCAGACTCACTCCTGTCTACAATTACTCTCTCTTCTTTATCTGCATCCCAGCGAGACCCTCTAGAGTGACATATTTCTGAAGAAGAGGTCATAGCCGCCATCAAAGCCCTTAAGCCCTGAAATGACCAGACCCTAATGGCTTAACGGCCACATAATATAAACGATTTGAAGACCTATTAGTTCCCTTGCTTACTAATTCCTTTAACTCCCCGTTGGAACAGCAAACATTCTGGCCAATATGGACATCATCTCAATGATTCCTAAGCCCAAAACAGATAATTCAACCTGGTCCAATTATCGACCCATCTCACTTCTCAACATACACCTTAAACTCTTGGCAAAAGTCCTCACAATCTATCTCAATGGTTCTTTAATGCACAATGACCAAGTTGGCTTTATACCCCTGCGTCAAGTGGGTGACAATGTGCGTAGAGCATCTCCACTAATCCAATGTGGCATGCAACTGTCATATACCAATGTGTCTTTTGTCCTTCGATATCCGAAAGGCATTTGACACAGTGTCCTGGCCATAACTCAAACACATATTGCAGTGCTGGAGGTGTGGTCCTCTGTTTCTTCATTGGGTTCATTGTTAAATCGTAATCCTAGAGCTTATATCTGCTATGCTGGCTTTTGCTCCATGTTTCCAATAGTCCGCAGTACCTGACAAGGTCTCCCGCTCTCTCTTCTCCTCTTTGCCCTTGCTTTTGAACCTTTGACACAACTGATTCATACTGATACTACTATACAAGGGGTTGAGCTGGGAGGATGCTAGCATAAACTGTGTCTTTTTGCTAATAATGACCTCTTTCTGACGGCTCTCCTAACATAATAACCTAATCATCTTCGGACGCTAGATAGATTTGCAATTATCTCTGGGCTGACAGTCAACCCGCAGAAATCACATGCACTTGACATCTCACTACACCCCTTAACTGTGCAACAATCACAAATGACCTTTTCATTTAACTTGGTTGTACAATGTATATCATACTTGGATATTAAGTCCCCTGTACCTTGGACGAAAGGTACAAGCTTAATTACCCCCCTATGTTGTCTTATCTTACTTTTCTTCTTTCTAGTTGGTCTTTTTTGTCGACGTCATGGATTGGTAATATTTATGCAGTAAAAATGGCTATTCTTCCAAAAATACTCTATTTATTTTGTGTATTACCCATACCAATCCCGATGCACTTTTTGAGCATTCTCCAACGTAGGATCTTTCGTTATATCTAGGGGAACAAAAAGCCTCATCATCCTAGTCAAACTTTCTTGCTTCCTAAAGGTCTTGGAGGCATAGGTCTCAGTCATATAGCTTAATGCTATCAATCTGCACATTTATCTCTCTTACCCGAATATTAATGCGATTCATGAAACCCGTGTCAAGGTTGGTCTCAAAGCGATAGACTGCAATCGCCCCTCTGATCAGAAAAGCATTTTGTAACCCTATTACAGTGCACTCCCTTTATCTTTGAAGCATGAAAGTCATTTTGCCCTGCTTTTACTTCTTTCCTCGTTCCAAGCCTGGCAATCATTAGGCGTACTCAGGCTTTATAATTTGACAACCTCCTCGGCTTTTAAAGCATTCTCTTCCCTCCAAGCCTCCCAAGTTTGATTTGCAGGTAATTTAACATTTCCAAACTCTTTTATTCCCCCTACTTCACATCTTCTCCTCTAAACCACCTATCATCCTTTGAAAATGTCTGTAATCCTTACCCCCATGCCCTAGGCCCCTAGGCCCCTTTTTCAGCTTTATCATCACCAGTTGTTAGATAAACCTGGTTCTCTACCGCCTACATATACTGTGCATTGGGAGCGAGACCTTGAAACCTCTTCAGGCCAAATAGTTTGGGCTGCTACTAAATCTTTCATCGAAAACATTATCGCTCTGGAGTCCAAATATAAAGTTCTTACCTATTGGTATCCGGTTCCTACTAGACTTGCTAAATGTGTACTTAAAACACAGTGTTGTAGTGGCTGTGATTAAAACAGCATCCATCTCCATATTTGGTGGTCTTGCCCCATAGAAAATGGTTTCTGGGGAGAAATATTTCAGATTCTTGATTCGCTTTTTGATAGCCTGAACCCATTCTCAGACTTCTTAACCAGCGACCCCCCAATCTGTCATGAATTGAACACAAATTATTCCTCCAAGTGACCGCAGCCACTAAACAAACATGAAAGCTTGGAAGACTACCCCACTTAATATCGTACTGACCAAAACCAGAATAACAAAAGCTACGATTCAGGATAAATTAGATGCAAAGGTAGTATTGAATATTATACTAAACCATGGCAGCATTGGCTCAGCACTTACTCCCTTCCCAATTTGATGATTCCCTTCTACTCCCTTGATATATCTGTGACCTTAAGTGACTGCTTTTGGGTCTGCATGCTAAGCTAGGTACTGGCTTGTCCTCCAGGGGTTCCCCCCCCCCCACTTTTTCTTTATTTTTCTACCTCGTCTCTTTTCTCCCCTCCTTTTTTTTTTTTTTTCTTCTCCTGTTCACATTTCCCTTTCTTTTGTTTGTCGGACATGACCTGACTACGAATTTATTCCATATACCTTTGATCACAGAAGTGACAAGGTGACTGTTGGATATTTAGTCCAGTTCACACAGGGTTACCAATGCGTACTCCTAACAATAATCACTCATGCTTAATGATTGTTGACCTGTATTGCATCTCAGCCTGCTGGCTAACCTACTTACTACTGTTTGTCCATGTCCTGTATTTGACATCGCTGTTTGATAATCATATTTGATGCTCTGAAGGTCATGCTGTATGTCTTATGTTTATATGTTGTGAGCCATGTCCTGTGCTCTTAATTCAATTAAAGTTTTAAACAAGAAAAAAAGTATATTGGAAAGCATTTAAGAAGCATTTGGTGGTGTTTTACTTTTTTTCTGGGGAAATGGTTGACATAGTTTTCTGCTGCCAGATGTAATGAAAAATCTGTCAACCTGTTGCTGAACATGTGTCAGCTCTTAGAAAATGCATGGGTGTTTTAGGTAAGCTCTAAAAATATATTTTAAAAAAAGATAGAAAAGCTAGTTCCGCTCCATTGCATTGTGTTTTCTACATAGAGTTTTACAGTGTTTAAATTGTTTATGGTGATATACTTGTTTAATACTTACTAACACTGTAGTGTATTTAAACCCTGGTAAATTCATATTTGTTCTCTTTTGGTGGGACTAATGCAAACCTCAGTCAGAGTAGGACTAAACATGTCTCAGTAACCCCTACTGTCATTTGCAATAAAAACTGGTACTATTTGCATTACTCAGTTACTTTGCCTATCATCTATAGTGCTGCAAAGAAAATTAATAGTAGTAGATTTTCCTCTGCCAAGTGGACTTTAAGTGACAGCAGGAGCAGATGATAAAGCAGTGCAAATTTGGCAAGCAGCAGGACAGTTTTAATCATGGATTATAGGCCTAACATGCTATGCCTAATTTTTTTTTTACTATAGTGTTAAGTGGTGCAGTAAATGTGAGTGATCTCATTTGAGGTGGTTTAGATGAACATTGTTCTAGTACTTTAATTTAAAGCAATGCAGCAGTGTACTACAAATGGCAGCTGCAAGAGCAGATGCTCAGCGACAAGTAAATGCTTTACTTTGAGCACCCCGAACTTAAAAAAAGCCCTATCAATATAAAATAAAATAATACACCCCAAATGTAATGAAAGCCCAAAGTACCCCCCCAAAACAAAATCCCACTTCCTTTCCAAAAGAAAGCCTTACAGAAAAAAACTGTGTTGATAGGGGAATGCCTCCCACAGAAATATTGTGTTCTGCAGGCAGGGACCACCAGAACACATTAACTGCTAGTGGCTATAGCCACTAGCAGTAATTGCATGTAACAAATCCAACAGGCTGGTTGTACGCAAGTCGATCAATAGATCAAATCTATGCCAGTCCATGCTGAATTTAGATCCATGTATGCTCGGCTTAAGGCTTCATTAGAAGGAATGATAGAGAAGAGGATGTTTTCTTTCACCTAACAGCCATAAAAAGATGTAACTGCTTGAGATTCACATACAAGACCAGTGATAGCAAACCTTGGCACCCCAGATGTTTTGAAACTACATTTCCCATGATGCTCATGCATTTTTCAGTGTAAGTATAATGGGAAATGTAGTTTCAAAACATCTGGGGTGCCAAGGGTTACCATCACTGGCCTAGGCTATAACTGAGCTGCAGAATGGTGGCCAAGAGCATACAGCGGTTTAACAGGACAGGTTCCACTCAGCTTCTTTATTCGACCATGGCAAGGCTTGTTCTGAGTGCACATGCTCAGCATCATATCCAAAGGTTGTCTTTGGGAAATAGATGTATGAGTGCTTCCAGCATTGCTGCAGAGGTTGAAGCAGTGGGGGATCTGCCTGTCAGTGCTCAGATCATACGCTGCACACTGCATCAAATTGGTCTGCATACCTGTCGTCCCAGAAGGAAGCCTCTTCTAAAGATGCACAAGAAGGCCCACAAAGAGTTTGCTGAAGACAAGCGACTAAGGACATGGAATACTGGAACCATGTCCTGTGGTCTGATGAGACCAAGATAAACTTATTTGGTTCAGATGGTGTCAAGCATGTGTGGCGGCAACGAGGTGAGGAGTATAAAGACAAGTGTGTCTTGCCTACAGTCAAGAATGGTGGTGGGAGTGTCATGGTCTGGGGCTGCATGAGTGCTGCCGGGACTGGGGAGCTGCAGTTCCTTGAGGGAACCATGAATGCCATCATGTACTGTGAAATATTAAAGCAGAGGATGATTCCCCTCTCTTCGGACACTGGGCTACAGGGCAGTATTCCAACATAACGAACCCAAACGCATCTCCAAGACAACCACTGCCTTGCTAAAGAAGCTGAGGGTAAAGATGATGGGCTGGCCAAGCATGTCTCCAGACCTAAACCCTATTGAGCATCTGTGGTGCATCCTCAAATGGAAGGTGAGGGAATGCAAGGTCTATAACATCCACTATCTCTGTGATGTCATCATGGAGGAGTGGAAGAAGCAACCTGTGAAGCTCTGGTGAACTCCATGCCCAGAGGCGGGCTGGCCCGGGGGGCAAGGTGGCAATTTCCCCCCGGGCCGGTCTAATCCCCCTCAGAAAAGGCCGCTCAGTTTGGGGTCAGTCCCGCCGTCCGTCGGTATGGTATGTCGCTAGTCAGTGAGTCACAGTCACAGACACGCTGTCACTTCCTGCCATGGCCCTGCCCTGGAGACCTGGTTGCTAGATCACCGGCCGCTTAGCGTCTAGCAACCAGTGATGTAGCGGTCTCCAGAGCAGAGAGGAGAGGAGACCCATCATGCAAAGCCGTCGGCCGTCCTCCGCGCCGATCACTGGCCCCAGCCGCCCGGCCCCTCCCACCTTCGGCTCCTCCCTCCATCCCATCAACGTGGGGCCGATGCAGAAGAGGTGGCTGGCCTGGCCTAGGAAAATGCAAGTCTGCAACGGGCAACAGCGGGTCAGCGGCAATCCAGATTGAGATTCTAAGTGAAGTTACCTGCTGCGGTGCGGTGGACAGTGTCTGTGAGGTGGTCGGGACTCGGAGAAGAGCAGCGGCAGCCAGTGAGTGACAAAAAAAAAAGTGACATGTGGACATTTTTTCCCTGTACTTTCCCCTGGCACTGTCACTCGGAGAAGAGCAGCCAGTGAGTGACCAAAAAAAAAAGTGACATGATGTGGACATTTTTTCCCTGTACTTTCCCCCTGGCACTGTATACAGCCTGTATATTGATGTAAAGCTGTTCCTGGCACTATATACCTGTCTCATACCTGTATTATACAGGTATGAGACAAGTATTTAGAGCCAGGAGCAGCTATACATCAATATACATGCTGTATACAGTCCAGTTAAAGAGGTTGTAAACCCTTTTTTTTTTTTTTTTTTTCTTTTTGACCCTGCAAGAGAGACATAATGAGCTAGTATGCATCGCATACTAGCTCATTATGAAATACTTACCTTAGAATGAGCCCCCGCCGTGCCGCCCGCTTAGCTGGATGACGGGCGACATGTCCAGTCGCCTGTCTTCCAGGATCGCGGCATCCGGCCATCTGATTGGCCGGAGCCGTGGTGACGTCACCGGACTCTGAAGAAATGGCACCAGCGGCCGGTCCTTCAGAGCGCATGCGCCAGTAACGTCACTGGCTGCATGTAAGGTAAATATCTCCTAAACAGTGCATTTTTAGGAGATATTTACACTACCTATAGGTAAGCCTTAATAAAGGCTTACCTATAGGAAAAAGTGTCAGAGGAGGGTTTACTTCCTCTTTAAAGAGATAATTACCTGACATGCAGCCAGTGACGTCACTGGCACATGCGCTCTGAAGGAACGGCCGCTGGTGCCATCTTTTCAGAGTCCGGTGCCGTTCCTTCAGAGTCCGGTGCCGTGACCGTCGGCTCCCGCGGCTCTGGCCAATCAGATGGCCGGATGCCGCAATCCCGGAAGACGGGTGACTGGACATGTCGCCCGTCATACAGGTAAGCGGGGGTTCGTTCTAAGGTAAGTATTTCATAATGAGGTAGTATGCGATGCATACTAGCTCATTATGGGTTTCTCTTTCAGGTTGCAGCAAAAAAAAAATAAAAATAGTTTCATGGGTTTACAACCTCTTTAAAGGTATTGGGTCCCTGAGGTCCCCTAGGGCTCCCCCTTGTGTCATGGGAGCGTAAGCTGGCCGCAAAGGAGGAGGTCACATGTGTAGATCTCAGCCAGGGTTCATGCTGGGACTTGCAGTCCTTTGCTTTTGGGGATGTAATCCCCCCAAAAGTGAAGGACTACAGGTCCCAGCATAAGCCCCTTTAGAGCTCAGCATGTGTCACCCACCCCCGATCCCCCAACTAGTGCAGGACTACAGGACCCATTCATCCAGCTTAACCACTTCCAGACCGCCCACCGCATATATAGTGTGGCAGGGCGGCCTGGCTGTGCAAAATCACATACCGATGCGTGATTTTGTGCACGGGTTCTAGGGGACGCGACACAGCGGGAGCCAATCAGCAGGTCACCTGCGATCATGCAGGAGAATGACAGAACGGCGGTCTGCCTTTGTAAACAAGGCAGACGGCTGTTCTGTCACAGGAAGATGGAGATCTGTGTTTCAGCTGAGCTGAAACACAGATCTTTTTATTTTCTCTAGTACATCCATCCCCCACACAGTAAGAAAGCATTCCCTAGGAGCAAACTTAACCCCTTGATCACCCCTAGTGTTAACCCCTTTCCTGCCATTGTCATTTATACAGTAGCAGTGCATTTTTTAGCACTGATCACTGTATTAGTGTCACTGGTCCCCAAAAAGTGTCACTTTGTGTCAGATTTGTCTGTCGCAATGTCACAGTCCCACTAAAAAGCTGGGCATGGATGGTGAGTTGATTCGGTAGTTCAACGGGCCACTTGACCTGACTTGCCCCCCAGGCTTAAGGCTGCCAGCCCTCCCCTGTCCATGCCCAATAGGGTTAAGGCAATGCTGGAAAATAATGGTTGCCACACAAAATATTGACACTTTGGGCCCAATCTGGATGTTTCCACTTGGAGGTGTACTCACTTTTGTTTCCAGAGATTTAGACATTAATGGCTGTGTGTTGTTATTTTGAGGGGACAGCAAATTTACACTGTTATACAAGCTGTACACTCACTACTTTACATTGTAGCAAAGTGTCATTTCTTCAGTGTTGTCACGAAAATATATGTTAAAATATTTACAAAAATGTGAGAGGTGTACTCACTTTTGTAAGATACTGTATGTTACTCATGATTTTTTAAATTGTCAGATAAGTGATTATACCAATTACATCTATAGTATATGTGTTTTGTTGTAGCCATGATGAAGAGAGAGGGTTTTCTGGTCCCTAAAATATGTTGGATGTCTTTTTGTGCAAAGTGTAAACCAATAAATAAATATGAACTATTTCATCATTTGGTCTGGTGCTCCTACTATATTGGTACATATTTGTTTTCTAGTAACCTGCTGTCTGCTGTGAACAGCCTAACCTGAACCAGTAACTAATAAAAATCCCAGTGCCTCTTGGATGTTTTTTTTTTCCCTTTTTTAGTGAGGTGCCCCCCCAAAGGCTCCAGTAAATGATGCAGCTGAAAATTAAAGAAAAGTCCTTCCGTGTAAGCATACAGTGCCTTGCGAAAGTATTTGGCCCCCTTGAACTTTGCGACCTTTTGCCACATTTCAGGCTTCAAACATAAAGATATAAAACTGTAATTTTTTGTGAAGAATCAACAAGTGGGACACAATCATGAAGTGGAACTAAATTTATTGGATATTTCAAACTTTGTTAACAAATAAACTGAAAAATTGGGCGCGCAAAATTATTCACCCGCTTTACTATCAGTGCAGCAAACTCTCTCCAGAAGTGCAGTGAGGATCTCTGAATGATCCAATGTTGACCTAAATGACTAATGATGATAAATAGAATCCACCTGTGTGTAATCAAGTCTTTGTATAAATGCACCTGCACTGTGATAGTCTCAGAGGTCCTTTTAAAGCGCAGAGAGCATCATGAAGAACAAGGAACACACCAGACAGGTCTGAGATACTGTTGTGGAGAATTTTAAAGCCGGATTTGGATACAAAAAGATTTCCCAAGCTTTAAACATCCCAAGGAGCACTGTGCAAGCGATACTATTGAAATGGAAGGAGTATCGGACCACTGCAAATCTACGAAGACCTGGCCGTCCCTCTAAACTTTCAGCTCATACAAGGAGAAGACTGATCAGAGATGCAGAGAGGCCCATGATCACTCTGGATGAACTGAAGATCTACAGCTGAGGTGGGAGACTCTGTCCATAGGACAACAATCAGTCGTATACTGCACAAATCTGGCCTTTATGGAAGAGTGGCAAGAAGAAAGCCATTTCTTAAAGATATCCATAAAAAGTGTCGTTTAAAGTTTGCCACAAGCCACCTGGGAGACACACCAAACATGTGGAAGAAGGTGCTCTGGTCAGATGAAACCAAAATCTAACTTTTTGGAACAATGCAAAACGTTAGGTTTGGCTTAAAAGCAACACAGCTCATCACACTGAACACACCATCCCCACTGTCAAACATGGTGGTGGCAGCATCGTGGTTTGGGCCTGCTTTTCTTCAGCAGGGACAGGGAAGATGGTTAAAATTGATGGTTAAAATTGATGGATGGAGCCAAATACAGGACCATTCTGGAAGAAAACCTGATGGAGTCTGCAAAAGACCTGAGACTGGGACAGAGATTTGTCTTCCAACAAGACAATGATCCAAAACATAAAGCAAAATCTACAATGGAATGGTTCACAAATAAACATATCCAGGTGTTAGAATGGCCAAGTCAAAGTCCAGACCTGAATCCAATCGAGAATCTGTGGAAAGAACTGAAAACTGCTGTTCACAAACGCTCTCCATCCAATCTCGATGTGCAAAACTAATGGAGACATACTCCAAGCGACTTACAGCTGTAATCGCAGCAAAAGGTGGCGCTACAATGTATTAACTTAAGGGGGCTGAATAATTTTGCAGGCCTAATTTTTCAGTTTTTTATTTGTTAATAAAGTTTGAAATATCCAATAAATTTCGTTCCACTTCATAATTGTGTCCCACTTTTGTTGTTGATTCTTTACAAAAAATTACAGTTTTATATCTTTATGTTTGAAGCCTGAAATATGGCAAAAGGTCGCAAAGTTCAACGGGGCCGAAAACTTTCGCAAGGCACTGTATGTATAACTTTTTATAGCATTCCTATACCAACTTAGTTTGCGATGAAATTACAGCATAAACGTTTTGTGACTCAAGTGCTTCTACTGTGTTGCCTGATTTCCTATATGATGTCAGCAGGCTCTGACAGCTTAGTTTAGGTATCACAACTAATACTGGGCTCAGGCATGTTCGGATTGTACCGGCCAGTAAGCCATCACTGCACACGGCCAATCATAAGCAGTGTGTGTATGTGCAGCTGTGGGCCAGGAAATGCCTCGCTGCCTATGATTGGCATTGTGCAGTGATGGCCTCCTGGTGGATCTGGAGGATCTGAATAGGCCTGAGCCCTTTCCTAATCCCAACATAGATGTATTGTTTGGATAAGAAATAGGGAGATTCTTAAAGGGATTGTAAAGGCAGAAGGTTTTTTTTTATTTTAATGCATTCTATGCATTAAGATAAAAAAACATTCTGTGTGCAGCAGCCACCCTACTACTTACCTGAGCCCATTTTTATCCAACGATGTTGCAGGAGTGTCTCAGCTGCCCAGGAATCCTCATTGGCTAAGACAGCTAAGACAGCAGCGCAATTGGCTCCTGCTGCTGTCAATCAAATTCAGTCAGCCAATCAGGAGAAAGAGGGGCGGTGCCAGGTCGCAGCTCCGTGTCTGAATAGAAACAGGGAGCTGTGACTCGGCTCAGGTGTCCCCGTAGCAAGCTGCTTGCTGTGGGGGCACTCAACTGGAGAGAGGGACCAGGACCACAGAAGAGAGACCTGAGAAGAGAAGGATCTGAGCCACTCTGTGCAAAACCAACTGCACAGAGCAGGCAAGTATAACATGTTTGTTTCATTTTTTTTTTTTTAACACAAGACTTTACAATCACTTTAAACAATCCTTCTGGTGGGGTGCTCAAATGTCTTTATATTTTAGGACTTTTGATATTCTTCCTGGAAACTTCTTATCAAATTACTCCAAAATGAAAGATAATGTCTCTCAACCTTCAATATTCTGTGAAAAATATTATTTTTGCATATGTACCTGTGAAAATACAACATCAAAGTTCATGTGTACTTTAACGTAGAGAGTCAATGTCTATTAAACCACTTTTTAAAAGTAGAACAGCGAATAATTTATTGTTAATCTGAGTCATAAAATATAATTTTTTGTGCAATACATAATAAAATTCTAGGATCATATATAGTTTAGCTAACAATTGCATTAAGGCTCAAAAGCAACAAGAAAAAAGAAAAATTAAGGCATGGAACTTTAAGGTGCTATTACATCTACCCTCAGGAAATAATATGCAAAAGCATATACAAAATCATACTATGTAAAAGCGGGTTTTGTGTATTCTTTTTTGCCTATTTTTAATTTCTTGACCTCTTTTTAGGAATTCTTGAAAATCTCTCAATGTTTTTTTTTAAATGCTTTGTGGATATGTTCCTTCGTCTTGCATGAGTTTCTTTTGAGACCTTTTTAATTTTAAAATGTGACCTTGCCTTGATTACCATTATTTGTGTAGACACATATACTCCATAATCTTGAGTTGACTGTTACCTGATTTATGGTGGCTAAAATTTGATTGTTATCCTACTGCTTTTTTTTTTTTTTTGTCCAATTTGGGATTATGAATTATCCCATACTATTGGTTGCTCGTGTCATTTTTTTCTCTCGTTAAATTAACACTCTAAGCTTTGTGTTTAGGGCTCACTGTATACATTTATTGGAACATCATGCAAATAGTTCAAAAATGTGGGTCCAGAAGTGATTGAAAACTGTCTCTTGGAGAAGTTGTGTTTGAGGCTAGGTTCACACCTATGCAAATTGGATGTGATTTTCTCCGATTCGCATGAGTGTGACCAGCTTTCAATGGAGCCAGTTTACATACCTAAGGGGCAGCCTTGGTTTGCATTTGGAAAGGGTCCTATGCATCTTTGGTGCTGAATCAGGCAGAAATTTGGACCTGATTCACACCTAATTCGGTGAACAGGGATACAGCATGTGTGAATCCAGCCTGAATGAATTGAAAAAAAGATAGAGTTTATGTGCATATATTTGGACAATTTAGCCCAAGGACATTGAAAAGATCTTGAAGGGTTAATTTGTAAAAGGCATTATAACTAATGAAACAGCACACCTTATAGAATGAGAACTTAGCAGCTTGCCGTCACATGGCCTCTGAACTGTTAATTTTTTCTTGTTAGCGTGTTCTACTAGTGCTAAATAGTGTCCAATATCTTCTCTACCTGTGCTTGATCTCTGCTTCATAGCCTTCTGTAAACAAGTTATCTTCCTACCACAGTTCCATTGGCTTTCCTGACCTAGTTATTCAGAATTCACTAATTTGCAGCATACTTACTGGTAAAAAAAAAAACTAACATGACACAGTATTATACAGTACTAAAGCGTATATGAATCCTAACATTGAACATATTTTACTTGCTATCTTAAAGTCTGTTAAATATACAATTGAAAACATTTTGATATATCTGTTATAAAATACCTGATCTTGGAACTAGAGATCAATCAGTGGTTAGAAATGATGGCCAGTTAAAGATAATGTGGCGCCAACGCGTTTCATCATGTATGACTTGCTCAAAGGTTATTGCCACAACCATATTGGCAATAACCTTTGAGGAAGTCATATATGATGAACCGAAATGCATCAGTACCGCATTATCTGTCTCCCGCCATCATTTCTATCTTTACATGCTGTTCATACATGGATGTTTGTAAGTTTTTTTTGATCCCCTTTTTTAATATATGTGCAACACCGCTTACAATAAAATTTGTTGTGGTGTTTGGTTTACTTCCACATATGGATACCATATTGGGAGTCATATCCATCCCTTTCCAAGAGGATACCGCCATCCTTTGAAAACTTTTGTGGGAACAGCCACACCTTGGGAGATCCATGAATAATTTCAAGCTTTATTGACTTATTTGCTATATGGTACTTGGGTCCCTATCCTCCGGTGAGCGCATTCAATATTCACTTTGTTAGTGTGGGAATTCTCTCCTATATGATCACGTGTGCAAATTTTAAATGGTTCCACATTCTTGCTTCAATTTTTAACACTTGGGACTCCCCAGTATTCATTTACTTTTTCACTTTTTCAATATTTTTGATACATTATCATTGGACTGTATCAGTCATATAGTGCTGCGCTTTTTTTGTATAAACGTTTGGACAACTTTGTCGGTTGATGTGCTAGCAGCTTTTGTTACATGTCAGCGCAGTGTGATTTATTATATACAATCAGTGGTTAGGTTGTGAAGATGAGAAGGGTGATTCAGTAGTTAATTATAAGACAACTAGGAATAGCAGCATTCAATCCACAAAAATGCTGTGTGTCAACCTCCATAGGAAATTAGCATCAGGATGCATTTCTGGCAGAACAGTAAATGTTTTTCTGTACTTTCAGTGTCTCTAAAGGTCTAAAGCAAGGGGAAATGTGTGTGTGTATTGCATATGTTTTTTGCCATGGCATACACTTAACACAATATAAATTATAACAGTATCTAGAAAACAGAATGCCTACAGAAAGAAGGCCAAAATTGGAAATGGAAATTTGGAAAGGGAGAATTACGTATTTTACACTTTTTTTTTTCTTTTTATAAATGTGTTGTTTGTTTTCAATGGAATAAAATAAGGTGACAGTACTCGGAACTCCAAGACACTTATGAATCATGTTTTAATCTCAAGAACTGTCTTATTTTAAATGCTCAGATCTGGGTCGTAGACAGTTTGGCATTGATTAGTCATTTCAATTCAGTGCCTTACATCTCCTTACAGCAACTTCTTATCCTTTAGCAATCCCAGAAGATCGATCTGAGATTTAGGCTAACATTATACAATGTTATTCTGTCTTTTGTACCAAAAGCCTCCAAAGGTTATTCAAGTCAATAATAATAATGGTTATATTTCATGAACATGAATTTATGAGAGTCACAAGGAGATTGCCTTGATAACCTGATAATATTGACTTTTTTTTTTTTTTTTTTTTTTTCAAATAGCGAAGTCATTGCTGTGAAAAACACAGTTAACACATTTACTTCCAAGGACACACATGACCTCAGAAAAAATGAGAATTAAAGAACTTAGGCCTGTTTGATATGGATTTCAGGTTGTAATACGACGGTGTTAACAGCAAACTTTTATGAAACTTTCAGCAAGCTTTGAGCAGCATTCTCTAAGCTTTTCAAGCACCCTTCGGCTCTTGTTTGGAAATAATAAACTCAAATCCTAATTGGAGTGCTGATTGTCACTTTAAACAAGCTGCTGGCAGGCTTCAACAGGCTTCTAGCAAGTTTTAATAGCGCTGAAGCCTGCTAGAAGCTTGTTTAACGTGGCAATCGGTACTCCCTATTAAGATCTGTGTGTTCAGCATTTAGAAACTGGAGCTGAATGGTACTTTAAAAGCTACAACAAATCTTTCTGAAAGCTCTCCAATGCTTTGTAAAACGTTGCTGTTCACACTGCTCTTAGACAAGCTAAAGCCCGTGTAAAACAAACCTTTGGGTAGTCCACATTGCTAGCTACACAAGAGGATCTTACAATCTCTTGTTCCAACTATCACACACCCCTTATAAACCCTATGGCCATTTTGTTTAACCGCTTGCCGACTGCGCAAAGTATATTTACTGCAGCAGTCAGCCCCGGCCAGGCAGAGTGACGTAGATCTACGTCGCTAGCCTGTCACCGGGTTTTGAGCCAATAGCGGGCCTCGGCTCGTTCACAGAGGAGTCCGGGCGTGTGACCGGCGGACCCGATGTCCGCCGATCACACTACGATCGTCGATAGAGCGGGAGAAAGGCGGGCGGCTTATGTAAACAAGCCACCTGTCACTCTCCCCTGTGTAAAAATGGAGATCAGACCGTTCTACTATGTAGAACCGTTGATCTCTGTTTTTATAATAGGAGACATGTCCCATCACAGTTAGAAACACGCCCCTAGGACACACTTAACCCCTCCCTCTCCAATACAGTTAACCCCTTCCCTGCCAGTGTCATTTTTACAGTAACAGTGCATATGTATAGCACTGATTACTGCTGTAATGTCACTGGTACCCCCAAAAGTGTCAAAAATGTCAGTCAAGGGTCCGATCTGTCCGCCGCAATGTCGCAGTACCGCAAAAAAAATCGCAAAAAACACCAAAAATTACACAAATCTTTCCCTTTGTTAGTAAGAGCCGGTTCACACTACCACGACCAGAAAGTCGCCCCGTGACTTGAAGAGACTTGTTTAGAGACTTGGAAGAGACTTTGAAGAGACTTGTGCACTACTTTGAAGAGACAGGCGACTTTGTCTGTGGGGAATGCCTGGCTAATCTCTTTCTTCTTCCTGGAAAGTCTGATAACAAGTCAATTAAGATAAGGAGGCAACTCCCATTGAAGTATATGGGACAGTCGGATCACAGGTCGGCTCAAAGTAGTACAGGACCCTTTTCTGAAGTTGGAGCGACTTCAGTAGTGCCAATTAAGACGGCACTGATTGATTAACATTGCTTTCTCTAGCGCTCATTGACAGACGTAGTCCTCGGTGATACAGCACCTTCGGGTTATGTTGCCTCCACAGGAGCAGGACTAGACAGGAAATTAAAAAGCTCTGGCCACACCCTAGGGGCAGTCCCAGAGGGTATATCCTCTCTCTCTCTGCCTCAGCAAATCAGTTATTTTCTGTCTAGTTAGGAGTAAGGACCTAGATACCTTGCTGGGATCTTAGGTCCTGGCAAGATTTTTTTCTTAAAAGATTTTTTTAGACAGCTTTTTTTCTCCAGTGTTCCTGTGAGATCTTCAAGCAAGAAAGCTGAACTGGGCGACGGGCTGGATGTTGAGATCCGGTGGTCACCCCAGTTCAGCCTACGAGCGCGTGCAGGCCATAGCTCCGCGCTGGGTCGGCCGCGACAAAGTCCCATTAAAGGACTGACCCCGCGAGTTAAACGTCTCGCTGAAACGCCAAAGACCATGAGTCACGGCGTCCATATCGGTCGACAGCCCTCCCACCCCGGTGGAGAGGGGTACTGTCAGGAGTTGGTGCCCGCCTGGTTCCGGTATGGTGAGTAGTATGTTCCCCCTTTTCCCCTGACGGGTCTTGTGGTGAACGCGGGCCCCTCTCTGTATGGTAAGATAGAGTCCCTCTCTATCCTATAAATGACACAGATCCTCCTACTTTGAGTGTGATTTTATGTGCAAAAAGCCAGGAGGCTTGGTTTGGGAGCTAACAATCTAATTGTATACGTGTTAAAAAGATTGTAATCAGTGGCATTCTGGGAATCTTACGGTGATAAAAATAAGCTACCTACCAGTCAGAAGCCACGGACATGTAGACTGCCTTCCTAATCAGATCTCCAGCTATTAGCAGGCCTCCCGAATGGCCATGCGGTCCGCCAGGGCCGGTACCGCCAACCACGCCAAATCCCCATGCAGAGAGAGTGTTGTGTGCCCTGCAGCACACCGCTATTCAGTACAGGCCGCCGCCATTTTTTTTGCTGGATCGCACGAGCCGCCATTTTGGCGTAGCCTCGTGTCTCCAGCATGGGGGCGGCCATGTTTGAGGTGATCCAAACACCTCGTGGAGCTAGGGGAGGCGCCGGAAGGCGTGCAGAGGGGCGGAGCCGCCTCCTTTCTTCCTGGGCAGCCAGCCAAAAGACTTCCTGTTTGTCAAGACAGCGCTGTAACCTGTTGCAGTTAAACTCTGAGCATCAAGTGGTGAGCCTGGGGGTCTATCTCTCTCTCTCTCGATCGATAGGGATCCCTAGCAGGTAACACTAAGGGGCTTTTTGTGGCGCTGGGGGTCTGAAAAAAAAAAAAAAGTTTTTTATTTTTGAATTATATTATCCAGGAAGTGACTGGAATTATCATGGACCCTGCCACACATATTCCCCCACCTGTTTCCCTCGAGGGGGCCACGGGACCCGCCGGTGCACAGAGTGTAGAGTCATTTACAGCAATTTTGGAGTCTATGGTGGCTCGGGTGGAGGCGGCCTGTCAGGGACGGGGGTCAAGGAAGCGACCCCCGCCTACCCCTATACTATCTGACACCTCTGACTCAGATTCAGAGATGGTCACTGCAGTTGCAGGTTCCTCTGCAAGGGCTGTTGTCTCAGGTAAAGCCCCCTCAGACAGTGAGGAGGACGTTTCTTCTCCCGCTATAATTCAGGAAGAAGCATTGGTGGACGCACTAGTTGTGGCAGTGCAGGAAACCTTAAAACTTGAGGCTTTACCAGCAGAGGCAACTGAAACAGAGATTCCTTTTGGTACTAATAAGCCCATCAAAACGGTGAAGGTTTTTCCTGTACCCAAGTGTTTCGGTAATCAGATTAAAGGAGAATGGGAGCATTCTAAACGTACCTTTACTATTTCCAAGCGTATTGCTAGACGCTATCCGTTTGAGGAATCCATCATTAAGAAATGGACGGTACCACCAGTGGTGGATCCACCTATTTCCAGGCTGAATAAAGCCTCGGTTATCCCAGTGGAGGACACTTCGTCCTTTAAGGATCCGGTGGATCGAAAGATGGAAGCAGAGTCCCGCACCATCTTCTCTCTGATAGGGTCAGCATTTAGACCAGTAATTGTTATTGGTCTAGTTTCCCAGACACTTACGGAATGGGCGAGAATGGTACGCCAAGACCTTAGGGGAAAAGATATTCCCCAGGAGACATCTAATTTGATGGAACAGATTATACAAGGGCTACAGTTTATCTGTGACGCAGCCTTGGACACTACTCCCTTATTAGGGCATGCATCTATGTCAGCGGTCATCCTCAGACGTGTGCTGTGGTTAAAATGCTGGTCAGCTGACCTAGGTTCCAAAAAGACCTTGACAAATCTCCCTTTTCAGGGGAATCGTCTATTTGGGGCCAACCTAGATGAAATCATTAAGGATGCCACTGGGGGCAAGAGCACTTTTTTGCCACAGGCTGCTAAAGCTAAGGGACCTCGCAACAAGCGAGGACCTTTCTTTACCGCCCATAAAGGGCGCCCGGCTGGTACAAGCGGGAAAGGCAAGACTCCTCCAGGAGGGTTCAAGAAGGGCTGGTCGGACAAGCAGAGGACCAACCCAGCCAAACCCGAAGCAAAGGAGTACACCGGTATTCAGGACATTAGATCGAGCATCAACCACTACTACCGGTGCGATTCTTCTCTTCCAACATTTAAGTACTACAGGAAGCGGTAGTTACCGTTCCCTGAATAGATCTTAGGCCAAGTAGCCTCTAGTCGGGTGACTTCGGTCCCTGAGGTTCAACCAGAAAAGATCACCCTTCCTGATAACAATCAGGTATCTGATAAATGTGTGGGAACAGAAAACGACCAGACTTTCTCAGATGGTCGGGGCCAGATACCTCTAGGGACGCCTGGTTCAGATTCTATCAGCGCCAGTGGTCCTAGAAATTCTAGGCTGGCCTCCTCAAGCCGGCCTGGCCGACTTGGACATGCTAGTCGCAGACGTTCCGTGGGAACTTCGTCTCAGGGAGTGTCTGTGGTCTCAAGGACCAATTTACCATCATGCTTTACAGTCGCTGGTTTTAATGGCCTGGCCATTGAGACCCAAGTACTGAAGGACAGAGGTTTGTCTACTTCAGTCATTCCTACCCTTATTAAAGCAAGGAAAGCGACTTCCAGCAAGGTCTATTATCACACATGGAAGACTTATATTGCGTGGTGCGAATCTTTAGGATTTCCTCCACGTACCTATTCGGTGACTCGAATATTGGCCTTTTTGCAACAAGGGGTTGAGCAGAAGCTAGCCTTGAGCACCATCAAGGGTCAAGTTTCAGCATTAGCAATCTTCTTTCAGAAGCCTTTAGCTACCAAGTCCTTGGTGCGGAATTTCATCCAGGGGGTGCGGCACCTGGCTCCACCAGTCCGCGCGCCCTTACCGCCCTGGGATCTTAATTTGGTTTTGTCGGTTCTACAGAAACCTCCCTTTGAAAACATCAGGGAGATTCCCTTGCTTACTTTATCCCAGAAGGTGGCCTTCTTGGTGGCTATTACTTCTGCTCGCAGGGTGTCAGAACTGGCTGCATTATCATGCCAGTCCCCATACCTAGTGATTCATAGGGATAAGGTAGTACTTCATCCTAAGCCATCTTTTCGTCCTAAGGTGGTTTCAGATTTTCATCTGAATGAAGATATTGTACTACCTTCCTTGTGTCCTCAGCCCAAGCATCATCGGGAACATGCGTTGCATTCCTTAGATGTGGTTCGGGCAATCAGGGTATACCTGAAAGCTACGGAATCATTCCGTGAGACGGATTCACTTTTTGTGATCACGGATGGCCCCAGAAAGGGTTTGCCTGCATCTGCCGCGACCATTGCCAAATGGATTAGACAGACGGTGGTACAGGCTTATTCTATTAAGGGTCAGAGTCCTCCGTTCCCTGTTAGGGCGCACTCCACTCGAGCGCTCAGTACTTCCTGGGCCTTTCGCCATCAGGCGTCAGTGGTCCAGGTATGTAAGGCGGCCACCTGGTCGTCGGTACATACCTTTACAAAATTCTATAAAATTGATGTGACGGCATCGGCGGATGCCTCATTTGGCCGCAAGGTTTTGCAGGCCGCAATTTGAGGAGACCGGTGGTCTACCTCGAGGGTTTTTTCTGTTTGAAAAAAAAAAATAAAATTTTTTTCTCTTTTTTGTTGAGTCTCATCATTAAGGATGAGCATTGTAAACTTCTAGTTGGCACCGGTTGGGCCTTCTAGATTGGGATTTGATTTTCATTTTCCCACCCCTCATTTGTGATACTGCTCTGGGACGTCCCGAAGGTGGTGTATCACCGAGGACTACGTCTGTCAATGAGCGCTAGAGAAAAATGGATTTTTGTAAAATCTTAGCGTAAAATCCTTTTCTCTTAGCTCATTGACAGACGTAGTCCCCGCCCCTCTGTTTTTTGAGTTGGGTTGGGTTAAAATCTCTAAAGACTGCTTTTTCACATAACTGATTTGCTGAGGCAGAGAGAGAGAGGATATACCCTCTGGGACTGCCCCTAGGGTGTGGCCAGAGCTTTTTAATTTCCTGTCTAGTCCTGCTCCTGTGGAGGCAACATAACCCGAAGGTGCTGTATCACCGAGGACTACGTCTGTCAATGAGCTAAGAGAAAAGGATTTTACGGTAAGATTTTACAAAAATCCATTTTTTGTTATGTCAAGCGACCTGGGGCTACACAAGTCGCCTCACAAGTCGTGCTAGTGTGAATGGGCTCTAAACGTGATAACTTTTGCGCAAACCAATCAAAATACGCTTTTTGCGGGGTTTTTTTACCATATATGTAACATATGTAGCATAAAACAAATTGGACGAAAATGTTGAAAAATTTTTGTTTTTACATTTTTTTGGGGGGGAATTTCATATAAAAAAAATGAAAAATATTATTTTTGCAAAATTTACGCTCTTTTTTTGTTTATAGCGCATGATCAAAAAATCGCACAAGTGATCAAATACCACCAAAAAAAAGCTCTGTTTGTGGGAAAAAAAGGACATGAAATTTGTTTAGGTACAGCGTCGCACGACCGCGCAATTGTCCGTTAAATTTAAAAATCGCAGTAAAAAATCGCAAAAAAAACCCTGGTCAGGAAGGGGGTAAAATCTTCCGGGGCTTAAGTGGTTAAAAAGGATCATTACCTTTTAGACTGTGTAATAAATGGAAATACCCAAAGTTAAGAGAAATTAACAAAATTCAAGAGCTATTGATCCTACAGCATAAGTCAGAATTCACTTAACAAAAATGTAAAAGCCAGTGTACCCCGGGTATTTTTTTTTTTAATGTTAACTAGAATGTTTTTCTTAGTGTTAGCATAGCCAAAACCTTTTTTAAGTTTTGGATTAAGTGTGTAGCAGTTATTTTTTTGTTTCTGCTTGTGTCCCTTTTAGGTAGATTCATGTTGGGAGTATCTCTTTATTACAACATGTACTAATCCACCAACATTTACTAACCTATATTTGTAGAGATAGGGACTTTTTAAACTATGATTTTGAAATTCATGTTGGCGTTCCCATTGTAGCATGTGTGTAAATGTTTTTGGTGAGTGTTACCACTGCCTTACAGAGATTAGATGTCCATCTCCTCTTTATTGCCCTAAACCTGCACACAGCTTTAAACAAGGTAATAGAAGTCAGACAAGTGGCAGATCTAAGCTTAGTCAAAGTAAAGGCGTTATTTGGAAGTATTGAAAGTATCTTTATGCAGCATAATGCCAACAGTCACAACCACTGAGGAAGTAGGTCTTTCACCGTGGTGTAGGTCAGCTAAGCTATTTAAGCTGCTTGATCATAGATATACAAATTGGGCACTCCCACCCCACTCAAGGAAGCTCAGATCTCAAACACTATTCACATTAAAATTAATAGAAGGGGGCGTGGCTAGCCAGTGGAGCGGATGGAAGCCTGAAACCGCAGCTCTGTGACATCCCCAGCTAACAGCGGCTCTAACCGATGGCACCGAAGGCATAAGTGTCCCTACACCGCCCCAGGAGATCCACACCGCCCTCCGGGATAATGTCCAGGCACAAGAAGCTCCAAAAAGGGCCTCAGAAGCTCACTAACTTCTTCCCCTTGTCAGACTCGAGCCGAGGGCAAGATGGTGCCGACGGCTCACTCAACAGACAGAGCGGCTCCTCTCCTCTCAAGCAGGATTCGTCTTCAGTCAGCAGCAGCAACACTCCTTCTCCTTCACACCGTTAGATGGTGAGTCCTCTCCCCCTGCTACACCTACCACAGCCAGCCCTGCTAAATATAAATCCCGCAGAGAGGACACAGACCTCAGTCAGCATATTAACCCCTTCACTGCCACCTCCAACTCGACCTCCCCACATCCTTCACCACTTGACTCATTCCCTGCCACAGACCAGCCGCTATCTGAAATCACCATGAAGAACATGCTGCTCAGCCTCAGTTACCTCTTTAAGCAACTCACTACAAGCGCAGGATAGACGCCTGCATCATGTAGAAACTAAAATATCTGACCTTTACACAGCGCATAATGAGAAAATTGATGTTTACAATGAACAGGAATATGAAATACAGACGCTTAAACTTAAATTAGCGGACCTGAAGACCGTTCCCACCGGAACAATATTAAATTCCGCAACATTCCGGAAACAATTCCACCGCAAGACCTGGTTACATACATACAGGCCCTAATGCGATCAGTCCTGCCGGAACTTACGGACTGCAACCTGGAAATTGACCGGGCCCATAGAATCCCGAAACCATCCTACCTCCCCGAATCCAAACCCTGGGATGTTCTGGCCCGCATCCATTTTTTCACCACAAAAGAAAAGGTCATGATCGCGGAAAAACGTGCCTCTGCCCTCCCGAATCAGTTTTCCTCGATCAAAATGTATGGAGACGCTGGACACCCGGCGACAGCTGGCTACCATCACCAAATCCCTGCAAAATCACCATATCCCCTATAAATGGGTGTTCCCCGTCAAACTGCTGATAACTTACCAGGGGAAAAATTACTTATTGAGGACTCTGGAAGGAGGACTCAAACTCCTGAGAGACTGGCCCCTCATTACCATGGATGCCGTGGTCCCGAGCGACCCCCTCACCTTCGCAAATGGACACTACAAGGGCTCCACAAGCTAGGTGATATGCTCTAAATAACCTTCCTGCCTACATCCCTACTTAGCTGGGAAATAGCGGTATTTCTTCTTTGACTTGCTCACTGCTTATTCCGATCCACACAACCATCCGAGACGGCTGTAGTTGAGAATATTTCTCTCCCCCCCCCCCCCCCCCCAGGTTACTCTTGATAGCAGCAGTTCTTGCACATCGAGCTCCTCTTTCAGAGCTCCTCTTTTTTATTGCTCTATAGTTTGGATTCACCAGCCCCTAACACACTCCTTCCTGGCATATGACTATTGAATAACGGTTCTGCTATTTAGCTGAAAGCAGCGCCCCCCAGTGGACTATACCGAGAGTGACCGATCGACAACCCAGCCCTAGCTGACTCACAACATGCCTATCAAACTCCTTTCGCTTAATGTGAGGGGACTGAATAGCCCGCAGAAGAGAGCCTCTTTACAAAGAGAGACGTCAAGACAACAAGCGGACATCATATTTATCCAAGAGACACACTTTGCCTCCACCAAAACCCCCTCATTCAAACTTAAAGGATTTGACCAACTGTTTCTGGCCTCAGGCCCCAAAAAGAAGAATGGAGTCCTGATGGCGATAAAAAACAACCTAGAGTTCCAACTTTTACACTCCTACCAAGACCCGCAAGGCAGGTATCTAATCCTAAACTGTACACTCAACCAAGCTCCTTATACCCTGGCTAACATCTATGGTCCGAATGTTAAGCAAATCAAAATTTGCAGCCATTTTTTCAACACACTAGACACCCTTAAGAAGGGAAACCTAATTTTGGGAGGCGACTTAAACATTGTTTGAGACCCTTCCATGGACACCTCATGTAAACGACGACAACGATCTGCACTGAACTCTCTCTTGCGTTCCTCAGATCTCTTCGATGTTTGGAGATGCCACCACGGATCAGAAAAAGACTATACCTATTTTTCCTTATCACCACTCACTCATCGACATGTTCGTGACGGACAAATGGATGCTACAAAATATACGGAGTTCCGAAATCGGAACGATATCCTGGTCTGACCATGCCCCAATTTCGATCCTCCTGGAGGACCACAGACGGAACCCTTTGCCCCCATGGAGACTTAACTCTTCCCTCCTAATGAACAGGGAATTCACCCAAGAAATTGATCGGGAACACCAAACCTTTTTCCAAATGAATGAACTTCCTGACACCAAACCGTGCATACGATGGGCTACATACAAGGCTTACATGCGCAGTGTTATAAGAAATTGAGGAGCCAGAGGAACGGGCAGATTGATAAGCTCATGACCCATATTGAAACCCTTGATAGTCAAAACAAAACCCATCCCTCCCATACGTTACCTGCTGCTATACTTGAGCTAAGACAGAAACTCAGATCCTAACTACTTTACAAATTTGAAAATAACCTTAAATACACCAAGGCCAACTACTATGCGTTAGGTAATAGTCGATTTGCTTTAGCCCTTCTGGCAAGGAGAGTACTCGCTCTATCCCCTCGCTCCTTCATCTGACCACGAAAAATCTCTTAACTAACCCCCAAGATGTATGCAAACGCTTTTAGTCGCTGTATAACCTACACAAAGATGCCTCGACCCCCCCAACCGTCGGATCCTTTTATCAATAGGGATGATCGAACGGTTCGGGTTGATCATCTGTTCGACCCGAACATTGGGTGTTAGAAATTCGGCCGAATTCCGAACTTTTTGTGGTAAAAGTTTGGAATTCGGCCACCAGAACCGCCCAAAATGCAATGGGACAGGAACTGGGCTTTAAAAGCCCCGGGATTGTCCCAAAAACGTCAGTAAAAGCCAATTGAGGGGGCAGGAGTCTGCTAGGAATGTGATTGGAGTGACTACGGGGTCCAGAGGCCAATCAGTAGTGAATACGCCCCCCAGTATATAACCTAGCCCCGCCAAACCTCTAGCACTGTAATACAGGGGCTGTGGAAGAGAGTGGAAGCATTTGTGTTTCTCCTGCTGCTTGTAAAGCTCCAGTGTCATTTTGCAATTATCTTCTGCTGTATGGAGCTGTTCTTTTTAGTGTGAGGAAAGGGATATGCAGTGTAGTTAGGGTACTATATACCACTATAGTTAGAGTCAATAATCTAGTTTTTGTAGGGATACCTTTAAGTGTCAGGGTGACCGTAGTGTAGTTTAGGGTGAACTGACTCTGCCATGTCAGGGTGACCGAACTCTGCCATGTCAGGGTGACCGTAGTGTAGTTTAGGGTGAACTGACTCTGCCATGTCAGGGTGACCAAACTCTGCCATGTCAGGGTGACCGTAGTGTTGTTTAGGGTGAACTGACTGCCATGTCAGGGTGACCGTAGTGTTGTTTAGGGTGAACTGACTGCCATGTCAGGGTGACCGTAGTGTAGTTTAGGGTGAACTGACTCTG
This sequence comes from Pelophylax lessonae, assembly GCF_965119305.1. Classification (NCBI taxonomy): domain Eukaryota; kingdom Metazoa; phylum Chordata; class Amphibia; order Anura; family Ranidae; genus Pelophylax; species Pelophylax lessonae. Next base: position 208,359,061 of record NC_138776.1, on the reverse strand, counting down.
CCATGTCAGGGGGACCGTAGTGTAGTTTAGGGTGAACTGACTGCCATGTCAGGGTGACCGAACTCTGCCATGTCAGGGTGATCCCACTATGCAGATTCTGGGTTAGGGATATATATATATATATATATATATATATATATATATATATATATATATATATATATATATATATATATATATATATATATATATATATATATATACACACACACACATTATATACACAGAAGTTCAGATGTCATGCCTGCCTCCAAATGCCTGAAAAACGCCTGAAACAAAAACGCCCAGGTGTAAAAGGAGGGTAACACCATCCCTGCACTACTGAAATTCTAAGAAAAATATCTGTTTTTTTTTTTTTTTCTGGTTCTGGACATGCTACAGAGCTGAAACTTCACAGGTACACTTTTTAGACCCCCCAGACACTAAATCCAAAGAAATCTCTTTTTTTTTTTCAATAATTGTTTCAATAATTGGCTCTCTATCAAAAACGACAATTTTTGAGAACTTCTTTTTGCCTGATTCATAGTCCCTGGGGCATGACCCAGAACCCTATGCACTTTTTAGGGGCATTTATTGGGTTTTAGGGCTTCAAAATTGTGTTTTTTTGATTCCAGAAGTTCGGGTCCCATTGATTTCAATGGGGTTCTGGAATCCGAACCGAACTTTCAGGTAATTCGGGTGTTCTGGTCGAACCAAACTTTTCAAAAGTTTGATCATTCCTATTAGTTGGGTAGCCAGTAAATTCCCTGCCTTATTGCCAAAATGATACCTTTGGGCTTTTAGTAAACATTAATCGTGTTGTGATACTAGAAGCGCCTGTAAGTCTTGTCTGGCGAGGAACAATTGCTCACAAGTAGAATGAGTAGTGGTGTGTTTATTGATGCTTTCTAAATGTTTTATGTTTGATAACGGGTTGTTGAGCCGCTTTGCTTGTTGCTTTTTGACATTTGCAGTGGATTGAATAAATAGACCTCGGATTTACACTTTGTGCGTATTCCACAGTGTGAAAGGATCGCTGGCAGTAGAAGCATTGATTTAAATAAACTCCTACAGAGCAAATAGTATTCCTTTCATGTTCTCTGGTTGTGAAATCGTAGGGATACCTTTTGCGCCATCTATTCACTCTAGTTGCACAGCTGATCTCCTCCACCCTGATGGAAATCGGTGTGTGATCAGACCATGTAATACAAAAAATATCTGATTTAGTAATTTTTTTTTAGTAAAAAAATATCTACTAGAAACAAGTCAATATATGAATATGTGTGGTGAGCATTAGAAAAAAAAAAAGTAAAAGTCCCGCTCTGACGAATACTGGCATCTCCAAATGTCAAATAGACCTGTGGTGGATATGAAGTTCGCAAGTGACTCCCTGTGACGTTGTTTCTTGGGGTTACTTGAGAGGTCTAGATCGGTGTCTGGTACCGCATTAAAATCGGCACTTAGAATTACATGGCCTTGGCACACAGAAGTGACTTTTTTCCAAATTTTCTTCAGGAAAGACAATTGCTTAGTGTTTGGAAGGTACAAATTGACTAATGTGTATTTAACTCCCTTGATTCACAGATTAGTACATTGAATCTGCCAGAAGTGTCTAGATGGACTTGTAGTTGTGTAAATTGGATAGAATTTTTAATGGCAATTGCTACTTCTCCTTTTTTGGAAGGGCCATTGGCACAAAAAACATGTGGAATGTTCTTGTGTTTAAGATAGGTGGTTTATGTGAGGCAAAATGAGTCTCCCGAAATCAGACAATATCAAAATTAAGTCGTTCCACTTCCTCCCAGGCCATCTGTCTCTTATAGGGGCTATTCAGGCCCTTTACATTCATAGAGGATATTTGAAAGGCCATGGTGATGTAAGCATAATCAGTTATATTATAACCGAAAAAGTAGAGACTTTGAATGAGACCGTAGCTGTAGATGTACGTTACCTGTTGTAGGGAGGGTTGCAGGTGTAGACAGCAAACACCGATGACAAATATGCTGGTTAAGGACCAGTATCTCTGATTAGACGTCCCTATAGTTAGTGAACCGTGAATGAAAGCTTGACAATAGATGTGTAACAGTGCTCAAAAACAAGAGACAGAAAATTATAGAAATTATAAAAAGGTGATTCCGTATGAAATTGTGTGGATATATTGCCGCTAGCCTATAACCAGTGGGGTCAAAAGGGAATACCTGTATGGCATCCACACGGGCTATCATAAGGTAGGGTCAACTTTGTTTCGGAAAGGTCTCTGGTATTAGCCTGCTTCGATATCTGAGTTGTCTTGTGTGGATACAGGCGAGTGGGAGGGGCTTCCTCCTCCTACGTCATACTGGTCAAGGATCTACCAAGCCCTCACTAGACAAAATCCCTCTTTCATTGTAGCAATTGCATATGTGGATCCAACTTTTGTAACAGGATATTAGTGGGATATAGCCACCGATAGGTAATTTGGTGGTTATTCAGGGCTTTTGTGATTGTGCTAGCTGTCTTCTCCGATGTAGGGTAAAGGCTGACAGGTCAGCGAAGAAAGACAGATCCTGTAAGGTTTGGGGGATATTATCCCTGTTCCTAGTAACTGACATAAATCTTTCTTTTGTATGAAAAAAGTGGATTTGCACTATCGTATCCCTGGGTAGATGTGATGGGATATGTTTGGGCCTCGGCAACCTGTGTATGTAATCTATAAAAAGGTCTACAGGTGGTGCTTCAGGGAGTGTTTACTTTAGAATGCTGGTGAAGTAAGCCTTAAGGTCTGGAGGTTTGACTGATTCAGGAATCCACAGATTTTAACATTGCTCCATCGGGACCTGTCCTCCAAATATGCCAATTTTGATTTCATCCATGTTAGCTCATCCTCCCTTTCAGTGTGAGCGTCTACCAGGTTGTTAAAGGTAGATGCAAGTTCCTCCATTTTAGTCTCAATGTGTGTGACCCTCTTTGTTACTGCATTAACTTCTGTTTTAAATTGTTGCGTTAATGACAGGATATATGCATGAGGGGTGGATCTCAGGGATATTAGCATGTTCTTAAAAGTGGTATCCATAACTGGCATATTAGTTGTAGGAAAGTCGGAAATGGAGTCTTGTAACTCTCTAGTATCCTCCAGGGATGAGTCAAGACAGTTTTGCTCTTTGCTGGGCTGGATGTAGAAGATGGTGGGGTAGACTGTTCCCCTGCCCCCTGTCTGGCGCTGGATGTAGAGCCACACTATGAAGAGTAGCCTTGTGCATGCCCTGCAGGGCTGTCAGCACCATGTTGACTGTACTGTCTTCATGGCTGCAGGAGGAAATCTGTAATTTTCCCCGGCTTTGCATTACTTTTTCTCTTCCTTGCGGCCATCTCGGGTTCTTACCGTTGTGTTGACGGTAGAATGCAGGCTGTTCTAGAGACCAATGTTGCTGTGTAAAGCCCTGACAGTCCAGAGCTGACTCGCATCCATTCACTCCGCCGGATAGCCACGCCCCCTCTCGATTTCTATTTTTTTACCATGTGAGTGCGGTTATTGGACACAGCAATCACATAGTACAAGACCATGTTATCACCCTGACACAGCCGTAACGTGACCTGCTGTGTCTGGGCGACACACTGATCACCGGACACCCGAGTGTGTGCTCTATGAGCCGCACAGGAGCCACTGATGCGGGAGAACATTTAAACATATCCACCCGCATTACCATGCATCCTGTCTGGCTTATGTACATAAACAAAGTGATTACGTTGATTCAAGCTTGACCATTGTAACTATGCAATAAAGATAATACCTAGACTAAATTGGAAATATGAGGATGGGAGGTGATGGTGTTGCAGTTTTGAAGTGTTTTTGTGAACTACATTCACTGAAGTTGATTGCTCTAAAAAAAATCCATCCTTTGATTTTATAATGGTTAGTGAGGTCTTTTTTCATTTTTGACCACATTGACAAGAAAATTCCAACAAACAGTCTTAAAGAACAAAATGTTGAATGAAATTCTACTAATGTATAACCAGCTTTATTGTTCTGTAAAACTTCAAACATTTTAGAGGCATCTTCCAAGCATACCTTCTTCCATATGCAAATGAGGTGTTGTAGAATATTAGAACCATAAAAATATATCTAAAACACTAGCAGCGCTAAAAATAGGACAAAAGTAACTTCTCCAATAGTCCTTCAAAACACTAACAAACAGTCCAATCTGAGACCCCTATGTCATATAGAGTCCATCAATAAGGGTGGATATGACATAGGGGTCTCAGATTGGACTGTTTGTTAGTGTTTTGAAGGACTATTGGAGAAGTTACTTTTGTCCTATTTTTAGCGCTGCTAGTGTTGTAGAATATTAGAACCATAAAAATATATCTAAAACACCTCATTTGCATTCTACACCTCATTTAATATTCTACAACACCTCATTTGCATATTGTTTATTTTATAGCAGTTGCTTAGACCTTGTGTCATTGTTTATGTGCAAGTTGCCTTCTAAAATAAGTTTTGGGCGCAGGGTGAGTGGGTATATGCCATGGGTTCTCCTTATCAAACATATTCCTCACTCCTGGTGTTTATACCTTCTTCCATGTTGTTATTAAAGTTGCATGAAAAGATTTGTACAAAGTGCTGAAAATATATAACTCATCAGTGGCGTGTCTTACATGTGTGCAGTGTGTGTATGTGAGGCACAGCGGCCCCCGAGGGAAGGTGGGCCCACTGTGCCCTGACACACACAGCACACATGGAGGAAATAATTGTAAGTCCATAATATGCTCCTGTGCCCCATAATTTCATTAAAAAGGCCCAAGAAGAAGTAGCTGCTGCATTTCCCAACACTGCGATGCTAGCTTTGGCCATCCAAAACCACTAGCAGCCTGGCATAGTGATACAGTGAAAGTGGGGAAATCCAGCTTGCACAAGAGTCAGACTGCATCTGTTCTATCTCTCTACTGTCCTCCTAGCCCCTCCCTCACTCCGCTGCCTGTCCAATCTGACACTCTGCCTCCCATTTGTGTCCACCCAACCCCGCCCACACTTGTGCCACCTGCTTGCAATTCACTTGCCCTGTGCTGTGAGAGGAGTTCTCTAGACAGTTGTGAAGCATATTTGAAACAATAGCTGTTCGCTGCCACAGAGTGAGACACACGGAGGAAAACCAGCCTGAGAGGGAGAGGCATAAATGTGAGTGAGCCTTTTGCACCCAGAACAGCCCCGAATGTGCGAATGTGAAAAATGGGTACGTGGCCGTAAAAATGTGCGTAAGATATACAAAAATTTGTCAACCATTAATTAAAATTGTACAACTGTTATTTACACAAAAACATACATTTTAATTTTGGTATGAATTGTTGAATTCCTAAAATACACTGACCTTGCTGGTTTTTTATTCCTTTTTATTTTAAACAATGCTAGTAATGTGTAATGTTTTTGGAACCAATATTATGCTCTCTCTCTCTAAAAAAAAAAAAAAAAAATATATATATATATATATATATATATATATATATATATATATATATAGGGAGAGAGAGAGAGAGAGATACTGCCATATGCATTGTGTATGCCCAGGGACTTTTGTCATTTGGGAATTGGGATAGATTTCTTGTTACACTGAGCATGCTCAGCCACTTTGCCATTTGGGATATTTCTTGTTACACTGAGCATGCTCAGACACTTCGCTGTCTTCACAAACCACACACAATACCATTTCTGATGCAAATAAGTAACAATTTTGTGTATTTCCAAATGATAAGCTTTTTCACCACAAAAATGTAGTAATGTGTACTAGAGATCGACCGATTATCGGCAAGGCCGATATGAACTTTCCCCGATATATCGGAATTTTTTTTTTACCGATATTGCTGATATTTTTGTGACGTCATTCCGTATGCGTATTGCGCGCGCACACATTCTGCCTTCTAACACCGCCTCCCACACCTGCGCGGCCCGTACGTGATGCCATTTAACCGCACGCACTGCACTTAGGCCTGCCTCCCACAGCCTCGTGTTACAGCCAGCTGCAGTCCGGTCCGGTCACGCTGCCAGCCATCCATCCACCCACAGGCCCTGACCTCAGCCACCCACAACAACAGGATTCCAGCCCAGTGAGCAAGCAACAAGCTACTCAGATGATACCAAGCCAGCCACCCACCACCGTGACCAGTGTTCCAGCAAGCCAGCAGCAGTTACCTGCCACAACAGGCCAGGGTGAGTGAGTGACACCAAGGCAGCCACCCACACAACAACAGGGTGACCCCAAGCCAGCCCCCCACCACAGTGTTCCAGCAAGCCAGCCACCCACCACAGTGTTCCTGCAAGCTAGCCACCACAGTGTTCCAGCAAGACAGCCACCCACCACAGTAATCCAGCAAGACAGCCACCCACCACAGTGTTCCTGCAAGCTAGCCACCACAGTGTTCCAGCAAGACAGCCACCAACCACATTAATCCAGCAAGACAGCCACCCACCACAGTGTTCCTGTAAGCCAGCCAGCCACCACAGTGTTCCTGCAAGCCAGCCACCCATAACAGGCTGACACCAAGCAAGCCAACCAGGCACCACAGTGTTCCTGAAGCCAGCCAGCTAGCCACCCATAAGAGGGTGACATCGATCCAGCCAGCAACCACAGTGTTCCTCCTGCAAGCCAGCCAGCCACCCATAAGAGGGTGACACTAATCCAGCCAGCCACCACAGTGTTTCTTCAAGCCAGCCACCCATAACAGGCTGACACCAAGCCATTCAACCATCCTCCACAGACTGTTCCTGAAAGCCAGCCACCAATAACAAGGTGACACCAGTCACCAAGCCAGCCAGCCACCCATCCATAACAGGGTGATACCACCAAACCAGCCACCCCACCACAGATTGTTCCTGAAAGCCAGTCACCAATGACAAGGTGACACCAGTCACCAAGCCAGCCACTCACCACAGTGTTCCTGCAAGCAAGCCACCCATAACAGGGTGACCCCAAACCAGCTAGCCAGTGCCACCACAGTGTTCCTGCAAGCCAGCCACCCAGAACAGGGTGACACCAAGCCAGCCACACTGCCAGGCATCAGCCACCACCAACCCACAACAGGGTGCCAGTGCCAGCATCAGCAGCAACTTCAGCAAGCCATTTCTTTAATCTATTTTGTGTCTCAAGTTTAAATGGAGATGGATGAGGAGAAAGAGAGAGTAAAAGTGTGGTCTGGGACTATTTCTCATCTCAACCATCTCCAGGAAAAGCAGCAGTGTGCAACACATGTACAAGCAACATAAGCATGGAATCAGTAACTGCAAAAAAACAAAAATACCTCAAATTTTTGGGCCCATCTAAGAGTTAATCATATTGAATTGTATCATGCAGCACAGAAAAAAAAATAAATGAATGTCATTGTGATTTTGAAATACCTCCTCCACGATCCCAGACAACAATAAGAGATATGAAACAAAATATGAAAATATAAATCAGCGCTTATGATATAAAAGATGAGCAGCTAGCAAGGAAGTGTAAAATATACATATGCTAAAATAAAAAATTATAAAGGGGTTGCAGCGCTGCAACCCATTTTTTATTTTTTAACAATAAGAGATACGTTTGTGAAAAAAAAAAAAAACAGATGTCACTGTCTAGATTTAGATGGAAGATCCCAACCATTCCATTCGGTGAACGGGCAAACAGACAGTGTTTGAGTCAAACTTAGGTTTGACTCAAACACGAACCTCATCACTAATGAGGACACTGATGTTTAGAAGGAAGTGTCAGGTGCACACACTGCATATTATCTGGCATACGAACTAGGGTCAGAACTCCAACAAAATAGGAGAAAACCTTATTCAATTGCAGCAATACAGCACAGACTACCCAATACCGGAACTGGAAATTAGATGAGGACCGGGCAAGATCCACAGGTAGAATCTAATCACGCATAAAGAAGTAGAAATAATGCATATTAAAAATGTGCTTAATTTTTACATGCAAACAATGGGAGCTTTTAAAGTTTGAGTGAAATGGTTGTGCATTGTATATTCTTGAGATTATATATACAATCACCAATTAGTAAAGAAAAGCTTTAATCATAGAAACATAGAATGTGTCGGCAGATAAGAACCATTTGGCCCATCTAGTCTGCCCAATATATCTGAATCCTATGAATAGCCCCTGGCCCTATCTTATATGAAGGATAGCCTTATGCCTATCCCATGCATGCTTAAACTCCTTCACTGTATTTGCAGCTACCACTTCTGCAGGAAGGTTATTCCATGCATCCACTACTCTCTCAGTAAAGTAATACTTCCTCATATTACTTTTAAACCTTTGCCCCTCTAATTTAAACATTGTTATGTGACAGAAAAAGGTGCTAACCGTTATTGCTAACATCTTTTCTTAGTTTATCCAGCTTATTTAATTCTAATTAGCAAAATTTCAACAACGTTTGTATGGTCCCAGTCCTCCTGGGCCACTGTCTCTGTGTTTTCATTTCTGTAATTAATGTGTATGTAATTAACACAGTCATTCTTGTCTCTGAGGAGTGTGCATAACAAAGAATTGCCCTAAAAATATGGCCTATCGGTTGCCCAAGAGGGGAGGAGAGGAATACCTTTGGGCAAAATAGTAAAGTAGGCTAAAGGTTATGTAATAAGTAACAATTCCCAACCTCCATTTCAGGGAGCAATCTGCTATAAATTACGAGTTCAAAGGGAAAATAATTAAAATGTATGAAGTTGTTGTAAGAGAGGGTGGTTAGTTACTGTATAGTCATGTCATAGGTCTACTGTTCCCAGTAGTTAAAGCCGTATAATGACAGTAAATGTGACTGCTGCAGGTGTGCTTATTGGAGCATATTCTACATATAACCTTTTGTGATTGTTAGCCAGTTCATTAATGTAGCTTTTGTTACATTATTCTGTATCTTTGTAGAACATCAGCAGCATGTCTCATGATAAAAAAAAAAAAAATTGCAATATGCTCTTGTGCTACAGCAGAGTTTAATTCTAGGATTGGTATAAATATACTTTAACAAAGCCAGTACTTGAATTGGCAATACAGTTTTATCAATTCATATGACCTTTCCAGAACTTCAAGCACATTAGCAATTCACCTTACTTATTATCACCACCACCACCAGATGAAGCTGGCATGTATCATCACTTCATTATGAAATGACCTGAAAACTCTACAGAAATATACTTGTTCGGGAAATTTCTAGCTATGATAGACTGCTGCAGGCAGTTGGGAAGACATTTACTAAGAATCAAATAAAGGAGAATACATTTCCTTACACATTATGGGCTTATTTCTCAATAAAATATTACATATAGTATTCTCATTGCTGTGTATTGTTTTAGTTTTCGTTTTACTATCCAAAATTGATTTATTTGGAAAATCTGTTACTCACAGGTAAGATAAATTCACTGTATGCATGGTATATTTATGGCACACATTATTTTGTCATATATACAGTATGTGAGAAATAAGTGTATGCACTCAAAAGAAGTTAATGCACACTGTTCTTCACTGTAACCCAGTTTTGTAGAATTTTCTTTCTATTTATTTTATGCAAATCTAATTAAATGTAATGTACTTTTCTTTAGAATGTATTTCACTTTTATCATAGTTCATGAAAACCTTTATTAGCAGTATTTTTAATGAATTTATGTGATTCTTCAATTAAATGCTAGCATAATGGTAAACTCGTGATTGTATTCTGCATTATTTAAAGAGACATGGATATACATATACTTTGCTTTTTTTTTTTAATTGTGAGACATCTTAAAACAGAGTTGAATGGTGGTAGTACTTTTAAAGGAAAAAAAAATTAAAATAATAAATGCACATTTTTTTTCTCTTAGGTGCCTACCCCCCTCCTCCTCCCCCCCCCCCCTTCCTGACCAGGCCATTTTTTTGGACAATGTTAGATTTCTCTTGCTTTAATAAAAATTTAGAAAACCATAAAAATCTAATTCCATCATCAATTTAGGCCAATATGTATTCTGCTACATATTTTTGCTAAAAAAAAAAAAAAAAGATCCCAAAAAGCGTATATTGATAGTTTTGCGCAAAGGTTATAGCCTCTAAAAACTATGGGATATATTTATGAAATTTTTATTTATTTTTTTTTTACTAGTAATGGCGGGGATCAGCGACTTGTAGTGGGACTGCAATATTGCGGTGGACAAATTGAACACCTAACAGACATTTTTGACACTTTTTTGGTAAACATGACACCAATACAGTGATCAGTGCTAAAAAATATGCACTGTCTTTGTACTAATGACACTGGCTGGAAAGAGGTTAACCTCAGGGGCGATGAAAGGGTTATATGTGTGCCTAGCTGGTGATTCAGTGTAGTGGGTTTTTTATTTTTTTTACTAGTGAAAGGCATGGATTGGTGTCCCTGCTGCACAGAAACACAGGATCCATGTCTTGTTTATATAGGTAGATTGCCATTCTGCCTGTGTACAGAATGATCAGCAGGTGCCGGCAGATATCAGGTCCGTGGGACCCACTGATCAACTCACGCTGCGAATTAACTTATGCCCGATACCAATATACATCTGTGATTCTGCTCAGCGCAGCTTCCCTGTAGCAGTAAATAGGGCGGTCAGCAAGCTGGTAAATACAATTATTCCAGAGATTTTTAAGTGTAACTCCTCTTTTTTTGAGGGAAAAAAACAACATTCCCCTGGGTGATCTATGTACATTGCAAGGATTTTAATAAACTTTGTTGCGGATTCCTACATTTTTGTAAATCTGAAATAATCACTGCTTGTTCCTCTGTGCCCCTGTGGTAAGTGAGTCTAATGGGAGTGGTTTCAAAATGATCAACCAGCTGCAGCACCTGCAGAGCTCTGAGGAAAGCTGCTGCTCCCTTTTAGATTTGTTCCTATTGGGTGTATGGCACCAAAAATGACATTTTTGTTGCAGGGGATGCCTGAAATCTGACTTGCATCTTAATGCAGATTTCTGGGAAAATTGGCGAGCCAATCACACAAGCAGCAAATTATGTTTCTGGGGTATGGTCAGTTGAGCGAACACCTGGATGTCTGTGTTCAGCGGGTTCGGCCGAACTTGAAAAAAAAGTCCGGGTTTGTGAACCGGACTTAATACGAACTTTGCCCCGATGCCGAACACCATTGAAGTCAATGGAGACCCGAACTTTTGAGCACTAAAATGCCTCTAAAACAAACATGGAAAGGGCTAGAGGGCTGCAAATGGCAGCAAAATCATCTTAAGAGCATGACAAGTGCTCTGCAAACAAATGTGGACAGGGAAATAACTTAAAATAACATAAATAACAGAAAAATAAAAAATAATCCTCTTGAATGATGTAGGAGGAGGACGAGGCCCATATGGAGTAGGAGGTTGAGGTGGCGGAGGGTATGGCGGTGGATATGGCAGTGTAGGTGGAAGCAGCAGTGGCAGTGGAGGAGGACAAGGTAGCCAACGCTGGTTTTGGTTTTTAATAAAAGAAATTGTTAAATTCGGGTACACCCCAAAAGAGTAAGAAAGATCAAATCCAGCAATAGCTGGGTAAGGCCGGTATACATGTCTATTTTGCACAAGGTATAGACAATTCCTGTGGGATCCATGCCTGGTTAATTTTAATGAACGTGAGCTTGTCCGCATTGGCTCTGGACAGGCGGCTGCGCTTGTCTGTGATAACGCCCCCTGCCGTGCTAAACACCTGTTCAGATAATACACTGGCTGCAGGGCAGGCCAGCACCTCCAAGGCGTAAAGGGAATGCTCAGGCCATGTGCCCAACTTGGAGACCCAGAAGTTGAAGGGGGCAGACCAGTCATTCAGTACGTCTAGGCGTGTGCACACTAGGGATGATCGAACGGTTCGGGTCCACCATCGGTTCGGCCCGAACATTGGGTGTTCGAGGTTCGGCCGAATTTAGAACTTTTTGCCCAAAAAGTTCGGAATTCGGCAACCAGAACCGCCCAAAATGCAATGCTTCAGGAAATGGGCTTTAAAAGCCCGTGATTGGACCAGAACCATTAGCAAAAGCCAATTGAGGGGGCAGGAGAATGCTAGGAATGTGATTGGAGTGACTAGGGGGTCCCTAGACCAATCATTAGTGAATACGCCCCCCAGTATATAAGATCGCCCCCGCCATATTCCCAGCATTGTTATACTGGACATGGAAGAGAGTGGAAGCAGTTCTGTTAATTTTACTTTAAAAGTGTCATTTAGCTATTTTTAGTGTGAGGAAAGGGATATCTAGTGTAGTTAGAGTGCTCCTTTACACTTAAGTTAGCTTCAAAAATTTAGTTTCTGTAGGGAAAGTGTTAAGTGTAAGGGGACCGTAGTGTAGTGTAGGGTTAACTGACAGTGACTGCTATGGCAGGGTGACAAAACCCTTCCATAGCAGGGTGACCGCTATAGAGAAATGATCATTTCTCTGAGTTGCTTCGGGACAGGTATGTGGCTTCTCACCAACAAGCATTTTTTATGCTGCAGGGGCTGCCACTGCCAGTGCTTTTTTGAGGACATGTTTGATGTCAGATATGACATCTGAACATGTGTATAGGGGGTATATATAGACATATATGTCTGAATATATACCCCTAGACATATATAGGTGTTATAGTAGCAGAAATAAATGCTTGCACTAATGAAATCATTTACAGTAATATATTTCTGCTACTATCACACCTATATATGTCTAGGGGTATATATTCAGACATATATGCCTATATATACCCCCTATACACATGTTCAGATGTTTTGCCTGCCTCAAAAGAACCCCAAAAAATGCCAAAAAAACGCTAGCGTCAAAAAAAAAAATGCCCAGGTGTGTTTTTGCTGGCATTTTTTGGGGGGTTTTGGAGGCAGGCAAAACATCAGAACTTGTGCACAGTACCACTATACACAAGTTCAGATGTTTTGCCTGCCTCAAAAGAACCCCAAAAAATGCCAAAAAAAAACGCTAGCGTCAAAAAAAAAATGCCCAGGTGTGTTTTTGCTGGCATTTTTTGGGGGGTTTTGGAGGCAGGCAAAACATCAGAACTTGTGCACAGTACCACTATACACAAGTTCAGATGTTTTGCCTGCCTCAAAAGAACCCCAAAAAATGCCAAAAAAAAACGCTAGCGTCAAAAAAAAAATGCCCAGGTGTGTTTTTGCTGGCATTTTTTGGGGGGTTTTGGAGGCAGGCAAAACATCAGAACTTGTGCACAGTACCACTATACACAAGTTCAGATGTTTTTCCTGACTGCAAAGAACCCAAAAAAAATGCCTGCTATTAAACCGGCAAGGTGTTACAGCAGAGAAGCCATATTCCTGTGCTTAAAGTTTTCTAATACAAACAATCTTTTTTTTTATGGTTCTGGACATGCTACAGACCTGAAACTTCACATGTACACTTTTTAGACCCCCCAGATCTGAAATCCAAAGTAAAAATAAAAAAAATCTCTTTTTTTTTTTTTATAATTTTTCAATCATTGGCTTTTTTATCAAAAATGACAATTTTTAAGAACTTTTTTTTGTGTGATTTTGTGTCTGAGGGGTCTAAAAGGTGTACCTGTGAAGTTTCAGCTCTGTAGCATGTCCAGAACCAGAAAAAAAGATCATATAGGTGTTAAAGTTAAAGGAGGGTCCCGACCCACATCCCTGTTCTACTGAAAAATTATCTTTTTTTTTTTCATGGTTCTGGACATGCTACAGAACTGAAACTTCACATGCACACCTTTTAGACCCCCCCAGATACTAAATCCAAAGTAAAAATCAAAAAATCTCTTTTTTTTTTTTTTTTTTAAATTTTTCAATAATTGGCTTTTTTATCAAAAATGACAATTTTTAAGAACTTTTTTTTGTGTGATTAATAGTTAATGGGGCATGACCCAGAACCCTAGGCACTTTTTAGGGGCATTTATTGGGTTTTAGGGCTTAAAAATTGTGTTTTTTGATTACAGAAGTTCGGGTCCCATTGATTTCAATGGGGTTCTGAAATCCGAACCAAACTTTCGTGAAGTTCGGGTCGAACCGAACTTTTCAAAAGTTCGATCATCCTTAGTGCACACGTACTGCTCCACCATGTTTGTGAAATGCTGCCTCCTGCTAAGATGTTCCATATCAGCTGCTGGTACAGCTGCTTGTTGCGTGCTGACAAAGCTTTTCCACATTTCGGCCATGCTAAACCTGCCTTCTGAGGTGCTGGCGGTGCCCTGGCAGTGTTGACGACCTCTTCTTCCTCCTCCCCTGCCTTGGCATTGTGCTTCCACTGTGCCCCCGCTGTCAGGTGGGAATGCCACCAGCAGCCCGTCTACCAGCGTGCACTTGTACTCGCGCATCTTCCGATCACGCTCCAGTGAGGGAATTAAGGACGGTACGTTGTCCTTGTAATGGGGATCCAGCAGGGTGGCCACCCAGCAATCAGCACAAGTTACTATATGGGAAACTCAGTGGTCGTTGCGGAGACACTGCAGCATGTAATCGCTCATGTGTGCCAGTCTGCCCAGAGGCAATGAAAAGCTATCCTCTGTGGGAGGTGTATTGTCTGTGTCCTCCATATCCCCCCAGCCACGCACCAGTGATGGCCATGAGCAGGCCTGGGTGCCACCCTACTGTGAACATGGTTCCATATCCTCCTCCATCTCCTCCTCCTCATCCTCCAGAACTGTGCCCCTGCTGGACAATTGTGTCCCTGGCGTTTGTGTGTGCAGGAACCCACCCTCGGAGCCACTTGCGAATAACTGCCCTGAAAGCCTTGGAAATGTTACCTCTTCATCCTCCTCCTCATCCTGTGCCACATCCTCTTCCATCATCGCCCGAAGTGTTTTTTCAAGAAGGCATAGAAGTGGGATAGTTAGGCTAAGAACGGTGTCATCGGCACTGGCCATGTTGGTGGAGTACTCGAAACAGCGCAACAAGGTACACAGGTCTCGCATGGTGGCCCAGTTATTGGTGGTGAAGTGGTTCTGTTCCGCAGAGTGACTCACGCGTGCTGCAGCTGAGACTCCACTATGGCCTGCTGCTGCTCGCACAGTCTGGCCAGCATGTGCAAGGTGGAGTTCCACCTTGTGGACGCGTCGCATATGAGACGGTGAGCGGGAAGGCCGAAGTTACGCTGCAGCGCTGACAGGCAAACAGGAGCAAGGTGAGAACGCCGAAAGTGCGCACAGATGGCCCGCACTTTCTGCAGAAGCTCTGACATATTGGGGTAATTTCTAAGGAACCTCTGCACCACCAAATTCAGCAATTCAAATCTGTAAAGAAAAGCGCACGCAACCTCGGGCAATAACGCTTTAATAAAGGACAACAACACAGTACATTGGAATTGCACTCACACTTTTCCTTTAAGACAATCGCTTTACAGCATTCCAACACCACCAAAATTCAGCACACGCGCCAAGCAAGGGATGTGTGTCAAACCGGCTAGGCCCAGAGCTGCTACGAGATTTCACACACCACCAGGCCGGGCTTGAGGCTCACTGACAGCAACCACTCATCGGTCTGCTGTTCAATGCCCCTCCACAACTCCTGCGCGGTGTGTGGTTTTTTCCCCCAAACAGGCAAGTTTTAAAACTGCCTGCTGTTGTTTACCCCTGGTTGTGGTGAAGGTGTTACGCTGAAGGTGTTACGCTGACTGGAAGAGGAGGCGGTAGAGGATGAGGAAGCGGAGTAGGAGGAGTTAGGAACAGGAGGCAAACTAAAGCGCCCTGCAATCCTCAGTGGTGGAAGGACATGCGCCAAACTGCTATCTGCCTCAGGCCCAGCCGCCACTGCATTTACCCAGTGTGCTGTTAGGGAGATAGAACGTCCCTGACCATGCTTACTGTTCCACGTATCCGTAGTTAGGTGGACATTGCCACAGATGGCGTTGCGCAGTGCACACCTGATTTTGTCACCCACTTGGTTGTGCAGGGAAGGGATGGCTTGCCTGGAAAAGTAGTGGTGGCTGGGCACGACGTACTGTGCGACAGCCACCGCCACAAGGTGTAAATATGTGTGTGTGTGTGTGTATATATATATTGTAAGGGGTTGGCTCGGTAGCGGGTGTGGGTGACCCCCTGGGTGGGTTCGCTACACAGAGAGACAGCCGAGGAATGGTTGAAAACAACGGTCTATGGTTTATTCTTACAATTTGCTGGAACAAGTGCAAGTATCCAAACAGCATAAATCAAACAAAACATAAAATAAACCCTGGCCACTTGGTGCGTCTACCTTCACAACACAGGAACCTACCTATGGAGTC
Organism: Pelophylax lessonae; assembly: GCF_965119305.1. Lineage (NCBI taxonomy): Eukaryota > Metazoa > Chordata > Amphibia > Anura > Ranidae > Pelophylax > Pelophylax lessonae. Next base: position 208,342,923 of record NC_138776.1, on the reverse strand, counting down.
TGTCACAACCTACTGCTGGGCAGACACTGCTGGTCATACATCAGTAAACCATAGTCTATTTGTTTGTTTTTCTTTTCACACAGAAAAAGTCCACACCACCTCACCTTCAGAAGTCTCTCAGCTCACTGCTCTCCTTAACGCACAAAGCCTCAGGATGCAGCAATCAGTAGTCATCCTCTGGATAACTTATAGAGGCCTTAATTGCCTCATTCTGAATAGCTGAAGCTTTCCAACATCCTTAAGCCTTTCTGGCTACCTCCGCAGCCGACACCTAAAAGTAATTGGTGAATTGTCTAAACAAGGCAGAAATGTATCTCCCGTCTGTGACAACACCCACAGATTTACCTGACTTCCTGTCACAATATATATATATATATATATATATATATATTTACTTTAACTTATTTATAGTTATTTATTATATTATAATTTATGATTTTGTGTTTCAAACTTTATCATACCCGAGATGTTATAAAGAAGAACGCACAGTAAAAAAAAAAAACCTATTTGGAACTAGTTGATTTGGGCTGCTCGTCCTTAAGAATTACTAGCAAAATAATGGTACCGCTTTCAGCACCTAAAATCGGAAACAATCATATCACCAGGGAGGTTAAACCTAACAGCCCTGGGTGCTGCTGAGGACAAAAGAACTGTTTAAAGGCATCGGTCAGCTGTCCGCCTTCTCCACCGCTCCTCCTTTGGCTGAACGATGCCTCAGAAACACGTCTGGAGATGTTGACCTCCCAGTGTCTGGAAAGGCGGTACACACATTTTTTTTTCAAGGCCTCCTCAAGATGTTTCATCCTCTGCTCCCTCTGAGAAGGCAGGATGAGCTCTGTAACTTTACCCTTGTAACGTGGATCAAGAAGGGTTGCCAACCAGTAATTATCCCTCTCCTTGATAGCACAAATCTTCAGGTCCTTTTGCAGGCTTTGCAGTATCAGGGAGCCCATGCAACGTAAGTTGGAGCAGGCATGAGCTTCTGAGTCCTCTGGGTCACTAAGGATGACATTGTCAGCAGGAGCAACCATGTACAACTCCTGTGCTTTCTGGGGAATCAAAACCATCCCTTGAAGACTGCTGTATGCTATCCTCTTCCTCTATATCCATGCTGCCGAAATCCTCATCCTCCTCCTCTTCTTCCTGTGTGTTTTGTGGCCCTGCAGGAATGATATCTGCATAAAGGGGGCCTTGTGAGGAAAGGAAGTCCTCCTCTTCCTGCCGCTGTTTTGCCTCAAGTGCCCTGTCCATAATTCCATGCAGCATGTGCTCCAGCAGGTAGACTAGCAGCATAGTGTCACTGATGCTTGCATCGTCCTGGCTCACCATCCTTGTGGCCTCCTCAAATGGTGACAGGATGATGCATGCATCCTTAATCAAAAGCCACTAGCATGGCAAAGAAAAACCAAGCTCCCCTGACCCTGTCCTTGTGCCATACTCACACAGGTACTCGTTGATGGCCCTCTGCTGCATGTGCAGCCGCTGCAGCATTGCCAACATTGAGTTCCACCTGGTGGGCACGTCACAAATGAGGTGGCTGGTGGGCAGGTTGAATTCCCCTTGAATGACAGATAAGCAAACACTGGCATTGAACGAACAGTGGAAATGGCCACAGACTTTTCTGGCCTGCTTTAGGAGTTCTTGGAAGCCCGGGTATCTGGTACAAACGCTGCACCACCAGATTCAGAACATGTGCTAAGTGTCCCTGTCGGAGGGCGGAGAGAAGGTTGGTGCCATTGTCGCATACAACCATTCCTGGCTCAAGCTGTTCTGGCGTCAACCATCTCTGAGCCTGCCCCTGCAGAGCTGACAGAATCTCTCGACCGGTGTGACTACTATCCCCTAGACAGACCAACTGAAGCACAGCATGGCATCTTTTAGCCTGACTGCTTTCGTAGCCCCTTGAACACTTTGGGAGCACTGCTGCTGCAGAGGAGAATTGAACAGAAGAGGACATGGAAGGAGGAGGTGGTGGTGGTGGTGGAGTAGCCAGATGTGGCAGAACCAGCACCAGCTTTTTGGAGGCATGGTGGCAAAACAAGCTGCAAGACCGAACCCGGTCCTGCATCCTTCCCAGTTGCCAGATGAGTTACCCAGTGCATCCTGGAAGAAATGTAACATCCCTGTCCATGCCTGCTGAACCAAGAGTCAGCAGTAATGTGCCACTTCCTGCTGACCACTTTACCGTCAAGTGGAAGGTATTGTTTTGGCCTTGTTGGACAGAGAGCCGGATTGGCCTTGCGTGAAAATAAATGCCTTTTTGGGACCTGCCACTGTGGTACAGCACATTCCACAAATTCATGAAAAGGAGCTGAGTCTACCAGCTGAAAAGGCAGCAACTGTAATGCTAGCAGTTTGGCCAAGCTAGCATTAAGACACTGAGCATTTGGATGGCTGGGACAGTATTTCTTTCTATGGTTCAAATACTGGGGTAGTGAAATTTGCCTGCTGCTCAAATCAAGCGGTGGTGTACTGCTAGCAGATTGGGTGCAAGTCTCTTTGCCACTCATTGCTATACCATCACCCCTCTCAATGCTGGTATTTGAGAAGGCATGAGGTATAGTAGGGTTAGAGATCGTAGATGAGGAGCAAGGTGATGTATGCTTGTTTTGATCTGGTGCCTCTTTTAGGTGCTGTTGCCAACAGACTGCATGGCAGGTCGTCATTAGGGATGATCGAACTTTTGAAAAGTTCGGTTCGACCAGAACACCCGAACTTCACGAAAGTTCGGTTCGGATTTCAGAACCCCATTGAAATCAATGGGACCCGAACTTCTGTAATCAAAAAACACCATTTTTAAGCCCTAAAACCCAATAAATGCCCCTAAAAAGTGCCTAGGGTTCTGGGTCATGCCCCAGGGACTATTAATCACACAAAAAAAGTTCTTAAAAATTGTCATTTTTGATAAAAAAGCCAATTATTGAAAAATTAAAAAAAAAAAAAAAAGAGATTTTTTTGATTTTTACTTTGGATTTAGTATCTGGGGGGTCTAAAAGGTGTGCATGTGAAGTTTCAGCTCTGTAGCATGTCCAGAACCATGAAAAAAAAAAGATAATTTTTCAGTAGAACAGGGATGTGGTTCGGGAGCCTCCTTTAACTTTAACACCTATATGATCTTTTTTTCTGGTTCTGGACATGCTACAGAGCTGAAACTTCACAGGTACACCTTTTAGACCCCCCAGACACAAAATCACACAAAAAAAAGTTCTTAAAAATTGTCATTTTTGATAAAAAAGCCAATTATTGAAAAATTAAAAAAAAAAAAAAAAAAAAAAGAGATTTTTTGATTTTTACTTTGGATTTAGTATCTGGGGGGTCTAAAAAGTGTACATGTGAAGTTTCAGGTCTGTAGCATGTCCAGAACCAGAAAAAAAAAAGATTGTTTGTATTAGAAAACTTTAAGCACAGGAATATGGCTTCTCTGCTGTAACACCTTGCCGGTTTAATAGCAGGCTTTTTTTGGGTTCTTTGCAGTCAGGAAAAACATCTGAACTTGTGTATAGTGGTACTGTGCACAAGTTCTGATGTTTTGCCTGCCTCCAAAACCCTCCAAAAAATGCCAGCAAAAACACACCTGGGCATTTTTTTTTTTGACGCTAGCGTTTTTTTGGCATTTTTTGGGGTTCTTTTGAGGCAGGCAAAACATCTGAACATGTGTATAGGGGGGATATATAGACATATATGTCTGAATATATACCCCTAGACATATATAGGTGTGATAGTAGCAGAAATAAATGCTTGCGCTAATGAAATCATTTACAGTAATATATTTCTGCTACTATCACACCTATATATGTCTAGGGGTATATATTCAGACATATATGCCTATATATACACCCTATACACATGTTCAGATGTTTTGCCTGCCTCAAAAGAACCCCAAAAAATGCCCAAAAAACGCTATCGTCAAAAAAAAAAAAATGCCCAGGTGTGTTTTTGATGGCATTTTTTGGGGGGTTTTGGAGGCAGGCAAAACATCAGAACTTGTGCACAGTACCACTATACACAAGTTCAGATGTTTTGCCTGCCTCAAAAGAACCCCAAAAAATGCCCAAAAAAACGCTAGCGTCAAAAAAAAAAATGCCCAGGTGTGTTTTTACTGGCATTTTTTGGGGAATTTTGGAGGCAGGCAAAACATCAGAACTTGTGCACAGTACTACTATACACAAGTTCAGATGTTTTTCCTGACTATATATGTCTCGGGGTATATATTCAGACATATATGCCTATATATACACCCTATACACATGTTCAGATGTTTTGCCTGCCTCAAAAGAACCCCAAAAAATGCCAAAAAAAACGCTAGCGTCAAAAAAAAAATGCCCAGGTGTGTTTTTGCTGGCATTTTTTGGGGATTTTGGAGGCAGGCAAAACATCAGAACTTGTGCACAGTACCACTATACACAAGTTCAGATGTTTTTCCTGACTGCAAAGAACCCAAAAAAATGCCTGCTATTAAACCGGCAAGGTGTTACAGCAGAGAAGCCATATTCCTGTGCTTAAAGTTTTCTAATACAAACGATCTTTTTTTTTCTGGTTCTGGACATGCTACAGACCTGAAACTTCACATGCACACCTTTTAGACCCCCCAGATACTAAATCCAAAGTAAAAATCAAAAAATCTCTTTTTTTTTTTTTTTTTTTTTTTTTTTTTTTTAATTTTTCAATAATTGGCTTTTTTATCAAAAATGACAATTTTTAAGAACTTTTTTTGTGTGATTTTGTGTCTGGGGGGTCTAAAAGGTGTACCTGTGAAGCTTCAGCTCTGTAGCATGTCCAGAACCCCAAAAAAAGATCATATAAGTGTAAAAGAGGGGTCCCACCATCCCTGCTCTACTGAAAAATTATCTTTTTTTCTGGTTCTGGACATGCTACAGAGCTGAAACTTCACAGGTACACTTTTTAGACCCCCCAGACACTAAATCCAAAAAAAGTCATGCCTGCCTCCAAAAATGCCCGATAAATGCAAGAAAAAGCGCCGTAGAGAAGCCGTATTCCTGTTCTAATAAAAATTATAAGAAAATGCTAATTTTTGGGGGGTTCTGGACATGCTACAGAGCTGAAACTTCACATGTACACTTTTTAGACCCCCCAGATACTAAATCCAAAGTAAAAATTAAAAAATCTCTTTTTTTTTTTTTTTTTTTTTTTTTTTTTTTAATTTTTCAATAATTGGCTTTTTTATCAAAAATGACAATTTTTAAGAACTTTTTTTTGTGTGATTTTGTGTCTGGGGGGTCTAAAAGGTGTACCTGTGAAGTTTCAGCTCTGTAGCATGTCCAGAACCATAAAAAAAAAGATCGTTTGTATTAGAAAACTTTAAGCACAGGAATATGGCTTCTCTGCTGTAACACCTTGCCGGTTTAATAGCAGGCATTTTTTTGGGTTCTTTGCAGTCAGGAAAAACATCTGAACTTGTGTATAGTGGTACTGTGCACAAGTTCTGATGTTTTGCCTGCCTCCAAAACCCCCCAAAAAATGCCAGCAAAAACACACCTGGGCATTTTTTTTTTGACGCTAGCGTTTTTTTTGGCATTTTTTGGGGTTCTTTTGAGGCAGGCAAAACATCTGAACTTGTGTATAGTGGTACTGTGCACAAGTTCTGATGTTTTGCCTGCCTCCAAAACCCCCCAAAAAATGCCAGCAAAAACACACCTGGGCATTTTTTTCTTTTGACGCTAGCGTTTTTTTTGGCATTTTTTGGGGTTCTTTTGAGGCAGGCAAAACATCTGAACTTGTGTATAGTGGTACTGTGCACAAGTTCTGATGTTTTGCCTGCCTCCAAAACCCCCCAAAAAATGCCAGCAAAAACACACCTGGGCATTTTTTTTTTTGACACTAGCGTTTTTTTGGCATTTTTTGGGGTTCTTTTGAGGCAGGCAAAACATCTGAACATGTGTATAGGGGGTATATATAGGCATATATGTCTGAATATATACCCCTAGACATATATAGGTGTGATAGTAGCAGAAATATATTACTGTAAATGATTTCATTAGCGCAAGCATTTATTTCTGCTACTATCACACCTATATATGTCTAGGGGTATATATTCAGACATATATGTCTATATATACCCCCTATACACATATTCAGATGTCATGTCTGACATCAAACATGTCCTCAAAAAAGCACTGGCAGTGGCAGCCCCTGCAGCATTAAAAAATGCTTGCTGGTGAGAAGCCACATTCCTGTCCCGAAGCAGAGAAATGATCATTTCTCTATAGCGGTCACCCTGCTATGGAAGGGTTTTGTCACCCTGCCATAGCAGTCACTGTCAGTTAACCCTACACTACACTACGGTCCCCTGACACTTAACACTTTCCCTACAGAAACTAAATTTTTGAAGCTAACTTAAGTGTAAAGGAGCACTCTAACTACACTAGATATCCCTTTCCTCACACTAAAAATAGCTACATGACACTTTTAAAGTAAAATTAACAGAACTGCTTCCACTCTCTTCCATGTCCAGTATAACAATGCTGGGAATATGGCGGGGCGATCTTATATACTGGGGGGCGTATTCACTAATGATTGGTCTAGGGACCCCCTAGTCACTCCAATCACATTCCTAGCATTCTTCTGCCCCCTCAATTGGCTTTTGCTAAGGGTTCTGGTCCAATCACGGGCTTTTAAAGCCCATTTCCTGAAGCATTGCATTTTGGGCGGTTCTGGTTGCCGAATTCCGAACTTTTTGGGCAAAAAGTTCTAAATTCGGCCGAACCTCGAACACCCAATGTTCGGGCCGAACCGATGGTGGACCCGAACCGTTCGATCATCCCTAGTCGTCATATGCCTTGTCAAGCATGTGGTGCCCAAGCGGCTGGTGTTCTGGCCATGCTTGATCCACTTTAGACATATGCAAACAGCAACACTGTGGTCTACTGCACAGATGCTGAAAAAAGCCCACACTTTTTGGCGTCTGTGGGGATTTTGCAGCACCCTGCACCTGTGGAGCTCTGTGCTGTGATGCAATAGGTTGGCTACTGCTATGGCGGCCCCTAGAGCATATCCTGCCTCATTGGAGTTTTGCATCCTCCCCCTTCCTCCTCCTCTATCCTGTCAGGCACCCAAGTACAGTCAGTGACCTCATCATCTCCTCCCTCCTCGTCACTGGAGCAAACTTGGCAATATGCTTCAGCTGTGGCAACATGACTGCTGGTTTCTTGTCCGTCATTGTCACCCCCTCTTTCTGTGCTCACGTTATTCCCTTCATCAACCTGGGAACCAACATTACAGCTTTCAAATTGCTGTGCATCTTCCAGGAGCATGTCACTGACTCTATAATCAAATTGTTCAAGTGACTCCTCCATGCATGATGGTGGGGCAACTGAAGGAGTAGCTGTAGAGAAGGAGCCTGGGGAGAAGGAGCCTGTGGAATGGGCTGCTTTGGCAGCTGCGAGGAAGGAAAACTACTGGGAGTGTGGGTGTCAGAGGAAGAGGAGGATGAGAATGGCTTATTGATCCACTCCACCAACTCTTCCACATGTTGTGGATGAATAGCACGGGCAGACATGGAAATAAAAAATGGCGTGCCCCGTCTGCAGAGGATGCACTATGTCGACTGTGACCACCACTTTTCACAATGGACACAGAGGCTGTTTGCCCTCTTTTCGTGGCATGTGAGCGTCGGCCTCTCCTTGTCGGCCTTTCGGACATGTTGATGCAGATCGAGTATCTATTGGTCAGTTGCTTATACCCTATATTGAAGACCTGATATGATGTAATTGATAGCCCTGTAGATGAGCTGTTGGGGTTATAGATGTACGAAAGTGTCCGATTATCAATACTCTCACTGATATCTGATGTAATCTATAATCATATAAATGGATGATCTGTGATCCCTATAGAAAGATCCACAACTGAGCAAAGGTTACTGTGGCTGATTTCTGCAGTGATCTCTATTCCTACAGGTCTGAGACCCCTATAGAAAGATCCACAACTAAGCAAAGATTACTGTGGCTGATTTCTGCAGTGATCCGTATTCCTACAGGTCTATGAATATTTTAGAATGTTGCAGAAACTGACCGATGAACAATACTGTGACTGGTATCTGATGTAAAGAAAGACCGCTCTCCCTAGCTCACACAGGAACCTTTGCCCTCCCTACACTGCTACTCACTCACTGGCGCTATACTGTCTGATATGATGTAAAGAAATCAATCTATCCCTACCTCACACAGGAACCTGTCCCTCCCCACACTGCTAGGAATGTCTCTCTGCACTGTCTGACTCAAAAAAAAAGAATCTCTCCCTGCCTGAATCACGTGCCTGCCCCTGTCTAATCGCCCGCACAATGACACTACATGCCGCGGCTGCGCGAGCAGCCTTTATGTAGTGTGGGGCATGTACTTGGCTCCTAAGCTATGATTGGCTAAAGGCAGCCTGCCTTTAGTCCAATCATGGCAGAGGTTATTTGATTGGCCAAAGCATGAGGTCAGGGTGCATGCTTTGGCCAATCACATAACCCACGGCACGCATGCAGTGCATTATGGGAAACTCCTATTTCCCACGAAGAAGCACATTTGTTCGTCATTCGACAAACGATCAAATTTGCTATGTTCGAGTCTAACTTACCTTTGACTCGAACTCGAAGCTCATCCCTAATTGGAATATCCTTGATAATCCCTGGATGTCCCTTACTATTTTTGTATTTTAATGTTTGTTATATATTTTTGTATTTATGTACATATGTGACCACCTAAAATGGCACATATATTATAATTACTCAATAATTTGCAAATGCTGGATAGAACAGTTAAATCTATGAATGAACAATGAAGAAAAAAATCCATGTAATACAGTAAAATGCCACTATTTGCAAGCCATGTAGATTAATAAAGATAGGCAAATACATACAATATTTAATTTCTAAATCCAAGTGAGAGAATGACCTTTTTATACCGAACCAAATCTGCATATTTAAAAAGTCAACAAAATATAACACATGAAAACATATTTAAAAATTACAATCATCAATGTTTATTTTAAAACCAAAAGAAGAGACATAAATCTGCTCCACATCCTTTTAAAAATCTGAAAATTACATACATAGTACGCTATGATATTTTTTATCAATATACATCTCTTAAAGCGATATTTAAACTAAATATGTAATATTTTGCAGCTTACCTATTAATGGATGTGGTGGCTGTATTAGTTTTCTTTTTTTTTTTTTTTTTGGGGGGCTTTTTTTCTCCTACTCTTTGTTTTCACCTGGTGATCTGACCAGTAACACACCTCTTTTATTAGAAGATAAATGTGTTAAATAGAAGCTGAGCATTCTGTTTTTTTTTTTTTTGCTTTTTTTTTTTTAATATGTTTATTGGAATTTTACATAAAGGAACAATAATGGAATATGCACAAACTGTATTAGAAAGAAGTAGAAAAAGGAAAGTGAATACTCCGCTATTGAAGGAAGTAGGGACAATCATCACCTAACAGGAGATGAAATATATAACTTCATACATATAAACATGTTCAAGCAAGGATGGCAAGCCAAACAAGGAATTATTGACCAACTGGGAGCAAATTTTGCACCAGAGAAGCGGCAACAACCAGATTTAGTCCACCACACCCGCCAAAATCTTCCTGTATCTTCAAAGAAGAAAATTACATCATTTTGGGGGCCACAAAGGCTTCCCACATATGCTACCTTGACTTAAAACGCCTGTAACTTTGTGGTGTAACATTTAAAAGTCTCTCATATTCATAAGATTCCCGTACAAATTGGATAACCTCACCACGCGTTGGAATGTAAATGCGTTTCCTCTTACAAGCAATAGTTAGCCTACACACCGGGAATGTGTCCTGGATGGCAGGTAGTTGTGATCCCTTTAATGGGGTCAGTTGCAGAGCTTTTGTGGTACTCAGGGGTTAAGTCCCAGGTGAGGGAGGCTTGAAAGGCAGCAGAGTGAAAATCCGCACCTGTGTCAAGGAAGTGAATGGGAGAGAGAGAGAGAGAGACTCACAAGCTGTG